>NC_140593.1:6914580-7514580 GCF_964204655.1 Triturus cristatus | reverse complement strand
AGGGGACTGATCAGAGGTGAAAGACTTGGCCAGTTTCTTAAAGTCGGATTTATGAGGATTAGAATGAGTCTCAGAGGACGTACGTGTGGCAGGCAACCAGCCTTGTTTCTTGGCGTAATGTGTCAAGTGACGCTTCAATAGATTTATAGCACACACAAGTGCCTTATTCACTGAGTGTTGTACACCCTGGTCTAAAGCCTCCACTAAATCCTGTTCCGAATAACCAGAGGCGTCATCCTCATAGTAATAGTCATCTTTGTCTAAATAATCATTCATTGTGACACAAAGTGTTACAGTAAAGCCCACAAGATGACAAAGTTATAAATGGCCAAAGGCACAATGCAGGGGGAGTGCAAAAACCCCTCAGCAAGCCAACAGTACAGATACGAAATCTGTCTACACTGTTAAAAAAAATATATTTTAAATGTGGAGGGAGGGCTTGCTGCGAAAAAACTACACTCTAGGCAGAGCCTATGCTTAATTATACAGCCCAACACAATTTTATATGCAGAGGGAGTCAAAAAGGGGCCAAAAACGCGAGGCTGTGGGCAGTGGTGTGTGAAACAACCTTCGTCATTGAAAATGCGGTGAAAACAGCATTAAAATGGCCGCCGTGCATGCGCGGTAACGGCCGCCTCCGTGAACATAGAAAGGAGGTCGCGCACAGCGCGAGTCCTCCGGCCCCTGTCTCCCGCTCCACAAAGATTTAAAGGCAGGCGCGAAGCGCCCGAACACCGGGGCGCGAGACACACGCCCCCGCTAAGAAGCCGCTGCAGCGCGCGGCTCAAAAAACTAGAACAATGGAAACAATGGAAGCGAAGCAATGCGCCGCCACGAAGCCGCAGCGCGGCTCGTAACCACAGCAACCAGCAATGCGGAATTCAAACAAAAAGGCAAGCACAAGTCGCTAACATAGCACGCGGTGCGAGCGCTAACAGTATATACGACAACAGCACCATGTAGGAACAAATAAGTAAATATAAGCACTTAACTGGCTGCGGAGCAGCAAAGAAAGCGGATATGATACTTTCCTCAGGACCTTTTATAGTATGGGTCTCTATGGTTAGCCACGTGATACCCTAGTGTTTATGGGTACTGTAGTTTTTTCGTTATCTACTGTTTTCTGATTGGCTGCTGAGCATTTCTAATAAAGAAATGAGAAAGCATAATCCTCGCCTCCTGTCCTGACATAGAATTAAAAAGCATATTTTATGGTTCCATCATGTTTGTTTATTTTCTGATTTGGTGGTATAGGCATGTGCCAAGTTTCTGTTCAAACTTAGTTTTTTTTTCTGTGTGGCTGATGCTTGTGTGTATGGTGGCTCCACGACATAGAGTATGCAAGGGTACAGGCGCTTGTCTTTGTGGAGATGCAGACATGTATTCATCCCATGCAGTCCAGGTCAGCAGCTCTAGGGCAGCAAACGCAAATATGTTTCAATGTCTTTGCTTAGAGACCAACGTTGTAGTGGTCTCCCACACGGGGGCCTATGTTACGCCACTGCTCCCACCTCTGAATGACATGGCAAATCGTGGATCAGTGCTTCCTGAAATGTCTGTTGCATTTTTTAGGTCTTCTATGGCAGTGGATGCCAAACTGGGGTCCGGGGACCCCCAGGGGTCCTTGACACATTCCCAGGGGGTCCGCAGGCAGCAGTTTTAAAAGCAATGCAAAGTTCCTTGTATAAACAGCAGTTTTTGGGCACCAATAAAAATGTCAAGATAACTCCGATGATTAATGTACCTGCTGGAGAGAGATGGGGGGTTCGTCCAGTGGCAGCTTTGAGTCATCTTAGGAAGCCCAGGTGGTTAATATGCCTGCTGCAAAAAATGTCTACCATGCATTTAATAAATAAGTATTTTGTTTTGTGCATAGCTCAGTCAGTTCCTGCTTTTGCCAGAGACTCTTTTGTTATTATGCAGTTCACAAGTTCCAATTGCATTTAGCACAGTGAGCTGTGAACTGACATTAAAGAGCTGCCAGCAAACTGCATGGTACAAGTTAGTAAGTTATGCTTTTTCCCAGTCTTTCATTATCCCGATGCTGCTAAAAAGGTTTGTTTGGGTAGAAATAAACCCGTATTATTAAAGTCAATGCTAACCCCTGTGTTATGTTCTGAATCCTGAGTTTGTGCTCTCCAGACCAAGCACTCTTAAAAAATGCCTACCAGTATGGATGACTTGTGAATCCTACACCTTTTAGTCCCCTTTGCCTTATGTAACATTTTCTAGTCACTGATTTACAGACGTATGATTCATTGTCTCTGTATGTGTGTGATGTAAAGTGCTCTGACACCCTACAGTGGTATGAGAGGTGCTATAAAACAAATTAAATAAATGTGACAGTGGGGCTATGGAGAGATGAGAGGCACTGTTGGAGGGTAGTAGTGAGGGAATCAATGTAGATTGACAAAAGATTGTTGTATGCTGGTGCATAGGAAGGTCATTATTTCAATTCAATATATGACAAATGTGTTGTAAAATGCACCATTTTCCCCCAAATTTTCTTGGGGGAGAGGCCCCCAATTCCCCCTTTGTAGTGGTCAGACTCACTCGCTGCACTAGGTGTGCGATGTATGGGGACTAGTCTGACAACATTTGTCAGAGCAGCTTTAAGTTTCAAGTCTAGCCTTGGCAGGAGTAGGAGCCCCGGGCTGTGAAATAAAACCAAACAATGAAAAGTTAGTCGTGAGATGCAGCACCAACCTTCCCATTAGGATTTTTCTATTTTTGGAAATATTTTAATATAAAAATACTAAAATCTTCAGTAATTTAAGTCTAGTCTTTGTTTGATGTGCATACGTGTGTGTTTTATTTTCTTCAAATTACAGTTTTACTGTTTGACATTTAAATCATACAAATTGCCTGGGGGGCCCCCGGCTGCCAGTAGTGACTCAATGGGGGTCCTTAGGAGTGAAAAGTTTGGGAACCACTGTTCTATGGTATGCAGGGTGGAATAATAACAAGCACTGGCATAGCCAATAGGTCTCGCCTTTGGGACCTTATAAGTGTTTAGCCATGCAACAGTTAATGTTCTTGCACCAAGGATATTGTGCTACATAACTAAATACTTATAAGGTTCCAAAAGCGAGACCTATTGGCTATGCCAATGCTTGTTATTGTTCGCAGTCTATCCTGGCAGTACTATCTCTGTTAGCCGCGGGGCTCGGACGTTGCAGTCCTATCTCTGTTTTCATTGCTCGCAGTCTGTCCTGGCAGTACCATCTTGTTAGCAGCAAGTCTCGGGCGTTGCAGTCCTACCTCTCTGTTCTTGCTCGCAGTCAGTCTTTGCAGTCCTATCTCTGTTTTTCTTGTTCTCAGTCAGTACTATCTCTGTTTTACCAGCGGGGCTCTGGCGCTGCACTCCTACCTCTGTTTCTCCACTCCAGGCCCCGTAACACTAGGCTGTACTCTAGCTATCATGGTTGGCGGCCATGTTAGGTGAACTCACCCTATCCGCGTCTCAGGCTGCATGATGGCTGAACTTCGGTGAGCCCCGCCCCACGGCGTGTGACGTCACGCGCAGCCGCCGCCGGTTTCGGGTGCCATCGAGGACGACTCTTCAGGCCCCGTCCGGGGTTCGCGCTGGTGAACCGGAGGCTGAGGCCGCGCGTGCCGTCGCCGGTGCTGACACAGGGAATCGTGAGGTGGGCGCAGGAGGCCTCGGTGACCGAAGACCGGTGAGACTGCGGGACTAGGGGTGCCCCGGGGGCTGGCCACCGGTGGCGAGGACTCGCCCCGGAGCGGGAAGAGCAGAGAGTCGGGGCCAGAGGCAGCAGCTGAGGAGGATCAGGACTGGGGCCGGAGAGGCTGAGGGGGTGTGCGGGCAAGGAGCTAAAGGGCTGGGGCGAGGAGGGCTGAGGAGATCGGGAGGGGAGGGGAGCAGTACAGAGCCCTGTAGAGCAGGGGCGGAGAGGGCTGAGAAGATCAGGAGGGGAGGGGAGGGCTGAGGAGATCAGGAGGGGAGGGGAGGGGAGCAGTGCAGAGACCTGTAGAGCAGGGGCGGGGAGGGCTGGGGAGATCAGGAGGGGAGGGGAGCAGTACAGAGACCTGTAGAGCGGGGAGGGCTGAGGAGATCAGGAGGGGAGCAGTACAGAGACTCGTAGAGCAGGGGCGGGGAGGGCTGAGAAGATCGGGCGGTAGGGTCTTGGGGAGGGCTTCCAACCACGCTAGGCTCTGCAGGTCATTTGATCGACGTTGATGGCTCCGACAGAGGTGATTGGAGACCCCGAGTTGTGGACAAGGCGAGAAGGGGGGCGGGGGCTGAGATACCGAGAGGGCTCTACAGGACGGCAAAGGTGAAGAGGATGGCAGAGATACTGAGGAGTCACTCCAGAAGAGCAGAGGTGAAGAGGCTGAGTCGGCACAGAGGAGTGCAGAGATAACGAGGGCTTTGCAGTAGGGCAGAGCTGAAGAAGAGGCTGAGGGTGCTCCAGTGAGAGGTGGGCAGAGATGCAGAGAGGAGGGCAGAGGTGAAGAGATAGAGGGGTCACAAGTGAGAGGTGTACGAAGAAACTGAGGGGAGGGGGCACCAGTGAGAGGAGGGCAAGAAACTGAGGGCACTGCAGGGGCAGAGGTGAAGAGACTGCAGGTGAACAGAGGAGGGTAGAGATACTGCGAGGGCACTGCAGGAGAGCAGAGGTGAGGAAGAGACTGAGGGCACTCGTGAGAGGAAGACAGCAATACTGAGAGGGCAGATTTGAAGAGGAGACTGATGGGGCACCAGTGAGAGGAGGGCAGATATACCGAGGGCACTGCAGTGTGCTGAGGTGAAGCCAAGGCTGATGGGCCACCAGTAAGAAGAGGGCATAGATACCAAGAGGGCCCTATAGGAGGGCAGAGGTGAGGAAGAGACTGAGGGCACTAGTGAGAGGAGGACATATACTGAAAGGGCACTGCAGAGGCGAAGAGACTGAGGGTGCCACAGTGAGAAGAGGACAGAGACCAGGATCTGGCACTGCAGGGGCATAGGTGAAGAGCCTGCATGGACACAGAGGAGGGCAGAGACACTAAGAGGGCCCTGCAGGAGGGCAGAGGTGAAGAGACTGAGGTGGCACTCTCGAACTCAATTTGGAAAAACGAGGAGTTGGGCTGTAGTAGACTTATCCTGCAGGACAGCTTACAATTAGACATGCCCCTATAGATTCCATGGCTGGCGTATGTGGCATGTAGCTTGAGGCCTATAGGGAGGCCAGATATGTTTAACACCCCTAGCATAATTTGCGCTGATGGTAAATGGGTTGAATCTGCACTTATGGGCAAGCTCAGGCTAGAACGCTAAGATGTTGCTTTAAAAAACTCTATGCGACACGCTGCTGGTGATAAGTCAGTAATATTGAACCCTATCTGACTTAGGATATACCTCGCTATCATTGTTTGTTGACTTATTTTAGATTACATTCATTTCGCCTTCTGGTCCCTTTTAACCGTGGCTGTTTTAAATACTCAGATTTGCCCCCCTGCAACTGAAACACCTCGATCAACGACATACTACATGTGGGTATGTTTTGCCCAAAATATAGTTGCCTGCGATGCAATTTTATACGTCCAAGTTTATTACCACTCAAAGTTAGGCCAGTCATACTCTTTTTACAGTTGTTGAATTCACCTTTTAACTGCTTTTCTCTTTTACGTTTTCTGGTGGGCATTCTAATACGGATGACTATGTTACTGATATTCTGTATTTTGTTTTTAAATGACTTGTCTTTTTGTGATTTTACCCATAAAATCGAATAAAGATTATGATGACTGAGGAGGGCAGAGATACCGAGAGGGCACTGCAGGAGGACAGAGGTGAAGAGCTGAAGGGGCACCAGTGAGAGGAGGGCACTGCAGATAGAAGCAATGCCAAGGGGGCTGAAGGTAGACAGGGTTGGAAAAGCTCAGAACATGCTGGATAAGATGGTGTGGAGGGCAGAAGTGAGAGGTATACTTGGAACGGTTGGGGCATGGTAATTTCTTTGCAGTGGAATAGGGCATCTATTGAATTGGTAGCTGGTGTGGGGCAGGGATACGTGCGGAGCACCACGTTTGTTTAAAGCAGTCAATTAGGGCACAGGAGAGATTAGTAGAGCGCTTGTGTGAGACAAACAGCCCCCAGGACAGTTTCATGCCCGCAACACCAACAATGTGTGTGAAGGTGTGGAGACTAAAGGGGCAACATCAGTGCTCAGTGTTAATAAATAATACAAACCAGAATTTCGGGCTGGGTAAATGTCAGCTCAAAATTTCTCCACAATATACTAAACCAGTCAACACATCAGTTGTGATGTATTGGGCCACAGGTTAGTGCTCCAGGGGGTAAGAAAGGCTACCCAAAGTGCCCTCAAGTAGGGCAAATCCCAAACACCATAGTGAGACCACTGAGCACTCTGCAGGACAGCGTTAAAAATAGAGTATTCTCAATATTGTATTCACAAGAAATCAAAAGATCTTGTACTTGCTGTACAAGTTTCTTTAAAACATTAGCCAGCACATGTTTCGTTGTTGTATTCATATTTCCCAATAGACTTCCTCAGGGCTAAAAGTGGCAGCACATTGGAATACCATGGTAGAACTCCTGATGTGAGCCATCACCAAAAGTTTCTATTAACTTAAAGAGCAAGTGCGTTGATAGAGGATCTGGAAACCTTTTGTCTGCTTATAAATTAAAACTTCATGGTTTCTGGTTACAAAGATAGTCCAATCTCTAAATATGAAGCAAATCAAACTCATAATTTCAGCTATTGTGACACCTGAAAATCCCCTTGCCATGTGTTGACATGGAAAAGTCCTCTGTATGGTAAAAGGCATGTAGCCCTACCTTGAGTACCCAACTGTACTGTTGTCTGGATTCCTAATGATGATTTGTAGTCATTGTTACACATGGCCTATGCATGCGTGCAATGAGATAGGCATGCCTCATGGATTGCAGTTTTGTTTGGTCCGGGAGCGGTACACAAAGCCTTATTAGTGCTGGAAGGCTACCTCCTTCACAAAGAGTGGAGCTGCTCTATTGTGGTGGTGGCAGCACACCGCGTAGCGATTGGTAGGAGCGAACAGGTTGTTTATACCCTGTTTAACTGGAGTGAGGCCTACAGTCTTGCTCACCTTTTTAGATCTAGCCTTAGTTCGTGCGCATGCACTGCTCTGATGAGAGCTGCTGTAGTGGAGTATGGAAGAGAAGCCCTGCCCATTCTCTGCTTATATTTCATTGGCTTCTGTCTTTGTCCTTCGTAAATGCAGACTTCTGATTCAGTAATCTGTTTGTTAATCCCTCCTTAGTACCGCCGTTTCTTCATTTGTAACCTCCCATGGCTACTGACCTCTTTACTTCGGTTGTTACACGGTACGTCTTTAGTCTGAAAGCACTACTTTTTTAAATGAGTTTCTCTTACTGCAGGCAGCACATGGGCACCTGCTTTTCACTTTAACCCAAGCGTCTGGCATTATCTCAATCCCCCACCCACCCCTCGCTCCTTAATTGCTTTGTCGCTCGCGTGTATGTTTCTCCCAACCCAACCAGACCTAAAGATGCGACCCTCGCTTTTTTTTTTTTTGCAGGTGCATATAGCGTGAACTTGACCCGAGAATATTTGAGCGCTTTACATGAGAACCAGTTACGTTACGCAAGGACACATTCATTCTTGGTAGGCACAGGGAGATTAAGTTATTTGCCCAGAATCACAGGTTGTTGAGCCGAAGCCACGGCTCGAACCTGGCTCCCCATCTCCAAAGTCGGCAGCTCTGGCCGTTGCACCACATCCGCCTCATGAAGCTATGCTCATGACTTGATGGCTAGAGTAAAATCTAAATTTTCACTAAGTATAACGGTTCAGCCGGTTTGTTCCTGAGTCTTTCTTTTCTTCTTTTTATTTATATATTGCTTACTACCCCCTTTCGAGGTGATATAGTTGAAAACTAAGTGCCATATACGTTGATTTTTGTCTCCATATTTCCACAGCATATGGCCTGGGTAGCGCAAACCACTGGGGTTGTAGCATATATGGCTTAGAACTGCATTAGAAATGCTAATACTCACAAACTAGAAAGATAGCTCAGTGGGAGAATGTGCCAGCATGCCACCTTCAGACACACATCCAGCAGATCAAGAACTAATGGACCAGCCTGCCTGCAGAGGCTCTCCACCCCTACAGACTGGACGACTTCCTGCCCTGGGCGCTCACGGGACTGACCTGATCCCTACTATGTGGAAGCCTTAAAAAAAAAAAGTTCCATATTTAGGGGGACCTGAAGGCTCCATCGCAATACATGTTGCCATTGCTGGACTTCGTTTTTACATGCCATAATGACCTTTTTGTCCAATTTGGCTCCGTGAAAATGAACCAAGACTACAATTCCCAGAATGCACCGATATGCTAAATCAAAATGCAAATCTGACCAAGTTGTCTTGAGCTGAGGAGTGATCTGGTGTCCCTACCCAGGCTTATTGTGCATTAGGGGGTGAAACATGTGAGCTGATGTTACCCCAATATGATCTTTAACACCATAAATATATAATCATAGCAACTGACTTTCTGACCAGATTAATTTCAACAAAATCCTTCCATTTATTATTATTTTTTTTAGGTCGAGTCAATAGCTGCTGGCAGCGAGGCATGCCGTATTCAGTATGGAGTGGAAGCTCCGTCCACACTCTGCCCATCTTTCTCATGGGCTTAGTTCCTAAATGCTGCCTTCCGATTGGTATTAGGCTTGTTAGTCCCTCCTTATGACGAACATGACGTCATTTGTATCCTTCCATGGGCACTGGTCCCTTTACTTCAAGTGTTGTACAGTATGTTTTATTTATACTGTGAGCACTAATTTCTACCCGTGCCTCCCCCTCCCGCAGTCCGTGCCTTCTTGCCGGCCTGCACTCTTGTTTGCAATGCAATAGGTCTCGTGTAAATGCGTGCCCTATTGCATTGCAAATGCTTGTTTTTCTATTTACTTTTGTTACAATTGCGGCATCCGCGCTTTAGCTTGCAACATTGTAAGCTAAAGCGCGGGTGTCATCATTGCTTCAAAAGAAAAGAAATAGGAAAAAAAGTGTTTTCTATTTCTTTACTTTGGAAACCATCATGGAACCCGTACTTTAGCTCAGTTTTGCAAGCTAAAGCGCGGATGCCATAAATGTCTCGCATTTGAGACAGTTTGAGCTATTGGCGTTGTAAAGACATTGTCATTTAAAATGCAAATAGCTCAAGCGCTCACAAATACGAGACCAATTGCTTCGTAAATGCTTGTATTGCACCCGACTGGCTGTGCAGCGTTTGGACTATTCGCAATGTGACATACTTGGACTCTGAACTTTTATCGGGTCAGAGTTGCCGAAACAATAATGACATGACTTGTATTCTGCCTATTCTAAGGCTTTATCATCTGTTTACAAAAAACTGGCTTCTGCCCTCTGTCTCATTGGGCCTGCTGAAAGACGTGTTAATTTGGAGTTTAATCCTCCATCTTCCCCCTTGCATTACTCTGCGGCTGCATTAGGGGGCTGCAGCGTTTTCCCAGAACTGTAAAATAAATAAATCGAAATGCACACGTCATTCGTGTAAACGCCATCACATCACACACACAGAGTGCAGAGCTTAATACATTGTGGGAAATTCACCCAAAATGCTCCAGTTACCTTTAAGGGCATTACTACGACATATGCCAGCAACTCTCAGGCCCCACTCGGATCTGGATGTGCCTTCTGCTCGTTTAACTTGCAGACATTGGCACACAGTGGATTGGCATTGACGCAGTTGCAGCCTCGGAAATCTGCAGAGCTGGCTGGAAGCGCAGTGTGAAGGAAGGAGGTGAAGATTTATAAGGGGCTGTTTGATATACAGGCAGCATGTCCTAGATTATGTCAGACCATTATTTAAATGTTGAACTTGGAGACACGAGTAAACACGGGGAGCCTTGAACTCGTCCACTGGCAGTGTTCAAGGCTCTCGCTGTTCAAGACAGGTAGGCTGGGCTTTTAATCCTTCTAATATTAAATTTATTAAAAACCGTAATCGCAGCAAACAAAACTCCTGTTTCTCTCTAAGCAGACGAAATGCAGTGTGTATTTGCACCGTATTTACTTTGAAGTAACAAGCATTGGTATAGCCAATAGGTATCACTTTTGGGGCCTTCTAAGTATTTAGTTATGCAGCACAATATTCTTGGTGCAACAACAACTGTTGCATGGCTAAACACTTAAAAGGTCCCAAAGGCGAGACCTATTGGCTATGCCAATGCATGTTTTATATCCGCAGCAGAAAAGCAGGAACGGATTGTCAGTTGCTGTTGGGAGCCATGAAGACATTGCACGGATACTGGCACTTTCAGTTTCATTAGTTTTGATAATATGCACATTGTATTCTGACACCAAGCAGAATGGCCATTTAATGGCAAAAAGGCATGCCACACCTGATGCGAAAATCATGGCAGGGAACCAAACCCATCATTAATGAGCAATTGAAAATATAGCGAACTGAGAAAGAATTAGTTGGAAACTGCGTCTGCAACAGTCCTGCATTTTTCCTTCTGCTTTTATGACCTTTAACATGCTTAGAAAGGAATTCAAGCTTATGCAGTGTCAACAGACTGCAATTAGCTTGGGCAACAAGCTGAACCGGGGCGGAGCAGTTGCCAGAGAACCACACAGGATTTGCACAAGCCAGGGCATTTTACATTTTCGGATGAAAACGTATGCGTTTTCAATATTAGCATCTACTTTTGTAAGGGAAAAGCTCCGTAGTTCCATTACTCGGCTTGAAAAGGAGAAGTCTGTTTATAGCGTGGAAATGATTTATTTTAAATAGTTCAGTTTAGATCAACTTGTGAGTTTGACTGCGTGGACTAGTAATTACATGTAACATCCGTTCAAAGATTATAGTTATAGAGTACACAAAAAACAAAATTACAAAAATATTCTAAAAGTCTTTAATTTGTGGCCCTGCGACGCTTCTCTTCCCAGAGTTCTACAAAGCTGCACGTACACGTCTAAAACTGCAGAATATTTAATGTAACTAACGGCTCTATGTGACCGCGTGCACCTGCAACTTACCATTTAGGTTTAATAAAATTTACATAAAAGCGTAAGCACGTGACTTTTACCTCAAAAGAATGTCTTAAACAGGATATTTTTGCTAATGATACACGATTTGTACTGGTGAAGTGAATCCTTATCCAAAATAAGGCGTACAAACGAAAGCCTACTGCTACAAGGACAAAATGCACAGTAACAGCTGAAGCCAATTAAAATGCAACTCGCGCTTTATTTAACCAGTACAAGCAACAGTCAGCACCAGGAGAGGTGATAACAGCGGTAGGTGAAGCGGCAGCACAAAGGAAGACCAGCATTGGCCGCGCGCCCGAGACGCCATATGGGGAGGGGGAGAAGCGGGAGTTGTGTGCGCCAAAGCTTGGAAAACCAGCATTGGCTGAGCGATGCGGGTGGAAAAAGTGAAAGCTCCAGATGGCGCCTCGGGCGCTGAAAGCTGCCGGCTGCGCGTGCGCACACTTGTGTGAACGCAAGCGCTAGGCCATGTGGCAGCACTATCAAAACCCGTACACTAAATGTCTCGGCCAGATCAGCGCATGTACTGGATCAGGCGAGACCTAAAAACAGGCTCTGTGCATCAAAATGATTCAATTAAACGTGTACCTTTTCAAAAACACATTGATGGATGAGCTACAGAAGTAGGGGACTTATTTTGTCACATCTACTCTGCCAAACAATTTGTTCCGGTGCAAGTATTTCCTGAGCTGCAGCAAAATGACATGTTGTCATTTGGACGCTCCCAACAAGCCCATTTAGATGTCAATTGTTACAACATTGAACCATCTTGTGGTCGTATATGGTGTCGTCTAAGGCAGCTAATTTCAGTGCCCTAGCCCTTTAATTATTATATTATTAGTATTATAACTCCTCGCTATTTGATCTGATCTCCATTTCATTTGTCCACTCTTGTTCTGCAATGATCGTTTCACAGTTTCCTTTAGTTTGTTGCTGTCACTGCACCTGCTCATTCTGGTGTCTGAGGCAAGCATTTGCCATGTCTTCGGGGAAAGACGAGGTGCAGTATGTGTTTTGCTTGTTTACTTCTTCTCACTGCCCTTTTGGATTTAATACTGTTAGACCTGGCACAGGTCTCCCTTCTATTATTTTTTCTTTGTCTCCTTCGTGGTTGCTGGCGTTAGACGCTCTGGGCGCTGTGCCACTGCCATTCATTGTCACAGCGCGAATGCTCCTTATTTTAAATTAACTGTATGAACTAGTATGGTCTTAGTAGTGCCAAGGAACATGTTAGGAAAGTCGAATTTGGTATGCTGGAGCTTCAAATATTAACGTGCATCTGGTTGTGGTGATTGTCTTTATACTACAGGGGGTTCGCCAGGGCTGTGTATTAGCCCCCACCCTGTTTTCCTTATACATTAACGGGGTGGTGGATCTTCTTAGAGAGGACCCAGCTGATGATCCAGCCCTGGCTGGTGAAAAAATTCCTACCCTCCTGTTCGCTGACGACACTCTCTTGATTTCAAAATCACCAGGTGGCCTACAAAAGATTTTAAACAGGTTTGGTACCTTTTGTAAGTCCTATGGCCTGACTATAAATACTGAGAAAACCAAATTAATGGTAATTAATCCTCCAAGACGTTTTAGAAATGTTTTTACTTTGGATGGCAACCCGTTAGATATTGTGGACTCCTTCGATTATTTGGGTATCCGGATCGTGAAAGGGATGAAGTGGAGTCCTCACTTAACTAAGATGCTCCTATGCCACAAGAGGGCTTCTGGTACCATTATTAGAGAACAACATCTCTCTACGAGCAGACCAGTGGCCCCGGCCCTCGTGGTATATGAGGCCAAAGCATTATCCTGCACAATGTATGGAGCTGAAATTTGGGGTCACGAAAGTATCCATGAGCTAGTTAAGTCTGAGAATAAATTCATGAGGGATCTTATTTCTCTTCCCACATCAACTCCATTAAAATCACAGTTTTTTGATCTAGGCAGACATTCTGTTCAGGACATTGCAAGACTTCGACCTTTATTATTCTGGGCAAGACTACGAAGGACACCGGAGCTTGCTAAGTATGCTGCAGCCGTAAGCGAACTCACACTAGCTGACACTGGGAAGAGGATAACATGGATCTCCTATGTAAGACAATTGCTGAGAGAAATTGGATACGAAGACTGTTGGGAATCTCAGACACCCCCTTCAAAATTGGATCTCAAGAAGGCATATTGGAGATGGGTTAATGATAGAGAGCTAAGAAATGCTAATATGGGGAAGCTGACTGAGGCTTATTTTGAGCACAAGACACTTGGACAATTAGAACCGTATCTTGATTTTATTCAAATTCCACTGGATAGATCACTGTATGTGAGATTCAGATTAGGAACCTTACCTCTCAACTCCGTCACGGCTAGTTGGAAGGGTCAGATAAGCATATCATCTGGTTGCCCAAGTTGTGCATCTCCGAAGGATACTATTCCCCATTTCCTTTTTGCCTGCTACACCTACAGAAGAGCGAGATCCAAGTGGCTGAAACCAATTTGCAGAATTCTGGGCTCCAGAGACTATGTAACTGTGTTGCGTATCTTAAAAACAGATACCTCGTCTCTTATTGTAGTATGTGGATTGGCCAAGTATCTGGGTTGTGCTTGGCTATTGAGAAATAAAAAACTTGCCACTTTTGCACATTGAAATGTTGTTGAGGTCCGGCTTTTATCCTTTTCTACCAATCCTTTTACAATGAAATTTGTGTCTCTTTGTATATAGTGTCTTATTCTGAGACATAGTCCAATTTTAGATACATTTATGATCAATTCTTTTTATTCGTCAATGTTTTACTTGATCCTTTTTAACTTGTATTGTATGTTGTGCTTTTATGATATTTTTTATCGAATAAAGCTCTACCTACCTCCGCTTTTGGAAAGCAGGTATCTTTTTGTCTAAACCTTCCTGTGTGTTTTCTTAGTATGTGTATTGGCTGTCTGGTTTAGAGGGCCAGGGCAGGCTGAGGCCGACCTGGGTCGAATGGAGTAATCTGCCTTTGAAGTATGGGGAGGGGTGACTCCTTTGATCTGAGCAGGGCTGTGCCTGGCAAGGTGAATGATGGCTCCACCTCCCACTGGGCGTCTGATGGTGGGCCCCCTCTTCCTGAAAGGGAGAATGCCACCTCGTAAATAAAGTGACCCAAGTCGACACCAAACTGGTTCTGGCCGAGTGATTTGTGACTTTCTCAAGAACAAAGACTTTTGGGGTATAAAGATCTGAGCTGAAACCCCTTTGTGGTGTGTAACTTCGTGATGCGAAGACGAACCTCTGTCCGCGTAACAGGAGGGAAAGAACTTTTAAACTTTCATCCATCTACTGAAGCAACTACCCAAGGGCCTGATTTGAGCTTTCCTCCTGCCGAAGTCTCAGGGACATTAGACTTCATTCGTCAGCCGCCCGGATTCCCCTTGAAGGGAATCCTATATGCAGGTGATGCCTTTGTCGGGAAATCCAGGGTCTCTAGTTCTACTGTGGGGAACGCCGCATTTGACTTGCTACGGAAACTATTGCTATCGCCATTGTGGGCTTCTGCAGCTGAGGATCTGTGCCGCGGAGTGCCCGCATTTGACTTGCTACGGAACCTATTGCTATCGCCATTATGGGCCGCTGCAGCTGAGGAGCTGTGCCGCTGAGTGCCCGCCTTGGCCTTGCCACAAAAACTATTGCTGTTGCTAGTGTGGGCTGCTGCTGCTGAAGAGTTGTCGCCAAGTGCCCGCATTGGTCCTACCACGAGGATACTACAAGAATTGCTATTTTGGGCTGCCGTTGCTGAGAAGCTGTGCCGCTGAGTGCCCACCCTTATTTTACTACAGAAACCATCGCTATTGCGGGCAGCTGAAGAGTTGTGCCGCTGAGCGCCCACGCTAGCCCCTACGTCACGAACCTTGCCGTCTTCTGTGTGTGCCGCTGGTCGCCGCCTTCTAACCCCATCCTAGGATTAGCGTGAGTGCACGCCGCGGACTGCTGCAGCCGAGGAGCTGTGGTCACTGAGAGTCCGACTGTCATCCCGCACCTTCACCGTGAAGCTGTGCCCCCTTCATATCCCAGGTGCATAACCGGGCCGCCTAGGCCCCGATCTTGAACTGAGCCCGTTTCACACGCACGAGTGCTTCAATCACCCTGAATGAATCTGTAATTATGTGCATTGTGGTTCTTTGAGCATTTCTCAGTTTCGTACTTAACCTATATAAAGATAACTATTTTTCTATACTTGCTTGTGGTGTCTGTTTTGTAGCGTCTTTCCAGCGTTATTGTGTATGGTCATAAATGCTTCAAACACTGCCTCTGAGATAGGCCTGTCTGCTTGTCCTGCGTTACCACAGGGTTGAGCAGGGGTTATAAAAGGGTGTAGCCCCCTTACTCTGACTTAGGAAGAAGGGTCACTATTTGACACCGGCGCCAGCCGCTTCCAACTGGAGGCCCCCATTTCTAACAAATACACTGGGGTTATGTTGCATAATACACTACCTTTGAACAATAGTGTAAAAGTATGTTTTCAAAACCTGCAAGGGGTGTGTAAACATGCACTTTGTACTTGGTCATTGCAAGAGTGTGTGTTTTTACACACCACTTGCAGGTTTTGAAAACATTTAAAACAAGAATTGGCATAGCAAATAGGTCTCGCTTTTGTGACCTTCTAAGTATTTATTTATGCAGCACAATATCCTTGGTGCAACCACATCAACTGTTGCGTGGCTAAACACTTATAAGGTCCCAAAGGCGAGACCTATTGACTATGCCAATGCTTGGTGTGGTTGGGGGTGTGGTTGGGGGTGGGTGGATATGTGTGTGGTGGGTTAGTGTATGACAGTAATACTAAAAGCATCTAAAAATAAAGGAACACAAACATCGAGTTTGTGGAAAGAGAAAGCACGTTGTAAGTCAAACGGGCGCAGCAAAGCATTAACACAACAACAAAACAAACAAGATCACTTAGCAAAGACTGAGTGCTGATAATGGATACACACAGCCCATCATCTTAAGAGTTCGAATGCAGCCGATGTGCACTCAAACCTGCCCCCTCCTTGTGAGTTGCACCCCATATTTCATGAGCTGTAACTGTTGCACCCACCATAGCGCTTTGAGATCTAAAGCGCTACATAGGTGTATTCGATTAACCAGTCGCCAACATGCTGTGCTTTTAAAGAGAATGTGCCAAAAGTTTCCAGCTTCCTCATGTCCTCATGAAAGCGCCAAAGAAAGGACTCCCTGAATGGTGCAACGGACATGAAGCAGCCGCTGCGATCAGAAATAAACACTGTGAACGTTGTCCAGTAACATTTCCTTAATGTTCTTTAAGTCACAAATCAGTAATACTAAATGCATCTCAAAATAAAGGAACACAAACATCGAGTTTGTAGAAAGAGAAAGCACATTGCAAGTCAAACGGGCACAGCAAAGCATTAACACAACACGTTCTTTGATGTTTGGTGTTCTTTCAACGAGAACATCAAAGGGGTGCCGCGAATGAGCATGACTAGGTTTGCCAGCCTCTGCTCCTAAGCCCGCGCACATGCACTGTGCTCTAGGCTGGCCATGGTAGCATTTTTTGGAGCCCTCACAAAAAGTCTCGCCAGACCAGCGCATGCGCTGGGTCAGGCGAGACCTAAAAAGACATTTTCATTTATAATGCCAATAGCTCAAACTCTCTCAAATGCGAGACCTATTGCATTGCAAATGCTTGTTTGTTTTGCTACTCATGTTATTGAGTTGTTCTCACAATGCGGAAAATGCTGCTGCTGGACATGAATATCCAGTTGAACCCAACAGGTTACAGGTCAGCCCTTTGATCGTAGCGCCTGCTTGCAGTCAGTCTGGCCTGTTCTGTGCTCAAAATGTTTTGAAGAACGAGGGCAGGACAATGGGCTCTCAGGATTTTACCACACCTGGGGGTTTATAATCACATCTGTCACAACATGAGGCTCCAAACAGTCCCATGTAACACAGTCTGCCATTATTGGCTATTAGCAAACAGCATTCTGGGACTTGTAGTTTTCTCTATACAGCTGGAAGTATGGCATACCTGCAGCATGCTACTGAGAAAGAAACAGGGGTGGTATAAGGTGTCACACCTTACTTTGGGGCACCTTAGCTGACCAACTAAGACGGACTACGGGGATTTATACTTTCCCACAGCACTACTACGTCACTACAGTGTGCCAGTTTGTCCAATTTTACACACAGCAGTTACTTGAAGAAAGGTTACCAGAAATGATCATATAAAACTGTGTCTAATACACCGTTTGTACTGTGTTTTTTCTAAGCGCTTTATATAATGGGTTTTACGGTATCGAATTACTTAGTGCCAGTGTATCGACTTTGGAAGGATGAAGAGCTCAATTGAATCAGACGTGCAGACTATGCAAACGTAAAGCCATCCGGCTTAAATGCTGACCTATGGTTTATTGTAAATGAGCGTTGTAAAGTGATTCTCAAATGGTCATTTTTGAGGGGGGTATAATTACTGCCTCTTCTTTCCCCGCCCCCTTCACTCCATCAGTTATCCCTGTCAGCCCCCCCTCTCGCAAGGCCTTCCTCAATGCTGCAGTGTGACCTTTCTCGGGGGCTGTGGATGACAGTGAGGTAAGTTTGTAAGGCTTTATTTCCACACCTAAGATTTTGTAATTTTGCCTTGTGTGTTTTTAACTTAATATATTTATAAAATATGTACTAGTCATAATTATTCTTTAGTATGTAACCCTTACATTGAGATAAAATGACAAATGTTGAGCAGTTGTAATCAAATGGTTTTTATGTGGAATACCATTGTTTAGTATAATACTATACAGACTTTGATTGTGGTAATCCCTATCTTTCTAATTAGTTAATTTCACTTATCGTTTTATTTTTTCATCTACTCTAAGTTGACTAGCTTGAGATGGCCGTCTTTAGGTCTCGCCTGAGCCAAGCACGCATGCGCTGCTCTGCGAGACAGACTTTCAGTAAGTGATTTAAACTATGAACACACGCTCGCTCATGTGCTTTTTTTTTTCCACCTGCTATTGGCCTTTGCATGCGTCTTTCTAAGAAAGACAGCACGCAATTGGCCCAAGGCGGGTGCATGTCCCGCCTTCTGTCTCCTGTGGCCTAGGGTGCTCGGTAGCGAGCGGCCGTGTGCCATCTGTTTTTATTTAATTATCGGCGGCGCGCAGTGTGCCAGATGGAGGGCAGGCTGCGTTCCAGTCTCAGGTGAGAGCAGGTGAATTAAGGAAATGCATCACCAGCTGTAAAGCGCAATGAAGTCGCAAAACTGTGCGCAACCACACACATACAGGTTAATACTGAAAACGAGTGAAAGGGAGTGTCTTCGCCGCGACTCACCAGCTCATGGAGTCGCTGCAGCTAATGGAAGAAGTTTCATGAATCACGATAGAGGCCCGGATCGTGCAGGCATGTTCCTCTGAGGTGTTCTTGACAAACCCGCTGCCACAATAGTTTGACACAGGCTCTCCTGTGCTTATTTTTACAGTATTCTTCCTTCCGTGAACTAACAGCCCATTTCCCGGCAGAGTGCCATGAGCCGTTTCGGAGCGGCCCCCAACTAGAGGCCGAAGGTATGTCTGTCACATTGCTGCTGAGCGCCCCATCTATGTATAAAAAATGTTTACTGTTTTTTGTTTTTTTGTAGTTCAAACTCGACCCAAAGGTGTTGGAGCACTTAACAAGAGCTCCACTCACTTTGCATGGGGACACGAGCCGATTAAGTGATTTGCTTAGAATCACAGGCTATATTGAGGCGTTGATGAGAATGGAACCTAGTGCTCCCCTAATTCCAAAGTCGGCAACCCTGTCCGTAACGGCACAACTTCTCCAAATACGTTGTGAGTTTGCTTAGTATGATTGTTTCTTGCCGAGTTGCTTTGTGCTATTCCTATGTGCGACATAACATTGCCGGGCCTTATGTATGAGCCTATGAGGGACCCTTTCAGATAAACCAAGACAAATGCATATGCAAATTCAACTGTTATTTGATAAGCTACCACTGTTTTTCATGAGAACTGTCTAACAGTTGTAACAAACCCACAAAGTTTAAATATTGCGTGTAACTCGCATAATTTAGCGAACTCGAACTCCTTACTTGTGTATACCGATTTGGCATCTGCAGGGTTGTAGCTTGGTTAGTAAAACGGGGGCAGGAGTGGTTGTGGGCTTCAGATTTTCCAACAATCATGCTGGCATATCATGTTAATCATTATATTAGAGGCAGTGCATGAGGGCAGCATAAGAACCAGTGGACAGGAGTGCAGATTATGAGGGGTACTTAAAACCCAGTTTTTGGTAAATAACCATGTTTTAAGACTTATGAAATAGACAACACACGCACATTCACATGTTTGAGTGAGTATTTAAAAATCCCAGGTGAAATCCACCAGCCTGTGGGGGTACACGGAATCAGTCTGGCACCATCCCAAAGTTTGTCGTTCACAAACACGCACTTCCTACTGATTAGTGGAAACTATGCAACACTGCATATCTCTTGTTTGGGATAAGTAAACACGCGGCCGCGGGTCCAGATTGTTCTTATTAATGGACCAGTATGTATGGGGTAATCCGGTAGGCTTAATGAGGGCAGTTTTATTTAAGAGAGCCCCAAGCATGGTCAACATGTTTTTCCAAATGTCGGAGTAATATTAAAGGTACCTGAAAATTGGAGAGAAAAAATTGCCTTTATTCAAAATGACAATTTGCTTTTAAAACAGATAGCGCAAGGATAAAAGATTGTGGATGGCAGCCTACTTTACTGGGATACTTTGTATGAAACTTCATTTTGCGTTATCTCATCTGCTTTTGGGCAGCTGGGAGAAAGCGAAGTCTGGCGTTCCAATGTTTATTTAATATTTTCTAGGCGCTTATTAGTGGGGAGCGCCCTCTAATCGACAATCGCCTCAGAAAGAAACACAAGACTAAATTTGGCCTAAATTATACCAGTACCAGTAAGACTCTTGAGGGCAATCTACAACAATAAATGTAGTGGAGAATTGAGCACAACTATTGCCGGCAAATTGAGCTTACGATATAACAGTACATTGCCTATTCTCAAATGTGGCCATATATAATACTATTTTTCAGTCTAGAATTCACATCGGAGCATTTTCGCTGGCGAGATTTAATGAGATGTGGTATTTTCTGTAAGGGGCATTAAGCTCCGCCCCTCTTTTCCATTGACTGGCGTCACCGTTTATGATAAACGGTGGCCAGCCATTGGAAAAGAGGTGTCTGTGACGTATTTGCTTGGCTTTCCAAGCCGTCCCATTTGGACGGAGTCGCTTGCTTTGCGTTGGTCGCAAAAGGTTTCTTATCTTTATGGGGCCAAACGCATGGCCCCATAAAGACAAGAAACCTTTTGGCAGAAGCCGAGCAAATACGTCATGGCGAGCGCTTGTCCGATGTGAGCATGCGCAGAGCCTTTCGGTCCTAGCGTCGCCTCTTGTGTGTTCCAGGGGGAGCCTGGTGACTTGGATAACTGTGCAGACTCGATCGAAAGCATTACGGTGGTCTCCATGTCAAGGGGAGTGGACAGGACAGAGATGGATTGGTGCTGGCGCTCCAGTGAGGGATAATCAGGGCAACATGTGCTCAAGATCAAACGGTCTGTATAACTGTGTTGCCGGTTGTCTGGTCCGGCGTGGTGCCATGGGGTTGGCTCCGGTTCCACAGTGTGGGCATTCGTTGAAGCCTACACAGAGGTATGATCTGCGTGACGTCCGCGGTGATGCTGCATTATTTATGTTGTGGTCGGAAGAGGAAATTCTTCCTCCCCACCGGGGCTTCCAGACTTGTACTACGGCAAAGGCGGGACGGACTGTATTTCAGCACTCAGCGCTTTCGACTACTGCCACGTGACTACTTTATTATAGGCCGTTTCTGCATCGCTGCTGCACTAGTCACACCGAGTAGCATATTGAGCCGCACAAGCTTACATAGCAGGGCCGCAGTACGAACTGCGTATGCCATCCATAGTACCTCTCTGATGTTAGCACTCAGTGGGACGAGTATTATTGCTTCAGTATGAGCACCTGGTGCAACACGCGCACAAAGCAGAGCGTCCGACTCCTAGCTCCACATGTTACGTTACCTCTAGCTGGGTGCCCTATGCCAGGGGTGTGGGCACAGGTGCATGAGCCCTGTGCCCCTACTGTACCCAGGTCCATTCCTGGGCACTGTATGTGCAGTGCTGCCATTAAGAGTATATGGTGCTGGGAGGTCGTCATCACGAACTACACAGCACCATGAAGGCTGCACTGAAGACTGAAGTTTGATATCAAACTTCTCAGCACATTAAACCCACACTGATGCCAGTGTGGTATTTAATGTAAAACGCACGACAGGGGCATCTTAGAGATGCCCCCTGAACCTAACCAACAACCAGCGTCCTGACTAAGAGGCTGCCACCCAGCAGACATGTTGCTGGACCCCTGGGTAGAGAGCCATCCGCTCTCGTGGGTCTGCAACAATGCACATCCTGGGTGAGGTGCTAGGTCTCCTCCCACAGGATGGGCAGGGGACGCTTCAAAGGCATGCCACCTTTATGGAGTTCTCCAGTCCACTTGCTGGTAGGTAAAAGGCAGGGACCAATTGGTACTTATTCTGGGGTGGGAACACCCCCTACTATACCACCCTCCAGTGGGAGGGGGCATGAGCCTATCCCTGATTGGCTGAGTTCCCCAACTGCAAGATGGTGGGCCTGAGAGTTGTGCTTCACATCGCCTCAACCACCTGAGGGTGGAGTTGGCAGAGGTGGGCACACCTCTCTTCCTCACTTGCTTTCCCTGCTGGTTATCCCATCCCAAAGTGGGGGTCAGAACCAGTGGGGGCCAGTTTCTGAAAGCAGCAAGTGGCCTGGGGAAGCTCACAAAGGCGGTAAGGCAAGCCTTTGAAGCTTCCCCTTCGTGAACCATGCCCATCCTGTGGAGGAGGCTTGGCACCTCGTCCCAGGATGTGCATTGTTTCAGGCCCCAGAGAGCAGGAGGCTCTAGACCCAGGGGTCCAGAAACATGTCTGGTGGTGGCATCTGAAAGCAGCCACTCAGCCTGGACACTAATGATAGGTTCGTTTTTAGGGGGCATCTCTAAGATGTCTTCTGTGTGCTTTTTTCATTGAATCCCACACTGGCATCAGTGTGGGTTTAATGTGCTGAGAAGATTGATACCAAACTTCTCAGTTTTCAGTGTAGCCATTATGGCGCTGTGGAGTTCGTAATGACAAACTCCCAGCACCATATACTCTTGATGGCAGCACTGCACTTACAATGTCTAAGAATGGACTTGGGCACTGTCGGGGTAGAGGGTCCATGCACCTGTACCCTCACCACTGGTATAGTGCACCCAGCTAGAGAGGTGACTGATCTATGCCAGGGCAGTTGGTTGTAGGCATGGCACACAGGGATGTGTATACAAACACTTTACGCATGCCAACATTGCATTGTCTTTGGTGTGCCGTTCTCAACACATTCTTTTCCACACAGGGATGTGTGCCATGTCGACTCTTCACTTTGTTCTGCACCAAAACACGCAGCCTGCAAAGGGGTGTGTGTGTGTATGTATGTGTGTGTGTGTGTATATATATATATTAACAGAAAAAACCATAGGTTTCAGGCACGTTATAGTTAGGAATTAGCATTTAAAAAACCTCAGAAATTCACTGAAAAAACCATAGGTTTCAGGGGTGTTATAGTTAGCTGGACTTTTCACTTGTACAAAACCATTGAAATTCCCCCGTTATAGTTAGTTCAGCTAACTATAACTCGCGCGCCCGCAATGCACTGCTGATGACGTCACATATTACATCACTCATGACATGGTCAGTGACATCACTCATGACATCACTGATGACATCTCAAATGACATCACTGATGACATCACTGATGACATCATCCAGTGAATGTGTGTTATTCTGAAAATTAAATATGTTTTATATATGTATATCTCAAGGTCGATGGAAGAATAAATGGGTATATAAGTGTCTAAATGGATGATTTGTTTTTGAAAAATTGATTGTGTAACTGACTAAGTGTATCATAGTGAATACATGGCTTAGTGAGTAATGTTTAAATATGTAAATATCTGTATCAGTCTCTCACTTTGTGTATAAGTGGCTGCATGGGTTGGTGAGTAGCTACATGGGTGTCTATATAGGTTATTAGTTGGTTTTTTGAGTATCAGTCTGAGGGTCTGCATGGTTCGGTGGGGGGTATTACGTAGTGCATAGGTGCATGAATGAGTGACTCACTGTTTGTATGTGTTGAACACAGTATGTGTGCAGGACTGTATGGGTGGATGAGTGTGTGTATGGGTGTGTTAGTGAGTGAATGACTGTCTCAATAGTGTCTTTATGAGTAACTACATATGTTGTAAACTAGTATATGTGACTATTGGTGTATATATGTGAGTATATGTGAGAGTGAGAGATTGAAAGAGTTCCTGTATGAATAAGTATGTGTTTCTATAAGTGATTGTTTAAAAGACTAAGTATGTGTAAGTTTCCGTAGAAGTAAGTGTGGTGGTGTGTGTATAACTGTATATGCAAGTAAATGTATGTTTGATTCTTTATTAGCATGAGTGACTATGTGTGTGAGTAACTCTATGGATGAGTGGCATTGTGTAACAGGATGTATAGGTGTATGAGTACATATGATGAGTGAGTACATGTATGAGTGACTGTATTGGACTGTTGGTGAATGAGTGGATGTGTATGTGGATCTTAGAATTACTGAAGAGGTTGTTGTAACTGGTATTGGTATGTCCATTGTTTTGAAAATTTTAGTCTCTATTTTTGAATGTGTGTATCAAAGGTTATATTAGGGTGAGAGGAGGTCTGCCACTCTATCACAAGGATGATGTCATCAGTGATGTCATCAGTGATGTCATTTGAGATGTCATCAGTGATGTCATGAGTGATGTCACTGACCATGTCATGAGTGATGTAATATGTGACGTCATCAGCAGTGCATTGCAGGCGCGCGAGTTATAGTTAGCTGAACTAACTATAACGGGGGAATTTCAATGGTTTTGTACAAGTGAAAAGTCCAGCTAACTATAACACCCCTGAAACCTATGGTTTTTTCAGTGAATTTCTGAGGTTTTTTAAATGCTAATTCCTAACTATAACGTGCCTGAAACCTATGGTTTTTTCTGTTAATTTCAAAGGTTTTTTAAATGCTAATTTCTAACTATGCCTACAGAGATAGGACATGTGAAGAAAGAAGAAAAAATGCACAGAAAGAAACAAAAGAAGTGCAGAAAGAAGCAACAGAAGTCCTCAAAGACGAAGAAAAGTGCAGAAAGAAGGATAACGTGCAGAAAGAACAAAAAGAAGAGCAGAAAGAAGCCTTGTTGCAAAATCATCCTGTACCCTCAACTTTTTCAGACGGATACTGGTGGTAACTGAGTCTGACTAACCAGTCCTAGAGCCAGTGCTATGTTAAAAGACACTTAGAATACAGTGAAAACACCTACATACACTAGGGAACATTATGCGTTGGGGTCCCCCTGTGATTAGCCTTACCTCCTCTATAAGCCCCTAGTATATAATAGGGCATGGGGATTAAAACTACCTCTTAAAACAGGCCACAGGGCGTTTTTGCACACGTTAACTCAGGCCCCGTCCCCTCCTTTCACCATTGTGTAAACACGCCCTGTGTCCGTTTTTAGTTGGGAGATTAAGTTCATTTGAGTCCTGAGGGTCCCTAGGGTCCAACTAGCCCACTAGGTACCTCCAGTAAGTGCCACAGAGCTGCGTTGCAGAGAGGTGTAAAAAGTGGCATGGCCTGGACCACCTCTCTGCAATGCAGCTCAGTGGCGCTTACTGGAAGCACTTGGTGGGCTAGTTAGCCCCCAGGGGCCCTCAGTTTTGAAGGGAAATTATATCCCCAATTTAAAACGTGCCATGGTGCGTGTTTGCACACGTCACCTCAGGCCCCGTCCCCTCCCTTCACCACTGTGTAAACGCGCCCTGTGGCTGTTCTAAGTTGAGAGATTAAGTCCCCTTGAATCCTAAGGGTCCCTAGGGTCACACTAGACCACTAGGTACCTCCAGTAAGCGCCACAGAGCTGCGTTGCAGAGAGGTGTAAAAAGGGGCTTGGCCTCAGAACACCTGTCTGCAGCGCAGCTCCCTGGCGCATACTGGAGATGCCTGTTGGGGGCGCGTTTGCAGAGTGCTGCATGGAGGGGGCATGGCCTCCGGGACGATGCCAGTCTTTTATTTATTTTATTTTTTTAAGAAGGGGGGCTGTGTGGTTCTCCTTCTTATTCTAATTTATTGGCCCTGATGACCCCATCCCCCAGGGCCTGTCTCCTAATTATATTTTTTTGACCCCAATCCCCAGGGCCGGCCACTGTTTTTTATTATTTTAAAAAAATATATATTTATAGACACACCTAGGACATGCTGGACAAACCGTACGTACCTATCACCATGACGATTTGCGTGATATTCATTAAAAGGCGACTATGCATGCAATTAATCCACGTGGAATGTATTTACACCACTAGTGAAGCTCTGACATGTCTGATGCTCTACCGTGCCTAATCCCGGTAGACACCCTTGTCGTTTATTTATACAAACATGGGTAGCTATTGACGGGCACATTTAATACACATGCACACCAAGCCATTCAAAGGGGATTCAACAAAAATTCGACCAAAACTATGCAAGAAACCCCCCTCACAGTTAATAAAACACACATCCACTGCCGGATGTGTAATACTTTTTATTTTACTCTCTGGAAAGGGGACGAACATCACTTGCGAGTCACAGCGCGCTCCTGACAGAGCCCAATGCTGTGTTACACCCACCATTTCCTGCCGAGTGCCACACACCTCTGTATTGTATTCCACTAGCTAGTGCATATGCTATGACACTCTCTAGCCCATGTGCACTGTAACACCACCCCGTGAAAATGTCATGCCACACTTGTCTTCGCACGGGTTATATTGCCCCATCTAACGTGCCTTCCTCGATGCCTATGTTATAACGCACAGTGCTATGCCATACATATTACAATTTGGGATCCATATCTTTGTCACAGTGCATATGCAACGTTACACTCCCCAGCACATATTTTATATTACAACTTTAGAGACTAGTTGGGTTACACAACACTGCCCTGTGCATATTACACTCCAAGGCGCATATCGCATAGCACGCGCTAGTGCCTGTGCTATCTCGCGCTCTCCAATGAATCTGTCATTGCGCACAATGTATTGCATATTATATTTCACGCCTGGTTCATCTTATATCACACTTTTTGGTGCATAGTTTATACCATACACTATATCTAGTTTTCATTTTCAATCGTGCTCTCAGGACTATGTTCTATATAACACTGTGTTCACCTACCCTTTTCACGGGCATTACATTTTGCGATAGGGGGTGGAGGGTCAGGGGGTGTTTTTGCCAAGTGAGCCCGGAGTCACAGTCACTAACGTCTTCTTCTTCCTGAATAAAAGTGAGATTATGCTGCATACTTGTTCATATTTTAAGTAGTTTGCACAGACAAAATGTTTTAAAAACAATAAAGTTTCTAATACCCGCCTTCTCTGAACAGTTAGCTTGCTGCCCCATCCCCCTCCTCCCTATCCTCTGTTGTGTGAATCCATGGACTAGCCTCCTCCCTCCTGCCATGCATGGTCTGATGTGCTGCCACTGCCCTCAATTTAGTATGATGTACCAGTCCACTCCTCCTGCCCTCCATTGCCCAATTCTATGCCCCATCATTGACCTCCTGCTTAAACTCTGTGCTTAGCTTGCTGCCCCTATTCTCCTTCCCCCTGCCCTCCGATGTCTTTGTGCATGCCCCTGCTCCATCCTTTTTGCCCACCATGTCCCATGGACCTGCCACTCCTATCTACTCTGAGTGTTCTGTTGAGCTGCCACTCCCCTCCCACCTGCCTAGCATTGTCAGATGACTGTAACCTGTCCCTGCCACCTCCGCCCTGCCTGTCCACATGCCATGCCTCTATCCTCTTCCTCCTGTCCTACATGGTCCATTGTACTGCCACACCCTTCTGCCCTCCCTGGTCTGTTGTGCTGCAACTGCTCCTCCTGCCTGCCCCGTGTGGTCTGTTGTGAGGCCCCTTCCCCTGAACTTTCTTGTCTGTGCACAGGTCCTGACCCTCCCTTCTATCCTCCATCGTCCTTTGTGCATGCCCCTGCACCCTCCTTCTTGCCCATCATAGCCATTGTGCTGCCACTAACCCTCCCACTTGCCATGCATGGTCTTCTGTGCTGCCATGGCCCCTCCCACCTTCCCTGTGTGGTCAGTTAGCTGCCCCTGACCCCCTCCCACCTTCCATCCATGGTCTGTGTGTATGCCATCACAGTCTCACTGTTGCTCTTCATGTTGTGTCTTGCTTCTAGTGCCCATCCTGCCTGACCTCCATGGCTATCTTGCTGCTCCTGCCCTGCCCCCTTGCCCCCAGCCCTCTGTTTACATGTGCAGACCCCTACTCCCTCCCTCCTGGCTTGTCTGTTCCATTGTAATGCCCCTGATCCGTCCCTCCTGCCCTTTATGGTCTGTTATGCTGCAGCCTTCTCTCCTGTCTGTCCATTATGGTCAGCTAGCTACCATTGCCTCTTGCCCCTCTGTTCTCTGTTGTCCATGTGCATGGTCCTGTCCCCTCCCTCTTGCTTTCTATGGATTGTTGTGCTGCACTCCCGTCCTGCATGCCCTGTGTGGTGTATTGTGGTGCTGCAAACCCTGATGCCTTCCCTGCAGGGTCAGTTTGGTGCACCTCTCCATGTCTCTCCTGTCCTCTGTTATCCAAGTCCATGTCCCTATCCAATTTCCTTTCATGATCCAATGTACCATACTTGCGAACATTTTGAACTTGGTAAGAGGGAGATTTTGAAAAAAACTGGGGTATTGATTTTCCCCTTTGAGTTACATTGAAAAAGAGGATATTGTAGACAGGAGACAGATCAAATAAAGCCCATTTGAGCTTAAAAACATTGGACGTTTCCTGGCTGTATCGGGTCTGTTGGCATGTATGGTTGTACTACCATTGCCTCTTCCTTCTGCCCACAATGGTCTATTACATTGCCACAGCTTTGAAGGAGGGTAGATTTTGTATCACAGGGGGCCCCTGGCCCGTTCTGTCCACACCTGAAGTATGAGACCCTTGTCCTTGCCCTGCCAGCCGCATTTGTAGGCCGTATTAAATTGACCAGCGGGTCCTGTGTTGCTATATAATTATCCTGAGACATCCTTACCACTCAGCCAGCATAAAACCCCTGTGTAGGCCCTTCTGTTCAATATGTAGGCCTCTTTGTTAAATTGACCATAGCTCTGCAATTTTAGTGTATAGCAGTCTGAAGGCAGGTCTGCGAGGCCTTCTGCTCCAAACTAGTAGCCCCCACCCTACCCGAGTGCTCCGTGCTCGGTATCAAAGTTCAACATCCCCCTGAAGCTGTCGACATACAGTAGGCTGCATCCTGGACTGGTACTTGCTTCCTGGGCAGGTTTCCCGCTTTTAAGGAAGTGGCAACCGCAGAGCGTCAAGTTAGGAGAACTGAGGAGATTTTATACATGAATATATTGAATTCCTGTAGAATACCCATTATTTTCTGCTTGCTCTATGGAACTTACGATAAGCGATTGGCCTGAGAGACTGACCTTTTCACCCAGTCCATTGTCAGCATTAAGTGTGTAAATGACGAAATGTCTGGTAAAATCTGCAGACGAAGCTTTTGGGTAGCATACGTAGGTAGATGTAGCGTGCAAAGGAGCCCACAAAATGATATAAAAAGGGAGCACCCACAGATATCGACGGACAACCTCGCCGTCTGTATGTAGGTTAACAGGCTGTGCAGGTTTTCCCCAAGAACTGGGAGCTCTTGTCTTCCTTTGCTTAAAATGTCTTGCTCTGCTTTGCTTGAAGTATCTTATTCTATTTTACCTATATGAAATGTCATGTTATTTTTTAACCATTGTTCTCTTTACTTTTGCATTTAAAAGATGTTGTATTGTAATTGCAGGAATGCTTGCTCTAAGAGTAAATGTGAGTGTCCCTAGGTAACATTTTCCTTGGTGTAACTTGTTTCTCATGATGCATTTATAGATGTGTTTTCTCTCTCTCTCTGTCAGTCCATTAATTGAGATACAGAGAATATCATGACAGCTGTATGATTATCTGGATTCTGTATTTTGTACTTTATGTCTCTATTCTGCGGTTTCTTTGAAGTTGCATCTTCTCATTAAACTGCCATTGTATTCTGCCTCCAATTCCATGTCTCATATGTCTGTTTTCTTCATTTTTGGAGCAAGCGTTCCTAGGCACCCCGGCTCAAATTAAGGTGCCCCTTTTGTCCCTGACTCACTCTCCTGCTCAGTTCTGTGGTGGCTCCCGGGGCTCTGGGGACCGCCCCTAGCTTCCTTGACCCGTAATAGATCTTCCCTCCAACAGCCTCTCTTGCAAGTCCTGTATTGTTGGTTTGTATTGTTGGTTTGTTGCCCCTGCCCCCCTTTCCACTGCCCTCCATAGTCTGTTGTGCTTCCACGGCCCTTCCTGCCTGCTCAGTGTGGTTAAATTGTTGCCTTTGCACCCTCCTACCTGCCTTCAATTTTCAGAGTCCGTGCCCCTGGCCTCTGCCTCTCAACAGTATCCTAATGAACAACTAGATTGCTAACATTCTATATTTATTACAAAAGTGTGGAACGCCTGACATCATCTTAATGTAATTAAAACTGTAATACCTAGAGCACTCCTTTAGAAATTACATATATGAGAGGGTCTTATTGGCTTCAAAATTATGGTTAGTGCTCTAAAAGACTAAAATAAGGACATATTTTCTGAGTTTTCAAATAGCGACAAAGCACTTTTAAATTATTTGTTATCTTTATGTTTTTTTATCTAGTTGACAACTCCAATACCTGACAAGTCTGCACTATATAACACTGCAAAAACACAAAATAATAAGTGTTTTGCACACTTCTGTCATTGGGCTATTTTTGGGCTATATCTGGGTGATTTTGGGCTACATTTGGGCTCTTTTGTCTCCGGTGGCCATCTTGGGAGATTTATTTGTTATGAAGTTTCCTAATTTCCTCATGTACTGCAGTCTCCTCAGTCGGAAATGCTTTCAGTTTTTTACTTTGATTCCATCATGAAGGTATTCAAATATGTCACACATTTGCCATATCTTCTGAATGTTAGCACTCTAGTTGCTCATTAGATCACTGTAGTAAAACTACTGTTCACCATGGAAGTCTGCTCCTGGTATTAAAAGTGCATGTTTCAGTCTGCATGTCAGAATTTTTTAATGAAATAGAAGAGGATTTGAGAAGTCACTCAAAATGTGCCCTCATTTTCTTTCTTCAGCATTAATCATAATTTCTATGGCAAAATGAACCCCCTCATTGTGTTCCTTTTTAAATTAAATGTTTTAAGTGTTACCAGTTTATTCCAATCAAGATGGCTTCAGGTGTGCCATACTTTTGTCATAATGAAGACAGTAAGTGCTCTAGTTGTTTTTAAGAACATTCTTGGACATTCTGTCATTGGGCTATACTTGGGCTACATCTGGGTGATATTTGGGCTACATTTGGGCTCTTTTGTCTCTGGTGGCCATCTTGGGAGACTTATTTGTTATGAAGTTTCCTAATTTCCTCATTTACTGCAGTCTCCTCAGTAGGAAATACTTTCAGTTTTTTACTTTGATTCCATCAAGAAGGCATTCAAATGTGTCACACATTTGCCATAAAATCAGAATGTTAGCACTCTTTTTGCTCATTAGATCACTGTAGTAAAGCTACTGCTCACCAGGGAAAACTGCTGCTGGTATTGAAAGTGCATGTTTCAGTCTGCATGTCAGAATTTTTTAATGAAATAGAAGAGGATTTGAGAAGTCACTCAAAATGTGCCCTAATTTTTCTTTCTGCAGCACTAATCATACTTTTTATGGAAAAATGAACCCCCTCATTTTGTTCCTTTTTAAATTAAATGTTTTAAGAGTTACCACTTTAATCCAAGCAAGATGGCTTCAGGTGTGCCATACATTTATCATAAGTAGGACGGTTAGCGCTCTAGTAGTTCTTTGGAACACTCTGGAAAGCTGCAGTAGAACACAAAGGAATCAACTGACAGTCTCTGCCCTTGTTGGATGTACATGTTTTACTGAGAATGTCAGACTTCATTCTCACATGACTGAGAAAGATAATGTGAATTTACAGAAAATAAGCTCTCAGTTTAGCTTATAGATCACCTTCCAAACCTCTGTGGTAAAAGCATGAGAAAATATTTTTCTCTCAATCATGATATCCCAGCAGAAGGCTTTTTCACATGGTGAAATCACCTTAGAACATACCACAATTCCTAAAATGAGTATGGTACCATCAACAAATGATTTATAGTGTAACTAAAGTCTTAAAACCTTCTATTAACTGCAATGCTTTTTAATGAGGTGCTATCATGTATATTGGTCCCAAGATGGCTGCCAACACTTCTTGGCTGAAGTGCTGACAGCCAATCAGATCTCAGGATGAGATGTGTGGTTAGGCTCCGCCCACATATATATATTGATTTAAATGCTATTTTCTCAGGAACTACTGAACAGATTTACACCAGACCTACAAAAGGCACTTCCTTGACCTGAGGACTACCTCTCTGCCAAATTTCAAGTAACTCTGTTCAGCCGTTCGGGCTGTAGCTGTGTCTAAAGGTCCTATGGAAAAATGCATGGGAAAAACGCGTTTTGGGACCCCCCTTTTTTCTCAGCCCCCGCTTGACGAATCCCCCCGAGACTTTCAGGGTAGGAGCGGAGCGTAGCGCCCCACCTATTTTGAGAATTTCGCGAGGATTCATCGACCGGCGCTAAAGTTATTCCAAATAGAATGTTGCAGATTTCCTATGGAAACAGGGTCCTAACTATAACTATCTACTGGCGACCGCCAGTAGATAATATATATATATATATGTACAGGCTTCTAAGGGTTCTAAGGGTGGCACAATAAGTGCTGCAGCCCTTAGAGGTCTTCCCTGGTCGCAGTGCCCTGGGAACCTGTGGTACCATTTACCAGAGCTTGACCTTTGGCCTGAGATGCCAATTGGGTTAGTTTTGGGGAAAGAACACCGGCCCTGGGAACCTGATTGGCAGGGAACCAGTGCACATCAAGTAAAGAGTGAATCAATAGTCTGGCAAAAAGGGGGGGGGTTACTGCAACAGAAACCCACTTTCCTACACAGATATATTAATATACCTGTTGGATCACTTAGTCTTTAATATTGTGTTTCAAAGTATGAGGATATTTGTTCTTTTCTGAAGAATAGATTTTTGGGTGATCTAGGGAACAGGTGAGCCTTATGGTGTGTTCGGTCTCCTTGCTTGCCCTTTTCATCCTTAATATGGCTTGTGGGTGTCAGTACTTCTGGTGTGTCACTAGGGAAATTTTATTTGCATCATATTGGGAGTATCTTTGCCACAAGATTGTATCAAGTTTGTATACTTAAGCAAATTTTTTCAGTTCTTCTCTTAACCAAAAGAGCAAGTGGGTGAAGGAAACTTTGGGCGATGGTTCGTACCATTAGCTCTAACATGGAATTCTAATGTGCTGTAACTTCTTCTTCTAGCCCTAAGGAAGTTGATGGAGAATAATTACCCAGCGACAAATGCATGTTGGCCAGTGTTTTGGAGAAACTTGTACCAAGGGTAAGATTCCTGTGAACAAAATATTAAGAAAACTATTCTAACTCTTTCCAAAGGCGCGCTTGGGGATCTATTTACCATGGTAATGATTACATCTGGGGGTGAGGCTTGGCGGTACAGTGGGGAGATGAGGCAATCCAGGGCAGTTTGTGGCAGTGTATTTTGTCAGTGCTGAACTCCACAGCTGAGTATGCAACAAGGACTCCATCATGGAGATTCATGTTCACTACAATTGCGGCAGGCGTAAATGAGCGTGAAGCAGAAAGACACGGGCAACAGCAGGATAAAAAGACCATTGCACGTTACTAGGTGGATGTGAGTAAAGTGGTAACAAGGGAGTAGCAGGGAAGAATCAAAGTTGCTATATCAGCAACAGATGCTTCTGACAAGGACAGACTAAATGGACTTCTTGTGCAGAGATGGGAGATGTTGGCATCAGGAAGAGTGTTGTGGGGAGCTGTGTCTACAGCGATGGGAACGTGAGAGGTGAATTCACTAAGTAGGCACCTCTAGGGCTACAGCACAGCTGCATATCCTCTATCTTTCAATCAAGGGTTGGTAAAGCGCCAGTACTCGCCTATGAGGGTCTCAATGTGCTGGGTGGAGCAGATCCGTCCAAGTGCTGGGCTCATTCGAAGAGTCAGGTCTTGAGGTCCTTCCTGAACTGGGGTAGTGTGGGAGACATTCTGAGTTGGTGGGGTAGGGTGTTCCAGGTCTTGGAAGCGAGGAAGGAGAAGGACATTCCTCGGGTTCTGCTCTTGCGGATCTGTGGGACAGTGGCCATGGTGAGCTGGGCAGGGTAGAGGTGCATTTTGAGTGCGTGGAAGGAGAGGCGGCTGTTCAGGTATTCTGGTTCAGTGTTGGGGGGGGGGGGGGCCTAATAAGCGTGGGTGAGGAGTTTGAAGGTTATTCTTCTATCTGCTGGGAGCCTGTGGGTTTTGCAATAGTGTTGAGTGATGTGGCTGCGCCGGGGGAGGTCGAGGACCAGTCTGGCTACAGTGTTCTGGACATTCTGGAGCTTGCTGAGGTTTTTCTGTCCAACGCCGGCATAGTGCGTTGCCGTAGTCTAGTCTGCTGCTGATGAGCACTTGAGTGTTGGGCTTTCACGATTCAGCGGGGATCCATCTGAGGGTCTTTTACAGCAGGCAGCGGATACGGAGTTGATCTGGTGGTCCATAGTGAGCGAGGAGTCTAGTATGATGCAGAGGTTCCGTGCATGGTCTGTCAGGGCGTCATCTCTTCTTGGAAGTTGTGCTTGATAACGGGTTTGTTGGTGAGGGAGAGGATCAACTGTGTGTTGTCGGTGTAGGAGACTGTTGAGTCTGTGGTTCCTGATGATGGTTGCGAGGGGGTCCATGTAGATGTTGAAGAGGGTGAGGCTAAGAGAGGAGCCCTGGGGCACTCTGCAGTTGGTGTCTGTTCCGAGAGGTATGGCAGAAGTCTGACCTGCTGGGTTTTGCCTGTGAGAAAGGATCAGATCCAGTAGAGGGCCTTGTCCCTGGTGGTGAAGTCTAGTGGTTGGTGTGCGGTGGTAGACCGTGTTGAATGCTGCGAAGAGGTCCAGGAAGGTCCATGGTTTCGCCCTTGTCGAGGAGGGAGCGAATGTCGGCGGTGACAGTTAAGAGGGCAGTCTTCGAGCTGGATTGCTCAGGAAATGGTATTGGGAGATTTCTAGGATGAGTTTGTTTCAATGAAGTCGGCCAACTGGTTGTTGACTGCTTTTTCGACGACTTTGGCTTGGAAGGGGAGATTGGCCTGAAGTTCTTATGGTCTCTCAGGCCCGCTGAGGGTTTTGTCAGGAGTGGGTTTATTTTGGTGCTTCCAGTGGGGGAGCAGTTGATGGTCTGGCGTAGCTCGGGTGCGATGGTGGATCTGTGGAAGATCTGGAGCGGGCAGGGGTCCGATGGTGCTCCGTAGTGGATGGTTTTCATGTTGTCTCCTGTGGTGAGTGGGATCCAAGGGAGCAGGGTCTGTTGCGGGGGAGGGGCGGGGGGGGGGGGGGTTTGGTTGAGGCGGTTGCTGGTGCTGTGGGGAGGTCCTGGTTGTCGTAGATAGTCTCAATCTTGTGGAGGAACAAGGTGCTGAGTCTGTTGCCAAGGTCTTTTGAGGGGGGGGGTGGGGGGGCGGAAATGTCTGTGGTTTCGTTATTGGGTTTTGCAAAATCCTTGGTGATGGTGAAGAGTTCCTTGCTGTTGTGTGCGTTGGTGTTTCTGTCTTGGAGGGCCCTTTGTGTTTTTGATGAGGTGGTGGTGTGCGGTGGTGGCTGCTTTGAAGGCCGTGTGGGCTTCTAGGGTTTTGTGGTTCCTCCCTGCCTTTTCGAGTCATCTACAGGAGCTTCTGATTTCTTGCAGGGCAGGCGTGAAGCAGCTTGCTTTCTTGATGGGTTTGCCATTTGGCTTTCTTGAAAGGGGCCATGGTGACTGAAGTTTGGATCCATTGGTGAAGGTTGCGTGCTGCGGTGTTGGCGTGGAAGTTGATGGTGGTGAGTTGCTGTTGGTGGCGGTGGTGGTGAGCTGGTCCTTGGTGACCATGTGCCAGCTTCTGCAGGGGAAATTGTGGGCGTGTTTGGGTGCGGTGGGTTTGTTGAGGAAGTGGATACTGTGGTGGTCTGTCCAGAGAAGTTTCATGTTGTGGCTGTCAGAGGCGCGGTTTCCTGCGGCGAAGACTGGGTTGAGTGTGTGCCCTGCTGGGGGCGGTGACTAGCTGTTTCAGTCATATGTTTGTGAAGTTCTCTAGGAGGGAGGTGGTGTTCGGATCGTTGTAGTTGTCCAGGTGGAAGTTGAGGTCTCCAAGTAGGATGTAGTCTGTGGATGTGAGAGCCTGGGGTGTGATGTGGCTGATGATGGCATCGGTGAATGGAGCACGGGCCGGGTGGTCTGTAGATGAGGGTGCTAATGAGAGTGGGTTTTGGGTTGGTCTGGATCTGGAAGTGCAGGTGCTCCATGTAGTTTGTGGGGTCGTCTGGGTGGCTGGTCAGACGGGGGGTGCTTTTGTGGACAATGGTGATGCCTCCTCCTGGCGGTTTGTGCAGTCCTTGTAGATCTTGTAGCCGTCAGTGATGGCAATGTCTGGTGCATAGCTGGGGTTCGTCCAGAGGTGGTTTGTGGAAGGATCGTATGTTGAGGATGCAATTGATCGGTTTGGGTGCGGTACGGGTCGGCTAGTTGGGTGGTGGAGCTAAGGTACGGAGGTGGGTGAAGGTGCTGCGGCAGTGAAGGCAGGAGAGGGGGCCATAGGTGGTGGTTGGCATTGAGAGCTGGCATTTGTTGTTGCGTCTGGTGTTTATCGTGGAGGCCACATCGGTAGAGAATTACAAACAGGGCAATGGTTTCTCGGAGAACTGCAGACCCTCTTTCCTGGCAACTAATTCAGTGGCAGAGATGAAAAACACGAGCTGGGTGTCTGCCGCACCAGCAGAGAGGAAAGATGAGTGACAGTCAGAGACTGAGGGGCATCAATGACATCAGAGGGAAGCTGCCTAGTAAAGTACAGAGGGAGAATGGTGGTAACTCTCGGTCACAGAAAAGAGTCCTGACAGAAGCTGCAACTACTGTGCATGAGATGTGGCAGAGTTGACTTAGTACTACTAGGGACTTTAAGCTGACTAGCAAGCTACAGTTTCATACCAGGTTACCCCAGTAACTAGGTCATCCCGTCTATGCTTATAAATGTATATATCAATCAATGAAATTATGTCGCACTCCAGGGATTTAGTTTCAGCAGTTTTATTCCCTTCTCACCACCACCAATGCATTTTGAGCCTGATTAAGACCGAGAGGGTCGAAACGCAGTGGTGATGGTAAGAAGGAAATAAAACAGCTGAAGCGAAATTCCTGGAATGTGACATAATTTTGATTGATGGTAAATAGGATTTGAGGCTCGATTCAACTTCACACGATCGCACCGGCCATGCTGCGTGCTGCTTTGGCAATCGATGGTAAGCTTATATTTTAACACAGAAAAAAACATAGGTTACAGGGATGTTATAGTTAGACATTTTACTCCTACAAAACCAGAGAAATGTGGCCGTTATAGTTAGTTCAGCTAACTAGAACTCTCGCCCCCACTATGCACTGCTGATGAGGTCACATATTAGATCATTCATGACATGGTTAGGGAATTCACTGATGACCTCACTGATTTTTAAATGCTAATTTCTAACTATGCCTACATAGGTAGGACATGTGCAGAAAGAGAAAGAAAGGCTCAGAAAAAAGCAAGAGAAATGCAGAAGGAGACAACAGAAGTCCAGAAAGACAGAGGTTAAAAAAGAAGCAAAGATATACAGAATGAACCAACAGAGGTGCAGAAAGATGACTTGTTGCAAAGTCATCCTGTGCACCCAATTTGTTGCTGACTGGTACTGGTGGTAACTGACTCTGACTGACCAGGCCCAGAGCCAGTGCTATGCTGAAAGACACTTGGAATACAGTGAAAACACCTACATACACTAGGGTACACTATGGTTTGGGGTACCCCTTAATATCCCCAATCCCGACATGCGAGACCTGCTGTAACAGAGGTTGTGCACAGATTGGCCTAAACTCCATTCCTTATCACTAGAGACCACGTTTGCGGCTCACAGGTTACTGGCTTGCCATCCCTGATATACAGCAGCCCACTGCAATAGGCCACTCTGATTTCAAGACTACTCCGCGGCGCGGACATTTCAAAAGCCTCCTTTAAGCTGTTACAGCATTTATCAGGTCGACTCTGACCCAGCATCCAACTGCACAGACTGTGTCTGTCTGCATCCTTTACTCTTCTTGTACTTGGCCTGGAGTTCTACTCTTGACTTCGCCTGAAACAAACCTCCCACAAGTCACTCTGACCTGGATCAAGGCAAAATGTATACAGGCGTACCATTGTTAATGTCCTGATGATGATCCTATATCTTTTGTAAGGATTGAAATGCCGTCGACTTGTTGTACCCCATATAAACTTCTTTATTTAATACTCCTTATGTGTAATGGTGTCTCCACTATAATTTTTGTCCAACCAAAATGTCTCATACAAACAATTTACTCTGCCTGAGCATTTTTGTTTTGTTTTGTCCTCCCCACTAAGTTGGATACAGGCTTGTGTCCCACTCTGTTTCTTGCTGAATTGTGTGTATATTTAAGCAACTATATATTAAAAACACCTGTCCGGCTGGAAAATTGTAAATATAGTACTGATTGGGTCTATATTTGTTTGCTCTCATAAATCCTTGTCTAGGGACCACTGTCTTTAGAAATAATTGATTACCCAAGGTCCCTGGCCAACTTTATTTGGGTTCCCTTGTTCTTCATACCATGCTAGTACATAATAGGGCAGGGGGATTAAAGCTATCTCCAAGTCGGAGGTTTTGAAAGAGGCAAGGGAGGTTTTGAAAGAGGCAAGGGAGGTTTTGAAAGAGGCAAGGGAGGTTTTGAAAGAGGCAAGGGAGGTTTTGAAAGAGGCAAGGGAGGTTTTGAAAGAGGCAAGGGAGGTTTTGAAAGAGGCAAGGGAGGTTTTGAAAGAGGCAAGGGAGGTTTTGAAAGAGGCAAGGGAGGTTTTGAAAGAGGCAAGGGAGGTTTTGAAAGAGGCAAGGGAGGTTTTGAAAGGGGCAAGCTAGGTGCTGCAGAAAGGGGTGCTGCAGAAGGGGGCGAGCTAGGTGCTGCAGAAGGGGGCGAGCTAGGTGCTGCAGAAGGGGGCGAGCTAGGTGCTGCAGAAGGGGGCGAGCTAGGTGCTGCAGAAGGGGGCGAGCTAGGTGCTGCAGAAGGGGGCGAGCTAGGTGCTGCAGAAGGGGGCGAGCTAGGTGCTGCAGAAGGGGGCGAGCTAGGTGCTGCAGAAGGGGGCGATCTAGGTGCTGCAGAAGGGGGCGAGCTAGGTGCTGCAGAAGGGGGCAAGCTAGGTGCTGCAGAAGGGGGCAAGCTAGGTGCTGCAGAAGGGGGCAAGCTAGGTGCTGCAGAATGAACCAACAGGTGCAAGAAGAGGCTAGAGGGGTAGGAGAGGTGCAGAAAGTACCAATTTAAGGGCAACCTTGGGGCCACCCCTCCTCCCATTACCTCCAGTAAGTTCCACCCAGCAGGATTGCTAACTTCTCATATGGAGCCATGCCCATTTTGACCACCACTCTGCAAACACCTCCCCTTCGCTGCTGAGGGTCCTTAGGGGCCAACTAGCCTATCTTTTACCTCCAGTAAGCCCCACACAGTGGGATTGCTGAGAGGTGGACACGGGCCACACACCCTTTTTCCACCACCCTGCAGGCACGCCTCCTGGCACATTAAAAGTTGGGGTATTAAGCCCCCTTCATTCCTGAGGGTCCCTGCTCCCAACTAGCCCACCAGGTACCTCCAGTAAGCCCCCTTTTCACACCACTCTGCCAGCGCAGCTCCTGGCACCATGCTGCTCGGGGGATGAAGTACACTTGTTTCCCCGAGGTCCTCGGGACACAAGAGGACCTCATCGCCCCACCAGCAGTGCGCCAAGAGTTGTTTGCAGAGTGGTGTAAAAAGCGGCGTGGCCTCGGAGCACCTCTCTGCAATCCAGCTGACTGGCAGTGGGCTTTGTTGGGATTGGCAGGCGCAACGTTGCATATAACCTCTAGATCATTTTCTTATCTGAATGTTTCGTCACTAGCCACTTCTCATATGCTGTCAATTTTCTATTGACTTTCGGGTGTACTTCTGGCTGAAGAAGCCAATGCCTGATTTGAAGCTAGTGGACCCTTTCTACTGCTTTGAGGATATAGTCCTGTCTTAGTTGAGAAAAAGGAATGAACCCCTCTACATCAAGCAGATGGCCTGCCGCTTTGCACTCCTAATCCTGCCACGCCGAGAATGCCCTCCCATCAAGTCCCTGTTTTCCAGGAAGTGAGTCGTTGGAGAGGGAAAAGTTGTTAGCCCCCTTCTACTGGCCACCCTGTACCATATCTGCATTATTGTATTCGTAACCTGGGAGCCCTGAAGGTTCTGTGGTCGGTCCGCTCTTTTCGGGAAGGTAACTCTTCATAAAGAGTTTTGCTAATGCCCTATCTTGAAAGAGCTATCTTTCCCCATTCCATCCTACTCCATTCCACCAAGTATCGCAGTTGGGCTGCCCTAAAGTACTCTTAACGGATTCGGGATCTCCAGACCTCCCTCTTCCGTTCTCAAATGCCCCAGCTCTCTTCATGCATGGTCACGCTCCTGCCCAAATAAAATGGTGTATTGGTTTTTGCAGAGTGCGTTTTGGCCCTTTTGGTGGCCAAACTGGCAATGTTTGGAACAAGTATAGTGCCTTGGGGAGAATAGACATTTTAACCGCAGCGACGCGGCCCAGCAGTGACAGCTGATGATGCTTCCAGCTCTGTAACTCTTGTGACCCGTCGGACTAGCGTGGAGTAATTTAGTGTTAAATCGTCTGCTTCAATTTCTAAATTTGGGATGGACTCAATGATCTTAATTTCGGAGGCAATATCCTCTCCTATCCTTAAGGCTGACCTTCACCCATCTAGTCGAAGGATCATTGACTTTCCCACATTCACTCTAAATCCAGGGACCTGACCGAATAACTCCAGTTCTCTTAAGAATGGCGGGACCAAGTGATCTGGAGATTCCAGAGAGGCAATGATATCATCTGCGTACATGCTTATTGCATGTCTCCCCCCCCCCCCCCCCCCCCCCCCCCAAAGGGAACACTCGTGATGTTTGGGTTATCTATGATCTTCTGGGCCAGCGGCTCGATGTATAAGGCGAAGAGGCGGGGTGACAGCGGGCACCCCTGCCTCTTCCCCGTCTGGATGGCAAAGGGTTGGGACGATGGCCCATTTACCCTGATTGTCGCCATGGGCGAGCTATAGCAACCAGTCATCCAGGCCCTGAACCGATCTCCCAGACTTTTATATCTTTTTAGTAGGGGAGCTGTGTGGCCCCTCTTCTTTCAGTCTTTTTGGGGCCCTGGGAACCGCATCCCCCCAGGGCCTGCCACATTTAAATTAAAAAAAAAAAAAGCCAATTTCAGCCCCGGAGACCCCATCCCCAAGGGCATGGCCACAAATGTTTTTTAAAAAATTTTCATGGAGGGGGGGCGCATGGCCCCACTCTTGAGGAATGTATCTGCCCCTTTATTATTCCGGAGGGCTGCCGCGTTGACCCTCCCTAGGGCCAGTTCTGGCCCCGGGGACCCCATCCCCTGGGGCCTGCAGGTGTCTGGAGAAGTCGTGGAGGTCGTCCAATGCTGGGTCATCAAATGTCTGGATCGCCAGGGGGACCTTTCTGGGGAGTTTGGCCGAGAGCGTTTGGTGCAAAGTGGTGAGTTATCGTGGATCCGGCTGGATCTGGAGTCCTGGCTAGTGCTGGTGTTGGGCAAATCCAGTGTCCATGACAGATCAGAGTTCTTTGGGAAGCATCAGGAGCTGTGGAGTTAGTGTTGACAAACTCCCAGCCCATGTACTCAAAATGGCTCCACTACACTTGGTGTCTTTGAACGGCACGGACACTGTAGGGGCATATTGCTCATGCAGCTATGCCCTCACCTGTCGTTTGCTGCACAGTTCCTTTAGGGCTGAAAGGCCTGCTATAAGGTTTACTTACCCATGCCATAGTCCGCGTTGGTGGGCATGGCACACCAGGATGTGTGCCACATTGACTCTTGATTTTGCTCTGCACCAAAACATGCTGGGGCCATCTCTGGTCACAAGGCTGTTGGTACTAGGGGTACCTTTTACAGGGGACTTACAGGTGGACCAGAGGTGTGCCAATTGTGGGTAACAAAGGTCCAGTTTTGGGAAAGAACACAGGTGCTGGGGCCTGGTTAGCAGGATCCCAGCACACATTCAGTCAAGTTGGCATCGGGTATTTGGCAAAAAGTTAGCGGGGTAACAATGCAAAAATGGGGATTTTCCTACATAATCCCACTTTAGCAAGTTTTGCAGGTGCTAAATACAGTCTCCTCCTGTACTGCACCTGCCTCGGTGTCGGATCTGGTTATTGTCATCTAACCCATTCCATAATTATTCTACTAGACTGCTGGTCCCGCCTCCCGTCATTTGTTTTTTTCATCCCCCCCTATAGTAACCTTTAATCTTGGCCATCCAGCACATGCATGGATATAGAAGAAACGTTTGGATTCGATTCTTCGCCCAATAATCATTTATTAATATAAAATCATGTGTACGTTCTCCTGCTGCTGTGAAAGATACATTGGCAAAACAGGGACAGTTTGTTTAAACAGTTTGGCCGGAAGAACAGTGACGGGCACGAGGTCTGGAGATTCTCAATGTACATTTGATTTGTGTCCTTAAATACAAAAAATACAAGTCATAAGTTTCTGGAGTACTATATTTGGTGAAGAATGTTGGTTGCTGCCTTTGGAGATGTAAATTAACGGTCAATGGTTACTAATGGCGGGTCTCGACACAATGTGGCTAGTGGTGAACGTATCCAGCTGTCCGTGTCCTTATTGATTGTGTTTCTAGCTTATGTGGCTTCTGACTTTATTGTGGGTTTTTTAAGAGCACGCTTACCCCCTCCAGCAATATGTGCTTTATTGGGTCAATCTACTATCTGTGGGATTGATAAAGCGTTTTCTACCCGAATGTTTGCCTGCTAGCTCCACTCCCTCCCATCTGTGATCTATCAATCAGCAATCCCCGTTTCTAGGTCTCAGCATGCTTAACTACATACTTACGATTTGAGGTTCACTTAAAGTTCACAGCGGATGATTGTTATTGGAGACTATTTCATTATCATCGCTGTATGCATCGTTTTCCATATTAACTAGTTGATTTTTCGACAATTACTGTATTTGGAGCCTGTTCCTTAAGTTTGCTATTGACTACCTCTACCACCACCACCCTATTTACTTGCACTCTACCCAATTTGAGGACTGCGTTTTTACAGCAGGGGATCACTTATTGTATAACCCAGCCTACCAATAGAAAAACAGTGATAACTGGCACCAGTGATTTACATTAACCAGATGTCCATCGTGTAATCGAGGAGAACCAATTTGAAAACCACTCGTGCTCAAGGGAACCTCCCTCATCATGCATGCTCTCTGTCGATTATGCAGTGCTTGGATGGCAAGTGTCAGTGTTCCATTGTGCGTCATTCCCTGGGATGAACATGCAGCAGGCGCTGTCTATCTTGGCACAGACCCCTCCCTCCATTGCAGTCATTCAGTCCAGTATTTTGAGAAACAAGACTTTCAAATCGGGAATAGACTTTAATACAGTTCAATATGCAAACAAATATTTTGCAGACTTTCAGGCAGTGAAAGAAAATGCAGTTCAAGTATGCAGTACTTTTGATATCTAAGCACACGATGGTTGACCGTCCATTTCCATCGCGGTCGTCAGTGAAAACAATGGTTGGAATGGAGTTCGGAGGACAGCCAACACAGCGGGTGCTGGAAGAAGGTCTCTGTAAATCAATGGATGCTGAACACTCCAGACCCAGAGGTCGTGGGAAGGAGGTGCAGGTTGGGCAAGCGGAGGACTGTTGTCTCAGATGTCACTGGAGGACTCCGCCAAGGGGTTTGGGAGTTCACCGGCAGCAGCCAGGACACAGGGGTTATGCAGAACAAACTGCCATTGAGTAGGCGGTTGTGCCAAATGTTGCTGCAGTCTGCCGTTGAAGTCACTGGCAAGAGGGAATGTGCTATCGGAAGCGGGGCTGTTGGAAGCGGGGCTGTCTCCAGCGTCTGTCACTGTGCTCCGAGGATCCCTCGAGGTGATGGAGGTGTTCAGTGTTGGTTCCACCAGACTGGTGAACCAACATTCTGGGGGGCAGCAATGTTTCTTTTCAGTGGTGAGTCGCGTTGACACAGTGTGCCGGTCCTCAACCACATTGATTCCTTTACCAGCGGACGCTGGGGACTAGAGCCTCTAGCCCATAGGGAGGTTCTTGGCAATCGGTGAAGTCTGCAGGGGCTCCGGGTTTTTTTGGATCCTTGCAATGGCTAGAAAGGACAGCAGGTCACAGTTCAGTCCTGTTGCAGTTGGCAGGATTTGCCTGGTTTCTTCTGCAGCAAGGCTCCGTTCGTGGTCCCCCAGCGGTCTTCTTCCATCATCTTCTTTTAGTCAGTCGAATCTGAAGTCAGATTCGCGGAGAGAAACCAAATACTGAATTTAGCGGCGGTTTTAGGGGAGGCCAGGTAATTGGCAATGGGCTATCTTCCTGTAGGGTGTCATCCATACATAGTGAAAAGTGGGGTTTACCTTGTCTGCCCCACCTGAGGGTTGTTGCAAGATGAAGGTAGACCCACCTCCTAGTTTGCCTAATTTTCCAGCCAGTTCTCCCCCCCCCCCCCCCCCCCCCCCAAAAAAGTGGAGCAGGACTGAGGGTTGCCATCTGCTTCTAATAGCAGAGGCTGCGGGCAGGGTTCAAAGGAGGCATGTCCTTTGAAGTTCCCTCATTTGATGAGGCAGATCTTGCAGGGAGGAAGGTGCGACCACCTACACCGGCATTGATTCTGGATCTGGAGGCCGATCTTGCAGAGAAAGGGTGGAATCACCTCTGCCTAAAGCAGGCATTGATTCTGGGTCTGGAGAGCTCTGGCTCTCTACCCAGGGGTCCAGAAACGTGTGGTGATTGCAGGCTGGCTACAACTAGACCGGGCGACACCAGTGGTTGCTACGTTTCAGGCGACCTTCTAGTAGGGTCTCCTGTGTGAATTTATTAATGAATCCAAGACTGGCATCAGCAGGAATTTAATAAGGCAAGATGTTTGGTAACAAACCTCTTAGAAATCAATGATGCTTCCGGGGAGCTAGGAAACTTGTGTTGACTAGTATCTAGCCCTTGTGCTCTTTGTTGGTTCTTTGTTCACTTACGGCACCCAGAATGGATTGATGATCATATGGGCCCATCTGCTCGTGTGGGTATGCCATCACATAGGATATAGTGCACCCTGCCTTAGGGCTAAAGTCATGCTGTAGGGGTGGTTTACCCGTTTCTTATGCAGCGCAAGGTTGGCATGGCACACAGACAGTGTGCTATGTGGACTCTTTGTCCTGCACCTGGACACGTGACATACCCCTCTTCACCCTGCAGACAAAATTCTAACGACCGCTGCCTGCAGATTACCCGGTGTGAAATGATCAAAATGATGAAAAGTACAGCACTCTGCCTCAATTCGATTGAGGAAGAAATACGAACCATCTGCCCGATTGTAATGCAGCACAGTTGTAGCAAAGTGCCTCTTTTGACATGGTTAGCCCCCACCTTTTACCTAATGTCTGTGATTTTGAGCAGTAAGTACACGGAGATCCTTGTAATTAGGATCCCTGTGTCAGATCTCCTTCCCTAAAACTACCATGATTAGCCAAACCCTCTGGTGCCTATATAAACCCCCGTAAATGGGACTTCCCAGTACCCGGGCAAAAGCATGTGCCCTAGGGATCCCTCAACCAGATCCAGCAGAGGTGTTTGGAAAAACAGGAACAGTTTGTCTCGTTACAGGCACGAGATCTGAGGACTGTCTCAATGTACATTTGGTTTGTGTCCTTGTATACAAGAATACAAGCCACATAAGATTCTGATGTACCAAAAATGGTGAGGAATGTTGGTTGTTGCCTTTGAAGTCATACATTAATGGTCAATGGGTACTACAGGTGGGTTTCAATGTTGCATGGATACAGTGTGGCCAGTGGTGAACGTGTAATCACTGTGTGTGCTAGGTCCTTATTGGCTATGTGTTTCTAATGCCCTGCACCAAACGCCAACAGTGAGTCCAGTCCGTATTCTCAGTGCACCAGGACTAAGCAGCCATCGAGGGACGTCCGCATAACTAAGACCCAATGCAAGAGTGGCCCAGTCACCTTGATTTCTCATCTGCCAGCTGTTTGTCCCTAACTACGAGGTGCATCTTTGGGTGTCCTGCTGACCAATCCACTCTGCATCGAGCCGCCCAGCCTGGGTCCCGATGAGCTGGCTGTGCCCCGTGCTCTGAGGCCCCTTGCAACCCAAGCCCGTTTGGGAGCTCTCGGACTTGGATACAAAATTAATGATATAATTTTCCTACAGCTATAGGAACACCGAAACCTACATTTTGTTTTTTTTTCTTTCTTTCACTTAGCCCACATGAATTTGCCCCGGTTGATCTGTCACCTAATTAATTGTAGGTATTCCTGAAACGCCAGAGTTCTCCCCAGTTTATATAAAACTGTTTTGTAAACCTTTCCAAACTCGCTAACAAGGCTCATTTGACACAACACACAATCTACATGTGAAGTAATCAATGTCTTGGCTGCCAGGTAGGAGAAGGATCTTCCTCCGGTGGATTTCCGAATTCTAGGGATGGAGGCGAGGGCGAGTCTGGCGGATCGGAGCTGGCGGGTGGGTTTGTGGAAAGTGAGGCGGCTGTTGAGGTACTTCGGACCCATGTCGTGGAGAGCCTTGTGTGCGTGGGTGAGGAGTCTGAACGTGATCCTCTTGTTGACGGGGAGCCAGTGCAGGTCTCTCAGGTGGGCAGAGATGTCCAGGATGAGTCGTGCCGAGGCGTTCTGGATGCGCTGGAGTCTTTTCTGGAGTTTGGCTGTGGTTCCAGCGTAGAGGGCGTTCCCGTAGTCCAGACGGCTGGTTACAAGGGCCTGGGTGACCGTCTTCCTGGTTTCAGTGGGGATCCATCGGAAGATCTTTCGGAGCATGCGCAGGGTGTTGAAGCAGGATGATGAGACTGCGTTCACTTGGTTGGTCATCGTGAGGGAGGAGTCCAGGATGACCCCTAGGTTGCGTGTGTGGTCTGTTGGTTTGGGTGCGCTGCCCAGGGCCACCAGGAGTCGTCCCAGGCGGAGGAGGATGGCCAGAGGATGAGGACTTCCATCTTGTCTGAGTTCAGTTTTAGACGGCTGATCTTCATCCATTCCACGACGTCTTTCGTTCCTTCCTGGAGGTTGGCTTTGGCGCTGGCTGGGGTCGTTGGTGAGGGAGAGGATCAGCTGGGTGTCGTCGGCGTAGGAGATGATGTTGAGGTTGTGTTGGCGGGCGATGGCTGCGAGGGGGCTCATGTAGACGTTGAAGAGGGTGGGGCTGAGTGAGGATCCTTGCGGGACGCCGCAGATGACTTCGGTAGCCGCGGACCGGAACGGGGGGAGGCGGACTCTCTGGGTTCTTCCGGTTGGGAATGAGATGATCCACTCCAGTGCTGCTCCTTGGATTCCGGTGTTGCTGAGGCGCTGTATCAGGGTGTGGTGGCAGACGGTGTTGAAGGCTGCTGAGCGGTCCAGTAGGATGAGGGCAGCCGTTTCCCCATTGTCGAGCAGGGACCTGATGTCGTCGGTGGCTGCGATGAGGGCGGTCTCAGTGCTGTGGTTTGCTCGGAACCCGGACTGTGAGGGGTCGAGGGATCCGTTGGTCTCGAGGAAGGCGGAGAGTTGTCTGTTGCCGGTCTTCTCGATGACTTTGGCTGGAAAGGGAAGGAGCGAGATGGGGCGGAAGTTCTTGAGATCCGTGGGGTCCGCGGTGATGTTCTTCAGGAGGGCGCTCAGCTCGGCATGTTTCCAGCTCTCCGGGAAGGTGGCGGATGCAAAGGAGCTGTTGATGATGTTCCGGAGTTGGGGTGCGATGGGGAAGTTGGCTTTGTTGAAGATGTGGTGTGGGCAGGGGTTGGTGGGGGAGCCGGAGTGGATGGTGTTAATCAGGTGGGTGGTGTCTTCGGTGCTGACAGGGGTCCAGGTGCAGAGGGTGGTGTTCCACAGTGTCAGACAGCTGACAAATATTGTTCCTCTCATATCTGAAATAAAACCAGTGTGACCTTTGAGTGTAAGTCTTTTAAACATATTATCCATCTTACTGCCCATATTTTGGGTAGGATATTTTAATCTGAATTGCTTAAATATGTAGATTTCTAGTTCCTACCATCTAATAAATCTTTACATTGTTTTGGTAATACCATCAGTATTGACATTTTAAGTCCCACAGAAACTTCCATTAAATGTTTGTATTGTGAATGTTTAATGCTCGGCACAACTTATTCTTAAATTGTGCAACACAAGTAAATCAGTCTGGGACTGGTGATTTACACTGTTGTGCCTGTAGGTTAAGGAGGTGGTGCCCTTCTGTGATTTCCTCTTGTAGGATTGAATTGTAAGTATATTTCTGAAATTTGACGAACATTCTCTGTCCTTCATACGAACGTGCTCTCCATGTCGGGCATTTTGTTCTCCATAGTTCACCAGCACCCCTTTACTACTTTTAAGTCTTCCAACCTGGCCTCTGTGGGGTTTGTACTTTTATGTTTCACCCGAGACTGCACATACGTAATCTGCAAAATCTTTTGTTCACTAAGAAACTCACAATGGGCTTGGAGCTTGCCCATAACTTGCTATCGGTTGGCTTCCACGTCACTCGTTTCCGTGCTTCCTATTGATCAAGGCCTCCTACCTTCCTAACTCTGGGCAGTGTCCTTCTACTAGCTGCGCGCTCCTAGTTTTTGCTATGCACTCTATAAGAGTTCATGTGTCTGCGGTCTGTCTCTCTCCCTCACTTCTCTAGTTGCTTGTCTCCCCTCCTTGTCCTCCTCCTGCTGTCCATTGTTGCTGCCCTCTCCCTCCACACCTTCGTGTTGCTTGCACCACACATTTTATTGAATGTTTTTACACAGGCTGCTGTGCAACATGGCTTGAATAAAAAAAATGCTACGGCGCGGTCAATGCTGGCTGCATCATAGTGCTTTTTAGGTTTCGCCTGCGTCAAATAAACAAGCAAGCCCAAGTATATAACTGTCCTTTTATTAACTGCTCTCAGTCCAACCTCTTCATGCTGGAGGGCCCGGTTTCCTGCCACAACTGTAAATTCCAAATGAGTATAGTTGAGGAAGACTCCACCTTCCCGGAAGAAATAGGAGAGTTAGGACCCATGTCACATAGAAACATTCTATGTAACGTTAGATCTTTAGCAAAACACCCCTTTGAAATATGGGACATGATGACGCTCCATGACCCCAACTTACGTTTCTTCACTGAAACATGGCTAGGCCCCTCTAACCAGGCGATGATCACTCTGGCGATCCCATAGAACTACAAATTTATTCATCTGGATCGGGAAAAAAAAAAGGGAGGAGGCATCGCCATTGCATTTAAAAAAGACCTTGAGGTAAAATGAGTTGCTTCAGTATGCAATGACCACTTAGAACTAGGTATTTTTAAAGTTGCAGCGACCCCGTCCGACACCTGGTATGGAGCCGTAGTTTATCGACCACCGGGTGCAAAGGGAAATTTTGTAGATATGCTAGTTGAATACCTGGCTCTACATGTACTGTCAGCAACAACCTTCCTCCTGTTGGGAGATTTTAACTTTCACGGGGAGAAAGTTGATGATCCAGAAGTAACTAAATTACTTGCTTCCCTCAAACTCATAGGCCTCTCGCAAAGAATAACAGGTCCTACCCATAATGCGGGGCATCTATTGGACCTTGTATTTTCAAATTCGGACCGGATTCAATGTGACCTTCCGGACCCGCTCCCATGGACCGACCATTATATGATTACGATCCACATAGCCCGCCTGGTCGAATCCTGTGTAATACGGCCCATCAAACAACCCCAAATCCTACGTAGGAGGTGGGAGAATCTCTCTCCCATGGCATTCATGGACTTGCTCACTAAAGCTAATTCAGGTTCCCCTCTTGACCCCTGTCCTCTAAAGATTACGAAACTAGCACCGGGGCCGATAGCCAAACTTCTCACGCCCATTTTTAATGGGATGTTCCAAGAAGCAATCTTTCCTAACATCTGGAAGATGGCTTCCATTCTCCCCCTCCTGAAGAAGCCGAGTCTAGACGCGACGGACCCTAACAATTTTCGTCCTATTTCCCGGCTTCCCCTCCCGGCGAAACTTGTGGAAAAAGCAATGAACACACAGCTTACAGCATTTATAAAGTCATCATCCTTGCTGGATACATCCCAGCATGGGTTTAGGGAGGGTCACAGCACCGAATCCGCTTTGATCGCGGCAACAGATCAGATCAGGTTAGCAGTTGATCAAGGCGGCAGAGCAGCCTTGATCCTGCTGGACCTATCCGCCGCGTTCGATACGGTCCATCACGGATTGTTGATGGACCGGCTGAGGAAAGGAGGTGTTCGCCAAAAAGCATGGAAATTGCTGAACTCCTTTCTCTCAGAGCGGAGTCAAACAGTGGCATTGGGAAATTTTACTTCCCGCCCTTTCTCCCTGCCTTGTGGGGTACCACAAGGGTCCTCACTGAGCCCGACACTTTTTAACGTTTACGTTGCATCCCTTGCCCACATCATTAGATCTTTTGGGTTTAGTGTCACGTCATACGCCGATGACACACAGATCGTCGTGTCTCTATACCCCGGAAGTGATGTGGGAATGGATGTCAATTTCCAGGCCTGCATGCGGGAGGTGGCCCGGTGGATGGCCAGCAACTGCCTCAGGCTAAACTCTCCGAAAACTGAGGTAATGCTGTTTGGAAATAATCCCAGCTTTTGGACTCCTACCTGGTGGCCTCAGGAACTAGGAGCCTGTCCCAGCCCAGTAAGTAATGTAAAAAACCTTGGGATGGTGCTGGATGACAAACTCACTATGTCACTACAGATTAAGGCAGTAGCTTCTAAAACAGGCTTTATCCTAAGAATGTTGAGAAAGATCCTGTTTTTTCTTCCTCCTGAAAGTCGACAAACGGTGGTCACCGCTCTTGTGTCCTCCAGACTCGACTATTGCAACAGCCTTTATCTGAATATTCAGGAGAATCTGATGCATAGACTGCAATTATTACAAAATGCGGCGGCCAAATTACTTACGGGTATTCCAAAGTTCATCCCGATTTCCAAGGCTATCCATGATTTGCATTGGTTGCCTATTCACAAGAGAGTTCAATTTAAATCCTTGTGTTTGGTGTTCAAAGCCTTGAAGGGTGAAGGCGCAGGTTACCTGACTAAGCATCTTACCAGGTATGTCCCTGCCCGGCACCTTCGTTCGGTAGAGGCCGGACTCGTCTCCATTCCTACCATAAAAAAAGTCCGTTGGGGAGGACGCAGGTTCTCCTATGGGGCTGCCAAGCTCTGGAACAAACTACCTCCCCATTTGAGACTTATGGAGAATCTTCTCCAGTTTAGGAAAGCTCTAAAAACTTGGTTGTTTTAATAACTACGCCAGCTTAAAAATTCAGGATTTGTGGACAGCGCCAGGACACCTACTTGGTAATCGCGCGCTTTACAAAACACCATAACATAACATAACATAACATTCAGTGAGATCTTCTCTCTTGACCAATTAGATCATACTATTGATATCAGCAAACAATTGGAGACTTTTAATGCCACGTTGGAAGAAGTTTTCGACGCAGTTATCCCCAAAAAATGAATGAATCCTGCTACTCGGAGAGTTTCGACCCCCTGGTTCTCAGGTGAATTAAAGTTGGAAAGGGCTACCTGCCGGTGTCTGGAAAGAAGATTGCGCACTGACAAATCAGAGGAAAACAGAGCACTGTATAAGAAAGCATTGTCTAAATACCATCAGAACTTAAAATCAGCCAGACAGCAATACATTATTAGCCAAATTGATAATGCGAGTAACCCCCAGAAAACACTGTTTAGCATTGTCCGGGATTTTGTCTCCCCAAAAGCTTGTAGACAGACGCCCCAGGAATCCCAGGAGCTATGTGACTCCCTGGCTTCCCATTTTCGGGAAAAAATATTGAATATCTATGCCAACTTTCCCTCCCCCCACCAATTCCCCTGTGGCCTTTCCTCAATCACTTCAGCATCAAAATAACATGGCAGCCTGTCCCCTAAACTGTTTTAAATTAGTTACAGTTGAGGAGGTTGTTAAAGCTCTTTCAGGGGCCAAATCTGGATCACCATGGGATGTTTGTCCACCCAAAGCCATGGCAGCACTGGCCCCGAGTTGTGCCCCCGTAATCCGAGACATATTCAATAACTCCATCATATCGGGCACCATTCCGACCGCCTGGAAAGAGGCGGTTGTGCGTCCCATATTGAAAAAATTATCGGCAGACCCTCTGGTTTTGGGTAACTATCGTCCCATCTCCCTGCTACCACTGCTAGGAAAAATCCTGGAAAGTTTCATCAACCGACAGCTAAGTCTATATCTAGAGGAAAACCACCTTTTAGATCCTTCTCAGTCTGGTTGTCGTCCCGGCTTCAGCACAGAAACGGCTTTGTTGGCCGTAACAGACTCGCACAGACTAACTGTCGATAGTGGAGGCTCAGCCATTCTGATCCTCCTTGATCTCTCCGCAGCTTTCGATACTATTTCACACTCGAAGCTGTTGGAGAGACTCCAGGAATGTGGCATAAAAGGGGTAGACTTGAAATGGCTACAACAGTACCTATTGGGAAGAACCCAATCGGTTATGTTGGGACCGTATGTCTCGTGTAAAATGCCGTTGGATAGGGGAGTTCCACAAGGCTCTTGCCTGAGCCCCACGCTCTTCAATCTATATATGGCTCCTTTGGCTCAAATAGTCGAGCATCTGGGTTTTGAAATCATATCGTATGCGGATGACACCCAGCTTATGTTTACCATCGGACCCAACCCAGATATCGACAAACTCCGTTTTGCCTCTGGAATGCTTGCCATCTTTGACTGGATGTCAAGCGATTGCCTCCAGCTCAATCCAGGAAAAACGGAGGTTATGCTTTTAGGCAAAGCCAAAAACAGCTGGTCGAACGATTGGTGGCCTAGTCAACTTGGTCACCCCCCTATTCCCAAACAGTCTGTAAAGAATCTCGGGGTCCAATTGGATCGGGCTCTATCCATGAAAGATCAGGTAGCAGCAACAACCAGCTCCTGCTACTATGGACTAAAGTTGCTTAGGAAATTTTTTCCCTACCTGCCCATGTCTCAGCGCAGAACCCTGGTCCGTAATACGCCGACACTGACTTCCTTTAGGAAACAACTATCTATATTTTCCTTCCCCTCAGACTTGCTTCTCCCAGTTAGCGCCTAGATGCCCCAGGGTGAGTTGTGCGCTTTATAAGAAACCTATAACCTAACGTGAAAATGCACTGGCACGGTCAAGGTTTTTGTGTTCAGTAATGCTCTTAGGACCCGCTCATTGCTAACCATTTGCTGGCATCATTTTCTGTCTTTGCCGCCTGCTCATTACGCAGCAATTACTATGCATTGCTTCCTTTTTCTTTCCAGCGCACAGACCATGTGCAGATTAATTCAGTTTTGTTCGCACTGTGAATCCGGTACTATTTCTGCGCTATAACGTGGTCAGCGCTAGCTGTTAAACTTTTTTTAAAACTTTGTTTTTAAATTAACTTCTTCCCACCCTCTCCCTGTTTCTTCTTCTGGATAGCCTTTACATTTTGTTATTTTGGCACAATTGCTGTGCATTGAAAAGTGTCAAATTTCGGGATCTCCTCTGAGGGAGCTTTATATTTACTTTTCTTTATCTGACTTGAACGTTTGGATATATGTGGCAATCTAGCCGGATACTGGGGGTGGGAAAGAAGCATTTTTTTCTAGAATTGTACAATGTAAATGTCTTTAAATGAGTTGCAAATATTTCAGCATGGTTCAGAATTAGGTCAAAATTGAAGCACATTATTTTGAATTTCTGAAGTGTGGCGGAAACAAATATTTTTATACAACCAAACCAATAGATACAACTGGTGATGACATTTTCACACATTGTGGTTTATGCGCTGTATAGTTTTAATCCGTAAAACTGTACGTGCAAAGGTAATTGTCATTTCATTTGAAAATGTGTAATAGCAGTGCGCTACCATACATCCATGCCCCTCCTGCTGCTCTGTGCCTCGCCCCTCCTGCAGCTCTGTGGCCGCTGCTCTGTGCCTCGCCCCTCCTGCAGCTCTGTGGCCGCTGCTCTGTGCCTCGCCCCTCCTGCCCGCAGATCTGTGCCTCGCCCCTCCTGCCCGCAGCTCTGTGCCTCGCCCCTCCTGCCCGCAGCTCTGCAGCTGCTCTGTGCCTCTGGCCCCCGCCTGACATGTTAGTGTTTATAAAGAGCATAACTGCTCCAAAAGCTGGACCTAGAGGAAGGTTGTATTGCATCTACTAGCCGGTCAGAGGGAAGAAGAATGAGGAAATAGGTAGAAAAAAAGCCATGTCTTCAGGGTTTTCCTAAAATGCAGGTCGTTCTCAGTTTTCCTGATGGAACAGGGGCCTTGGCATGAAGAGTGGCCTCCCGCTCTTGATTGCCTAACTCTAGGGACAATAGCCAAATTGTGATGAGCTGCATGAAAGGAGCAGGATGGTTGGGAAAGAGATAGAAGATTGGACATGGTGAGGGTACCCTGGGAGTGCAGGATCTTGTGAGCACTACACAGTGTCTTAAAGCTTATGCGCTTATCCACTGGGAGCCAATGCAGGTTATGAAGATCAGAGACAGTGCAAAATATTGGGCGGGAGAATAGCAGCGAAGCTGTAGCATTTTGTGCCCACTGGAGTCTTCTGATAATTGACTGGTTGGCCCCTGGGTGCAAGATATTACAGTAATCTAACCACGACAGAGGTACTGTCTGAATGATGGTTGGTTTGGTGCTATGGTCGAAAAGACGCAAATGGGTTTAAGGCTTCTCAAGAGCCCGAAACAGGTGCCTGCCACCGAATTTGGCCCTAGCCTCAAAATCCTGGGTGCTGTCCATGGAGACTCCTAGATTTTTATATGGAATACTTTGGTATGGGAGGGTACCCGAGGGAGGAGGGCCACCAATGGTCACCCCAAGACTGGGTATCTCTTTCCCAGTAGAGGTACTTCTGTTTTATTCTCATTCAAGCAAAGGCAGTTGTCATTCATCTACTCTGCAGCAGCTAGCAATCCTCTTTGGAAGTTAGCCCTGGAAATGTGTTCGGGCAAGATGGCGGCTGCTTGAGCACCGAGTGAAGGTCACTCCTGGCTTATAATATGCCTGAAAAGAGATATGCAGTTTGATCCGGAGTACTAACTGGCGTTTCAGAGAAAATTAATTCTGCTTATAATCGGGGGAGAACTGATGTGAATATCCTATTTACCGAGAGCTGAAGCCTGCTCTATGCTCACCGTTTTCGGCGTTCACGAGTCTTGGCGGCGGGTGATCGCCTCCCTCCTGAGCCGTGCACACCTGAGAGCTTGGCGGGTGTGGCTCTCAGTGGAGGAACAGAGGAGTGGGGGTGGCGAGACTCTCTCAGTCACCGCGATGCCGGCTCGTAGAGGACCGACCGCCGGAGCTACAGGTACGAAACCGGGGATCCAGCCATCTGCGATTACCCCGTCGCAGAGAAGCTGGAAAGCACGGACAAGACGGATAAGCCGGAATCTGAGGTGGATAAGATCGGAAGACTGGCTGGGAAATCTACGGCAGCGATTGTGAGTAAAATCACCTTAACCAAAGGGAGATATGGAGGGAAGCATGGAGATAAGACTGCTGAGAAGCTGCTGCCCAGTAATTCTCCTAAGGGGGTGTTAGGATCGGTTCCTCCGGCTTTGGATAACCCCGAGCAGGGGAAAATATTAACAGTCCCGGGAATGTTTGGCGGAGGTAGCATGGCGGCTAAAAGCCAGATACAGGATCCACCAGTATCTTCAAGCATTTCTGCAGGCGTATCAAAGGTGTGCAATGAGGACCCCCCGGCCTTGATGGCAAGAAAATCGGAGGGGGCAGACAAAATTATTGAAGATTTAGTTGACCCTACATCTTTTAAAGAAGCACTTACCCAGCTAAATGACAAACCCCCACGATGGGGGTAAACTAGTGGGCTCGAAGGATTCTGGAGCAATTTCTTCTACTTTTCTAACCCCTATTGGGGGAAAGCTAGAAAAACCTGAAAAGATGAAGGGCCCGCTACCTGATCTTATGGATGGGGACAGTTTTTTTTCTGTAGCGGAGGAGGAGTCTGATATGGAGTCTTTTGCTGGCTCTATTAGCGATAACTCCACCTCAAGCAGTGAGAGATGTAGCCCCCCAAGAACTGCGGGCACGAAGGCCTCTTTGTGCCGCAAGCATGGCCTGGGAGGAATGGACAGTGATGGCTCCGAGGTTAGTGACAAACTTCAATGGGATTACGCTCAGGCTACTATCAATCTTGCAAGTCTAGGGGGGCCCGCTGTTTCTAAAAAAAAAAACAGAAAAAAAAGGTCTAGAAGAGTCGAGCTCCCCTCCTTCTAATTCTGAGATTTATGCCTTGTTAAAATCAATACAAGGGGAGGCGCGACAAGAACACAAGAGGGCCCAACTAGCTACCAAGAAGATTCAGGGTGCAATTCGAAAAAATACTAAAGCATGTTCCGAGGTAATTGCCAGGACTACAGTTTTGGAGGAGAGCATTGTCTACATAGAGATGGGGCTACAGAAGACTGATCTTAAAACTTCAGCAAACGATGACAGACTAACTGACATAATGTGGAAGCTGGAGGATTCAGAAAATAGACTTCGTAGAAATAATCTTCGATTACTGGGAATAGAGGAAAATGTGGAGGGGCAGGACATTAGAGGGTTTGTTTTAAAACTGTTTAAAGCTGCCTTTCCAGAACTTTCTCATTGGTCGTGGGATACAGAGATACAAAGAGTCCACAGGTTCCCTCTTATGTTGAAAAAGAATTCTGATATAGGAGCTAAACCGAGAGCAATCCTGATTTTTTTTTCGGCAATTTTCTTTTGAGACAGGCTATTTTTGAGAAAGCTCGCCCTGATGCTAAAAAATGTGTAGACGGGCATACCTTTTTCGTGCGCCCAGATTTTTGCCACACTACAGTGGAGCGAAGGTGGCGGCTTCGCTCACTGATTTCCCCTTTTCAAAAGAAGGGGTGCGAGGTGTTCCTAATGAACCCCGCGCGTTTAAAGGTCATTTGTGCTGGCAGAGTACGAGTTTTTACATCAGAGGTTCAGGCTGGAGAATACTTAAAAGGATTGGGTGAAGGTTAAAAAAAAAAACATAGATTTCAAATAGGCTATTTTTCTCTTTTCACTTCTCTATGTGCTTAATAGGGGGCTGACCTTCTTTCACTCGGGTAGTGGCTGTCATCACATGGGTCTCGCGACCTATTTTGCCTGTAGTGGGGGGGGGGGGGGGGGGGAGTCCCTTAGAGGGCGAGAGCTAGTTGGGTGGATTAGTTACAGGAGGAGATGGCAGTGTGTTTCTTTTGATAAGTTAATTAAATTTGAATATATGCAAAGGTTTATAAAAAGGCTACTGGAATTTTTTTTTCTTCTGTATGGCTAGTTTAAGAATTGCATCAATAAATATATGTGGGCTGAATAATCCGTCTAAACGACGCCAGATTGGCGAAGACCTGCGTTTCTTGCGGGCAGATGTTCTCTGCCTACAGGAAACACATATTGAAGCTAGTCGGCATAAGTTTTTGGAGTTTGAGGGATTCCAACTTCTCTCTTGGACTAAATTTGAGGCTAAGACTAGGGGTGTTGCAATCTTAGCAAAACAAGGGAAAGTTAATGCTATGCGCTCTGCAGCCGATACCTTGGGTCGTTGGGTAATGGTTTATGGTGATTTTCAGGGTAAAAATCTTACACTCTGCTCTGTTTATGGCCCGATATTGGATGGTCCCGAATTAGTTAAATGGCTTAGTTCTGAGTTGGTGGGGTGGCCTTCTCCGATCATTATATGTGGAGACCTGAACATAAATATAGAATGTGGAACTTTAAACAATATAGAGAGTGTATATACTGGGAGGAAACCAAGGGTTTACCAAGCTCTGCAGCATTTATTAGATCTACACAACTTAACTGATGTATGGGCTTTTTTTAATCCAAATGATCCTGGCTATACATATTTCTCTGCACCGCATAGAATCTGTTCTAGGCTCGATTACATTTTTGCCTCACCTGTTTTGCTTCAAGGCTCTGGAATCACTAGATTTCCGCGAGTAATGTCGGATCATAATCCGCTGTTACTTGAAATAAATACGTCAGCGTGCATGAGTAGCCCCAGAAACTGGACATTTAATCGGGGTCTGCTTAAGAATACAGAATATGTTGATTGTATGTCGATATGGATTCCTCGATTTCTGGAAGAAAATATTGATAGTACTAGTATTCAGAACGTCTGGGATATGCTAAAGGCAGGGGTAAGGGGTGAGACAACCCGGTTCGGCTGGGAATATCAAAGGAAGGAAAGGGACAAGCTGCAGCGGTTATATACAGAATTGGCAGAAACAGAACAGAATCTGGTGGTTCAGCTACGGCAGGGTGGGGATAGTGATTCTGCACAAACTCGGATCATTTTAGCAAAAGCAGCCATAACCGAACTCTCTCAGACTAAGGCAGCTGACAAATTTTTAATTTGGAAATCAAAAATGTTTGAAAACAGTGAACAAACAGGGCATTTGCTAGCCGCAAGAATTAAAGAGAGGGTGACTGTTAACCGCATTAAGAATATCCAAGATCCTGATATCGGTCTGGTATCCGGGGAAGGGCCCATTGCGCTTGCCTTCCAGAAGTTTTATCAGCATCTGTACAGCGAAGATATCAGGGATAATGACAAACTACAGGAGGAAATATGAGTATTTGAGGGGGATAAGGGTGGATTCATTAACATCGGAAGATCGTGATCTACTAGATGCTGAGATCAGTTGGGATGAGGTTCAACAAGCTATAGATTCTATCCCGGGGGGAAAAGCTATGGGACCTGATAATTTACCAGGTGAATTCTACAAAATATTTCGGTTGCAACTCACCCCGGTTATGCTGGCATTATTCAGAACAGTGCAGAAGGGAAAAGTCTCCCCCGAATCATGGCAGAAGGCTCGGATTATCACATTTTTAAAGAAAGATAAAAATCCAACAGATATGGGATCATATCGCCCAATCACGTTAATTAACAGTGACACTAAAATTTATGCCAAGGTTTTAGCAAGGAGATTTTCTGGGGTGATTAAGAGGTTGGTATCGGTGTACCAACATGGTTTTGTCCCAGGACGGGAAACCATTAATCATATTCGGCGCACAATTGCCTTGTTTGATTTTACTAGGGTCTCAGGGGACCCTATGGCCTTAATTCTGCTTGACGCGGAGAAGGCCTTTGATAGGGTCTCCTGGCCTTTTTTTATGGGCGGTTTTGAGGCACTATGGGTTTGGAGAAGGATTCATTACAGCAATAAAGATCATGTATAGACGACCAACGGCGCAAATTTCAATTATGGGGATTCAGTCAGGAACTATTAATATCTCAAGAGGTACGCGACAGGGCTGCCCTTGTTCTCCCTTATTATTTGCCATTTATATAGACCCTTTAATTAAAAAATTTCTTTTGAACAATTTGATTAGCCCAGTGAGATCTAAGGGTGGTGAAACTAAAATATTAGGCTATGCAGATGACCGTGCCATTTTAACTGATTCTCCGGAACGTGCACTGCTAGAAGTACAAAACTTGACACTTCAATTCGGAAGACTGTCAGGTTATCATTTGAATGAGGCAAAAACCCCAAATTATCTGTAATGATAAGATTTTAATTTCTGATCCTAGGGTTATTGATAAAGCAAAATATTTAGGAATACTTATAAGTGCAAACTCCGAAGAAACTGTTGAGATTAATGTCAAGCCACTGCTATACAAAATTGAAAAAGATGCTCGGAGGATGAATAATCTTCAGTTAACTCTTATGGGGAGATGTAATGTTGTAAAATACTTTTTTTACCAAAGATTTTATATCTCTTCAGAGCTATCCCTTTATTGTTTGATGTATTATGGTTTAAAAAAATAGAGCGCATAGTCTCATGGTTCATTTGGGCAGGGAAAAGACCTAGACGAGCCTTTAAATTTATGACACTTCCAAGGGAAAGGGGGGGGCTGGGCTGTACCCAATTTTCAGATTTACTACTGGGCAATTACTTTGAGGCATATAGCGGAGTTGTCGGATTGTCAAGATTCCGATGACCCGGAGAAATCAACATATAGACTTGTCTATGGAGAAGAAGTATCTGGGGTATTACTTAGACATATAGATTTTGCATATTTTAAACGTGTGAGGTTTAAGGGTCTCTTTGCCGCCTTTAAAATTTGGACCTTTATCCGGAAATTATTCAATATAGGAAGATTGCATATATACACACCATTCAACAGAAATGCCCTTCCCCCTCCAATTTTTGCAGATGGGTATTCTAGAGGATGGAATTCCCGAGGAGCCATTAGGCTAGGGGACTTAGTCTCGGATAATGGGGTCAGGACCTTTGACTATTTAAAACAGAAATTTAATCTCAATAATCAACATTTCTTTAAGTCTTTACAGATTCTGGATTTTCTTTCTCGCAAAACTGTTAGCTGGAGTACAATACCTTTAGTTGAAGCTATTAAAAGTGGGCATTCTACGATATCCTCAATTTATATATTGATAAATGTAAGAAGGAAAGATGATCTAGATAAACACTTTAATAGATGGCAAGTTGGATTAAATGCCAGGCAGGAAGTTTGTGAAGTCTTTACGGCTCAGCCACACTGCCACGCCAGCCGCAAATCTCCAGGTTCAATGTTTTAAAACTTGGCACAATTTGTATATAACCCCAAAGCGGGGAGATTGCGGTTGATAGTATTCATATGTTTTCCTCTTGCCCTAATTAAATTCCTTTATTAGATAAAATCAAACAATGGTTAGAAATGCTGTTTATTCGCCCGCTTCAGCTCTCATATTCAGCAGTTATATTTGGGGTTGTGGATGCCAATATGACACTCTCCGAACAAAAGTTATTTTTTATAGCCATGGCTACGCTGAGATTATGTATAGCTACTGTTTGGTTAGACCCTGCCCCCCCCGACAGATCATGAGTGGTTAAGCAAATTTATTAATGTTGGGAAATGGGAGCTGTTGATCTTTAGAAAAAGAAGTCCCAGGGCTCGAAGAAATGGCGAATTAATATGGGCACCAGTAGTCAATTGGTTGAATCGGATAAATTAGTGTTCTTGAATCAGCTAAAAATATTAATGTATATATATTGCATATATTGTGTTATTTTTATTTTTGTTTCTGTTGTTTTTTGTTGTTTTATTTTCTCTTTGGAAGATAATTGGTTTTTCTAATGGAGTTTTTTAAGTTTATCTCCTCTATGTAACTACCTTGGGGTCGCTGGGTGGGGCTCTTGGAGGGTGGGCTGGGAGGGGTTGATAATTGTTAAAACTGAGTCATGATACAGATTTATTCTGTGTTAGGTTGTTTTGTTTTGTTGTTGTATATATCTGTCTGTAATGCTATTTTTTGGATGATTTCTGTATCATGTTACTCTTAAATAAAAAAAAAAAAGGAAGTTAGCCCGATAGAGTTAAGGTTGATTTGTGAAGGCGAGCACAAGCTGAGTGTCATCGGCATAAGATATCAGCTCAATCCCCTCAGATTTCATAACCTGTGCCAATGGTTGAATGTAAACTTAGAAAAGGTAGAGCTCAGTGAGAAGCCATGGGGAACACCGTGGTGTAAAGTGTGGAGTTGGTAACTGTAGGGGGGAGAAATTACCTGGAAGAAGCATTCAGATAAAAAAGCCACCATATCAAATGCGTCATTCAATAAGGCTATTTATTAGGTTAGGAATACTTTGGGGTTATTAATGTGGCTAATTTTATTAGTAAAATGCTGGTGTCCAACATAGCTAAAACGCATTGCCAATAGCTCTTGCACATGCAAGACCTATGGCCTTTGCCAATGCTTGTTTAATCATCCTGTTGTCCTCTACCAACCTCCCCCTCTAATTCCACTTGAGACCAATTGGCTTGGCCAATGCTGATTTTCTTTACTCTTTTTGAAATTATTTTTTCCCCTTTCTCTCTTGAAAGATTTGAACTACAAGTAGAAGCAAAACGTTTTGAGAGAGAGGAATTCGTTTGAGCACTAGCTATCTAATTTTTGTGGCTGATTTGCACTGAGAAACTAAATTCTGATACAAATATTGTATATACCACTAAAAAATTGGTAGGATTATACATGAAAATACACCTGGAGCAGATTAATTAAGTGGATGGTGTTACTTACATTATGAACAAATGCCCACTGCTGTGTCTTCTAAGAACCCCATGCCCTGAGCACTAGTAAATACCTTTACTTGTCCCCTTTCTTTTCAGGCTGAGGAAAATAGCACTTTGCTGCTTTCATTTTCTACTCTGGTGAGTACTGATAGTTTATTTGTTATTTTTTCCTCTAAAAAGTTTTTTTTTCTTTGCTTTTAGATATAGTCATGGATACGAAATGTGGCTACGAAATCTGGCTGTTTTACTACATCTTGTTTCATCTTCGTTAATTCTACACTTATACGTGGCTGCCAAGTTTTTGTTTTGTATTGTAAATGGGTCTCTCTTGCGGTGCGTTTATACGCAGCCTTTCAATACTTCATGTTATACTTTGAGAGAGATTTTTTTGTTGGTTGAACAACTAAGTTTCTTTGCAGAGAGTTAACATTTCAAAAGTAATCGTTTGGTGCAGTGTAATGGCCTAGAAACCACACTTAGCATTCCATTATGCAAATTACTTTTGGCTAAAACGGAGATTACTGAGAATGTCCTTCCAACAAGACGCAGGGAAATTACCCTGTCTTGGGTTGGCGTGTCTCTTTCAGACTCACTGACAGGGGCTTACTTTTGCATCACTTTATAAAACAAGCCAGTAGCTCTGACTTAATGTGCTAACCCATTCAAACATCAGCATGCACAATGCTGTTTGCATGTGTTAGCTCATTACCATGAGACCTATTGTGTTTGACAGTCTCAAATGGAACGACTCTGGTTTGCACATCTGTGTGGGGTTGTTTGAAATTGGACCAGTTTCTGCTGGGGGGAGAAGCAATGACCTCTTTTGGTACAACCTGAACCATGATAAATTGTGTGTTCATAAACCTCATGCTTTGGGATCCTACGTGGGACCCTGAAATAAAATAAGTGACTGTCTAGGTTAACGTCAGAGTTTCGGTGCTGTAGCCCCACACACTTAGTTTTGTTTTAGGGGTTTGATAATAGCACAGACATTATTTGCGTATAATCTACAGCCTTATTTGATACTAGGTCTTCTGATACCACGGTTGAGATATTTTCTTTTGAGAACGTCTCTGCTTTAACCAGTATTGGTAATGCCAATGGATCGGACTTATAAGTGAAAGTGCCATTGGGTATAGGCATACGGGCGCGCGCATTCATCTACCTATTCATCCATCCACTGACTCATTTTTATAGTCACCCTTTCAGTCCGTCAACTAACTCTTTGTCGAACGCGGCCAATCACCCATGAGGGTATTCAGGCGTTGCCTTTGGCATTACCTGAACAAAACATGCAAAAACTCAACATATGGAAGGTAAATATTGACAGATACTAGTGGAAAAAAGAAAACTTGCTGCTACCTGAACATCACAGCCATATGCTTGCAATAATGAAACATAGCAGATTTCTTGAGGTCCCTCTGCTATTGTGGTGTTCCAAAGGCTTCTAATGGACAGAGTATGCTGACATAGCAATCAGATAAGCACTGTTCATCCCAACCCATCGTCTTTTAAGCAGCAAAAACTGACTTTGGCCACAGCAACCAAGACTCCGCACTTAGGACTGCATTACCGGCCTGAGTGGCCTTACACGCCCCTCTTCAGAAGGAGAATGCATTGTACCTAGTTGCATAGACCTAGAGTAGGGCTTGAATGGACCCCTGTACTTTCTGTATGATTTGCATTATTACAGCTTTCTGTGTAAGTTAGTGATCTTTAGATCTGTCCTCTGCTGCTCTTAAGTGTGTGCCGTGGATAAATAAGATATTCCCCATTGCAGCCTTTTATCTATTCTGTTTGGGCTGCAGCATAATAAACTGGTGTGTTCAATAGTTAGCCATCACCGTGTATCTCCTAAAGGTCAGCAGTCTCAACAAGAGGGCCATTTAACAGGGTTCATCCTGTCTCAGCCCCTGTCACTGCTATCTACCCAGTCCTCTTGCTGCATCTCGTACCTTCTTCCAGGATCTCCCCCAGCAGGGGCTGTTGACCAGGATGGGGTAGCAGCCTTCAGTTTTGCAGCATGAATCTTTCTGGATTCACTATGCTGTGCATTATTCCGCTGTCTAGTGGTTGGGTCCGGAATCGTATATATATTTTTTTTTCCGTGGCCCAGGTGGGCATCGACGTCCTGCCATTTGGTGTCCTCCCGTGACATCCGCGCGCTTCCTCCGGAATCTCCCACTTTTGGGCGCCATCCTCAGATTCTTTTTTCTGCCGTTTGGTCTGGATCGTCACCGAGAAGTTCCAGAGTTTTTGGGAGAAACGCCAAAAGTTGGAGTTTTTCAACACTACCAGGTGCACAGAGCCGGGATGATGAAGAGAGTGAGAAAGATTAAGATCTTCGGCCTCCAACGGAGAATGCGCACACAGGGGGCCACCTGAGTGCAGGAATGGACAAAACCCCGTTCAAATTTTGCTGTAATAGCCACCACAAGTATGCGCAGAAGGACCAGCACCCGGTTTGCAACCTCTGCCTGCCAATCGACCACGAAAGCAAGGATTGCAACGCCTGCTCGGCATTCACCCCCAAGACCCTCAGAGTGAGGGAGAGACAGAGGATAGCGAACTACACCATGCAGGGACATGGACAACTCCCGTCGCTCCGGGACTTGGGCCTCTCCAGCGGAGAAGAGGACACCATCTCCGAGGGACCAGAGGACTTCCCGGTCGCAGAGACCGATGAGAAGTCGACAAAGGAGGAGAGAGACGTCGACCCTTAAAGCCCCGACACTCTAGAAAAACTGAGCCAAAGTCCTCAAAAGGAGCACTGACGTCGAAGCACTCGACTGCCACAGCTGTGTCCACGGATAAACAGCCCAGCGGATCCTTCGAAAAGGACTCCCAGCTGTCGAAAGCTCTAGAAAAGCCTAGGTCATCGAAGCATGGCCCCAAAAAGTTGTGCTCAACGCTGAAGGAAAAAGAGCTGAAGGCGACTTCGACGTCAACATCGACCTCGAAGAGAAGCACCGAAACTCTCGACACGGAACAAGCGGCCGAAATGGAGATGAAAAGAAGGCTCGAGGCTGAAATGGACAGTATCCTCCAGAGGAAAAAGGACTTTGACGAACTGATGAGCAGATACACCATCCCTACGAAGCCCTCGACGGTAGTCGAAACAGAAGTCGAAGAGGAGTTCGGCGCTGCCGACCCGCAGAAAACTCCAGAACCAGAAGAGCAACAGGACGAAGAGGGCCTGTATTATTACGATGGAGCCAATTCCTACCCATGCTCCCAAGTGTGCTGGACCAGGGCAGGGAAGCTTTAAAGGAGCCAGCAGCCTACAGATCTGTCACCCCAAAAACAGAAAAAATACAAGCATTCCTCGAAGGACCCAGCATATATCCAGTGATCTGTACCAGCTGACTCATTATAACGTCAACAGCCAGGAAGAGGGCCAACATTCCCTCCAACTCAGGGCCACCGCCAGACAAAGAGTAAGAGAATAGACCTCTCGGGGAGGAAAGAGAGGAATGCGGCGATTCACTGGTGCATTGCGAACTCCAATGCCCCAATAAACAGGTGCGTGTACCAACATTGGGAGATGGTTGGGCAGCTGCTCAAACATCTCACAGAACAATACCGGCAGAGGGCAACACCTGGTGGAGGAAGGCAAAAACATGGCCAACACCTGCCTAAAGTCGGCCCTGGATGCGGCAGACACATCCAGCTGGCTTATGATGATTGGCGTAATGAAGAGGCATGCCTGGCTGAGGATCTCAGGTTTCAGACCGGAAGTCCAGAACAATATTCTGAACACACCCTTCAGCGGGGAACAACTGTTTGGGACACCAATTGACGAGAAGCTGACGCAGCTCAAAAAGGATAATGAAACTGCAAGGTCCATGGGAGCACTGCAGTTCAGAGGGATAAGAAGGGGCACACCCTCAAGTACACCGGGCGGCAGAGGAGGAAGCCAACCAGGAGCATCGCACCAGGCATTCCGACTTATCAGGGAAACAACCAGGCACAGCAGCAAGGTCAGCAACAGCAAAGCTGGGATTACCAACCGAGGGGCCAGTCCTTTTGGGGGCGATCGAACGGATGGGTATAAACGAGAAGAGGGGGGACAGCAACCCGCCTCCAAGTGACTCCGCTGTATCAAACGTGCCCACCCAGACAACCTCTCTAGAGGGGCGCACAAAAAAGACTCAAAAAGCAATTAGACACACACAAAGAAGAGATCATCGAACATGTAACACCGGTAGGAGGCAGGCTAAAACACTTCTTCCAGGAGTGGAAGATGATAACGGACAAATGGATACTCAACATCATACAGTTCGGCTACTGTATAGAACTGGAAAAAACGCCACCAGACGGGAGGACAACCAAAAAAATGCGCTCAACAAGAGCTCTCGCTCGCTCGCTTGTGGAGGCACAAGAACTCCTCCACAAGGAGGTGATAGAAACAGTGCCATACAGAAACAAGGGAGTGTACTCCAACCACTTCCTCGTACCAAAGGTGGACAAAACGGTAAGACCCATCCTAGACCTACGGTTCCTAAACAAATACATAAAAACGCAAACATTCAAAATGACGTCCCTACAGGAAGTTATACCACAAATGAGGGACGGGGATTTTGTCTACTATAGACGTCAAGGATGCCTACCTACACTTTCCCATGGACCTAAAACACAAATATCTACTGAGGTTTGCCATCAACAAAGCGCACTACCAGTTCACAGACCTAGCCTTTAGACTGAAATCCGCACCAAGGGTCTTCACAAAATGCCTAGCAGCGGTAGCGGTGCACCTATGGAGGCAGGGAATACATGTATATCCCTACCTCGACGACTGGCTGGTAAAGGCGAACTCTTACAACCAATGCAAACTACATGCTCAGCGGGTCATGCACACGCTGACAGAACTAGGGGTTTCGATACATTGGGGAAAGTCCTCGATAGACCCAGAAGAGGTGAAGATCTTTCTGGGCACACAGATCAACACCATTCAAGGCAGGGTGTTCCCCAGCGAGAAGAGAACCTTCGCCCTGCTAAAGGAGATATGTCAATACCGGAAGGGGCAAGCTCTGACAGTGAGGACAGTGAGCAAGCTCATGGGGATTATGGCGTCCTGCATACACCTAGTCCCCAATATTTGACTCCACTTGAGACCATTCCAGGAATGCTTCCAACAACAATGGTCACAGGCAACAGGGAGTTGGGAAGATCTAGAGGTTGTAACGCATGCAGTGCAAGAGGAGATAGCGTGGTGGAACAAAGAGAACATAACAAGGGGGAAGCCATTTACACCACCAACTCCAACAGTGACCATCACAACAGACTCATCCCAAATGGGGTGGGGAGCGCACATGAACCGGCTCAAAGTGAGGGGTTTGTGGACATAAACAGATGCGATCAAACACATCAGCTACCTAGAACTAAAGACCGTGTTCCTTGCCCTAAAATCCTTCCAGAAACAGCTGTACGGGCAAAGGGTGTTAATACAAACAGACAACACCATAGCGATGTTCTATATCAACAAGCAGGGAGGAACACAATCAGTGGCGCTATCAAGGCTAGCGCAGGAGATATGGAGATGGACCATCCCACGTGGAAGAGGTGTGGCCAGGGTGCCTGACTCCGCACCACAGGGTTAACGGTTCGATCCCCGGCTCCGACGGCAGGTTAGCCCAGCACCATGTGACTCTGGGCAATAGCTTGCTTAATCTTCCCGACGGCAGGTTAGCCCAGCACCATGTGACTCTGGGCAATAGCTTGCTTAATCTTCCCGACGGCCTCCAGTGCCTGGACACCTCTCCGGAGGTACCTGTGCACTTTACAAATGCTGGCATTTACATTTTATTTACTACAAATAGACCTCCTGGCGATACATCTACCAGGGAAGGACAATGTGGAAGCAGACAGACTGGGCAGACAGACTGGGCAGACAGACTGGGCAGACAGACTGGGCAGACAGACTCCAGCATCCCACGAGTGGGAGCTCAATACACAGGAAACGCGAAAGCTATTCAAGAAGTGGGGGACCCCACAAATAGACCTGTTTGCAACACACCAGAATGCAAAATGCCAATACTTCGCATCCAGATAGCCAGGTCTGCAATCTCAAGGAAATGCCCTATGGATAAGCTGGTCGAAGACATTTGCCTACGCTTTTCCCCCGATACCGCTGATGCACAAGGTGCTCAGCAAGTGCAGAACCAGCAACATGATGCTACCAGAATCAGCACCACAGTGGGCCAGGCAGTCCTGGTTTTCACAAATAGTGGAAATGACACAGGGGCCACCACACAAGTTCCCAAGAAGAGGAGACCTGCTCTAGATGCAAAACGGAAGGGTGCTCCACCCAGAACCAGAGAGCCTCATCCTAACTGCTTGGCTCCTGAAGACTTAGAGTTTGCGCACCCAAAGCTCCCAGAGAGCACACTGGCGGTGCTGCGGGAGGCAAGGAGACCCACCACACGGTAGTGTTGTGTAGCAAAATGCTCCAAAAGAGAATCACCAGGGAATCAACAGTGCTACGATACTTAACACTTGCTAAAGAGTAACCGAAGCTACACCTCGTTAAGAGTACACCTAGCAGCAATAGTGGCCTATACAAGAGGAGAAACAGGGAAAAGTTTTACATCCCAGGTGGTCAAAAGGATTCCTGGAGACATAAAGACAGCCTTTCTGGTGGCAATCACCTCGCTACTCAGGGTGAGCGATTTGCAAGCGCTAACACTACAAGAACCCTACATTCAAATTCACAATGACAGGGTGGTAATGAGAACAGACCCACATTTCATGCCAAAGGTGTTGTCAAATTCCACATAAGCCAGACAATACAGATACCAAGTTTCTTCCAAAAACCATCCACACGCACAGAGAGGGCACTGCACACTCTGGACGCTAGAAGAGCAGTGATGCATTACATTGAAAGGACTAAAGATTGTAGGAAAACAAAGCCATTGTTTGTGTATTTCGCAAGTTGTTTTTGGGGAAGACCGGTAACTAAAAACACCATTGCACGATGGATTGCACAGACAATCCAATTCTGCCACAAGCAGGCAGGTCAAGAACTACAAGGAGCAGCACAAGCTCACTCTACCAGAAAAAAGGGAGCAACAATTGCCTTCCTGACAAACACACCCATCCAAGACATTTGCCTGGCAGCAACATGGGCTTCAGTGCACACGTTCACTAAGCACTACTGCGTGGATATACAAATGAACAAGGAAGTACAAGTAGGACAAAAAGTGCTTCAACATATATTCAACAATCAACGCTCATCTTCCACCCAGCCGCCACAAACTTAGCAAACCGCTACAAAGTCTATGCACAGCATAGTGAATCCAGAAAGATTCACACTGCAAAACGAATAGTTTCTTACCTGTCAGTGTAGTTTTGCAGCTTGAAGACTTTCTGGATTCACTAGCTAACCCACCTACCTCCGCCAGAAAGATGAGACGGGAGGAAAGGGATTAAAATGGGAAAAGGCTTTGAAAAAAGAAGAGGAAAAACGAGAATAACACAAGACAAGAAAAAAATAATCCGAAGATGGTGCCCAAAGGTGGGAGCTTCCGGAGTAAGCGCGATGACATCACTGGAGGACACCAAATGGTGAGACGTCGACGCCCACCTGGGCCACGAAAAAAAAAAAATACTACGATTCCAGACCCAACCACTAGACCGCGGAATGATGTACAGCATAGTGAATCCAGAAAGTCTTCAAGCTGCAAAGCTACACCGACAGGTCAACTATTTGTTCTTTCTTAATCCACAGACGCACATGGTTCTATACGTGTTTTGTCAGCCACTGGCTGCTCTAAAAAGACAGGAGAGGCGGGCCCCCTTGCAACAAAAGGACCAGGCGCCAAAATGACTAAGTCATCAAAGATTTCCCTTTTGGTGTGAAAGGATGTAAATTGTGCTGGCTACAAACAAAACAACCATTCATCCAATTGAGACTACTATCACAAAGTAGTGCCCTTAAACTGTATGAATAGTATACAGTTAAAACACTTTTTTTATTTAAAAAACTGGAAGATTTCTTTAAAATTTGTTCAAAGCATGCTATCATTTGGGTCCTGTATTTTGTCAAGCTTTTATTCTACTTTAAAAACACATCAAAATGAGTTTATGCACAAATTAAAGAACCCAATCTGAAGGAGACTATTAGTTATGGATTCCTTACTTTAGGATTACCCCCAGGCGTCAGACTGGATCCTGAGAATTTTTCAAGAGAACAGCCAAAATATTGCCCCAATAAAGGTGAGCAACCCTTGCCCAAGGGGCCGCTCCCTGACCTACAAATTCAAATACCTGGTGTCTAAGTGGCTTTCTGCCTCCCTTGGGGCAGATCGGCATACAAATATGGCCACACTGGGCAGGGGGCAGAAACGGCCAAAAATATACCAAATATTTTCCCGCTAAAGGGGAGCGACCCTTGCCCTAAAATAAAATCCCTTGTATCTATTGGGCTGCTTCCTGCCCAGGTGGCAGATCGGTGTAAAACCGGATGTTTTCCCTCTGGTTGAGGGGTAAAAAAACCAAAAACACCCCCAAGGGAGCAACCGTTGCCCTAGGGGTAGCTCCACCCAAAATTTACCCAAACATATATCCCTGGCATCCAGTAGGTTTCTGATTAAATGGCTGATCTAGCCCCCAGGGGGTACTGAAATAAAACATGTCCCCTTACTTAAGGGGCTGCTCCCCCAAAAAAGAAATATGCCCTGGTGGTCTATGGTTTCTGGATTCCTACTCGTGAGCAGTAATACTCTTTAGACTGACACGGTCGAAAGGAGAAACTCTTTCCTTTCCCTTTGTCTGTCATATTAACCCCCCTGTAAATGCCATTACTCTGGCCATCCCCTTGTAGATGCGCTAGAAGCAAATGGGTTCCAGCATGGCACGGACACCTTTAATTGATGTCTGCAAAACATATCGCAGACAGGGGGCTCTGGTGGTAGCGGAAGCGCTTCTGCTGCCATCTCTATGGGGGGGGGGGTCTTTAGAAGCACTTTCCTGTGGGTGGGTGCGAGGACAACTTGGAGCCGTCCTCCGTACAAGCCCTCTGTGGCCAAGGTTGGCTTGGAGCTGTCCTTGACACACAAGGGGTTAAACATTTCACCAGTCTCAACACTAAGATGATTTAATACCGTAACAAATATTTGAACCAAGCTAGCATGGTCGGTAGGCCTGGCTTTAATGTTGTGACTTTTGCATACAGAATTTGTTCATTCATGCCTTCTTTGCATGCATTTGTGAATTATGCTAGCCTTATTGGCTATACCAGTAGTTTTATTTATATAATTATGATAGTTATTTTAAGAATATTCCTTGCTCTTTAAAAGCTTCAAAGTGACAATTATTCAGTTATGATTAATTCTTTAGTGAATTTTCAATTCCGTTAGCTAATCTGTGATTTTATTGGCTGTCATGTTAACTGCTTCTCATACAGTTTTTCATATCGGCTGTATGTTTAGTAATTTCGGATTTGTTTTCAGCCTACAGGGATTGGACCCACGACTGCATTGTAATCTGAGCTTGAGAGTACTTTATTTTGAAACTTATTGGATCTCACCAAGAAGAGTGCAGTGTTGAGCAGCAAGTTTAAAGGTGGAAAAAACACGAACAGATCCAGCTGTCAAAAGGCAATCGAGCAGTTCAGTGAATGTCTGGGTGCCTCCATCCCACTTGAATTAAATGAATCACTAAATTAAGGCATTATCACCAAATGCAGCAAAATGTGCCCCATGCCAGAATTTGGTCAGCGCTATACTTATTAAAATTTTGCAGTGTTTAGTCCACTGTCTGTCTTGGCTGCTCCCTATCAAGAGCCCAAAGTTCCATGAATCATTAATTGTGAATCAGACAACTAAATATTAAAATAAAGACTTAATATTTGTACTAGAAAGCTCTATTCAAGCGTTTGCTGCCCCAGCCACTAGGCTCACTTTTCATTGTCTTGTGCAAAAATGACCCAACATTAAGCCAACCTTAAACATAGAAACCAGGTGTTTGTGATACATGGGGCAAGACCTTTAGTGTCCATTCAGCCTTACCGTTGTGTTTAAACTCTCTTGAAGCCCCTAGTGCAGTGATTGCAAGAGCATAATCAGTTTTTCATCAATCATGATGGTACATCCGATGACACAGTCATGGCATGCGGTCAAAAATGAGCCAAGCCAGGAGATGACAATCCGAAGAGGAAAACCGTACACATGCAGTGAGTGTACGAAAAGTTTTAGTTCCTCATCAAAACTTAAACTTCATCAGAAAACACACACTGGAGAAAAACCGTACATGTGCAGTGAATGTGGAAAAAGTTTCAACCGGTCATCAAATCTTACACTCCATCAACGAATACACACTGGTGAAAAACCATACACGTGCAGTGAATGTGGGAAGGGCTTTAATCGATCATCAGACCTAGAGCGCCATCAACGAACACACAAAGGAGACAAAATCTTCAAGTGCAGTGAATGTGAGATGACTTTTAGTCAGTCCTCACTCTTAATGTGCCATCTTAAAGTCCATCGGCGACAAAAAGCACACACATGTAGTGAATGCGGCAAGAGCTTTAATCATTCTTCACACCTCAAAATTCATCAGCGCACGCACACTGGAGAAAAACCATACATGTGCAGTGAATGTGGGAAGAGCTTTAATCGATCATCTGACGTAAGACGCCATCAGCGAACTCACACTGCAAAACCATTCAAATGCATTGAGTGTGGTATGAATTTCAGTCAGTCATCAGTCCTGAAGCACCATCAGCAGTCCCACACAGTAGAAAAAACACACACCTGCAATGAATGTGGAAAGACCTTTACTCGATCATCACACCTAAGAGTCCATCTGCGAATACACACTGGAGAAACACCATACAAGTGCAATGAATGTGGGATGAGTTTCAGTCAGTCGGCAGTCCTAAGGCACCACCAGCAAAGCCACACAGGAGAAGGAAAACACACATGCAACGAATGTGGGAAGACATTTAATCGAACATCAATCTATAAGCGCCATCTGCGTACACATACTGGAGAAAAACCATTCAAGTGTAGTGAATGTGGGTTATGTTTTAGCCGATCATCGATTCTAAGGCAGCACGAGCTAACCCACACAGGAGAAAAAACACATATATGCACTGAATGTGGAAAAGGGTTTTATCGCTTACAAAGCCTAACCCGCCATCAGCAAACCCACTCAGAAAAGCTATACTTGTGCAGTGAATGTGGGAAGAGATTTAATGAAGCATCAGACTTAAAACGCCATCAGCGAACACACACTGGGGAAAAACCATACACATGCACTGAATGCGGAAAGAGCTTTAATAAATCTTCAACTTTGAGCTGTCATCTGCGAATACACACAGGTGAAAAACCGTACACATGTGGTGAATGTGGAATGAGTTTCACCCAGTCTTCTGCTTTAAAGCGGCATCAGCAAACACATGCCGGAGAAACAACTTATTATACAGTCATTGTGATAACCTAAGTCAATATCCGTGAATGCATTGGGAATAAGTCACATGTGCAGTTAATGACCAAAATGTCGGTGCATGTTCAGTGCAAAGGGCTCATCGGTGAACCTCCACCAGACTAGTCAAGTCATAATGCTGTTCATGTATGCCTGCATCTGTGTCTACCCCACTGTCCCCTGCCAAACTCTGCCTATTTCAGTATCCTCCCACTTCACTACCTCCTTTTCAAAATGTTTTTTCTTGAGCGCTTTCTGTAACTTGTGCTTTCTCCAGATTCACCCTGTTGAGCTCTTTAACATGTAAATTAAACATTATACAATAAGGATATCTTCATTGTTTTACTTTTGTGCAAAATAGCTCGGTGCATGTTTTTCAAACTAATTTCATTCATCACATATACTCATTGCATTTAAATGTGTGTTTTTCACTTTACATCTTAATGATGAGCATTATTAATTTTATTTCCGCTTTCAGGATAATAGTTTGCTTGATCTCTTTGCTGGCTGCATATTGGTCCAACAGGTCTGTCTTCAATAATGTTTAGTATTGAGAAATACTACATGCAAATAAATGTTTTAGGGTGACAATCCATCTTTGCTTACTGCATTTTCAGTTTCTTTGCCTCTATACACCTGGGTAGAAAGCTAAATCCAGCACATATCATGCAACTATTACTGTGCACCCCCTCACAATTAGAGGACATTGATAAGCAAGTGGAGTGTGGAAGTCAGAGGGACACGCCACTTGCCTTGCTTCATACTTAAACTTCTGTGTTCAGTTGGTTTTGGTCAACCACCACTATAATGCTCATGACTGAATGAGCACACTTGTAAAAAAATATCCCTCTGCTGTAAACAGCAGAGGGATTTCCCTTTTTTTTGCTTTGAAAGATGGGACAGAGCTTCCCCAGACTCCAAAGCATGGTTTGTGTTTTAATTGTAATGACTATCTCGCGCATGTCGCGCTGTCATTACAATGAAAACAAAATTAAAACTTCGTTTCAGTTTCATTGTTTCGGTGCTTGTGGGGCTATCTCAGCCCACGAGCACTGAAACGCATGGGAGAGGTATCGTTGAAAAGGGGAGAATCTCCCTTTTCCGAATGATGCCCTTCTCTTGTGGATTGCCCCAGGACGATTCCCAATCAGGGATCTACCTACTAGCCACCAGGGGGGGGTGCCCCCTTGTGCAAGGGCCTTTGTCCCCCCCCCCCCCTTATAAAATATTCCCACAGTCTTTCTGCCCCTGTGGGGGGAAGATGGGGCAGTAGCCCCCCAATCTACACCAGAAAGCACCCTAGACGCCAGGGATAAAATAAAATTTATAGGTCAGGGTGGGACCTGCCCAGAATAGACATCACAATGCCCCCCACCCTACTCCCCCAAGCAGGAAAGACTTTCTGGGGGGAGGGGAAGCAGAAAGCCCACTAGGGATTTTTTTATTTTATATATGTAGGCTGCCCAGAATATGCATGCCAATGCCCAAACTAAAAAAAAAATGCTGGAAGTCCAATGGTTAGTTTACAATAGCAGTGTATTACTTAACTGAGTATAAAAGGCTGCAACATTGTCATTTTAGTAGCAAAACCAGCACACTGCTTAGCCAGTGTTCTGAGAGCACCGCCACTGCAGAGGCCACTATTATCTCTGATTTTCTCCCCACACATTGTGTTGAAGAGTCTCTTGGAGCTAATCTCAACCGTATTAAGGTAAGAGTTCCTATTTATTACTTGAAGATTGGGATTTTACAATGTGGGAAGTAGTCTTGATTATCTTAGAATTTGGGTCAAGCTACATGGGCCTAGCAGAGACCGCTAAAACAAAACAGTTTTGAGGCCTTGTGTGTTGTGAAGTTGAGGCTTTGTTGAAGACTTACATAAGGACTGCATTTGCTGTTTCTACACTTCCTATTAGGCCAAGGACTGTAAAATGTGCAAGTAATTTCCCTCAAAAACCTTGTGCAGACCAGAAATTTGCCTCTTCCTTTGGCCGTACATATCAAAGGGAGATCAATTTGATCACAGCACTCCTCAGTTATTTAAAATGGCTCAGAAAGGAGTGTTTTCAGACTGTGTCTTCTGACACAATTGTCTCCTCTAAAGATGTTAGATTTATTTCTAAGGAGCCAAGAGCCTCCTGGTAAAAACAAAAATCAGAAGATGGAGAAGAGAACTACCAAAGGTCAGTCCTTCTCTGCTTGTTGAAAAGATTTGTGTCAGAACCATGCTTGATGCCTAAACCATAAAATTCCACTTCTGTGGTGCCAGTTTCTCGGTTTGCTTAGTCTGGGAGCTTCTCTTCTGCACAGATGATTGTTGGTGCAGCTGCCTCCATCTTCGAAGTCCCATCAGTGGAGAAAATCTGGTTTCTCTAGTGCCAACGCATTTTCCGGTTGATGGCTCTCTTAATTTGTTTTTGTGTCCACCATCGGTGGGCCGCTATTAACCTTCAGGTTAGAAGCTGACCCACTAAAGTTTTTCATTCTTACTCCTATGTATTTAGCATCCTTGGTGGTGGTTGGGGAGATAACAGACTGGTAGCATCAATGATATCTGTCAACTTATGAAAAGGCCTCAAAGTTGACTCCTTTCTTACAAAGGAAATGCAGCAGTCTACTGCCTCAGCATACCTCACCAAGTAAGGCATCTCACCAATCATTTCACATAATTCTAGATACATTTGAGTCTGATTATGAAGGCTGTTGGAAATGGGATGTTCGAGGCATATGAGCTGCAGATTATACACTGTGCATAGATCGCCATCTGGTGTTGGGCCCGGATGTTTGCAGTTTGTTTTTCTTCTTGGACAATGTTTGGAAGTCACAAGTTCGGTGACTCCTCCTTCGGTCCGTACTGCGCATGGGCTTCGGCTCCATCCTCAGATTGTTTTTTTCCGCCATCGGGCTCGGATGTAATACTTCGTGCTCCGGCTTCGAACCTTTCCAGTTCGACCTTCGACGAAAAATCCTCGTCCATCGAGATTCTTCAGACAAAATCATCTTCTTTATCTCTCTCTTTGGCACTTCCTCGATTCCAGGCAGCCTCCTTCGGGCCTATCTCGACTCCGGTCTCGGCTGATGGAAAGGACTCCCTTTAAGAAGTGCCCAAAATGTGGGTCTAAATTTCCCCACACCGATCTACATCAGGTGTGCAACCTCTGCCTCTCTCCCGAACACGAGGCCCGAGACTGCCCCGCCTGCAAGTCTTTTCGATCAAAAAAGACTATTCGGGATCGACTAGCTCGACGCACCATGGCGCACTCATCGACCTCTGCTCCAACTTACATCTTCGGAGAAGACATCGGAGCTTCGGGACAGCAGCACACCGAACAGGAAGACCACCTCGTCTACGCTTCCGAGGCCGACGACTCCGACGTGGAGGAGATCACACCGGCGCAGAGGGTCGTGAGTACTCTACCCGCTCCCACTCCCGCGCCCATACCGAAAGAGACTCCGGTTACACCTTCGCCTCCGGGCCTAGGCAAAACCAAACATACCGCTTCCATCACCCCACCTTTTGGCCCGGTGAAGAGGCATCACAAGTCTCCCGGCGGACCGGGCTCGAGCCAGCCTACTAGCGGTGCCGAAAAACACCCTTCGGCACCGAAGAAAACCACACCAAGCTCCGTTCCGAAGCCATCGGTGTCGAAACCTGGCCTCTCGGTGCCGACCAAACATAAATCCCTCGGCACCGACGCTTCCGTGCCGAAGCCTGCCTCGGCACCGAACAAAAAATCGGAGGCCCTGAAAAAGCATGGCACAGATAAACCGAAGAAGCCGTCGGCCCCGAAAACATCGGCGCCGACAGATGAATCGGTGCCGGAGGAGCTCTTCACGCCAGATCCTCGACAAAAGACTTTAACAAAGGATCCAAAGACTGGACATTTGACTTTGTCTTCAAAGAAAAGACATTTAGCCAAGCCAGCTCCTCCTCCACCGCCAAAACGGAAGGACTCGGCCACATCCCCTTTCAGAGTACCCTCCCCACCGCCTCCACCTCCTCCATCTCCGCCTCCACCTTCTCCACCCTTGCCTCATCGCTCTCCAACCCCGTCTCCAGACCCTGATGACCAAGGGGATCCCTACTATGATCCAACAGATGCCCCACAGGACCCCACTCCTCCGGGAACACCAGACCCATGGGAGGATTCTCATAATCCAGACGTCCCAGATGTGCCTCATGATGAGCCTCATGATGATCTTTATCCATCCAGGCCATCTCCACCAGAGGACTCCCTGGGGTTCCACCACTTGTTACAACGGGCGGCACATTATCATGGGGTGGAGTTACACAGGGATCCAGTTGAGGAAGACTTCCTACTTGACACTTTTGACATCGCAGATAAATCTACTGCCATATTACCCATGCTTAAAGGGGTGACCAAACATGCGGCAGAGGTTTTCAAAGACCCAGTCAGGGCTAGGGTCTTAAACCCCAGAATAGAGAAGAAATAAAAGGCCGCCCCCACAGATCCTGCCTATATTAAAGGACCTGCGCCCTTAGACTCATTAGTGGTATCCACAGCTAGGAAGCGATCCAATTCTCAGTCATCGGGTGAGGCTCCACCACCCGATAAGGAGTCCAAGCTCTTAGATGCGTCAGGCAAACGCACTGCCTTGCCAGCTGCCAATATGTGGCGCACCGCCAACACGCAAGCGCTGCTGGCACGGTACGACAGAGCGTACTATGATGAGCTGGAGGCTATCCTGCAACATCTCCCAGAGAAATATAAAAATAAGGCTCATGAACTGATACAAGAGGGAAAGATCATTACCAACACCTCTATTAAATGTGCACTTGACGCAGCAGACACAGCTTCCAGGGCTATAAACACCAGTGTTCTGCTTCGCCGCCACGCCTGGCTCAGAATCTCAGGCTTTAAGCCGGAGGTCCAAGCATCTATATTGAACCACCCTTTTGACCAACAACACTTATTTGGCCCAAAAGTAGACGAAGCCCTGGAAAAAATGAAGAAGGATACAGATACGGCGAAGTCTATGGGAGCATTACAATCCCACACTCCTAGACGCTCCTTTCGCCGTTCCTCCTTTCGAGGCACTGGCAGGGGTTACTCTACTGATAACGCTCCTACGTCCTACAAGTCCCCTCCTCAGACTACCTTCACAAAGGGCTATCAAAGAGGTGGATATAGAGGGAACAATAATAAAGGCAGGGGCAAAACCAACACCGCCCGTTCTGCCACACTGCCCACACAATGACTTTCCCCCGCTCCCCCCCAGACCATTCCACTCCAGTCGGGGGCAGACTACAAGACTTTTTTCAAACCTGGGAGACCATAACATCAGACAAATGGGTGACCCAAATTATTCGGTCAGGGTACTGTCTCGAACTAACATCTACCCCCCCAAATATTCCACCCAGGCACCGTACAACGTCACAAGAACATACCACACTGCTGAAACATGAGGTAATCTCCCTCCTGCAAAAACAAGCTATAGAGCAGGTCCCCATCAATCAGCAAAATTTAGGTGTCTACTCTCTGTACTTTCTGATACCAAAGAGAGACGAGACCCTACGGCCCATTCTAGACCTCCGGCCTCTAAATGCATACATACATTCAGACCATTTTCACATGGTAACTCTCCAACAAGTTCTCCCACTCCTCTGCCAGGACGACTTTCTCACTACACTGGACTTGAAAGACGCATACTTTCATATTCCAATACACCCTTCTCACAGAAAGTACCTCAGATTTGTGGTGGACGGCCAACATTATCAGTTCAAGGTTCTCCCCTTCGGGGTCACAACCGCACCAAGAGTGTTTACCAAATGCCTAGCAGTAGTGGCGGCACACCTCAGAAGACAACACATTCACGTCTTCCCTTACTTGGACGACTGGCTAATAAAAGCTGCGTCCTACAACCACTACCATCCAACTACTCCACCAGCTAGATTTCACGGTGAACCACCAAAAGTCCCAGCTGATACCGTCTCACACAAAGCAATACCTCGGTGCCACTATAGACACCGCAAAAGCTATAGCCTATCCCAATTCAGCCAGAATTGCAAGCATACAAGCCTTGCGCCAAAGATTCATTCTTCAGCACTCTCTCCCAGCAAGAGTGTTTATGAAGCTAATGGGGATGATGGCATCTTGCATCTTCATAGTGCCTCATGCAAGACTCCACATGCGTCCACTCCAGGAGTGCCTAGCACGCCAGTGGAACCAGGCCCAGGGGCAGCTGACGGATCTGGTGTTGGTGGACGGTTGCACCCATCGCTCTGCAGTGGTGGAACACCACAAACCTTTCCAAAGGGCGACCGTTCCTGGACCCGGTTCCTCAGGTGATTCTAACAACGGAAGCATCGCTCTCCGGCTGGGGAGCGCACCTATTACACTTCACAGTGCAAGGTATATGAACGCCACAACAAAAGTTACTCCACATCAACCATCTGGAGTTATTGTTATGTTATGTTATGTTAAATAGTTTGTAGAGCGCGTGAATCACCCCCGTAGGGGTCTCTCAGTGCTGGCAGAACTGTGCGAAAATATAAAAGAGATGTCACTCCGTAAACATGGTGGTTTTCAGAATCTTCCTAAACCTGAGGTAGTTAGAGCATTGTCTGAGCGCGAGGGGGAGCTGATTCCAAACCAGCGGGGCTTGATAGGAAAAAGATCTACCTCCCATCCGTGCTTTCTTTATCCTGGGAATAAGTAGCAGAGATTTGGAGCATGATCTCAGTTCACGGTTAGGGGTATATCGGTGGAGCCTTTCAGCAAGATATATCGGTCCGGGGCCCCACAAAGCTTTATGTGTCAAGCAACAGAGCTTAAACAAGACACGTTTCCTCACCGGCAGCCAATGCAAGCGATGGAGCAGCGGAAGAGAGGCTGATCTGAACGGAGCGTTAGTAACCAGTCGTGCAGCGGTGTTTTGCACCACCTGCAAGCGACTGAGGGCAGATTCATTAGTTGCGACCAAAAGAGCGTTGCAGTAGTCCATTTTATTCAACACAAGAGCTTGGACAAGCGTCTTGCGAAAAGAATCCGGGAGGAAAGGAAGGGCTTTCCTCAAGAGGCTCAGAGTGTAAAAGCAAGCACTGACTGTATGAGATACATGATCAGTCATAGTCATGGCCTGATCAAAACGAACACCGAGGTTCTTTACTGTTAATTTAGGTTGGGGAGCTGGGCCCAAATCAGTTGGCCACCAGGAGGGAGACCACATAGTGATGGCGTCCCCATAGAGAATGATCTCTGTTTTGGTGGCATTCAGCTGAAGATAGTTACCGCTCATCCACTTCGAAATAGCTAGCATACCCAGAGAGAAGGTGGATTGAGCTGTCGGAGAGGATTTGTCAAAAGGGAAGATCAATTGGGTATCATCTGCATAGGACACGGGGATGAACCCAAGAGATCTTAGAAGAGAGGCGAGGGGAGCCACGTAGATATTAAATAACGTTGGGCTCAAGCAGGAGCCCTGTGGCACACCCTTGTTCAAGCTTTCGGTGGTGGAGCGGAAAGGACCTAGGTTGAGAGTTTGTGTGCGTTCAGAGAGGAAGCTAGTTACCCAGCTCATCGCCTTTCCCCCTAGTCCAGTTGCTTTTAGTCTTCCGAGCAAGGTCAGATGGTCCACCGTATCGAAAGCGGCGGAGAGATCTAACAAGACTAAGATGGCAGATTGTCCCTGATCAAGAGTCCGTCTGATGCAATCGGAAACTGCTACCAGAGCGGTCTCGGTACTATAATTAGCACGGAACCCTGATTGAGACGGGTCCAAGTAACCAGTTGTCTCGATATGGTTAGAAAGATGTTTTGGCCATCTTTCTAGCCCTGAAATCGTTTCAGAAACAAATATCAGCCAAAGCAGTCCTCATTCGCACAGACAATATGACTGCAATGTACTATATTCAAAAACAGGGGGGGACACACTCTCCCCAGCTCTCTCGGTTAGCACAGAGCATATGGAGATGGGCAATCCCACAAAAAATCTTTCTCCTGGCACAACACGTCCCAGGCATACAAAACACCATGGCAGATCTACTCAGCAGACAAACGCAGCAAATGCACGAATGGGAACTGCATCCACAAGTTCTTCACCCATTCTTTCACAAGTGGGGGCATCCTCACATAGACCTCTTTGCCACCCACAAAAACAAAAAATGCCCAAGCTTCGCCGCCAGATACCCACACCCATTGTCCAAAGGCAATGCGATATGGATGAACTGGTCAGGCAAATTTGCATACGCCTTTCCACCTCTCCCGCTAATTCCATTAGTGGTAAGGAAGCTACAACAGCACTCCCTCACACTCATTCTGGTAGCTCCAACATGGGCCAGGCAGCCGTGGTACACCACACTACTACAGCTCTCTACCAAAAACTGCACCTGTCCTCATGCTTCCTAACCCAGAACCATGGAGAAATCAGGCACCCGGACCCAGCTCAGCTCAACCTTGCGATCTGGCTCCTGAAATCTTAAAATTTGGATACCTTAACCTTCCCCCTGATTGCATGAACATTATCAGGGAAGCCAGACGTCCTACCACTCGAGCATGCTATGCCGCAAAGTGGAAGAGATTTGTTGTTTACTGCCGTAACAATACAATCATCCCTTTAGATGTATCCATACAGCACATCATATGCTACCTGCTCCATATACAAAGGTGTAACCTGGCATACTCATCCATCCGTCTACACCTAGCAGCAATTCCTGCTTACCTGCAAAACAGACAGCATTTATCACTTTTCAGAGTGCCTGCTATTAAAGCTTTCATGGAAGGCCTTAAAAGACTAATTCCGCCCACGGCACCACCCTCACCTGTGTGGAATCTAAACGTAGTTCTTACAAGGCTCATGGGTCCACCTTTCGAACCAATGCATAAATGTGAGCTGCAGTTCCTTACTTGGAAAACAGCTTTTCTCGTAGCTATCACTTCCCTTAGAAGGGTTAGTGAAATACAAGCGTTCACTATACAAGAACCCTTTCTACAGATACATCACAGCAAGGTGATACTTCGCACAAATCCAAAATTTCTGCCCAAGGTCATTTCCCCCTTCCATCTCAATCAATCGGTGGAATTACCGTTTTTTTTCTCGCAACCTCAATCTGTTGCAGCAAGGGCTCTACATACACTTGATGTTAAAAGGGCTTTACTTTACTACATACAAAGAACGCAATCTATCAGAAAGACTAAACAGTTGTTTGTCTCGTTCTCTCCACCGCATAAAGGCAACACCATCTCAAAATCAGGGATAGCTAGGTGGATTGTAAAGTGCATACAAATTTGCTATCACAAAGCAAAAAGAATATTATCTGTTCCACCTAAAGCCCACTCTACAAGAAAGATAGGGGCTTCTATGGCTTTTCTAGGGAACATACCCTTAGATGACATCTGCAAAGCAGCCACATGGTCAACACCGCACACCTTCACAAAACATTACTGTGTAGACGTGCACTCCAAACAACAAGCTAGTGTGGGCCAGGCTGTACTAAAGACACTGTTTCAAACCACTGCAACGGATACCGGTGGTCGCCGCTAGGGTTGGGTACTGCTATATAATCTATGCACAGTGTATAATCTGCAGCTCATATGCCTCGAACGGAATATGCTACTTACCAGTATGCATCTGTTCTTGGCATGTAGAGCTGCAGATCTATACACGCCCACCCGCCTCCCTGGCTACCTGTATCCGTTCCAGTCTATCTTATTTAGATACAACACACATGGGTTTCTTTACTATTATCACTACGCTCCATCTTTTCCCTGCTGGCGAAAAACAATCTGAGGATGGAGCCGAAGCCCATGCGCAGTACGGACCGAAGGAGGAGTCACCGAACTCGTGACTTCCAAACATTGTCCAAGAAGAAAAACAAACTGCAAACATCCGGGCCCAACACCAGATGGCCATCTATGCACAGTGTATAGATCTGCAGCTCTACATGCCAAGAACAGATGCATACTGGTAAGTAGCATATTCCTTCTGATTGGTACAGCAAGCACCTAATCCAGGCAGAAACCACCACTCTAGTCAGGGCACGGGAGTTGCATGCTGAAAATAACCCCTGCTCACCTCCTTGGTAACTTGGCACGAGCAGTCAAGCTTATCCCAGAGGCAATGTGTAAAGCGTTTGCACAACACACACAGCAGCAACCCACCAGGCACACTACAAAAAACTCCACTCAAGGTTATATAAAATAGCCTTTGTATTATCGCAGACCTATTCAAATCATCACAAATGTACACTGTGCCCTCTGGCACTAGGCAATTGTCAGAACCATAAGAACAGGTAATAACACAACCAGTAACTACTGGCAAAAATACTGTGCTTAGTGGAAACACATGCATAAATATCATAGCATGACATTAGGTATCATCATAAGCATAAACACATTATGCAACACATTTAGAGCTTTGCGCCCTACCAGTACCGCAGGTACTCACTGTCCTTCCTTGGGGGCCCATCTGAGACTTCCCCCCCCCCCCCCCCCGCAAACTCCCTTTGTCCCAAACGTCAGGGCTCTCAGCTGCCGCAGCATCAGGGTGCAGGCCAGCACCAGAAATGAGGGCAAAGGTGTAATCCACCCATGTCTCTCTAAAGACCAAAGACAATGCCCCTCACTTTGCAGCTTCCCGCAAACTTGCGGTGCAGCTGTGGAGACCGGCACGAAAAAGTGCCTTGGGAGCCCCTCCTTTCCGGGCCTCCTCTCACAAAAATGCTCTTATCAAATGAGACCTCCAAAATGGCCCAACAAGAATTCACCCAGCCGTTTCAGCTGCCCTCGCTCTTGCGGTGCAGCTGGAGAAGAAAGAGCACCGGCACCAGGCCTCCAATTTATCCCCCCTCTGCAGGCACAGCAGAAATCAGGCCCGTAATGCACAGGTGGCCGGTACTGCTACCATCCGGTAGCGCAATGCCCCCAAGGGCGGGAGGACCTCTCTCCCGCATCGGCCAAACATTTTCAATTGCCAGACTCACCCGCACTCTGGCGAGTCGGGCCCCAGAACGCTGATGTGTGGCTTCTCCCTGCACTTTGCAGCTTCGGCGTGGTCTACTCCTCGACCTGCCGCATAGGGAGACTTCGGTCAAGCCCCTCCTCCCACCGCCAATCTCCGGCGGTATCCGAGTGAGGCTCCGTTTCTGTCGGTGCAGGCACACAGGGCTTCCCCCCCCCCTTCACACGGGGAGGTCCCGCCCACCAACCGGCTTCACCTTCTACCTGACTTCTGTGGGAGGCAGGAAGAGCCCACGAGGCTCCACTTCTCCTGCGTCGTGGTTGGCCGCATACAGCAACGGCTCTGCCCCTAACCAGGCAAGTAGCCTGACTTTCTGTTGGTGGTCTCTCTTGTGATGCAGGCAGTGCGGGGCAGGCTCCTGCTCCATATCCAGGCAGTGTATCGGAATCCCCATGCCACGATTCCCTCAGGACACGCTGCAGGGCACAAGCGCTCCTCCCGTCCTGGGGCACCTTCAGCAGAACCCTGGAAGCACTCATGAGGCGCTAGGGGCCAAGAGCTCAAAAGGCAAGTTTGGCACAAAGGGGTGCCAGAACACAGGAGCAATACTCTCCTCTTGCCCTAAAGTGTCTCAGGGCAGAGCTGGGCCCAGGCAGGTCAGCTCAGAGGGCCCTCCAGCAGATTCCTCCTGGGGTCCAGCAGTTCAAGCGCCCTAACCAGCACACCTTACATAGTGTCACAGCCCCAGTATATATACCTAATTTCCCTCTGTTCTTCCCTGGCACAGGGCTTGGAGAACCAGTCTCGGCTGGTTCTGGGGGGTACTGGAGCACTTTGTTTACAGTGCTTCTACTCCCCTTTGTCAGGTGGGAGCTCGGTCATCAGACACACCACGGGGGGGCAGAGCCAGCATTCACCCAGGTAGGCACAGACATATTGAGGGTCAGGGGACTACTCCAAATGCAGATCTCCTAGTCAGCCTAGCGCTGACTCACCCTGCCCCTCTGTAGCCACATACCTCACAAGCCCCTGTCTACACATCAGGCAGGCAGACACACATAGCACACAGAAATGCCAACTTCTAAAAGTGGCATTTCTAATATAGTGATCATAAATCTACGAACACTATTACACAGCATTTATCACTATTCCAAACTTGACCACGCTGCTTCTCTCATATCCGGAATGACCCCGGAAACACTTATCGGGGAATCCCCAATGCATTCCTATGAGAGGGCAGCCTCACAGCAGTGAGAAACCAAAATGGCTGGCTGTCACTACAGGGACATGTCACACACTTAAGGTACATGTCCTACCTTTTACCTACAATGCACCCTGCCCATAGGGCTAGCTAGGGCCTACCTTCGGGGTTACTGATGTGCTGTAAAAGGGGGGGTCACAGACGTAGCACACACTTGAGGTGTCCAGTCACAGCGGCAGTAACACTGCGCATGAAGGCCCTGCAATGGCAGAGGCCTGAGACCGGTTTGAAAGGCTACTTTGGTGGGTGGCTCAAGCAGTGCTGCAAGCACACCAGTAGCATATCATTTACTTGCCCTGGGTATCTGAGATACCACTTTACAAGGGACTGACAGCTAAATGAAATACGCCAAACAGGTGTAGACAGATCTTACCATGTTTACTACAGAGAACACACACACTGGACAGCAGTGCTAAAGTGCCCAGAGTCTTAAAACCACCAACACCATGTCAGAAAAAAGGCTAGGAGGAAGGCAAAAAGTTCAGGGATGACCCTGCAAAAAAAGGGCCAAGTCCAACAAAGGCCCTTTTGGGTCCGCCTGTGGCCTGATCCTGACGAGGGTTAAAGGTTAAGATCCTAAAGAGGAAGACTAGCATATTATGCCCACAAGTGCAAAAGACCTAGGTGACTTGTTAGTGCAACGATGGACAGTGATGTTATGCTGTCATCATTGTCACTGGGTTCCATACAATGATGAGTAATACCATGAGCTACCAATGCAGTAGATCCCACAAGCGTAGTCCAAGCTCTCAAGGAGATGATGGTAGACAATTATACCAGTTTCCAATTCAGCTTTGAATCTGGTCAATGTAGCGCAGTCACCTGTTTCCATGTGCTATAATAACCTCAACCACACCCACTGTTGCGGCCACTGCACCAATGGCATCCTCATTCAGGGCTGATGTAATTATTCTCTGCTACCTCAGGTGATCATGAGTTCCTGCCTCTTCTCTGTTAAAAAAAGACGCCACAGAATGTGGGTGAGGTCCAGGAAGATTGCCATAATTGGATGACTGTTGCACCAACCAAAGGCCCTTATGGTGTTTCAGCAGATGGCAAACTATAAGATTGAGTTGGGGGCCAGTCTTTGACAAAGCATAACAATTATTTGAATCCACCACAAAAGACCACCAGTAATGGCTGTTGTGGACTATATGTGAAACATGAGCTTTGAAAGTTGTGTAGACGCCAACAATGGTAAATTATGTTACCACGCCATCCTTCAACAAAATAAATACAAAGTTCCAGATAAAGCAACATGTTTCATCAGACACTCTTGAAGAGGTTTACATTAGCGTCACTCTTTCACTACGTTGCGTGGTGCAAGAGTGATGCAAAGGGGCTTCTGTCTATGCCCCCAGGTTTTTAGATATATGAAATCTTCTGTCTCAGTTGGGCACTGCATTGTCACTGCAACCATTTGCACTGGACTCTGAGGTTCATTACTTTCAGACCAGTTTCCAGCTGCACTCTGATATTTTAGCTCTCCTGTCCTCCAGCTATTCAGAGGACTTGAGTTAGAGGAAGGTAACCTGTGTCTAGCTGGGGAACATGCTCCTGTGGGCAGATTTCTCTCCTCCCCTTGCTGCAGCTCTGGGTCTGTGGCGAAAATATCTCCATCTTACTCATCCTCCTTTCCTTCTGGCTCTGTGGACATTATCAAGTCGTCTCCTTCTTCCCCTCCATCCTCATCCTGTTGCTCCAGTCTGCAGCATGCACACCTCCCATGCTCTGCTATCTGGAGCTCTAGTTTGAGGCATTTTGCCATCGGCAGCTCCTCTTCCCTAGGTAAATGTTACTTCTCCAGCTTTCCAATCACTGCGTAAATGAACCCTTAAACTGTTTCTTCATTCTCTTTCTATGTAGCCATCTGAACCCATTTATTGGGCCTCGAACTGTGTAGGTCTAGGTAGTGGCTTCCTCTCATTCACTGTCTGTATCATGAAGTCTAACTTTCTAATGTTAAAGATGGCCTCTAAAGGAAACGTCAAATCCTTGTCCCCAGAAGTATATTCATGCCACTCATGAATCCAGGTGCATGTATAAGCCCAAGATTTGTCAACATTTCCTATGTAGGTGGGCCTTCAGAAGGAACCTAATGTCCCACTATTGAGGGTACAATAGGGGCTTTTGGTTTTTCAACAGAGGACCCATTATTCTCATTAAAAATAACCCAAAGAACGCACAAAATAGACAAGCAAACAATGACCAGTCCCAGTGCAAGCTACTTCAAAGCTCAACAAATCCTATCTGCATTCCACAGCAATCAACAAATGATAGCACGGCTCTGGTGATGTCTCACCAATCCCAGCACCATTTGTCAAGTCAGCCAGCCAATCACATCTGTGCTCTTCCATGAATGGAAAAAAATACACTACGTTTTTGTTAAAGAACACACTAAAATAAATAATGCACTCTGGTCTGCTTGACCTAAATAGTAGGAAATTGCAGGATTAAAAAAAAAAAAAAGAATCTCACAATCAATAGAAACCAGAGCAGTATCTCTTGTTAAACATAATTCACACTAGAGTAGACTTGCATTCGGCTTCAATCCACCTGGAGCAGCGCACTTTACACTTGTGGACCGCGGTATAAATAACACTAACTCATATTGGACATGGAAATCCTGAAAAGGAAAATTCATTAGAAAGTCGTTATCTGTTTGAATGTGGCATCTCACAAAATACAGTACCTTTTCTGAAGAGTTCAATAATAGTACCTTGATCTTGCATTTCGATTAATCAAATGACCAAATCAATCTAAAATAAACCAACGTTTCTTAAACACAATTCACAAATACATCAATCACAGTGATTAAACCACCAATTAAATCCAGAACTAACATCAAGTAAACCAGAATCTCACATGCAGCATAACAAGCCATCCCTCAGCACAAATCACAATACATCAATAAAAGATCAGCACACTTTCAATCTCAGGAATCATTCTGTCCTATTTCGAAGTACAATCCTCTGTGCTCAGCACTGCACTTCTGGAACTCAGAAAAAATCCACTTGGAAAATCCACAATAAGAAGTCCACCACAACAAACTAAGGACAGGGCAAACAAGAAACCTCTAAAGCGGATTGCAGGTGCTCTTATCTTGAAACTATCCTCAGGTACTAAAGCTTTGTGGATATGGGAAACCCCTTAATTTCTTTCACCTTAAGATACCTCAACAGCACACCCATGGGTGCATGTGTGCGGGACGGCAGTGAGCTTCAGTTCTCTTCCAGAGGATCCTCATCAATAGTCATTTGCATTGGAACATTTCCGCCCACGTGTGGGGACCTCAGAGCACATATTAAGTGTAGGTCTCATAAATATATATATGAATAACCTAAAACGTACATAGTACTTAAAGGCAAATGTATATAATTATGCACCCTTTGCAAAAAGCTAAAAATGCTCTGTATATGGAGTGTTCCTTTAATACACCACTTACCATACTGAAACATTTCTGTAAAACAGAAAAAGAGAGGATAAAGGCTCACAAACTACCTTTATGAAAGAGCAAACCGCATAGAAAAGCAACAGGCATTGTTAGCAAATAAGCTGCATTAAACACATTACAAGTGAAATCTGGCACAAGGTTGACAGTGTGGTCAGTTCTATTTCTTCTGGCTCCTTCAGAGAGGATCCAGGAGCACTGAACTGTCAGTTTCTTTGACTTTTTTTGTCAGTAATCGCTTCTCAACCTTACTTGATGTCTTTTGACATTCAGAGGGAACGTAACTTTTTTTTCCTGACCAGAGTTTTTATTTTACTGTCAAAAATGCGGTCTCTTTTTGCTACCTGTTCCTCCTGTAGCATAAAGAAAGCCCAGACTGCTGCACATTCAGTGTGTATACTCTGCCTCATCAACCTGAGTTATGCGACGATTGTAGAAAACTCTCCAAAAGTACTCTTAAGGATAGAGAAATAATTCTTCTACATGGTTTGCTGGAGAGGAAGCAGACTCATTCTGCTAATTCCAAGTCTTCCTCTCTGCACAAGGCTTCTTCCAGAGGTAGATTGCCAGGCAGACATGGAAAAAAGGAGAACAAGGTTAGTGTCTAAAGGGAGAAAAATCCCTACTTGTTCTCAGTCGGGACAGTCCCACCACCACCGATGACCAACTGCGTCAAGAGACTTGACACCTACTAGATCAACGGCAAAGAAGAAGTTGACGCAGCACGAGATGTTAAGGCAAGTAAGCCATTACTGTTCGCCATCGATACTTCTGGGATGGAGATGTTGCCTAGCTCGTTAAACGTCGAAGCCTCTGTCGACGACAACCAGGCGTCATCCGACAGAGGCAAGGCTCTCTGCCATTGGCAACACGCCAACATAGTTCTCCCATCCGTGGCACCAATGCGTTACTCGACGTCCATTATAATTTCAGAAAATGGTTCTGTTAAGTGTCATATTGTATTACCATCGAAGCTCTATCGCACTACCTGAATATTGATTCAGTGCCTCTCTGTTGATGTCATCCGGAAATACCGGGACTAACTAGCTCCAAAAAAACAGTAAGCTATTGTGAATAAATACAGTATGGTTAACTAGTGGAAGGGTTCTTGAGTTGTTTGCAAGGTTATTGAGCCTGTGTTGAAAACTTTACTTTGAGTACAGCAAGTACAACGCCAATGGAAACAAACATGATTCTAAGAGACTGTGTGCAGCAGAAATAAACTGAATGCACAGACCTTGATTTTGAAGAAGATGGTGATGAGGCCCAGTCGAGGCCTAGTTAAAAGCCAAGAAGAGACACTTTAATATATCACAATTAATTTGTTCCAATGGCAAAAGAATGAAATAAGTATACACCTATAACTTGGGAGTGCAAACCCACATTTTGATCAATAATAATAAAACAATTTTCTTAATGCAGAAAAACACTTACGCTGTCAATCAGGTGTTGGAGCAACTCTTTGAAGCAGCTGTTCAGCATGTGCTCTGTTTGAATCAGGTTATACCAGCCATCAACACCACTCTCATTGGTGCCCTGCACCTAACTAATCCGTACACTACCGGAGCAGTCCACAAAATTATCCAAGACTAGTCCGACAGTTTGTAACTGTCTCTCAAGCTTAAGTGGTATCTTGGGTGGTAAGACCAGACTTTGTGTTAAGGGAGCTGCTTTCATGGGGGCATATGTAATTTGGTCAGCCACTTCTAAAGTTAACAGAGTATCTCTCCCAATAGCTGAATCACAATCACCTAAAGGGGGATGTTCCAATCCGCACAAGGGTCTACTAAAAGGCATTCGCAGATGCACAATAAACACATGACTCCCACCAAAGGTGGTTTTGAGATGAGCGGTGAGGCTTTGTTGTTCGCATACGAGTTAACCTTTGAAAAAATGAAAAGACGAGGCGTTTGGCAAAACAGGAACAGTTATTTAATTAAATGCACGTCCGGGAGATCAGGCAACAGTTTTGGTGTCTGAAGACTGTCTCAAACAACATTGAGTTTGGCTGTAATTTTATACTTTACATGAACCATCATAAACTAATGTAATGATTCTTTTGGTGACAGAATCTTGGGCCTAATTACTGGGCCATAAATCAGGGATTTGATTAGGATCCCAGGTGGGCCTCATCTTTGTGTGAACCTAATGCAGGGCCAGTGGGTTTGTGCCCAGATGTCCGTCATGAGGAGTGCGTGATCACTGTGTGTAGTGTGCATGCTGTGTTCTGATTGGCTGTGTGTTCCTAACTTAGTGAGGCATCTAACTTTATGGTGTTCAGGGGTGTGGAAGTTAATAAAAAAATCTATTTGTCCATGGGGGCAGGTTGCTTCATAAATCTACTTCTCCTGTAACAAAATCCACTTGTCCCTTTGGTGCCATCTAGTGCGGCGACAAATTATGGAAGCAATCTCACTATATAAGAGCTCTGATATTGCCCCTCTGATTATGCCAGGGCTCATACCATAGTAGTGTTAGAATGTTTGCAATGCCCTTAATTTGCCACGTTTCTACAGATCTACATACTGGGGCTGAAAGTAGTGGTAAGCCATGCTTCCAGAGTTAGAATGCCCTTTTGAGTCTGTGCAAACCTACTAACTTGCATGATCTAAGGGTTTTCAACAACTCTTCTCTAATCTTTTCCCATACTGACAGATGTTGGAAATCTACTCCTGACAATGGCAGTCATAAACCTTCTTCCAGAGTTCGGAAAACAAGTGGTTGGAGGGAAAGTGAACTTGCAAACACTCAGATTTTCACATGAGCAAATCTACACATACAAGTTTGTTCATGCTAAAATGCAATTCACAAATATTTTCTAGGAGTACTATTTCTTGTAATTTCTTGGGAATTCACGAAAGCGGTATAGCTGCACTTAATGCAAGGACATATACCATGGGTGCACTTTTGAGACTTTCTTCAATAATTGGGCACCTAATTTGGTCTGGTGTTGACCATGACCTTTTGCGTTTATTAAAAGTCTCTCTCTCTCCCTCTCTCTCACACAGCCTTCTGCTCTTTCACAAGGAGCATATCGGCACACAAAGTAGTTTTGTTCAGTGCCAATAACTACTGTGGCAGAGTGTGCTTTTGGAGAACAAAAATAATTTTTGCTTTTGCCAATGTTATAATGGTGAGGGCTCAGCAGCTCCCACACCAATAAGGTTTTTAAAAAACCATGCCAAATCAAGTCACATATTGACAAAACTAAAAAGCTGACCACTAAATACAGACCTACTGGCTTTGCTACTTCCTGTTTATTTTTGTTTCCCCTAATCTTATTGAAACTGGTTTCACTGATTTTCCATTATGAATATTTTGGGGAAATACTAGCATGCATCAACACATTACTAAATGATGCTGCAAAGAAATGGTACCTGAAAAGTTACAGAAGTTTAGCGAAATGTTTTTTTTCCTTGCTTTCATTCATAGGTCTCGCCTTGCTATCGCGTAAGCCATCGCAAAGCGAGACTATAGAGAGCGGGCTGGAAAGTGCTCCCAAAAGGCGGATTGCATGGCTTGCACGCGCACAATCATGCGCATCGTGCAGCCATGCAATTCGCTTTTTAGGAGCACTTCAAAGGGTCCGCTCCCCCGCCCCCAAGCGCGCGCACGCCACGCTCCGCCGAGCATGTCTTTTTTTTTTTTAACTTAAAGCGGGAGGCGCGCGTGCGGCCAATGCTTGTTTTTTGTTGTTGTTGTTAACACCAGGCTCTTCCTCCTCCTCCCCCCCCACTCCTAAGGTTCAGCTGCCTCCTTCTGGGTTCAACCTCAAGCTGCGCAGGAAGATTAATCCTTTTAGGCGGCTACTTTTCTGCACCAACTCGGACTGTGCTTTAGTAGAAGTTGAACCTTTTCAGGGCAGCGTTACACAGCAGAGTTAATGCGAGTGCCTTAGCGGTTTTAGCGCCTGGTGCTTCTTTTAAACACGGAGTTACATGTTTCTAAAGTAACTGAAGTGTTTTTGTGTAAAGAATGGATGTAGAGATTATATACTGCGTGCTCCCGCCCCATGAGAAAGGAAACACGGGGGCTGGGTGACAGTAGGGTGAGGGGTGTCTTTCAGTTCTGGAGTGCACTATCGCACACAATTGGGTCCGAAGACTCGACTTGCGCAGGAGCACACCACAACAATAGCTTTGCATACAGCACGTCATGCGGCACGTTGTGGTTTCTAGGCGTTGTAAATGACAGTTGTATGTCTTCAAACCCTTCAGTGTTCAGCTTCCCTTACAAAAAAGTAAGTTTCACGGAGATAATAATGACACAGAAGAAACCGCATTATGCAGAGCACTAACAAAAATAAAATAATATATTTTATAACGCAAGGAAGTGAAACCCTGGGGGGGGGTGAGAGGATGTGGCTTAACGGACAAGGCGGCCGACCTTGAATCTGAGAAACCAGGTTCGAGTTTGGCAAAAGGCTCACAAATCCTGTGATTCTGGCCAAATCACGAAATCTCCCTATGCTTAGTAAAGAATGTGTCCCTCTGTTATGCAACTGGTGCTCTGATACCTTCGGTTCGAGTTCGCGCTATATAAATCTTCCGTAACGTTTCTCATACCCCGGGGGATGTGGTGTGTTTTTTTGTTGTTATTAACACCAGCCCTCCCAGGCTCTTCCTCCTTCTCCCCCACTCCGAAGGTTCAGCTGCCTCCTTCTGGGCTCAAACTCAAGCTGCGCAGGAAGATTAACCCTTTCAGGCGGCTACTTTTTCTGCACCAACTCGGACTGTGCTTTAGTAGAAGCCGCACCTTTTCAGGGCAGCGTTACACAGCAGGGTTAATGGGAGTGCCTTAGCAGATCTAGCGCCTGGGGCTTATTTTAAACACGGAGCTACATGTTTCTAAAGTGACTGAAGTGTTTTCATGTAAAGAATGGATGTAGAGATCATATACTGCGTGCTCCCGCCCCATGAGAAAGTAAACACGTGGGGCTGGGTGACAGTAGGGTGAGGGGTGTCTTTCAGTTCTGGAGTGCACTATCGCACACAATATTGGGTCCCGAGACTCGACTTGCGCAGGAGCACACCACAACAATAGCTTTGCATACAGCACATCATGCAGCACGTTGTGGTTTCTAGGCGTTGTAAATGACAGTTGTATATCTTCAAACCCTTCAGTCTTCTGCTTCCCTTACAAACGAGCATTGAAAATGCAATAGTTCTCGTCTTTGATTAAGTTAAAGCCATTTGCTTTGCTAATGGTATTGTATAGCAAAGCAAATGGCTTTAACGTAATGAAAGCCGAAACCTATTGTTTTGTTTTAAAATCCCTCTGATCTGGCTATCCCGGGTTTGATCTGAGCCACCACAACAGCTTGCAGTAGAAGAGGCTCCCTGCACTGCATTGAGGTGTTAACACGCAGCACACTCCAGACAAAGGCCTACAAGCAGATCTTATCAAGGCCCTTTCACATTCAGGGACGCAGGGCAATTGGTTCGGAATTTACAAGCTCTAAACAAATGTCCGCTTCCTTTCATCTTGGGAGGGCGGGGTGACGCAGGGGGCAGAGGGAAGCGACGAATAGTGAAGTATGTGACTTTTACAACTTCCTCTGGGCAGGCAGCCTTCCAGCGAATTTACCCGGGAGCACTGTCCATGCGGACGAGCAGAGAAGTGGACACAAACATTACTGTATTCTGCACTGTTGAACAGTTAGACAGTAACACGCGCCTGATCTGCATAAATTCTTACTGCTGTTCTGATCAAAGCCGAACCCGAGGCAGCGCATAAGGGATTACATTGCCGCACTGAGCTACAGTCTTATTTAAATAGGGTTAACTTTACAGTACAAGCATTTGCAAAGCAATAGGTCTCGCATTTATAGGAGTTTGAGTTATTGGCATTGTAAATGACAATGCTTTTTATTTAAGTTTGGTTATTTAAAACATAAATAAAAGGCACTGTCATTTATAATGCCAAGAGCTCAAACTCGTATAACTGCGAGACCTATTGCATTGCAAATGCTTGTTTAATCAACATTTTATTTTGAAAGCAAAGAATCATCACTCTTGCTTTAAAGCTTCTGCAAATATGTGCATCAAATCAGAGAGCAGTATACATAGCCTCATGTTGCTAAACTTTGAAAACATGTGTACACATTTTTATACTGGAACCACTGTAGTAGTGCAGTCAGAGCTGACAACATTTACGCCCACCCTAATAATAAAGGCTTTTGATTAATGAACCATAAATACAAGTTTGAACAGCATTAACATATGGACAAAAATATTACCTCAACTGCAGACAGTGACCTTCCCAATCCATAATGTGGTACAGCAAATCGGCAGCCAAAGGGTTTGTGCTGCAGGGCGTTGGGCCTACTTGTCCCAAGGACACAATACACATTAAAACTTGTTGCCCTTGACCCCAAACAATATGCCCTGGGCGTCTCCCTGAGTGTTTTTCAGAATGTGCACCCCTCCGGCCAAATATGTTTTTTGGGGGCCAATCTCCTGAGACCATTGTGGTTTTGCTGCTTATCTGTGGGATCTCTCTGGGTTTTCCTGTTGTCGAGCTCTGTTTAAGGGTTACATGTCACCCCCCGGGCCCCCGTGATCTGTTGTAAGAAGGTGCCCCTTTTTGCATGGTTACCCCCCACGTTTTGCCTGATATCTGATGTACTTTGACTGAGTGTGCACTGGGTCCCTGCCAATCCGGTTCGCAGTGCCTGTGTTCTTTCCCAAAACTGTACCTTTGTTTCCACAATTGGCTCTCCTCTGGCCCATGTGTAAGTCTAAAAGATACCAGTGGTACCAATGGCCTTGTGACCAGATAGTGTCCCTAAGGGCTGCAGCATTTATTGTGCCACCCTCAAGAGACCCCTCACCAAACACATACACAGTGCCATTGCAGACTGTGTGCTTTTTGGCATTCCTGTGTGCCATGCCCACAACCACTGCCTGTGGCATAGATAAGTCACCCCTCTTGCACGCCTCACAGCCCTAAGGCAAGGTGAAGGCAACATGCTGCATGAGTAATATACCCCTACAGTGTCTAAGTCCATTCATAGATATTGTAAGTGCAATGAAGCCATATTGAGTACATGGGTTGGGAGTTTGTCATTATGAACTCAACAGCTCCATGATGGCTTTACTGAATGCTAAAAAGTTTATCAAACTTCTCATCACAATAAACCCACACTGATTCCTGTGTTGGATATATTGAAAAATGCCCTTTGAGGGTGTCTTAGAGATTCTCCCTGAAACACGAACCAGTCTCTAGTGGGTAGCTGGCTGGTCTGCACCAGCCTGCCTCACAGGCATGTTTCTGCCCCCCTTAGGTGACTGCTGTTTTGCTCTTGTGGGCCAGGAAAACAGCCTGCTTGGCGTGGATGTGCTTCTCACCTACCCCCAAGCAGGGACAACATTCAGGGCGGCAATCTGCAAAGGCTTCCTGCCCTTTGATATGTCGCCCAGGGCCTCTCCAGCTAATGGATATGCCTGCCACCCTGACCAAGCCCAATTTTTGGCGGCAAGGTAGGCGGGCAGATTAGTATTCAGGAGAGGAGTGTCCCCTCTTTGCCAGGACCACGACTTGGGTGCCCTGGACCAAGGTGACCCCCGTCTTAGGAAATCCTTCAACTTGAATGGAAGGATTTTAGCCAATCGGGTTAGGGGAGGCCTCCTCCCCAAAGGGAGGGGACATACAAAGTCACGCTTAAGGCAGGTAGCACATTGACTGCCATCTGCCAGCACCTGTAACACCCCTAAATTCAGTGTTTAGGGGCACCTTCCAACCTTGAACCTCAGATTCCTGTGACCAGAGAAGAAAATACGACTAAGATGCAGCCAAACCTGAAGACTACTGATTTGGCCCCAGACCTACCGGCCTGTCTCCTGCTCAGAGACCCTACGAAGAAGACAACACCTGTCTGGTGGCCAGTAAATTCCAGATCCCAAGAAAGACTGCCCACACTTCAACAAAGGCCAGATCTCCAGAGAACAGTGGCCCTGTCCAGAAGAACCTAACTTCAAGGACTCCGGATCCAGCTAGATCCGAGTCTCCTGCTCACTCTGCACCCGATGCCCACAGCCCGAGTTTGAGGGGCTCACCTGTTCACTGAAGTCTCCTCAGTGATCCTGACCTTGACTCCATCTGCGGCTGACCTCTCCCGGACTCCACAAAGACTCCTGCAGCCAAATCTAGAAGGATCCCCCTGACCGCCTACAGATAAATGATATGGCACCAAAGGGCACCTGTTAAATAGTGGATTCTTCCATTAAAGATGAGATGAGTAGTTGATGAAGTTTCATAGGTTCTTTATTCATGAGATTATAAGTTCAACAGCTCAGCCACCCAACTGCCTCTCACTCCTCTCTTCAAGATTCTCCTGCTTCCAGCCCACAACGCTGACCCATTCTAGAACCCTCAGATGTCACCACAGCTAAAATAGACAGCTGACAATCTGACATATTCAAACTGATGAACACAAAATAGAAAATAGAAAGTACATGACTTTACAACACATCTCCCTTCTTTACACACTAACATATGAATGAAAAGTAAAACAACAAAAAAAAACAGTCATAGAATTTGTCTTACAAACATCATAGATTCAATTCACTACATAGTCATCCAAATATGAAGGAATGCGAGAAAACCTGTTAGATCTCCTTAAGGTTTCTGTTACACATTTGCTATCAGTATTTTTTGAAGAATCACTTGAATGAAACATCTTACCACAAACAGCAACCCGACTTAAATTCCACACTCTATGATCCGAAGTTCTCACGGCATTGTCAAAGACCTTAATAACCTTCAAAGGTTCAGAGAATTTGGCTCCAGAAACACAGAAACCAGGTCTTTTGATCATGACAAAATCACCAACAGAAACTTTAGTAGACTTAACAGCATGTCTCACATCATAATTTTCTTTACTTTTCAAACACTTATAATCCTCCCTTTCCTCCCAAGAACTTTCATCTGGAATTACTCCCTTGGCAGAGATGCATTTATTAACCCAAGGTGGTTCCAAAAAAGTATCAGGTTGCCTCCCTCTGAACAAAGAAAAGGGAGACTTCCCAGTCGTAGTATGGGGCGCAAAGCGATAAACACCAACTCTCCTAGAAACTTCCTCCTTCCAGTCAAGACAATTCTGTTTAGCCAGAGAGATAGTGTCTTTTAAAACCCTATTGAACCTCTCGACAGTGCCATTAGATTCTGGGTGATATAAAGCACATTTTTTATGAACAATACCACAATTAACAAGGAAATCTTCCATTTCCTTTGACACGAGCTGAACACCATTATCAGTCAGTAAAGTTTGTGGTATGCCTTCCCTAGAAATTAACATTTTCAGAAAATCAAGAACTGTTTTCGTATTGACATTTCTAGCAAAAGTGATTTCAGGCCACCTAGAGTATAGGTCCATGACTACAATAACAAACGTATCAGACCCATCACCATGCACTGGTCCCAAAATATCGAGAGCTATGTCCTTCCAAGGACCACTGGGACGCAACCTTTTTTCCATAGGCTGAGTTCTGATCTTCAAACTCTTCTAAAGTAAAAATGAGAGGCAAAGAAAAAGACAAAACCAAAGAAAAAAACAAGGATAATGATACGGATATGGGTAAGGAGAAGGGCACGGACCTGGACAAGATTGGCGACGAGTATGAAAGTAGAGATCTGCTTGAGAAGAAAGCGAAACGGCTGCAGACAATTAAAAACTTAAAAACTGCCGCAAGAAGCAGTGGACAATTAGATACCACCCAACCCCGGATATCTAATATCTTCAACTCTATGTCTAAAATCCCTTCTGGCCCTGTGCAGGAACAACTCCACTCCAGTCATGACATGAAATTTAACCGCATATGGCCAGGAGGTATGGGCACAGGCACCGGCCCTCTAACTAACGGGTGTGTAGAAAGCCCACCCAGTACGTGCAGAGTGCTGATTACTGCACAAGGAGGATCAAAAGAGATACATAAAGAGTCACACAAACCAGACGGCTTGAACGGACCTGATGAACCTGATGAATTAGATGAACCTGAAGAACAACACAAGATCATATCCGTACAAACAGGGGCACAGGAAACAGAAATTACCCCATCAAAAGCTATTGCAACTCTAAAAGAGCTAAACCCCGGAAATAATCCTCATTCTGACCGCTCTAACTCCAAGGCCAGCCAGGGCCCGGATCAAACCAACTACTTTCAAAACTATGATCGGAATAATGAGCAGAATACACATAATAAACCTTACTCTGTGTCACAGGAGCATGATCTCGACTCCAGCTCTGACTCTGAAGTCTATGAAACTGGCGCCTCAACCTCAACCTCAAGTGAGCAACGGAAACTGGAACAGACAAGCTCTGATTTTATCATTTCAGATTCAGAAATACCAGAATCCGATTCAAAGAAACCAAACACCCCTCTCAGCGCTAATTTCACGAAAAAAAAACAAAAGGAAATAAAAAAAGAAAGACAAAGGAGACAAATTAATCTGATAACGGAAGATACTACAGACCAAGGGAGTAATACTGAACAAACAAATCTTAAAGTAAAGAATATCCTACCACAAGAATACAACATCAATCCAAGTCCCAAGGGGGAGGCTTTGCGAAAACCAATGCGAAAACCTATGATATCTCAAACCGAGATAAACGACGACAACCGAAATCAACCGGAACTTTCTCTGCGCGATGTCCTGAAATCAATCAAGAACTTTCATGAAGAGGTCAAACATGATAACAAGAAAAATCATACAGCCATCCAACAACTACAAGGTGCAATACAAAAAGTTGGAGAAACTTGTCTAGAGATCTCAGACAGAATGGCCTCCGTGGAAACACGTACCGAAAACCTTGAGAAAGACGTCTCTACTCTACAAACGCTTGGGAAAGAACAAGATGGTATAATTAAAGATCTAATGACAAAAGTGGAAGATCAAGAAAACAGAGCCAGACGTAATAACCTACGATTTCTTGGGATTCCTGAGAACTCCGAGGGACATGATCCACGGGGGTTTATAATTACATTACTAAAAGAATCCTTTCCGGAATTACAAATGTGGGACCTTAACAAAGAAATACATCGGGCTCATCGTTTTCCTTTGATACCCCCCAAACGAATGCAGAACTCAACACAATACCCTCGAGCGTTCCTTGTTAATTTCGGAAATTTTCTGTTACGCGAAGCTGTTTTTGATCTTGCACGCCCAACAAAAAAGAGAGAATTCAAAGACTTTGCGTTCTTCTGCAGACCAGATTTTGCCCACACTACGGTCGAAAGAAGGTGGAGGATGAGACAACTATTCACACCGTTTGAAAAGATCGGGGCTACTGTTTATCTGCAGAATCCTGCACGACTAAAGATTATCTTTAAAGGCAACACAAGAAGCTTTACCAGTGAGATCCAAGCTGAAGCATACTTAAGAGAAATCTCCACTCTAGCAAAAAAACAAACTTAACAAATAACTGCAACCGCTTTGAACTTTCTAACCCAAACTTAGCTAGACATATGGGGAAGGTTAATTAAAAATATGAGATAAACGATCAGTAGGAGGGGTGTACAGAAATCTACATAGCAATGCTATATAAATCAGGTCAGCCGTCGTCTGTTGCACCCTGATTACAATGATGCCCACAACCCGGCTCAGTCTGAACCGGGTAGCCTCACTTAAGGGAACTGGGGGGTGGGAACCGGGGGTGGGGAATGGGACACAGGTTTTTTTTCCTACAAATACACATTCAGTTTTCATTTGTTTTACGGGGTGCGGGGGGGAAGCAAGACAGGGAGGGAATACAGACGTAACGATTTGGACTGTTAAACCAATACTCTTAAACGCTTCAAAATGAGTAAAATTAAAATCCTAACCATTAATATATGTGGCCTAAATGACCCAAATAAAAGACAGAGAACAGCTGTATGTCTTAGCTCAATCGGGGCAGACATCGTCTGTCTCCAGGAAACCCATATCGAAAGGTCACAAATTCCAGTCTTAAAAACTCTTGGATACAAAGTGATCACGGCGACAACTCAGAGCAACAAAACACGGGGAGTGGCAATTTTAGCCCGTAGTGGGGGTCTCCAATTTGGCAAATCAATAGCAGACAAATTTGGGCGTTGGGCAATCACTGAATGCAAATATGGTATGGGGAAAAAATTAACCATCTGCTCAGTATATGGGTGTGTTGATGATGACCCAGGACCTTTAGAATTCTTATCTAATGAACTGGCCCACTGGCCATTACCTTTGATTATCTGTGGCGATTTTAACTTAAATCTTCCTCAAAACTGGGCATTGGGGTGCAATAAGTTTAAGTATTCAAACTCTTCTCACTCAGAGAACATTGAACACACTCCCTTACCAAACGCTCAATTTGGATGTCCATTCCAGGCCACCAGTAAGTAGAACGCACTCTTTCCTTAGTCTTAGAGATCCCTAAATGAGCCTCATGAGCTAAATCCAAAAGAGCTTTCCTTAGAGACAAAGGTGGAACCAATCTGTGACCCCTCCATAACATCTCCTCACAACAGGACAACTGGTCCCTCACCAACCAAAAGTCTTTAACAGATTGACTTCCTTCTTCTTTATAAGACCAACCCTCACGGATAAGCTTCAAAATCTCTTGGATAACCTGATCTTCACGACAAGCGTTCAACCAGGAATCTTGGGAAATTACCTTGTAGTCAATTTCACACACAAATTCATTGGAATGACTAAAATCCGAATCCAAATTGTCACCAGACTGAGTAGCAGGGACAAGTCTCGAAAGTGTGTCGGCAACAAAATTTTCAGAACCTGGAACATACTCTACAGAGAAATTAAAACCCTGCAACCCAACAATCCACCTGGAGATTCTCGGAGAAATTGAGTCAATACCCTTACTCATTAGTACCTCACACAACGGTTTGTGATCTGTTCTAACCACAAACGAAGTCCCCCAAAGAAATTTCTTAAATTTTTTAATGGCCCAGTAGACAGCAAGGGCTTCTCTCTCAATTACAGAGTACCTTGATTCAGCACCCTTCAAACTCCTAGAAACAAACATAATAGTGTTATCAGGATTTGTGCCACCTTGATATAAAACAGCCCCAAGACCCTTGAGACTAGCGTCAGTAGAGACAATTGAACGTCTAGCCGGATCAAAGTTACGAAGATTAGGAGCATTCTGCAATCTGTGCTTTATTTCTATGAACTCTTTATCACACAAATCATCCCAGACAAATTTTGCTCCCTTTCTAAGTAAATTTCTCATGCTGAAAGTGGCTTCTGCAAAATTTTTAATAAATTTGTTGTAATATTCCGCCATCCCCAGGAAGCGCATGAGCTCCTCCTTTGAAGAGGGGGCAATCAGGTCTCTAATGGTATGAACCAATTCAGCCTTAGGGACAACACCATCAACAGATATCGAGTGACCCAAATAATCAATCTTATCAAGGCCAAATTTGCACTTCTCACGCTTAATAGTGAGGTTGTGAGCAGACAGTCTATCCAACACTTTTCGGACTCTTTTCCCATGTTCCACTTCATCACACCCATAGACTAAGATATCATCCTGGTAAACGCAAACACCGGGAACATTGACTAACACCCTTTCCATGACTCTTTGAAAGACAGAAGCAGCAGAGACAAGGCCAAAAGGAAGTCTTATGAATCTAAAAGTACCAAACGGAGTAACAAATGCAGTTAAGTCTCTGGAGGACTGATCAAGTAGAATCTGATGGTATGCAGATGTTAAATCTATTGTGCTAAACACTTTAGCACCACTCACCAGACTCAATAGTTCTGAGATATTAGGAAGAGGATATTTATCAACGAGGACCCATTTATTGAGTTGTCTAAGGTCCACACATAGTCTCAAAGACCCATCAGCCTTCCTCGCAGCGACAACCGGAGCCAACCAGGATGTTCCTTCCACCTCCTCAATAATGCCCTGCGATTTGAGCTTCTCTAACTCCTTCAACATCTCATCCCTAACAGTGAAAGGGACACTACGTACTTTACTAGAAACTGGGACAGACCCTGGAGCCAATTTTATCTTGTGACAGTACCCTTTCAGACACCCAAGTTTGTCACCAAATACCTGTGGATATTCTTCCATCAGTTGGGTTTGTAAAAAAAAAGAGTGATGATTTATAGACTCAACAGCTTTCCTCTCCTTAAGTATGATGGGAGGGGAGCTGTTAGGATCTAACATGACACCCAGATCTTTCTGATGCCACCAACTGATAATACTGTCGCCTTTCTTGGAAACATAGACCTTCCCTGACGTAAAGCGACCCTCATATTCAACTAAACCCACAAAGTATCCTCTCCAATCAATGGGGTCCCCACCATAAGCCGTGGGACGAATGTCATGTTTTAACAGGTTGATTTTTGAGCTTAAATTATCATCAAAAAACCTGCTTGATACAATGGTAATTTTTGCACCAGAGTCAAACAATACCTTGGTTTTATGACCTTCAATAAGAATATAATCCAAAGGTCCATCACAACCAACCTGGACAATGATTTGACCGCACTCAAAATCATGTAGATCACTCGAATTGTCCACAGCAATTTCATTAACACTTTGTCTAGACGATTTGATTCTGCAAGCAATTACAAAATGTCCCTTTTTCTTACAATATGTACATATCGCATTCAACGCGGGACAGGATTTGTCATTGGCCCAATGGCCAGTATTGTTACATCTGTAACATTTATTTTCTTTACTGAATTGCAATCGAGGTTTATAATCCTTCTTTTCTTTTACTTTAATTTTAGATTGAGTTTCTCTTGAATTTGAAGTTGTGTTAGTACTGACTACCGACACCTCCTTATTAAGATCTTTATTGAGATCCTTCTTGATCTCCTTAACACACTCAAGAGAGTGTTCAATTCTTTTGGCTACCACCAAAACTTCATCAAGAGAAGGCTCATCTTTGAGCCATAGTTCATCACGAATTTTTTCTGAAACACAGCCCAACATAAATTGGTCTCTAATCCTCTCCTCAATTAATATATTAAATTTACAAGTTGACGCTAATCGCCTAAGGTCAGTGACATAATTCTCAATACTCTCACCTTCTTTTTGCATGCGTCTACCGAAATGGTAACGCTCTAAAATGGTACTGACCTTAGGCAAGTAGTGAGCATCGAGTTTATAAATACAAATTTCAAATTCATTGAGACCAGCTGCAGCACTGTCGGGGACATCAGGAAGATGATCAAAAACATCCTGACCTTCTGAAATTAGTGCCTACAACGATCTAGTACAATAAAATGCAACAATAATCCTAAAATTTCATAAAATGTTACGTTCAGCAAAAAAAATATATATCCAGATATTTGGTAAACGGCTATGAAAGAAGAAAATAAATAAATAAATAAAAATGGTAACACTTCACAGTACAGCCAAAATGTAAGCTGTGCGTATCAGCGTTGTTTTGACACACACGGAGTAAAAATGAAAGATGAACAGTAAAGCATATCACTTGTTTAAAGATAATGCATTGAAAACACCGAAAATATATAAACTGTGCGTGTCAGCGTCGTGAGTTTCACTGTGCACAATTACGACTCAACACAGTTTCACGTTGAAGAAAAACGAGCTGTGCACATCAGCGTTGCTGAAAATATATATATAAACTGTGCGTGTTAGCGTCGTGAGTTTCACTGTGCACAATTAAGTCCTAAAGCAGTTTCACACTGAAGAACAATGAGCTGTGCGCGTCAGCGTCGTTAAGAAAGGTAAACAACTGAAGTTGTCAATTCCAGTGCACGACGCGCCATTGAAATACAAGCTGTGCGCGTCAGCGTTGCTTAGTAACTTTGAAGAGGACGTGAACCAATAAACGCTCAGAGCAACGTCAACCAAAACGTCTCCTTGTCAGCGCAATCCTGCGTTTCAGTGACAATTTCAACAATGAGAAGACGTCAACCAATAGATGTTCAGAGCACAGACTTGCGCATAGTTTGAAGAAAGCAAACCGTCTCCTTGGTTGTATGACGGTGCGTTTCAGTGACGCTTGAACAATGGGGAGACGTCAGCCAATAAACACTCAGGGCACAAGCTTGCGCATAATTTGAGGAAAGGAAGCCGTCACCTTGGTTGTATGACGCTGCGTTTCAGTGACGCTTTGAACAATGGGAAGACGTCATCAGAGGCTCACGAGTAGGCAACCACGCGCATAAGACAGAGGTATTTTGAACAAAAATAACTTTAACCGTTTCTCCGTTCCGTAGGAAAAGAAACATGAAAGTAATAACTTAGTTGTCTAGTAGTTAAAAAAAACCCGAAATACTGTTATTCAGCGAAGAAATAGTCTCAGTGCTTCGTCGAGTGAAAAACGCGTTTGAAATTAAATAAAAGTCTTACTTGGTGATCTTGGTAGTCTTGGATATGTTCAGGAAACGGGAAAAAAACTGGATCCTAGGTGTAGGTTATCTCTGTGTTCGGCATCTGTAAACTGCTTTAATGTCCAAGTAACTTTCCCCTTGTAGTTTTAAATTTGATGTAAAATCTTAGTTGAAACTGAGATTTTCAGGGTTGGAGTTGAGCTGCTTTCCCAGTCGTCGCCAGTGTTAAATAGTGGATTCTTCCATTAAAGATGAGATGAGTAGTTGATGAAGTTTCATAGGTTCTTTATTCATGAGATTATAAGTTCAACAGCTCAGCCACCCAACTGCCTCTCACTCCTCTCTTCAAGATTCTCCTGCTTCCAGCCCACAACGCTGACCCATTCTAGAACCCTCAGATGTCACCACAGCTAAAATAGACAGCTGACAATCTGACATATTCAAACTGATGAACACAAAATAGAAAATAGAAAGTACATGACTTTACAACAGCACCCCTGCATCCTCAGCCCCCAAATATTAAGAGTTGAGCCGACAGTGCCCAGCCCTACATTGACCTCCCAGCTTACCTGCCCAGCTGGTGGTCGCCTTTGTCCAGCCTCCTGGTCCGAGCCTGCAGCCTCTCAGTGTGACTGGGGTTCCCCATTAAAACACATTGGGTGCCTGATGCTGATTTGCACCCGGCTGCCCCGATGGCATTGGTGGTGTATGGTTGGCGGTGCAGTGTGGCATCCCCTGTGGTTGCTTTAACCCTTGGGGCCTGTGTGCTGAAACCGTGGGTGCTTACCTGCAACCAGCACCTCTGGGTGCCCCCACTGTCCATTGACTAACATTGGGGGACACAGTCACCTCTGTACCCGGCTGCCCCAGTGCCGCTGATGGTGCTCTACCTACCTTGATCTGACCTCTGCCCAGTGTTGGTCTAAACCCCCTAAGACTGGACGTTTAAGTTGTGTATGTAGGAAGCTGGCTCTGTATATACAAAATGAAGTATAATGTGCACAGATTCCAGTGGAACCCAAAAGGTAGGCAGAGGTAAAAGTAGATAGCACCTTATTCTCTATTTGTGGTAGCTTGGTCGAGCAGTAAGGCTTTATCAGAGGGTAGTGTTAAGCATTTGTTGTACACACTCAGGCAAGAAATGATTGCACACACTCAAAGACTGAACCAGACCAATTTTGTTTGTATAAACAAATATTACGTTATTTTATTTCTAGAACTAAGCCAAGCCTGGCACAGGTAAGTGAAATGCTTTGCAAAATATTATGCAGAGCTTACAAATTGAACACGAGCGCAAGTTCGAATGTAGTTGTTTGAAATATAGGTAAGTCAAAATATTGAAATTATAGGTTCAGAATACTTTTTAGTTACTTTTCAAATGACTTTTTAAGTTACTTTTTATACTTAGTGTGATATGCCTAGCTATCACACTGGGGCATTTCCTATAGAAAAGGTAAGTAAAATCAGTTTTGCACAGTTGTAGTTTTTCAGGTTTCCATACAAACCAACTCCACATTTAAAACATCCTTTCCTATGGAGAGAAATGGAGTTATCGGTTACTAGGTAAGTACTCGGTCTTCGGGGTTGAGTTTCTGAGGTTAGAACAATGGTTCCCCCAGTGTCAGGGTTGCACTCTCGAAGCACCCTCAGTGGCACTAGAGTAGCCGGTTGCAGAGTTCTGAGGCCCAATGTTATCCAATGGGGGATAGGGGGCCTCCGGTTGGTGGGTGCTCATGAGCAGGCCACGAGGTTGTGGGAGCAAAGCTCCTAGGGTTTAGGTTGGGGCAAAGGGGGTTCCAGTTTAGCACAAAAGGTGCACCCACAGCAGCGGCCAGGTGCAGGGTGCTGTTTTGGTGTCGGGTGTGCTGTTGTTTTCAATGGGAGTTGTGGGTTTTGGATTTTAGCTGCAGGCTCGGTCCAGGAAGACATCCGGGAGGAACCAACGGCTGGACAGGTAAGTTGGAGGGCTTGGGGACATAGGTGCACCTTGGATTCTCTTCTACAGGGCAGCTGGATGTAGGGGTGCCTTTTGAGGTGAGATTTCACCTTCCCAGTCTACTCGCCGTTGGGGCGGTCTCCGTGCTGAGCCTGCAGGCAACATTGGGGTTCCTGGAGGGGTCAACCCATGGTGGACTCGGACTTTGGAGCGATGGGGAACCTCGCTGGGAATGGTGAGCCACTCAAACTCTGGCTGTAGGCGACGGGTGCAGTGATGGTTCCAGATGTCAGGTTCTTTTATCCTCAGCAGGCTCAGAGTCTGTCTTGGGGTTTTCTTTTGAACAGAGCTGTTGTTCATAGGAGATTTGGTCTTTTTTTTAAGGCAGTCAGTCCTCCCAGGGTTCTGGAGGTCGCTGGCTGCAGGACTGGGTGACTTTCGGCGCTGGATCTCTGGAAACTGCAGACGGGCCGGTAGGGTTGTGTCCAAGTCAGTTATTCTCTGAAGTCTCCTCTGCTGGGCGTCGTCTTTCGTCCTTCTTAGGTTGCGGGAATCTGTCTTCTTGGTTTGGGGCTGCCCCCTTAATACTGTATTTAGGGGGCATTTTTACAGGCCTTGAGGTCAGTAGCCAATGGGCTACTGACCTTAGGGTGACTACACCCTTGGTGTGTTCAACCCATGTGGGGGAGTGAGCACAATCCCTAATCCTGATTGGAGAGTACCTGCCATCTGCAAGATGGCGGGCACTGAAAGTGGGTTTCACCTCGCATCCCCACCTGAGGGATTGGGCTGGCAGTGGTGGGCACACCTTCTGGGCTGGCTAAATTTTCCCGCCTGTCTTCCTGCCGAAAAGGAGGGGAGACAGGAAAGGTACCCGCGCCTGATAGCAGGAGAGACTGAGGGTTGCATTACAAAGGCGACCAGGCCTTTGAAGCTCCCCTGCCACAAATGGCTCTTCCTGGGCTGGGGGAGGTGTGAACACCTCCGCCCAGGAAAGGCTTTGTTTCTGGGCTCAGGGAGCGAAGGTTCCTACCCCAGGGGTCCGGAAACATGTCTTGTGGTGGCAGGCTGGTGTGTACCAGTTGGGGAACCCACCAGAGGCTGGTCATTTTTCAGGGGGCATCTCTAAGATGCCCTCTGAGTTCATTTCTCGTTAAATCCCACACTGGCATCAATGTGGGTTTAACTTCCCAGTTTTCAGTAAACCCATTATGGTGCTGTGGAGTTTGTAATGACAAACTCCCAGCACTATATACTCTTAATGGCTTTACTGAACTTACAATGTATAATAATTGGTCTAGACACTGTAGGGGTACAGGGCTCATGCACATGTACCCTCACCACTGGTGTAGTACACCCAGCTAGAGGTGTGGCAGACCTATGCCAGGGCAGTGGGTTGCAGGCATCTATCAACTCTTAACTTTGTTCTGCACCAAAACACCCAGCCTGCAATGGCAGTGTGTGTGTATGTAAAGGAACAGGGCCTGTAAGGGTGGCACAATAAGTGCTGCTGCCCTTAGAGGCCTTTACTGGCCACAGTTCCCTTGGTACCCATGGTACCTTTCACAGGGGACTGACATGGCCAGAGAAGGGCCAATTGTGGGTACGGGGTACAGTTTTGGGAAAGGACACAGGCCCTGGGAACCTAATTGGCTGGGACCCAGGGCACATCAAGTCAAAGTGCATCAGTAGTCTGGCAAAAAGTGGAGGGGTTACTGCAACAGAAACCCAGCTTCCTACACAAGCCCTCCCCTCAGCCCAAAAGCCAGGAGACTCCGCCAAACCTGGGAGAGTCTTCCTAGTCTTTCAGGTGAGGAAGAGTAGAAGAAGTGGTTTAAAAGTTGCAGGGCCTACTCTGCCTTACATCCTTCTGTCCAGGTCAGTCCCTGTGGGGAGCTGGCCTACCTCAATAGTTTCAGGACCTAATTCCCAATGCTCCTTTCCTAGCTCTTTAGTGTATTTACCCCATCTTTTTAGTTAGGGTTCAGAGATGCCTACCTTTGCAAATTCTAACTTAGCTATGGCAAAACCCAGCTTACCCACAGAGGTTACCCACAGCTCAAGTAACCCTGCCATGACCAATAGGGTCAGGGGGCCTAACGTGCTACTTGGCAGGGGGTTGTGTGTGTATGTGTGTAAAGGTGTAGGGCCTCTAAGGGTGGCACAATATGTGCTGCAGTCCTTAGAGGCCTTGCCCTTTGTACCCATGGTACCTTTTCCAAGGGACTGACATGTGACCAGAGAGGTGCCAGTTGGTGGTACAAGGTACAGTTTTGGGAAAGAACACAGGTCCTGGGAACCTGCTTGGCAGGGACCCAGGGCACATCAAGTCATCAAGTCAAAGTGCATCAGTAGTCTGCTAAAAAGTGTGTGTGTGGGGGTGGGGGGGTTACTGCAACTGAAACCCAGCATCCTACAGTGAACTTAACTGTAACTGTGCATACTGATTTTTATTCCAAAGGATTGCATTTCTCCTATTGCATTCAAATGTCTATCGCTTTCAATTGCCAAGTTCTACTCTTTCTGATTGATAATTCAAAAGTTTTTCTAGTGCTGTAAAGCATTTTTGCTGCCTTGTATCTTGAAAAGAATAACAGCTCTTAAAACTGTTACTTGCAAATGAGTTCTTCAGGATTATGAAATATCAAGGTAATACCTTTTTATATGCAAACCAATTGGTCTTGGATTCAGTCTTTGAGTGTGTTTAATCATTTCTAGACTGAGTGTGTACAACAAATGCTTAACACAGACCTTTGATAAGCCTACCTATTCGACCACACTACCCCAAATAGAGCTTTTAGCATTATCTACTTAAGCCTCTGGGGATTTACTAGACTCTGTGCACACTATACCTTACTTTGGAATAGTATACACAGAGCCAGCTTCCAACATCTGTCAATTCTTACTCTGGGTTGAGGGGGAGGTCACATCTGGGGAATTTAACAGAGATGTGAGTTTGTTTTGATACGTGCATATATCGTAGTGTACATCGATATGTATTTTCCAATGTTAACATTCCACCCTCTAGTTGGTTTTCAACTACATAATTTACCTCATACTTCATGACAGTTGCATTATTAGAGGTTCGATGTGTTTGTTGTGTCTATTACTAATTCCCTAGTTAGTTGCATTCTACCTAACTTGAGGACTGCGTTTTTACAGCAGGAAACCCCCAAGTGTAGGAAGTCACGCACAAACAGTACATCTATGAAACTTCGAAGCAGTAACCGGCTCATTCTGGTCACCCATAGGGGGAACCATGAAAATAGGTCAGAAAACCAGTCCTGCGCAGGATCCACTTCCTCCTTCATATCAGCTTGCAGGCGATGCAATGCTTGGATGACAAGGGCCAGTGTTCCATTGTCCATATTTCAAGGAATAAAGCTACAGCATGACGTACCAATCTTGTCACACACCCTACTCTCTGTCGCGGTCATCAGGTCAAACGCATACCGATGTTGCATCTTCATGAGGCAGATGGCTTAGTTCTTCTTTGATAGCATTTAGGCAGAACTTAGTATCGTTGATATTTTTTTAACATGTTCTACCTGGTTGTTTCGAACTGGCGGGTTTTCGGCTTCATTGGCAAAGTGAAGAAGTGTATGGATCCTCCTGCATTTACTTGAGTTTCAGAAATAAGTCTAAATTCTTCTGGGATGTCCTTGCACTAAGCCCAGCCAAAGTAATCAGCAGTTTTATTTTCTCGAGCCTGATGCAATAGAATTGTTTTCTTCTGTAGCGGATGTTGGAACAACTCGGACAGATCTTCTCCAGGGTTGACCATGTTTGAAGTGTGTATGGTTACGAGAGTGCAGAGGCCCTGCCATCCGGGGGCGAGCTGGGTGTAGGCTAGCTCACCACACTGCCAATATGAATCCATCAAAATGGAGGTGCCCCATTGCAGATCCAATGTGTACAGTACTGCTCCACAATATTCATTTGTACCAATATGGATTGTTCCTTTGTCTCTGAAAGACAAAGAATACAGTGTAAGTTTCCGTACAATTTGGGATAGCCCCTTCCCTTCTAGGCATGTGTACCTATCTATCTCAGTGTCCCCGATTTCGTGCTATGGGGTATCAACGCTGGCATTCAACCCTTTACTTCTATACTCATTTACCGTTGCATCAACGAGGTGAATGACCCTGCACTGGAACTCCATGTCTGTGGTCCACTTGTTCTTAACGAATACTGACCCAATTAGGCTAAGGGCTAATCTCTGACCACTGACCTCGGCGAGAGCTGACAGGTTTGTGCCCTGGTCTTGCTACCAAGAACATCTCCTCTTGAAAATCTCGTGGCCAAACAGTGTCCTCCGCTATGGTGGCCCACCTGCATATTCTGTCTAGCTTGTTTTGAATGTCTCTGGGCTCAATGAAAAGTTGCAACGCTATGGGGTTGGTTTCATACTGATGAATACAGGCCCCAGCTAGGCCCGCAGGACACAAGGGTTCGCTCTCCTGTAATGGAATCTATAAGGAAGTTGGCACGGAAACTGCAAAGTACAAAGACCGCATTTATTAACCCTTAAGGGTGGTCCTACAATCCACACAACACTCTTCAGTATTGCATAGAGTAGCACAAAGAACTTGCGTACACGGTCCCCTTTTATACACAATAGAGGGGCTCGTAAGTGGGTGGATACAACATGAGGCCGAAGAACATTACCATTTATGGTCATTTTCGATACTGAATCAATATGTGGGCGGAGCTAACACACTCCTTGAGCCCGCGAAAACATGGTCAAGCAAGGCTAACTGATAACAGATGTGGTCAAGTCTGGGCATGTGCCAGATGGACAAAAGGAGCTATTTATAGACTGTTACTAGGCAGATTACAGGAGCAACTAACACAGAGGTTGGACTCTTCTCGTGGGGAACATGTGGAAGCATGACAGTACAAAATGGAGTCCAAACTTCGGTCAACATAACAGAGAAAACATGATCTATAAGAGGGGAATTAATGTCTTTAGTAAATGCTTAATCACATCGTTGTTTCAATTTACAACAGACGACCCTTTCAGCATTTACTGAAGACATCCGGTTTGTTAGGATAATCGTCATATACGTCAATCGTCATCATTCCTTCAACTTCTTTAGCTAGACGTTTCTGGTGAGTAACATCGGCAATAACTTTCTTATCAGGGATACAGAATGATACACATAATGAGCAGAGTAAAGGACCACACTGAACGCAGATACAGCATGAAAACAGAACCGCTACAATAATGCAGAGACCAGTTAGAACCTTCCATCCCCAGGCAGTAATTAACGCCCAAAACCATCCAGAAAAGGACCAAGTGCCGTTTTCCGTATGGATCTCAGCTGCAATTTTATGCAGTTTATTGATGGCATTATAAACTGATGGCGTATGATCAGGGATGAACACACAACAGCTACTTCCAATAATTTTACATGCTCCTCCTCTGTCAACTAGCATAACGTCTAATACCATACGATTCTGCAATGCAACAATTCTAGTAATTTGCAATTCCTCCGTAAGATTCCCAAGTGCAGCAGCAGTCTGATTTGTTACAGCTTCTACCACTCTTGTTAATCTTCGGATCTTCCTACTGTTCAGGGCAGCTCCAACAAAGAAAAACAATCCTAAGTTAAAATCAATATACTGCTGCAGACTGGTATCAGTCTGATCTACATCATCAATTGATAAAGTACGTTTATACCTATTTACAGTCACATTATTCAATAATTTCAAATCCTTATGATAAGATGCGGGAGCTAGGAATACAGGAGGTAATAGAAATGATACATAGCATACCCCAGACCACCCAGCCGGCAGACGGTAATAACCTTTATTTCCACACACAAAGTACGTATTATGGGAGGCTAAAAAGGTACTATTGTTCAACCCGTCAATGTTTAGAACAGTAATACAATCACTAACACCAACAGGGATAAAACCCACACTCTGGACACACAGGTCCGCTTGAGCTTGTGCTACTTGAATTACAAACTTGTCCTTTCCCACAGTGTCTCTTGTGTTCGTAAAGATGTAGGGAATGGATTCATTGTCTGGTCGGTACTCTTCCCACTCCCAAATTGTCCCATTCGCTTGTGGATACCCATTTTTGTCTTGATGGCATTCTTTATTGAGTCTGAAGAGCAATCGTCCCACTGTCGGTTTCCGAGTAGCAAAAAGCAAAGTATACCATGCTCTACAAGAGCCATTATGAGAGAAAGGAAGTGGTATAAATGGCGTTCCTCCTTTTTTCTGATGAGCTGGCATCATCCCACATATCCAACAGTTCATAGCAACGTGGGTATGATGCAGCATCTGGATGAAAGTGTTATTCAAGTAAGACTGTCGATGCTTCAACTCTTGATACGGTAATGTATAAAAGTAGTGCTCCTCAGGCACCGGAGTTGTCAACACAAGAATCTTCCGAGCGGGAGTTACATCCTCCACGAACCAAGTGGTTATCCCAACAATGGCTACTGTCAACATGAACCCTGATGCACAAAGGATTTTCTTTTTCTCCATATCAAAGCAAAAATAAAACCCAATATCTTCCTGAAACTAAAAGTCTGTCAGAACTCTTCCCCTTGGGCAGCGGTTGATTTCTTCACCAGCGGGCCAAGACGGGTGTCGCTACACTAATGCAGGGCTGATCCCCCCCCCTTGCCTCATCGGCTCTCCGTTTCACTAACCCAAGGGCCGTTCTGACAGTATGTCCCGGTACTGGAAAACTCACTTCCTTGGTCGAAGATGATATCGCCTTCCTCCAGGAGTCGCGTGGTCCGGAAAGAGCTCCTCAGTAGCGTTTGGCTCCGCAGCACGGCCTGTCTCTGCAGCCAAGATTTCTCGTTGATCGGTCAGCACGGCAGGTTCCACCAATCCGGGCGGCACCTTCCTACAGTGCAGAGAGTGGATCCAATTCTTTCTGTTGGAGACTCGCACAGCCGTCCTCGTTGCGAGGAGGACCTGCTCAGGGCCCACCCATCTCGGCTCCAAACTGTTCGTTCTGTCGAAGACTTTCACCATGACATGGTCACCAGGCCGGAGACCATGTCCTTCGCCGGTAGACCGATCAGGGAGCGCCTCCCGGACCTGTTGATGAATAGAAACCAAGTTATCCGTTAACTGTGCCAGATAATCACTCATCATCACACAAGGTACATCATGCACAGCCTTAGGTCTTGGTGGACCCCAAATATTCATTGGGCGTCCAAAAACAATTTCATAAGGTGTAAGGCCAGTGCGAGAGTGTGGTACCGATCTAATTGACAATAACGCCAGTGGCAGAGCGTCTGGCCAAGTCAAAGACGTTGAAGCTTGAATTTTAGCGATCTTAAGCTTCAGTGTACCATTATACTTCTCAACTAGGCCTGCAGACTGAGGGTGAAACACGGCGTGGAACTTCTGAGTGATGCCTAGGCCCTTCAAGACATACTTTATAACATCCGCTACAAAGTGAGGGCCGTTATCACTCCACAGAATTCTACAGACGCCATATCGAGGGAAGAACTCTTTCAGCAGCAACTTCGCAGTAGTCATTGCAGTATTGTCTTTCGTAGGGTACGCTTCAACCCATTTGCTGAAAGCGCAGACCACTACTAGAACATACTTCAGATTGTTACAGCGCTCAAGCTGGATGTAATCCATCTGCAAAACCTCGAAGGGCGCAGTAGGTGTCACAAACCCTCCTGCTGGAGTTCGAGTACCCTTTCCTGGGTTATACCTCAGGCAGATCATACAGGTCTGCACCACCCTCTTCGCTGTGCTAGCAATCTCTGGATGCTCCCAGACTTGGGTAAGCAATTTCACAATTGCGGAAGCTCCAACATGTGCTAGCCCATGTGCCATCTGAACCATAGGCTGTACAAAAGCCGTGGGTAATTTCCATCTATCCATCTGCTTATTTCTCCAGCAACCCTCATCATCCAATTCTCCCTCACTAGCCCATTGTTCCCGCTCTTTGTCAGAAGCGGTCCTTTGCATTTCTCGCACTTCCTCCTTCGCATCATGCCATCTTTCCACCTGTGACTTTACTACATACACGGCAGTAGCACCGGGCTGCATCGCAGTCTCCCGTGCTACTCGATCTGCCAACGCATTCCCTTTTCCAACTTTATCAACTACTTTCCTATGGGCGCTACACTTAACGATGGCAATTTTCTTTGGGTATGTCAATGCGGTTAAAAGATTATGAACTAACTCTCCATGCATTATCTGTACTCCATGTGACGTCAAAAACCCTCTCTCCTTCCAGAGTAGGCCGAAGTCATGCACTACTCCGAAGGCATAGCGGCTATCTGTATAAACATTCACACATAGTCCTGTACTGAGCTCACATGCTCGTGTTAATGCTATCAGTTCCGCTGCTTGAGCTGATTTCTGTGGTATTCGTGCCGTCTCCACTATCGTTTGTAATGTGGTAATTGCATATGCTGCTGAAGTCGTACCATCTGGTAGCTTCAGACATGACCCGTCCACCCACAGTTCTCCATCTACATCTGGAAAGGGTGTATCCTGGAGATCAATACGACCCTTTGTTTGTTCCTCAGTCACGAGAATACAATCATGCGCTTTCCGCGCCTCAGGCTGGGTTTCGGGGTATGGCAACAATGTTGCCGGGTTTAACGTTACGCACCTTTTTAACGTAATATGAGGAGCCAAAAGCGTCAACTCATATCCCGTTAAACGGGCGCTGGTCAAATGCTGCGTCTTCGTTTGATTGAGCAGGGCATCGACAGCATGGGGGACTAATACCAACAACTTATGAGATAACACAATTCCCTCACTTTGGCGTATTGACACAGCTGTCGCCGCAACCGAGCGAAAACACCCCGGTAATGCTCGGGCGACAGGATCAAGTACAGCCGAAAAATATGCACAAGGGCGCTGCTTATCGCCGTGCATCTGCACTAAAACTGACAATGCACATCCATCTTTCTCATGCACATACAACGAAAAGGGTTTTGCATAATCAGGGGTCCCTAACACTGGTGCTGAACAAAGGGCCTGTCGTAGTTGCTGAAAAGCAGTATCACACTCATCTGACCAAGGGATTGGGATAGGCGTGTCCTTTGTCAAGAGGGCTAATAATGGCTTAGCTATGTGCGAAAACCCCAATATCCACTGTCTACAAAAAGAAACAAGACCCAGAAATGCACGCACATCCTTCTGTGTGGACGGTCTCGGTGTATCCAGAATTACTTGGATACGATCCGGTGTGAGTGCACGTCCCTCCTTAGACAAAAGGTGACCCAAATAAGTCACCTTTGGTCTACAGAATTGCAATTTCTTCCTAGATACCTTATGATTGTGGGATGCTAAAAAGGAAAGTAAGGATAACGTACTTTTCTCACACAACTCCAGGGTGTCAGCCGCCAGCAAGATGTCATCGACATATTGAATGAGGGCGACACCCTCGAGCAGAACAAAAGAATCCAATTGTCTTTTCAAAGCCTGACTGTAAATGCTAGGGCTTTCTGTGTAGCCCTGGGGAATCCTACAAAAACGATAAGATCTATTATTTAATGTAAACCCAAAAAGATATCGGCTATCAGGGTGAATGGGAATGGAAAAGAAGGCATTCTTCAAATCGATCACGGAGAACATAGTCGCCGTAGGTGGTACCAAAGTAAGCAACGTCGTGATATCGGAAACCACTGGGTACTGAGGTATCACGATCTTGTTCACTTCTCTCAAATCAATTATAAACCGATAAACTCTGGCATCCGTATCCTTTTTCAGTATGGGAAGGATCGGACTGTTACAAATGTTGTAGGGGACTTCCTCCACTACCCCTACCGCCATCAAATCCTGCACTATCTGTATGAGAGCCTCCTCACCCTCCTGGGAAATACGGTATTGTGGGAGGCGCGGCAACACCGCCCCCTCCTGGACGCTAATGTGGACCGGTGGAATCACCATTTGTCCCACATCAGTATCCGAAGTTGCCCACAAAGCACGAGGGAGGGTAGCTAACAGCGCATCCTCTGACATCGTACACATTCGTTCTGATCGGGGGTAATTGTCATTCAATATTACCCGTACACCAGCAGGGGAGCAGCGGATCGTAGCCCTAAAATGCTTTAACATATCAAGGCCCATAATGTTGTCCGGTGTGTACGGGGCAAGCAGAAACGGACAGGGTGCAGAAAAAGAGTCAACTTTAAACATGAGGGGCTGCGAAAGAGGGCTTCGGGAGAGTGTACCGTCAAACCCTACCGATGTGACCATTTAGCCGGATGGGGGAGCCCCCGGAACCAATTGCTTAGATAGCGCACTACGTGTCGCTCCTGTATCCACTAGGAACTGATCAGTAGAGCCCAAAACTTCAGCCGATACATAAGGGCCCTTCTGATCGACCGGCACCTCAACTGATTCTAACCCCCATCCAACGCATTCCTATGCATGCTGAGAGTCATGATACCCCGACCGGTCAATCCCTGACGCTTGGTACTGATGCTGGCGATCAAAAACATTTGATCTGTCGCGGTGCTGCCCAGCAGAGTCAAAACGAGCCTGTTCGTTAGAAGTCCCTCGAAAGTTCGAGAAGCCCCCTCTACCTCGCGGGCCACCATGGGTATGCCCCTGACGCGATGCATGCAACACCGGGCAGTCCCTAGCCCAATGACCCGATTGCTTACAATACGCACATTGGTTCCTATTTAAGTCAGATCGGCCCGAGGGAGGACCATAAGATCCTCCCCTACCTCTATTACTACCCCGCCGGGGCGGGCCATAGACTTGTGCCAACATCACCTTTGTTTTCAAATCTTTCGATTTCTTTTCCTCCTGGCCCTTTGCTTCTTGCTCCTGACGCTCATAATACTGGGCGATAGTCAGGAGGGCCGTCGGTGTAGCGGAGGACCAAGAACTTTCACTCGCTTTTAAACGGGCCGCAACTGCCGGCAGCAGATTAGCCACATATTTATCCGCAAAAAGGTGGCGGCCCGTATCGTCAGTAAGCGACTGGCCACTAAAATCATGAAACGTCTCCTCAAAGCGCGTAAAGAAGTCCGCAACTGACTCGTCAGCTTTCTGTTTACATGCAGCTAACATATTCCAGTCAATCTTTTTAGGAGGGATAATTGTCTTCAACTTAGCCACAATAGCAGCAGGGAGATCTAAAATACTCTGGGGCGGTTTCTGCGCGGGCTTCCGTTCCCTATCCTCATCCTCAAGGTCAGACCACCGAGCCTTAAAGGCAACTACATCATCTACCTTTCGGACAGATCGCCACATATCCGGTGGTAGAATAAGGCCAAAGAACAGGTCTATATCTGCTAAAGTCATAACGCAAGAATTCAAGGCCCCCTCGACTTCTTCGTAGAAGGCCGCTGGATTCTTGCGGGGGTCAGGCAACGCATTCTTTAATGCCATGACATCAGCTCTATGCCACGGAGTATAAACCCAATTATACACAAAATATCCCTTAGCATCGGCGGAGGTAATGTCCGAGCTAGTCCCCGCTCCTTTAGGAGGAACATACAAAGGCGCCGCCTCGCGCATTGGCTTAGCATGCACTAGATCGCTCTTATCTGATTGAGAGGTGGATGAGTGGCCTTCTGCGGTACACGAATCCGACTGCGTCTCCTCCCCTGCTCGTTGGCGCGCTTTTTCTCTATGGGCCAGCACCGCGTCCCGCAAGGCGAATAGCCGCCGAGCCGTATCAGGAGCCTTAGAGGGAGAAAAAACACCATCATGCAATGCTTTAGCATCCGATGTCACTTCTTCAGGCTCAAAGACACTAGAATATTTCCGAAAAGCAGCAATCACTTCCTCAGCGAAATGGTTCAAAAAATACAATCTCTCTCTATCCTGCCACGACCCCCAAGTATGGAACAATTCATCCACGGACACCTTACCCTTAAGTGCACGGAAGGAAATTTGCCGAAGCTCAGCCATATGCTCAGCCGATAACATGGAGCGCGTATCTACCTTACCCGGACCCGGGACAGAATCTTGCGGCCTCGGAGCAGATGCGCCAACATAAGGGGGCGGAGAGCGATCTAGTAAATAAAAATCATCATCAAGATTATTAAGGACAGGATAGAGTGGCTGCCGAACAGCGTATTGACCCGAAACTTGGAGCCTACGCTCCTTCTCTTGCCTGTCCGTCTGCTCTCTGTCCTCCCGACGCTTCGCTTCCTGTGCTCGCACATGATCATTCTTCCGTTGTTCCTTATCAAACAGCGCTTTCTCACGCTTCTCTCGCTCACGCACCTCCTTCACCCACAACCGCACACACTCAAACATATCCTGACGAGCACGCCGCTTACACATACACTGTTCCACATACTCAATCTTACGTATATCAAACGATCCATACAAAGGCCATCGTAACTCAGGATCTTTTTTTGTATATTTCCTCCATACTGTGCTGTACATTATGGAAGAAAGACCATGCTTCACATACATATCCCTATTAGGAGTCCCCTCTGGGGGAGCTGGAGCAGATTCCTCGAGGTTCAACCGGTTTCCGAAACAGCAACACCACTTACGGAGTGCGCTGAAAGCAGGCATGCTCAGAAATAATGCAAAATATGCAGTATTATAGAAAAATGGCACTTAATCGTTGCGCCGTTCAAAGTTACACAGCTCTGGAGAAATCTCTCCACATTACCTGCCTATATGTGTTGCAACGCATATATTTTCACAAGGACAAATACAAAATATGACTAGTCATCACAAATCAAACTCAAATAGCCGGACCAGGCTTCAAAAACTCGGAGCAAGTACCGTACACCGGTTCTTACCAATCAAGAGTCCAGATTCCAACTGCCAAGCTCCACAATCGCCCAAACGGCTTTCACGGCAGGACCGACAGAAGAGGTCTCAGTCGAGGACCGGCGCCACCCAGACGGTCAGCTCGGAAGGGAAGGAAGAAAAACCTCGGGATGCCAGGGCTAAGACGCCACTGGCAGTGATCACGTCCCCGGCCAAATTCCTCACCTTCGTCGCGACCAGTCCTTCGAGCATCCGAGTCGCCGATGAGCCCCACGTGACGGGCGCCAATTGATGAATACAGGCCCCAGCTAGGCCCGCAGGACACAAGGGTTCGCTCTCCTGTAATGGAATCTATAAGGAAGTTGGCACGGAAACTGCAAAGTACAAAGACAGCATTTATTAACCCTTAAGGGTGGTCCTACAATCCACACAACACTCTTCAGTATTGCATAGAGTAGCACAAAGAACTTGCGTACACGGTCCCCTTTTATACACAATAGAGGGGCTCGTAAGTGGGTGGATACAACATGAGGCCGAAGAACATTACCATTTATGGTCATTTTCGATACTGAATCAATATGTGGGCGGAGCTACCACACTCCTTGAGCCCGCGAAAACATGGTCAAGCAAGGCTAACTGATAACAGATGTGGTCAAGTCTGGGCATGTGCCAGATGGACAAAAGGAGCTATTTATAGACTGTTACTAGGCAGATTACAGGAGCAACTAACACAGAGGTTGGACTCTTCTCGTGGGGAACACGTGGAAGCATGACAGTACAAAATGGAGTCCAAACTTCGGTCAACATAACAGAGAAAACATGATCTATAAGAGGGGAATTAATGTCTTTAGTAAATGCTTAATCACATCGTTGTTTCAATTTACAACAATACCAGGTGATGATTACCATTACTCTGTGGGGTTCTACTTTACTGGGTTGTATCTTAGCTCTAATTCTGCATAGGTACAGGTGGAAGAGACATTTTGCTTTTTTGGGGGCTATTTCTTGTGATAGGTAAAGTCTGTCTGCACCCACGGCTTGGGGTATCAGCGAGCAGACATAGCATGACCTAGCCGATGTCTAGTGTAAGTGTGCGCTGTATCGGGAGTGTGGAACTGGCATTTGGTTCAGTATAGTGAGGTTAGAGAGGTCCCTATGCAAACGCTGTAAAAATTTCAGGATAGGCTCCAAGTGACTAGGCAAATATCTTGCTGTTGATGGATGTGGACACGCCCATGCTAAGCAGATGATATACAAAGGTGCAATATTACATAACTTGTGGAACACTGCAGGTTTTCGGATGGTGCTGGCAGGGGTCACCTGCAGCTTTATGGCATCCGGGGGTGTCTTTACTAGGCACAATGTAAAGAGTATGTTGTCAAAAAATTGTCCCAAAAACTATTTGGTCTGTGGTCCTTTTGGCTTGAACCCTTTGGGCCTTGTTGGGACTTCCGAGCTTGCTAATGAAGAGAGATAGCGGACCGCAGTAAAGATGGTGCACGTAGGGCTTGATTACAGACCTGTTTGATTAGAACTTTGCGTTGTAGGTTAGCTTTTAATGTCATTATTCGTCTTGGAATGTCCTGTGCCTGTCCTTTTTGGGGAACATTTGGCAAGTTTTTTTTGCGTAATATTTTAGTAGGGGACTAAAAGGTGTCTTTTTAGGCTGCGGTGAACATTTACTCATGGAGCACTGGGGTTTAATTTTTGTGGGTCATTTTGGTCCTTCCCTCCTCTCCCTGACAGAGGTGGGTGTTTTAGTGGGGAGATCTTTGTGAGTGCATGTATTACTATTTTTATCTAGCTACCATTTTATGGGTGTTGCAGGCCCTCTAATACTCTACTTTTTTTAACATGCATGTAGTTTTACTGATGTGGATGGTACCATTTGACCTACACATGCATGATTGGCTGTGAAGGAAAGGGGGGGCGTGTTGCAATTTGGGGGTTGTGGGTAATTGCAAAATGTCCTGAGGACAGGTCTGTGCCCCTCTGGTCCCTGCACATGGTGTGCAACAAGGTTTTCCCTAATGGGTTCGGTGTTTTGGCTAAAGCTTTGTTTGTGGGATTTTTCCTGCAGGTCATTTGGCACCTTCATACTTTCGTAAATAGTGTTGGCTCTAATATGGTATACCTGTGGTTATTTGGAAGCTGCTCTGTGGCCATGTGTGATTTCTGATGTGGCAAATGACATAGAAATGATTATGTTCGAGGCATATAAGCTGCAGATCACACACTGTGCATAGATCGCCATCTGGTGTTGGGCCTGGATGTTTGCACTTTGTTGTTGTCTTGGAAAATCTTTGGAAGTTACGAGATAGGTGGCTCCTCCTTTGGAGAATAGTGCGCATGGGCATCGACTCTATTGTTGGATTGTTTTTTCCGCCATCGGGCTTGGATGTGTTCATCGTGCTCCAGTTGGGTGTCGTTACCGATCATCTTTTCGACGCAAAATCCTTCACCCTTACTTCGGTATTGTTTCGATCGCGTTCCCATTCGACGCGCATCTCTCCAAACTTCAAATCTTCGGTTCCAGTCGTCGACGCAGGCCTTCGGGCCTACCTGCGTCATCCGGCCTTCGGCTCATGGAAAGGACTCCCTTCAAAAAGTGTCCTAAATGTGGATCCAAGTTTCCACATGCCAATCTTCATGAGGTGTGTAACTCCTGCCTTTCGCCCTAGCACAAGGCCAAAGGCTGTCCAGCTCGTGCCTCTTTCTGCTCCAAGAAGACGATTCGGGATCGTCGAGCTCGAAGAACTATGGCTCAGTCATCAACATCCATTCCCAACTACATCTTCCAGGAAGGTATCAATGTACCGGAGCAGGAGCAGATCCAACACAGCACCATCAGCTCCGAAGCCGACGACTCCGACGTCGAAGACATCATTCCGGGGCTGCCGGTAGTAAGTACTGATGTCGACCCCCTTCCCTACCCCCCATTCCTAAAAAGGCTTCGGTCACACCTTCGGGTCTAGGTGCACACCGGGACAGAACTTCTCACGGCCCACCTTCGGGTTCGCCAAAGAAGCAAATACAAAAGCCTTCAGGCCACTTGGGATTGAGCCAGCCTGCCGTTGGTGCTGAAACTCCATCCTCGACACCAAAAAACAAACCACTCCCTTTCTCCGCACCAACGCCTAGTTCCACATCGATTCATTCGGCACTGAAATCCACCGGCACGGATGCCCCGGCTCTGAAAAAATCGTCGGAACCGAGCAAACACCCGGTTCCGAAAGCTTCGGGCGCTCAACCTTCGAAGCCCAGAAAATCGTCCGAATCAACTAAACTCCCGATTCTGATCACCACTGGCGCTCAGCCTATGGATCCGAAAACACCCTCAGAACCGAAAAAACAGCGGTACCGAAGCCCATACCGGAATCAAAGAAAACTTCCAGGCCTAAAGAGCACAAAACGACTCCAAAACATCTGACATACAGACAATTGGACCCAAAAAAATTGGCACCGAAGGAACACACATCGGAGGATGAGCTTTTTCGACCAGATCCAACCCAAAAGACACTTCAAAATGACCCTAAAACAGGTCAACTCATACTTAGTCCTTCAAAGAAACGGAAAATGGACAAACCGGTTCCAGCTCCACTTCCTTTAAAAAAGAGAGACAGAAACCTCTCCTTTAAGGATTCCTTCTCCACCTCCCCCTCCACACCAATCTCCTATCCCATATTCACCCCCTCACCATCTCATCCACCTCTGGATGATGATGACACCTCTGAGGACCTAGGGGATGATCAACCTGTAGGGGAACCCAGTCCTCCTGGTTCCCCAAGATATCCATGGGGGGATTATGACACACCAGATGTCCCAGACACCCCTCATGACGACATCTACCCCATTCCCTCCTGAGGACACTATAGGGTTCACTCAGCTGATGCACAGGGCAGCAGAATATCACGGGGTAAACCTACATACAGACCCTGTAGAGGAAGATTTCCTCATGGACACTTTTGAACCATCCCAAAGGTCCAGTGACATTCTCCCCATGTTAAAAGGGGTAATCAAACACACTCCCGAGGTGTTCAAGGATCCTGTAAGGGCCTGAGTCATTAGCACCAGGGTAGAAAAGAAATACAAAGCTGCCCCATCTGACCCTGTTTATATTAAAGGACAAATACCCTTAGATTCCATAGTGGTCTCCAATGCCAGGAAAAGGGCCAATTCACAAACCACAGGAGATGCCCCACCTCCTGATAAAGAATCAAAACTGCTGGACGTGTCTGGGAAAAGAACGGCATCCCAAGCAGCTAACATGTGGAGCATTGCCAACACACAGGCTTTGCTCGCAAGATATGGCAGGGCACACTGCGACGAGCTAGAGACACTAATACAACACCTTCCAGACCAATACAATACACGACCTAATGATCTCATCCAGGAAGGCAAGTTCATAACTAACACCTCCATTCGTTGTGCTCTCGATGCTGCAGACACAGCATCCCGGGCTATTAACACCAGCGTCCTTTTACGCAGACATGCCTGGCTACGCATTTCCGGCTTTAAGCCCGAGGTTCAAACCACCATCTTAAATCAACCATTTGACCAGGAACACCTATTTGGGCCCACAGTAGATTCATCTTTAGAAAAGATGAGAAAGGATACCAACACTGCCAAATCAATGTGAGCTTTGCAATCTCAAGCTCCCAGAAGTTTCTTTTGTCGCGCCTCTTATAGGGGCGCCTCTAGAGGTTTTGCCACTGTTAGCCCCTCCACCTCCTACAAGAGTTCCGCCCAGACCACAGAGGCTATTATAGAGGAGGCTATAGGGGCAACAACAACAAGGAGAGAGGCAAAACTACCAATACTCGTACCGCCTCCACCCCTAAACAATGACTTCCCTCTACTTCCCCCCCCCCCCCCCCGACCACTCTACTCCAGTCGGGGGAAGATTGCTACAGTTCCTGCCTGTCTGGAACAACATCACCACAAACAGGTGGGTGAGACAAATCATCCAATCAGGTTACTCCTTAGAACTCACTTCCACTCCCCCAAACATACCACCCAAACAGTGTCCAATGTCAACAGACCACTTGACGCTTCTAAAACAAGAGGTACTTTCCCTCTTACAAAAACATGCCATAGAACCAGTTTCTCTTCATCACCAAAACACAGGGGTTTACTCCCTGTACTTCCTCATTCCAAAGAAGGACGGAACTCTGAGGCCCATCTTGGACCTCCGGCCATTAAACCTCTACATACAATTAGACCATTTTCACATGGTCACTCTTCAACAGGTCCTCCCTGTAGAGGTGGACCTCAGCAAGGCCTACCAGTGCTAGGGGTTCGCCCTTCTCTGCACAAAAGTCCTCAGACCAGAAGATAGAAGTTGGCACAGAAGCTGAAATAGTAAAAAGATATTTTATTAACCTCATGAGGTGGAACTACATTCACACAACACCCTTCGGAAGAACCATGGGTCTTTTATACCCACACAGGAGCACAAAAGAAGGCGGTACAAGCACACATAGGAGAGTCACTTACATAAATGATCATACAAAGAATGCCCAGTCAACAGTAAAGCAGGAGCCAGCAGTTGCTGACTTTGGTAAAAAAACAACCTGACAGTTACAGACTAGAGCAGGTGCATGGGCAGCTACAGACTCTTCTGCACATGTGCAGAGTAGCAGAGGCTAAGTATAGCCAGTTCTTTGAGCAAATCACAAGGGCAAGCAACCGTGAAGAAGGAAAAAGCACATGATTGACAAAATGGCTGACGGAAACAAGATGGCTTCAGCTAAACGCTAACAGCGATCTCTGCCAAATTTCCACACTCCCCTTACTCCATCAAGGCGACTTCCTTGCCACATTAGATCTCAAGGACACCTACTTCCACATTCCCATTCACCCTGCTCACAGGAAATATCTTTGGTTTGTGGTGGACGGACAGTATTGCCATTCGGAGCCACCACAGCACCCAGAGTCTTCACAAAATGTCTGGCAGTGGTGGCAGCCCAATTAAGAAGACAACAAATACACGTCTTCCAATATTTGGATGACTGGCTCATAAAAGCCAAGTCATATACCCAGTATGTAAATCACACACACGCCACAATCCAACTTCTTCTCGATTTAGGGTTTACCATAATTCTCGTAAAGTCGCACCTTCAACCATCCCACATCCAACAATATCTGTGTGCCACAATAGACACCTCAAAGAGCCTTGCTTATCCCAGTCCAGCCAGGATAGCAAGCATGCAAGCCCTTATAACAAAATTCCAGCCGCAACATTCACTTCCAGCTCGAGTGTTCATGCAACTCATAGGGATGATGGCCTCTTGCATATTCATAGTACCTCATGCCAGATTCTAGATGCTGAGCACACCAATGGAACCAGGCTCAAGGTCAGCTGACAGATCTGGTGTTGGTGGACGGCCACACACATAGCTCTCTGCAGTGGTGGAACACCAAAAACCTTTCCAAAGGGCGACCGTTCATAGAGCCAGTTCCACAGATTGTGCTAACAGCAGACGCATCGCTCACCGGCTGGGGAGCCCATCTACTTTATCACACCATACAGGGCACATGGACACCTCAGCAAAGGCTACGCCACATCAACCACTTGAGAGTTGCTAGCAATCTTTCTGGCACTAAAGGGGGGACGCACTCTCTCCAGCTCTCTCAATTAGCACAGAGCGTATGGAGATGGGCCATTCCTCAAAACCTATTCCTGTTAGCCCAACATCTCCCAGGAATTCAAAATCACATCCGTCTCTGTAACAATTACCTGTCTTTTAGAAAAAAACTTAAAACATCACTCTTCTAATCACTCAGCCATCACCTCTTCCGTCCTTAGCGCGGAGATACCCCACCCGGGGTGATTCATGCGCTCTACAAATGACTAAATAAATAAATAAATGGCAGATCTGTTAAGTCGGCAGACACAACAGATTGACGAGTGGGAACTTCACCCACATGTTCTACAACCGTTATTCCAAATGTGGGGGCAGCCAGAGATAGATCTCTTCACCACACATTACAACACAAAAAGCCCAAGCTTCGCCGCCAGATATCCACACCCATTGTCCAAAGGCAATGCGATATGGATGAACTGGTCAGGCAGATTTGCATATGCTTTTCCCCCTCTCCCACTCATTCCATTAGTGGTGTGCAAGCTGCAACAGTCGCTACCACTGATCCTAGTTGCTCCAACATGGGCCAAACAACCCTGGTACACAACATTGCTGGAACTATCAGTAGTCCCACACCAAAAATTACGCCTCTCCCACAGCTCTTAACACAGAACCATGGAGAGATCAGACACCCAGATCCAGCACAGCTAAACCTAGCGATCTGGCTCCTGAAGTCCTAGAGTTTGGCTATCTCAATCTTTCACCTGATTGTATGAACGTCATCATGGAGGCTAGGCGCCCCACCACTAGAGTCTGCTATGCAGCCAAGTGGAAAAGATCTGTCATATACTGTAACAATAACATTAACCCTCTAGATGCCTCCACTCAGCACATCGTATGTTACCTACTGCATCTTCAAAGATGTAATCTAGCATACACATCAATTAGATTACATCTCGCTTCCTTTTCAGCTTACCTACAAAATAGACAACATCTGTCACTATTCAGGGTGCCTGCCATTGAAGCATTCATGGAAGGCTTCAAAAGACTAATTCCTCCCAGGGTACCTCCCCCCACCCTCCCCCCCCCCCCAGTGTGGAATTTAAACATCATTCTCACAAGATTAATGGGTCCTCCATTCAAACCTCTACATAAATGCGAGCTACAATTTGTTGCATGGAAAGCCGCTTTCCTTGTGGCCATTACATCTCTTAGTGTCAGGTTCTTACCGGATAGGATTCTGCAGGAGCGCCACCGAGTCCCCACGCTGCTGTTGCGAGGTGTAGAAGCTAATTCCCAACCGTCCCTTCTCACACCGTGTGGCTATCAAACCCTAGAACACACGGGTAAGGAGGGAAAGAGGGGAGACAAAACAAGGAAAGGAGGGTAGCATCCAGAGAACTGCCTTCTTTGTCGTCACTGTGGTTTTTAGAGAGCGGAAATCTAAAAAAGGCACAAAGAACATATAATGATGAGAAGTGAGGTGAAGGTCCCTAAAAGCCCCCTCCCACCTGTCCTGGCTACCAATAGGAGGCTCGCCTACCTAGTGGACTGGTTGTGAAGGGAATCCTAAGAAGTTTACTGGAACTGCCCCTGGTGTTATGAGACACATCTTTGATTAGGATCTATGAAACCATAAAAGGAACAGGATAAGGATGAAATGCTCGTAGTATGGGAACTAACACCCCCTCCCTCAATACTCCCCCGGCACAGTACCTTGAGTTGTGAAGAAAGGAGCCTTGTATGTAGTCCCAACTGCCAACTGTAGTGAATATGGCCAGCTCTCCAAGTAGGGAACGCAGGAAAGCGGGTCTCTGGAGGATGGGGCAGATAAGGAACGAAACAGGAGAGGAAGCGTGGAAGGACAAAGGTGCAGGAGCAGTTAAACCCGGCCGGCCCACGAGACAAGGTCCGGTAAGGTGGGCGGAGTACACTACTGCCTGCTGAAGCAGAGCAAAGGAACAAGGCGCCAAACGGCGCGAGACAAAAAGGAGCCCCCGAGCCGGAGGAACCAGGCTCGGGTGTCAGAGCTCTGACAATGAGGGTTGCTGTAAAAATAGAGCAACTCTGGATTCCTCAGAAGAGGATGGGCGAAGGACACTGGAACAAAGCGACTACCGAGGTAGTCCAGGAAACTCAGAACGCTGGAGAACAAGTATCGCAACAGCCTGAGGAGCCCCACTGGAACGCGAAGCTCCGAGTAAACCGGAAGTCAGGCTTTTCAACTCGCCTGACCATGTTGCGCCTGCGCACTCAGGAGCGGCCATCTTGGACAGGGAACGGAGTCATCCGGGGGTTGGAATCGGCAGGCGTGACAGTATACTCCCCCTAGAACCCCTCCCACAGGTTTAGGCTTGTGAGGATGACGTCTATGGAAAAGACGGAGTAATCGAGGGGCGTGAACATGACTAGCGGGTTCCCATGTACGTTCCTCTATACCGTAGCCTTTCCAGTGTATCAGATACTGCAATCGCCGTCTGTTTCTTCGTGAATCGATAATGGCTTCCACTTCATATTCGTCCTCTCCCTCTATGGACACCGGAGCAGGTTTTGGGGGAAGCCGGGTCTCAGGTTCCATGGGCTTTAACAACGAAACATGGAAGACAGGGTGTACCTTGAATGACACTGGCAAGTGCAGTTCCATAGCTACGGGGTTGATTACTCTTTTGATCTTATAAGGCCCAAGGTACTTAGGTTTGAATTTACAAGGACCCCTTAGAGGTATATATTTTGATGATAGCCATACCTCGTCCCCGGGTTGATACAAAGGTTCTGTCTGTCTGTGAGCATCCGCCCCTCTTTTATACTGTGCCTTAGCCTGGTCTAGATTGTCCCGCGTGACCTTGTGTATATCTTGAATGTTATGAATGAAGTCACTGACCGCTGGGACAACACAGTCCGCGATGGTCACTGAAGGAAGGGTCTTTGGGTGGAAACCGTAAGAACAGTAGAAGGGTGTGTTTTTTGTGGATGCATGTTGACTGTTGTTGTATGCATACTCTGCCGTCCATACCATCTTGTCCCATTCTGTTCTAGAGTGTAGTGACTGGCTTCTTACGTATTGTTCGAAGCACTGGTTTACCCTCTCGGTCTGGCCATCGGTTTGGGGATGATGACTTGAGGACAATCTGACTTCTATTTGTAGCAGGGAGCACATTTTCCGCCAAAACCGAGAAACAAACTGAGCGCCTCTGTCTGAGATGACCACGGAGGGAAACCCGTGTAACCTGACTACATGATGGAGGAATATTGTAGCTAGTTCAGCCGCCGTAGGGAGGCCTGGTAATGGAACAAAATGGGCCATTTTAGTGAATAGATCTACCACCACCAATAAGGTAGTGTGGCCACTGGTCGTAAGAGGTAATTCCACTACGAAGTCCATGGACACTGTATGCCACGGCATCGGGGGGGTAGGGAGAGGTTGGAGTAACCCCATGGGCCTCTGTCTGGATGTTTTACTTTGGGCACACACGTGACATGTTTTCACAAATAGTTCTACATCCTTTCCCAGATTTGGCCACCAAAACCACCTTCTGACTGAGGCAAGAGTTTTCTTTATTCCAGGGTGTCCGGCCAGAGGATGAGCATGACACCATTCCAGAGCCTGTCTTTGCAAATCCAAAGTAGGAAGAACCAGGCCTTCCTGCACATACAGGAACCCCTTCCTTGTAACGTGTTCCACTGACTCTACCATCTCTTGTCCGCTCCCTGTCTGTTGTTCTGTCCTTACTTTAGTGCAGAAATCCTCCTCTGACAGTCCTCCCACTATTCTATGTTGTGGTATGATGTGGGGTGGATTTACCGGTTCTTCAGGCATCTCAAATCCTAACCGAGACAACGCATCAGCCTTACCATTCTGTCTGCCTGCTCTGTATTGAATAGTAAAATCAAATTCACTAAAGAATTGGGCCCACCGTAATTGCCTCATGGAGAGGGCCTTGGCTGATTTTAGAAATTGCAAGTTGCGGTGATCTGTGAATACCATAACGGTATGTCTGGCTCCTAACAGGTACTGACGCCATTCCTCAAAGGCCTTCTTAATGGCTAACAGTTCCTTGTCTCCAACCGCATAGTTTAGTTCCGCGGGTGTGAATTTATGGGAAAAAAATGCCACTGGATGTAATTCGCCTGTAATGTGGTCTGCCTGGGATAGCACCCCCCCCCCACCGCGGCCTGCGATGCATCTGCCTCCACTATGAACGGATACCTGGGATCCGGATGTTGGAGTACTGGTGCTTGGGTGAAAGCTGTCTTTAGTGTTTGAAATGCTGTCTCGGCTTCTGTTGTCCAAACAAAGGGAACCCCTTTTTTCAGTAGTTTGGTAATAGGCGCTATCGTCTTGGAAAAGCCCGAGATAAAACGCCTATAAAAATTGGCGAAGCCGAGGAAACTTTGTATCTCTTTCACCTTTTGAGGAGTGGACCAACGATGGATAGCTTCAACCTTTTGGGGATCCATGCGTAACCCTGTTGGAGTTATAATGAAACCCAAAAAGGGGACCTCCTGGACATGAAACATACATTTCTCAAGTTTGCAGTAGAGGTGGTTGTCCCTTAGTCGCTGCAACACATTTCTGACGTGGTGTACATGTTCTTGCGGGGAAGAGGAGTAGATAAGCAGGTCATCAATATAGGCAATGACGTAGACCTCCAGCATTTCCTTAAGAACCTCATTTATAAAGAATTGGAATGCTGAGGGGGCATTACACAGCCCAAAGGGCATTACAAGATACTCGTAGAGGCCATATTTCGTACAAAAGGCCGTCTTCCACTCATCTCCCTCAGCTACCCTGACCAAGTGATAAGCACCCCGTAAATCTAGTTTAGTAAATATTTGGGCATTTCTCACCTGATCAAGGAGAGAAGAGATGAGCGGAAGAGGATACCTATTTTTGATCGTAATCTTGTTCAGAGATCTATAGTCAATGCAACATCGTAAGCCCCCTTCCCGCTTCGGTATGAAAAACAGCGAAGATGAGGCTGGGGAGCGGGAAGGACGTATAAATCCCATGGCCAGCATGGAATCCAGATATTCCCTTAAATACAGGTTTTCTTTCTTCGTGAGGGAGTAAACCCTGCTACAGGGTATTTTAGCTCCGTTCTGTAGCTCAATCCGACAATCATATGGTCGGTGAGGGGGAAGACTAGTGGCCTCTTCCTTGTTAAAAATAGCTTTCAAATCGTGATATTCCTGTGGTAAAGAGGTCTCCTCCTCCACCCTTGGTACCTTACTGATCTGACTGGACATTACCGTATGAGCCAAACAGTATTCAGAATTGAACTGGATTGTTGCCTTTTTCCAATCTATCAACGGGTTATGCAACCTCAACCAAGGGAGGCCCAACAAGACCGGGAACTGAGGGGATTGGATCAAGTCAAATACTATCACTTCTGTATGATTAGGCTCTAAGAGGACTTGTATGGCCTCCGTCTGATGTGTGATGGGACCTGATTTTAAGATGCTTCCATCAATCGTGGTGACATTTTCTATGTAACCCTTGTTATAAGCTTGTACGCCATGATCCTCAGCCCAGCTCTTGTCTACAAAATTCCCTGAAGCGCCCGAATCTATCATAATTTGAATCTCTGTCTTTCCTTGGTTCCAGATTAATTCGGCGGCGACAAAAAAATGACTGGGATGAGCCATACTAGGGTTAGCGGAAGAGACACTTAAACCAGAATAACCCGGAGTCCTGGTCTCACTAGGCCCCGGGTTTTCTAGTTTTCCGACTTCTTGGTTACTACCGGTTTGGTAGGACAATTTCTGAGAAAATGACCCGCCTTCCCACAATAAAGACACAGCTGATTGTCTCGCCTTCTGCGTCTTTCTTCAGGGGTTAAAGGACCACGTAATGTCCCTATCTGCATAGGTTCCACTTCGTCAGCTGCAGAAGCGGCTTCTGTTCTTTTCTCCCGAAAAATCACTGTTCTACTCTCGATCTTTCCTTTTTCCCGCTTTCGTTCTTGAAGACGATGGTCTATTTTGACCGCTAGGTCGATAAGTTCTTTGCAATCCCTGGGGAGATCTACAATCTGTGATAGAGAATCTTTGATGTCGTCTCTAAGGCCCCGATAAAATAAAGTACTGCGTTTTTCTTCTGGCCACTCAGCCTCAACCACCAACCTCTGAAATGAGGTGATATAGCTAATCAAATCTGTCGTCCCTTGTTTGAGAGCTAGTAACTCTGTATCTGCAGACTGTGTATAAGTGTGATTGTCAAAAAGTTTTTTGAACTCTCTTTGGAATGCCCTATAGTCCTGTAATAAAGGGTCGTCCCGTTCTATCAACGGAATCGCCCATTTTGCTGCTGAACCACCTAGATAAGAAATCATAAAAGCCACCTTTGCCTGGTCTGTAGGGAAACATTGTGCTTTACATGTGAATTGTAGTTGACACTGGCTAATAAAAGTGGCACATTTTGTAGAGTCTCCTGAAAATCTTTCGGGTGGTGCAAGAGGAATGGACGGAGGAGTAGTTACTTGTATAACCTGTGCTGAGCCCCTAGCACCGCCCTCCCCAGGTCTCTCTCTCTGTAGGGTATTTACTCGAGCGGTCAAGGCCTGTGTTTCTAGCTGCAAATTCCCTATCATATTAGCTAAGTCCGTCATTGTAACCTGAGGTAAGTCCATGGCGCCCGGGCAGAACAAACCACTAGGGCTTCGCGTTCTGTCAGGTTCTTACCGGATAGGATTCTGCAGGAGCGCCACCGAGTCCCCACGCTGCTGTTGCGAGGTGTAGAAGCTAATTCCCAACCGTCCCTTCTCACACCATGTGGCTATCAAACCCTAGAACACACGGGTAAGGAGGGAAAGAGGGGAGACAAAACAAGGAAAGGAGGGTAGCATCCAGAGAACTGCCTTCTTTGTCGTCACTGTGGTTTTTAGAGAGCGGAAATCTAAAAAGGCACAAAGAACATATAATGATGAGAAGTGAGGTGAAGGTCCCTAAAAGCCCCCTCCCACCTGTCCTGGCTACCAATAGGAGGCTCGCCTACCTAGTGAACTGGTTGTGAAGGGAATCCTAAGAAGTTTACTGGAACTGCCCCTGGTGTTATGAGACACATCTTTGATTAGGATCTATGAAACCATAAAAGGAACAGGATAAGGATGAAATGCTCGTAGTATGGGAACTAACACCCCCTCCCTCAATACTTCCCCGGCACAGTACCTTGAGTTGTGAAGAAAGGAGCCTTGTATGTAGTCCCAACTGCCAACTGTAGTGAATATGGCCAGCTCTCCAAGTAGGGAACGCAGGAAAGCGGGTCTCTGGAGGATGGGGCAGATAAGGAACGAAACAGGAGAGGAAGCGTGGAAGGACAAAGGTGCAGGAGCAGTTAAACCCGGCCGGCCCACGAGACAAGGTCCGGTAAGGTGGGCGGAGTACACTACTGCCTGCTGAAGTATGCTCGACAGAGCAAAGGAACAAGGCGCCAAACGGCGCGAGACAAAAAGGAGCCCCCGAGCCGGAGGAACCAGGCTCGGGTGTCAGAGCTCTGACAATGAGGGTTGCTGTAAAAATAGAGCAACTGTGGATTCCTCAGAAGAGGATGGGCGAAGGACACTGGAACAAAGCGACTACCGAGGTAGTCCAGGAAACTCAGAACGCTGGAGAACAAGTATCGCAACAGCCTGAGGAGCCCCACTGGAACGCGAAGCTCCGAGTAAACCGGAAGTCAGGCTTTTCAACTCGCCTGACCATGTTGCGCCTGCGCACTCAGGAGCGGCCATCTTGGACAGGGAACGGAGTCATCCGGGGGTTGGAATCGGCAGGCGTGACAGTATACTCCCCCTAGAACCCCTCCCACAGGTTTAGGCTTGTGAGGATGACGTCTATGGAAAAGACGGAGTAATCGAGGGGCGTGAACATGACTAGCGGGTTCCCATGTACGTTCCTCTATACCGTAGCCTTTCCAGTGTATCAGATACTGCAATCGCCGTCTGTTTCTTCGTGAATCGATAATGGCTTCCACTTCATATTCGTCCTCTCCCTCTATGGACACCGGAGCAGGTTTTGGGGGAAGCCGGGTCTCAGGTTCCATGGGCTTTAACAACGAAACATGGAAGACAGGGTGTACCTTGAATGACACTGGCAAGTGCAGTTCCATAGCTACGGGGTTGATTACTCTTTTGATCTTATAAGGCCCAAGGTACTTAGGTTTGAATTTACAAGGACCCCTTAGAGGTATATATTTTGATGATAGACATACCTCGTCCCCGGGTTGATACAAAGGTTCTGTCTGTCTGTGAGCATCCGCCCCTCTTTTATACTGTGCCTTAGCCTGGTCTAGATTGTCCCGCGTGACCTTGTGTATATCTTGAATGTTATGAATGAAGTCACTGACCGCTGGGACAACACAGTCCGCGATGGTCACTGAAGGAAGGGTCTTTGGGTGGAAACCGTAAGAACAGTAGAAGGGTGTGTTTTTTGTGGATGCATGTTGACTGTTGTTGTATGCATACTCTGCCGTCCATACCATCTTGTCCCATTCTGTTCTAGAGTGTAGTGACTGGCTTCTTACGTATTGTTCGAAGCACTGGTTTACCCTCTCGGTCTGGCCATCTGTTTGGGGATGATGACTTGAGGACAATCTGACTTCTATTTGTAGCAGGGAGCACATTTTCCGCCAAAACCGAGAAACAAACTGAGCGCCTCTGTCTGAGATGACCACGGAGGGAAACCCGTGTAACCTGACTACATGATGGAGGAATATTGTAGCTAGTTCAGCCGCCGTAGGGAGGCCTGGTAATGGAACAAAATGGGCCATTTTAGTGAATAGATCTACCACCACCAATAAGGTAGTGTGGCCACTGGTCGTAAGAGGTAATTCCACTACGAAGTCCATGGACACTGTATGCCACGGCATCGGGGGGGTAGGGAGAGGTTGGAGTAACCCCATGGGCCTCTGTCTGGATGTTTTACTTTGGGCACACACGTGACATGTTTTCACAAATAGTTCTACATCCTTTCCCAGATTTGGCCACCAAAACCACCTTCTGACTGAGGCAAGAGTTTTCTTTATTCCAGGGTGTCCGGCCAGAGGATGAGCATGACACCATTCCAGAGCCTGTCTTTGCAAATCCAAAGTAGGAAGAACCAGGCCTTCCTGCACATACAGGAACCCCTTCCTTGTAACGTGTTCCACTGACTCTACCATCTCTTGTCCGCTCCCTGTCTGTTGTTCTGTCCTTACTTTAGTGCAGAAATCCTCCTCTGACAGTCCTCCCACTATTCTATGTTGTGGTATGATGTGGGGTGGATTTACCGGTTCTTCAGGCATCTCAAATCCTAACCGAGACAACGCATCAGCCTTACCATTCTGTCTGCCTGCTCTGTATTGAATAGTAAAATCAAATTCACTAAAGAATTGGGCCCACCGTAATTGCCTCATGGAGAGGGCCTTGGCTGATTTTAGAAATTGCAAGTTGCGGTGATCTGTGAATACCATAACGGTATGTCTGGCTCCTAACAGGTACTGACGCCATTCCTCAAAGGCCTTCTTAATGGCTAACAGTTCCTTGTCTCCAACCGCATAGTTTAGTTCCGCGGGTGTGAATTTATGGGAAAAAAATGCCACTGGATGTAATTCGCCTGTAATGTGGTCTGCCTGGGATAGCACCCCCCCCCACCTCGGCCTGCGATGCATCTGCCTCCACTATGAACGGATACCTGGGATCCGGATGTTGGAGTACTGGTGCTTGGGTGAAAGCTGTCTTTAGTGTTTGAAATGCTGTCTCGGCTTCTGTTGTCCAAACAAAGGGAACCCCTTTTTTCAGTAGTTTGGTAATAGGCGCTATCGTCTTGGAAAAGCCCGAGATAAAACGCCTATAAAAATTGGCGAAGCCGAGGAAACTTTGTATCTCTTTCACCTTTTGAGGAGTGGACCAACGATGGATAGCTTCAACCTTTTGGGGATCCATGCGTAACCCTGTTGGAGTTATAATGAAACCCAAAAAGGGGACCTCCTGGACATGAAACATACATTTCTCAAGTTTGCAGTAGAGGTGGTTGTCCCTTAGTCGCTGCAACACATTTCTGACGTGGTGTACATGTTCTTGCGGGGAAGAGGAGTAGATAAGCAGGTCATCAATATAGGCAATGACGTAGACCTCCAGCATTTCCTTAAGAACCTCATTTATAAAGAATTGGAATGCTGAGGGGGCATTACACAGCCCAAAGGGCATTACAAGATACTCGTAGAGGCCATATTTCGTACAAAAGGCCGTCTTCCACTCATCTCCCTCAGCTACCCTGACCAAGTGATAAGCACCCCGTAAATCTAGTTTAGTAAATATTTGGGCATTTCTCACCTGATCAAGGAGAGAAGAGATGAGCGGAAGAGGATACCTATTTTTGATCGTAATCTTGTTCAGAGATCTATAGTCAATGCAACATCGTAAGCCCCCTTCCCGCTTCGGTATGAAAAACAGCGAAGATGAGGCTGGGGAGCGGGAAGGACGTATAAATCCCATGGCCAGCATGGAATCCAGATATTCCCTTAAATACAGGTTTTCTTTCTTCGTGAGGGAGTAAACCCTGCTACAGGGTATTTTAGCTCCGTTCTGTAGCTCAATCCGACAATCATATGGTCGGTGAGGGGGAAGACTAGTGGCCTCTTCCTTGTTAAAAATAGCTTTCAAATCGTGATATTCCTGTGGTAAAGAGGTCTCCTCCTCCACCCTTGGTACCTTACTGATCTGACTGGACATTACCGTATGAGCCAAACAGTATTCAGAATTGAACTGGATTGTTGCCTTTTTCCAATCTATCAACGGGTTATGCAACCTCAACCAAGGGAGGCCCAACAAGACCGGGAACTGAGGGGATTGGATCAAGTCAAATACTATCACTTCTGTATGATTAGGCTCTAAGAGGACTTGTATGGCCTCCGTCTGATGTGTGATGGGACCTGATTTTAAGATGCTTCCATCAATCGTGGTGACATTTTCTATGTAACCCTTGTTATAAGCTTGTACGCCATGATCCTCAGCCCAGCTCTTGTCTACAAAATTCCCTGAAGCGCCCGAATCTATCATAATTTGAATCTCTGTCTTTCCTTGGTTCCAGATTAATTCGGTGGCGACAAAAAAATGACTGGGATGAGCCATACTAGGGTTAGCGGAAGAGACACTTAAACCAGAATAACCCGGAGTCCTGGTCTCACTAGGCCCCGGGTTTTCTAGTTTTCCGACTTCTTGGTTACTACCGGTTTGGTAGGACAATTTCTGAGAAAATGACCCGCCTTCCCACAATAAAGACACAGCTGATTGTCTCGCCTTCTGCGTCTTTCTTCAGGGGTTAAAGGACCACGTAATGTCCCTATCTGCATAGGTTCCACTTCGTCAGCTGCAGAAGCGGCTTCTGTTCTTTTCTCCCGAAAAATCACTGTTCTACTCTCGATCTTTCCTTTTTCCCGCTTTCGTTCTTGAAGACGATGGTCTATTTTGACCGCTAGGTCGATAAGTTCTTTGCAATCCCTGGGGAGATCTACAATCTGTGATAGAGAATCTTTGATGTCGTCTCTAAGGCCCCGATAAAATAAAGTACTGCGTTTTTCTTCTGGCCACTCAGCCTCAACCACCAACCTCTGAAATGAGGTGATATAGCTAATCAAATCTGTCGTCCCTTGTTTGAGAGCTAGTAACTCTGTATCTGCAGACTGTGTATAAGTGTGATTGTCAAAAAGTTTTTTGAACTCTCTTTGGAATGCCCTATAGTCCTGTAATAAAGGGTCGTCCCGTTCTATCAACGGAATCGCCCATTTTGCTGCTGAACCACCTAGATAAGAAATCATAAAAGCCACCTTTGCCTGGTCTGTAGGGAAACATTGTGCTTTACATGTGAATTGTAGTTGACACTGGCTAATAAAAGTGGCACATTTTGTAGAGTCTCCTGAAAATCTTTCGGGTGGTGCAAGAGGAATGGACGGAGGAGTAGTTACTTGTATAACCTGTGCTGAGCCCCTAGCACCGCACGCCCCAGGTCTCTCTCTCTGTAGGGTATTTACTCGAGCGGTCAAGGCCTGTGTTTCTAGCTGCAAATTCCCTATCATATTAGCTAAGTCCGTCATTGTAACCTGAGGTAAGTCCATGGCGCCCGGGCAGAACAAACCACTAGGGCTTCGCGTTCTGTCAGGTTCTTACCGGATAGGATTCTGCAGGAGCGCCACCGAGTCCCCACGCTGCTGTTGCGAGGTGTAGAAGCCAATTCCCAACCGTCCCTTCTCACACCATGTGGCTATCAAACCCTAGAACACACGGGTAAGGAGGGAAAGAGGGGAGACAAAACAAGGAAAGGAGGGTAGCATCCAGAGAACTGCCTTCTTTGTCGTCACTGTGGTTTTTAGAGAGCGGAAATCTAAAAAAGGCACAAAGAACATATAATGATGAGAAGTGAGGTGAAGGTCCCTAAAAGCCCCCTCCCACCTGTCCTGGCTACCAATAGGAGGCTCGCCTACCTAGTGAACTGGTTGTGAAGGGAATCCTAAGAAGTTTACTGGAACTGCCCCTGGTGTTATGAGACACATCTTTGATTAGGATCTATGAAACCATAAAAGGAACAGGATAAGGATGAAATGCTCGTAGTATGGGAACTAACACCCCCTCCCTCAATACTCCCCCGGAACACTACCTTGAGTTGTGAAGAAAGGAGCCTTGTATGTAGTCCCAACTGCCAACTGTAGTGAATATGGCCAGCTCTCCAAGTAGGGAACGCAGGAAAGCGGGTCTCTGGAGGATGGGGCAGATAAGGAACGAAACAGGAGAGGAAGCGTGGAAGGACAAAGGTGCAGGAGCAGTTAAACCCGGCCGGCCCACGAGACAAGGTCCGGTAAGGTGGGCGGAGTACACTACTGCCTGCTGAAGTATGCTCGACAGAGCAAAGGAACAAGGCGCCAAACGGCGCGAGACAAAAAGGAGCCCCCGAGCCGGAGGAACCAGGCTCGGGTGTCAGAGCTCTGACAATGAGGGTTGCTGTAAAAATAGAGCAACTGTGGATTCCTCAGAAGAGGATGGGCGAAGGACACTGGAACAAAGCGACTACCGAGGTAGTCCAGGAAACTCAGAACGCTGGAGAACAAGTATCGCAACAGCCTGAGGAGCCCCACTGGAACGCGAAGCTCCGAGTAAACCGGAAGTCAGGCTTTTCAACTCGCCTGACCATGTTGCGCCTGCGCACTCAGGAGCGGCCATCTTGGACAGGGAACGGAGTCATCCGGGGGTTGGAATCGGCAGGCGTGACAGTATACTCCCCCTAGAACCCCTCCCACAGGTTTAGGCTTGTGAGGATGACGTCTATGGAAAAGACGGAGTAATCGAGGGGCGTGAACATGACTAGCGGGTTCCCATGTACGTTCCTCTATACCGTAGCCTTTCCAGTGTATCAGATACTGCAATCGCCGTCTGTTTCTTCGTGAATCGATAATGGCTTCCACTTCATATTCGTCCTCTCCCTCTATGGACACCGGAGCAGGTTTTGGGGGAAGCCGGGTCTCAGGTTCCATGGGCTTTAACAACGAAACATGGAAGACAGGGTGTACCTTGAATGACACTGGCAAGTGCAGTTCCATAGCTACGGGGTTGATTACTCTTTTGATCTTATAAGGCCCAAGGTACTTAGGTTTGAATTTACAAGGACCCCTTAGAGGTATATATTTTGATGATAGACATACCTCGTCCCCGGGTTGATACAAAGGTTCTGTCTGTCTGTGAGCATCCGCCCCTCTTTTATACTGTGCCTTAGCCTGGTCTAGATTGTCCCGCGTGACCTTGTGTATATCTTGAATGTTATGAATGAAGTCACTGACCGCTGGGACAACACAGTCCGCGATGGTCACTGAAGGAAGGGTCTTTGGGTGGAAACCGTAAGAACAGTAGAAGGGTGTGTTTTTTGTGGATGCATGTTGACTGTTGTTGTATGCATACTCTGCCGTCCATACCATCTTGTCCCATTCTGTTCTAGAGTGTAGTGACTGGCTTCTTACGTATTGTTCGAAGCACTGGTTTACCCTCTCGGTCTGGCCATCGGTTTGGGGATGATGACTTGAGGACAATCTGACTTCTATTTGTAGCAGGGAGCACATTTTCCGCCAAAACCGAGAAACAAACTGAGCGCCTCTGTCTGAGATGACCACGGAGGGAAACCCGTGTAACCTGACTACATGATGGAGGAATATTTTAGCTAGTTCAGCCGCCGTAGGGAGGCCTGGTAATGGAACAAAATGGGCCATTTTAGTGAATAGATCTACCACCACCAATAAGGTAGTGTGGCCACTGGTCGTAAGAGGTAATTCCACTACGAAGTCCATGGACACTGTATGCCACGGCATCGGGGGGGTAGGGAGAGGTTGGAGTAACCCCATGGGCCTCTGTCTGGATGTTTTACTTTGGGCACACACGTGACATGTTTTCACAAATAGTTCTACATCCTTTCCCAGATTTGGCCACCAAAACCACCTTCTGACTGAGGCAAGAGTTTTCTTTATTCCAGGGTGTCCGGCCAGAGGATGAGCATGACACCATTCCAGAGCCTGTCTTTGCAAATCCAAAGTAGGAAGAACCAGGCCTTCCTGCACATACAGGAACCCCTTCCTTGTAACGTGTTCCACTGACTCTACCATCTCTTGTCCGCTCCCTGTCTGTTGTTCTGTCCTTACTTTAGTGCAGAAATCCTCCTCTGACAGTCCTTCCACTATTCTATGTTGTGGTATGATGTGGGGTGGATTTACCGGTTCTTCAGGCATCTCAAATCCTAACCGAGACAACGCATCAGCCTTACCATTCTGTCTGCCTGCTCTGTATTGAATAGTAAAATCAAATTCACTAAAGAATTGGGCCCACCGTAATTGCCTCATGGAGAGGGCCTTGGCTGATTTTAGAAATTGCAAGTTGCGGTGATCTGTGAATACCATAACGGTATGTCTGGCTCCTAACAGGTACTGACGCCATTCCTCAAAGGCCTTCTTAATGGCTAACAGTTCCTTGTCTCCAACCGCATAGTTTAGTTCCGCGGGTGTGAATTTATGGGAAAAAAATGCCACTGGATGTAATTCGCCTGTAATGTGGTCTGCCTGGGATAGCACCCCCCCCCACCGCGGCCTGCGATGCATCTGCCTCCACTATGAACGGATACCTGGGATCCGGATGTTGGAGTACTGGTGCTTGGGTGAAAGCTGTCTTTAGTGTTTGAAATGCTGTCTCGGCTTCTGTTGTCCAAACAAAGGGAACCCCTTTTTTCAGTAGTTTGGTAATAGGCGCTATCGTCTTGGAAAAGCCCGAGATAAAACGCCTATAAAAATTGGCGAAGCCGAGGAAACTTTGTATCTCTTTCACCTTTTGAGGAGTGGACCAACGATGGATAGCTTCAACCTTTTGGGGATCCATGCGTAACCCTGTTGGAGTTATAATGAAACCCAAAAAGGGGACCTCCTGGACATGAAACATACATTTCTCAAGTTTGCAGTAGAGGTGGTTGTCCCTTAGTCGCTGCAACACATTTCTGACGTGGTGTACATGTTCTTGCGGGGAAGAGGAGTAGATAAGCAGGTCATCAATATAGGCAATGACGTAGACCTCCAGCATTTCCTTAAGAACCTCATTTATAAAGAATTGGAATGCTGAGGGGGCATTACACAGCCCAAAGGGCATTACAAGATACTCGTAGAGGCCATATTTCGTACAAAAGGCCGTCTTCCACTCATCTCCCTCAGCTACCCTGACCAAGTGATAAGCACCCCGTAAATCTAGTTTAGTAAATATTTGGGCATTTCTCACCTGATCAAGGAGAGAAGAGATGAGCGGAAGAGGATACCTATTTTTGATCGTAATCTTGTTCAGAGATCTATAGTCAATGCAACATCGTAAGCCCCCTTCCCGCTTCGGTATGAAAAACAGCGAAGATGAGGCTGGGGAGCGGGAAGGACGTATAAATCCCATGGCCAGCATGGAATCCAGATATTCCCTTAAATACAGGTTTTCTTTCTCCGTGAGGGAGTAAACCCTGCTACAGGGTATTTTAGCTCCGTTCTGTAGCTCAATCCGACAATCATATGGTCGGTGAGGGGGAAGACTAGTGGCCTCTTCCTCGTTAAAAATGGCTTTCAAATCGTGATATTCCTGTGGTAAAGAGGTCTCCTCCTCCACCCTTGGTACCTTACTGATCTGACTGGACATTACCGTATGAGCCAAACAGTATTCAGAATTGAACTGGATTGTTGCCTTTTTCCAATCTATCAACGGGTTATGCAACCTCAACCAAGGGAGGCCCAACAAGACCGGGAACTGAGGGGATTGGATCAAGTCAAATACTATCACTTCTGTATGATTAGGCTCTAAGAGGACTTGTATGGCCTCCGTCTGATGTGTGATGGGACCTGATTTTAAGATGCTTCCATCAATCGTGGTGACATTTTCTATGTAACCCTTGTTATAAGCTTGTACGCCATGATCCTCAGCCCAGCTCTTGTCTACAAAATTCCCTGAAGCGCCCGAATCTATCATAATTTGAATCTCTGTCTTTCCTTGGTTCCAGATTAATTCGGCGGCGACAAAAAAATGACTGGGATGAGCCATACTAGGGTTAGCGGAAGAGACACTTAAACCAGAATAACCCGGAGTCCTGGTCTCACTAGGCCCCGGGTTTTCTAGTTTTCCGACTTCTTGGTTACTACCGGTTTGGTAGGACAATTTCTGAGAAAATGACCCGCCTTCCCACAATAAAGACACAGCTGATTGTCTCGCCTTCTGCGTCTTTCTTCAGGGGTTAAAGGACCACGTAATGTCCCTATCTGCATAGGTTCCACTTCGTCAGCTGCAGAAGCGGCTTCTGTTCTTTTCTCCCGAAAAATCACTGTTCTACTCTCGATCTTTCCTTTTTCCCGCTTTCGTTCTTGAAGACGATGGTCTATTTTGACCGCTAGGTCGATAAGTTCATTGCAATCCCTGGGGAGATCTACAATCTGTGATAGAGAATCTTTGATGTCGTCTCTAAGGCCCCGATAAAATAAAGTACTGCGTTTTTCTTCTGGCCACTCAGCCTCAACCACCAACCTCTGAAATGAGGTGATATAGCTAATCAAATCTGTCGTCCCTTGTTTGAGAGCTAGTAACTCTGTATCTGCAGACTGTGTATAAGTGTGATTGTCAAAAAGTTTTTTGAACTCTCTTTGGAATGCCCTATAGTCCTGTAATAAAGGGTCGTCCCGTTCTATCAACGGAATCGCCCATTTTGCTGCTGAACCACCTAGATAAGAAATCATAAAAGCCACCTTTGCCTGGTCTGTAGGGAAACATTGTGCTTTACATGTGAATTGTAGTTGACACTGGCTAATAAAAGTGGCACATTTTGTAGAGTCTCCTGAAAATCTTTCGGGTGGTGCAAGAGGAATGGACGGAGGAGTAGTTACTTGTATAACCTGTGCTGAGCCCCTAGCACCGCCCTCCCCAGGTCTCTCTCTCTGTAGGGTATTTACTCGAGCGGTCAAGGCCTGTGTTTCTAGCTGCAAATTCCCTATCATATTAGCTAAGTCCGTCATTGTAACCTGAGGTAAGTCCATGGCGCCCGGGCAGAACAAACCACTAGGGCTTCGCGTTCTGTCAGGTTCTTACCGGATAGGATTCTGCAGGAGCGCCACCGAGTCCCCACGCTGCTGTTGCGAGGTGTAGAAGCTAATTCCCAACCGTCCCTTCTCACACCATGTGGCTATCAAACCCTAGAACACACGGGTAAGGAGGGAAAGAGGGGAGACAAAACAAGGAAAGGAGGGTAGCATCCAGAGAACTGCCTTCTTTGTCGTCACTGTGGTTTTTAGAGAGCGGAAATCTAAAAAAGGCACAAAGAACATATAATGATGAGAAGTGAGGTGAAGGTCCCTAAAAGCCCCCTCCCACCTGTCCTGGCTACCAATAGGAGGCTCGCCTACCTAGTGAACTGGTTGTGAAGGGAATCCTAAGAAGTTTACTGGAACTGCCCCTGGTGTTATGAGACACATCTTTGATTAGGATCTATGAAACCATAAAAGGAACAGGATAAGGATGAAATGCTCGTAGTATGGGAACTAACACCCCCTCCCTCAATACTCCCCCGGCACAGTACCTTGAGTTGTGAAGAAAGGAGCCTTGTATGTAGTCCCAACTGCCAACTGTAGTGAATATGGCCAGCTCTCCAAGTAGGGAACGCAGGAAAGCGGGTCTCTGGAGGATGGGGCAGATAAGGAACGAAACAGGAGAGGAAGCGTGGAAGGACAAAGGTGCAGGATCAGTTAAACCCGGCCGGCCCACGAGACAAGGTCCGGTAAGGTGGGCGGAGTACACTACTGCCTGCTGAAGTATGCTCGACAGAGCAAAGGAACAGGGCGCCAAACGGCGCGAGACAAAAAGGAGCCCCCGAGCCGGAGGAACCAGGCTCGGGTGTCAGAGCTCTGACAATGAGGGTTGCTGTAAAAATAGAGCAACTGTGGATTCCTCAGAAGAGGATGTGAATGCCTTTTAATACATAAGGATAAATGCTGTGACATTTTGTATTTTAATTTATTTATTGCAAAACACACAATTTCATTTTTGAATCCTTTTTTTATTCCTATTCAATGTGAATTCTAATTTTATCTTTAGCATCGTGGCAATTTGCACACATGTATAGTGTCTTACTCTGTCAATTTTAATGATAACGTGCAGTTATTTAGCATATATTATATAATTAATTGTTGGATTATTTAAAAATATATTTTATTTTAATGATATTTTGCATAACAGAATGATGACAAAAAAACACATTAAGCTCATTCCAGACCTTTTCAGAAGGGGGTCATACACTCAGAACACACAATAGAGTGCGCTTAAGGCTAGCCATTCTTGCACCAAGAGCGCAATCGCTATTTACTCACACAAGTACCACTAATGACAAACCACATAGACATTTAAACACACATTTAACCCACAGATCAACACTTAGGACAGAAACAAAAGACAGCCCACAGACTGTACTGAAACCAAACCATTTGTAAATACTAGTTGTAAGTCATAATTACAAGAAAAGCTCTCAAAAGTAGTTCAACAACAGCCCAAAAAGACTTTTCCATTTTCAAGAAGCCAAGATACACCAAATTCACTAGATTTTGCTGGCAGAACACCAAGAAAAAAAACGCTCTGCATATCACCACTTATGAATGTTACTAAGTGCACAGACCAGGATCCTTTCTATGTACATATTTAGTTCCTCTGGGTACTCGTCACCGAGGAAGAAATACTTTTTTTATATACCTAAACCTAGTTAGGTATCCCCTCTAGGGGAGCCGGCTAATTGTATACAAGTTCCAAAATGGTACCTCCAAGAAAGCAACACATTCTACAATGTGTGCTAAGAACAGGCCTGCCAAGAATATTGCAGCATAAGATGGGTACAACTCCTCTACACCGAACCGTTGGCACAAGTAGTAGTGAACAACAAAAAGTCCACTTCCTTTGCCCTTGGTCGAGGCACCCGTCAGGGCTGCCCTCTTTCACCGCTGTTGTTCGCTCTGGCCCTTGAACCACTAGCTGCCTGGATTCGTAGGGACATGAGCATTCAAGGGCTGCGGTGGTCGGTTGAATGGGAAGATCGCATCTCCCTCTACGGCGATGATATCCTCCTCTACCTTGCCTCCCCCAAGAAGTCCCTGATTGTCGTATTTGACATATTGGAAGTTTTTGGACGATACTCTGGGTTCCAAGTTAATTGGCAGAAGTCCCTTATATATGTCCTTCGCGGGAACTCACCGCAACTGCCTCGGAATTGTCCGATCTCAATCGCTACTGAGGGATTTCAATACCTCTGTATATTTGTCTCCCTTGACCCCGCACTTCGCCGATCTCGTAATCTAGACCCGCCCTTGCAGCGACTTCAAAGTGACATCGTACATTGAAAGTCACTGCCAATCTCCCTATTAGGTAAGGCTGCATTATTCAAAATGATGTCCTTACCCCGTTTCCTCTATGCACTTCAAAATGCTGCTGATCCAGTCCCAAACTCGTATTTTAAGGAAATGGAAGGGCTCCAGAGGGACCTATTATGGTGCGGAAGACCACGCATTGCCTTGCCGAAACTAACGCTCAGTTGGTATGATGGTGGAATTGGGCTACCAGACATTAGAAAATATTACTGGGCTGCCCACCTTATAGCCATAAACCACGGCACCTATGGCCCCCCTGACGCTCCGGGGTACCGGATGGACCGCTGGATTCTCCCTAACGGAGCCTTTGCCCGGGCTCTATACTCCAAGCCTGCCAAATACCCACTCACAGGGCCCACTAAACATACGGTAAAGATCTGGCATACTGTGACACAGTCTCTAGGATGGCCCAATAGATTAACACTCGCCACCCCACTCTGGGACTCACAAAAATTAGGCTATTTGGGAAACACCAAAGGTTTTAGCAAATGGGACCTTATCGGCATTTCAAGAATTGGGGATCTGTGGGGTCCAGGGGGAGTGAAACCGTTCAGTGCTCTCAAGACCCAATATTCACTGGCAGACTCTGAATTGTTTAGATATCTGCAGGTTCGGCATGCGTTGCAGTCGGCGATTGTTAGTGGCTCCTCCTTACCGGACAGCTCCCCACCAGAGGACAGGCTTCTTGATGGGTACATGACTGAGCGTGCCATTTCACTGACGTACAGGAAACTCATTAATAATATGAGCGACCCACTGACCTTGTTGCGGGAGAAGTGGACAGCGGATGGGATTGAGTTGGACGACGAGGGGTGGCAGGAGGCGGTCTCCTCCCCTAAAACGGTCACGATATCAGCGCGACTCCGGTTGGTGCAACTGAAAATTTTACACAGAGTATACATAACGGGGCCCCAGATGGTACAAATGGAAGGTCAGACAGATGGGTCTTGCAGACGGGGGTGCACAGTCCCAGGCATTTTCATGCACACCTTATGGCACTGTAGACATATTCAGGAATATTGGCGAAAGATACATGAAATTATTAGCAACACTCTGAAAATTGAGATCCAGCCGGAAGCCCCCAGATGCATCCTCAATATTTGGGAGCCGACAGACCTGAACCACCATGCCATGCAGTGGGTTACACTTGGTTGCATGATAGCAAAGAGAAATATAGCGCAACTCTGGGGGGGCGGCACATGCGCCCAAAATCGCTGATTGGAAGAATGACCTTGATTGGTGCATGCACCGTGAAAAAACTGTATACATTGCTCGAGGCTGCCCCCGTAAGTGGTCCAAAGTGTGGGCCCCCTGGAACACATACCGTGGTAATATCTGTTCCCCACCCAGATTGTTGGAGGAAGATGTCTCCCTTGAAGTGTAATTCCTACTGTACAAAATTCTTGTATGCTTATAAACTTCTGTCTTGCTGCCGCCTATTGTATGATTCAGTGATACTAGGCCATGTTGTCGAATTGGTTTTAATAAAAAGATTTACAAAAAAAAAAAAGAGTATTGCAGCATATACAATATTATACACAAAGTAGCACTTAACTCAAAGTGTGCCGTTCAAGTTTACAAAAGTTTCTCATTACCTGCCTACATAAATTGCAATTTATATATTTCCAAATTCCAAATATTGGCCAATTTCCATACAATTCCAAAAAGCGTCTCAACAAACGACCTTACCAAGCACAAAAATTTCCAACCTCTCAATGCCAAGTTCTGAGTGACCAAATGGTCGTTTTTAGAGTACTCACACCAAAAATGTTCTTGGTCAGGAGTGGTAATCAGTTGGAGGAGTCAAATCAGGAAGACCAGAAATATACTGGGCTGCAGAGACAGAGAATCTCAGTTTAATAGAGTCCTAGAGTCCTATTCTCCTCAGTAGATTCCTGTCTCCCATCAAGACCACTCCCTTGGATAGCCACTTCTCTGATGAGGTCCGCGTTGAGCACCAATTGAAGAAATCAAAACCTTCTCAGGGGCTTCACTGATACACCTGGTTCTTTTAAACCAACCAAGAAGAGATTCTCACAGAAGCTGTAATATAAAAGACATCTTTTTTATTAACCTCCGATGAGGGAGATTGCGTCACACAGTACCCTCAAGTCACTGTAGGAGGCGTTCTAAGGAGTACAGAGACCAGGGGCCTTATATACCCACACAGGAGCTCAAAAGAAGGCGGTACAAGTACACATGAGAAGAATTACACACATAGATGGTCATACAGAAAATGCACAGTCAACAAGTAGGAGGAGTAATAAGCTGCTGACATCAGTTAGAACAGCCTGACAGTTCTATACTAGGAGCAGGTGCATTCTACTAGCTAGGCCCTTCTGAGCATGTGCAAGGCTCTGGAAGAGGAGAAAGCAAATGGCTCGCACATAGCTACCTAAAATGGCTGCCAAGTACAAAATGGCTTTCAGCTCATGCTAACAGATCCCTGTAATCTTTAACAGAGTGTGGGGCTGTGATGGTAATTTACGGAACATTCTACCCAGTGACACGCAACTCCCGCTGCTTTGAAGGGACACGATCCGATGAGCAGACTTTAGCTTTTTCTGGAAGTGTCAGCGAGAGGAGGCGGCAAGATCTCTGGTGGTTACCCATGTTCCTGATAGAGTGTTCTTCTAGCTCTATTTCAGGTTCCTCTTCACATGGAACCCAGGGCCTCGCTCGGGCCTCCTACAGGAAGGGTGTATTTCACTCTGTGCTTCCCAGGTGAGAGCCCTTTTTTCTACCCATCCTTAACCCGTGTCTCTCTTCTAATTCCCACCTAGGCTGCCTCCTTCGCTCAGTGCTGCATGTGGTCCTTTTTGGTAGGATCTTGTCCTCCAGCTCACTTCCTGTCATTTCTTCTGCTGTCTGGGCATACCCTGATGGAATATACCCTGCAGCACCCCCTCAATGTCAGAACCCAGAGGACTGGGACCTCTTTCCTCCCCCTCACTGGTGGTATCACTGTCCAGTATGGCTACAAACCTCCCAGTTACATGAGAGTGCTCTCCTGGATGGGTTAGCGTGCTGACTCCCCATGCTGCTTGGACCTGGTGGGTTGCCTGTGATGGATGGGGAGTTGAAATTCTGGGAATCCTGACACCAAATTGATATGTGGTCGGAATTGGCTGGATATGTCGATCTGGCAATCTCCCTGCCCTAGATCCTGTAGTTTGCTGCCCAGTGACAAGCACTTTGGCCCCCTCGACTTGTGGATTGGTGTATCCCAGGACAGGAACGGCAGGGATGGTGGGCATTAGAGTAAGCACCTCTGAGCTAGTGTATGGTGGAAACGGTATGCATGCCTCTTTTGTGGGCTCTGGGGCAGAATCGCAGGTCGGGGCCACCTCCAAGACAGGCCATAGTTCTAATAGTGCCTCTCTTTTAGCCTTCTTCTGCCCTACATACTTGGTCTGAATATGTGTACTTGGGTGTTCTATTGTGTTGGTATCGAAGGTTCCCCCTCTGCCCAGGAGAACACATGCGCCTTGGTATGTGCGTGCCATGTATGACAAAATGTATCTAACCTTTTAGCCCACGCGTGGAACCTAGTTTGCGTATGTCTTAAAGGTAACTCCATGATGGGTTGGTAACTTTCGAAGGGCAAGTACTCTTCTAGCGTAACAAGTCTCTTTGAACAACTTAAATACAATTCTTCTCGAGGAAAATATGTTTACGGGATTATACCGGCAATAACTAAGTTTACTATGGGCTTTGCTTTAGCCAACAATACATCAAACAAAGTTAATATTTGAAACAACACATATGAAGATTAGCAACCTGCAAACAATTGCAATGGTTAAATTCAAAACACGGTGAAATGTTAGCAGCGCAAAAGCAGATATGGAACAACAGTTTGCAGGAATAGTAGCTTCTTCATATTTACATTAGGTCACTATCAAGACACAACATTCAACATAAAACACAGTTGCAAAGATTTACCGGCACCACAACATCAAGAACATCCAAACCATTGTGAACGTAACCTCGGAACCCTGAAATGACGAGAAAAAAATATAAAAACATACCAGAAAAAATTATGACTTTGTCAGAGCAAAACCTGAGCTGGCTCCTAGCACATGCTGTTCGATGCCAAGGGGTGGGGGACTCTGCATGGTACGCGGAACTAAGTGAGCCCGATAGTCTGTCAGTATCGACTCAAGGACAAAGCAACAATGTATGCAGAGAAGAAGGAGCAACTTGACAACTACATACCCTCTCTGGCCAAGCACAAGCTACACCTTGCTCCTCGAAAAAACCAAATGTTTCCCTAACATCCAAATTATACCCTATATCACACCCAGGGGTCATGCGTACCGGCGGTGTCATGCCCAGTGGTCCAAGCGGGTAGCACCTCTCACTTCACTCAGCTACTACCAGTGTTAAGAAATTGCTAGCACTAAGAAATCTCCTTTAGACAAAAAAATAAAATTGAGACGCTGGCCCTATATCATACCCAAAGCCTATGCGTACCTTCTGTGTTTCGTCAAGTGGTCCAAGCGGCCCTGTCACATATGCCGAGCCAAGCGTACCCTCTATCACGCCCAGTGGTCGAACCCACGAAACGGTCCTCACCTTTCCTAGTTTGAAATACCCTAAATTCTGGGACTAAGAATCAGATGTAGTCTCTTACCCACTGATGGCGGCTTCGGGATGGACATCCGCCCCACGGATTCAGCAGAATTTCCAATCAATTGTGACGACTCCTCGCCAATCTTGTTGTGCAGGTGTGAATTCATACAGGTGGCACCCTTTTAATTCGGCTGCAGTCGGGCTCGAAGACCAACCCCTTCTATCCGGCTAGCCAAAATGTTGCTCGAATATAAATTAACCTCTGAAAAAAACGAAAAGACACATAGGCATTTGGCAAAACAGGAACAGTTGTTTAATTAAAAACAGCAGCTGGGAGATCAAGTAAAAGAGTTGGGTCGGGGTCTGAAGACTGTCTCAAAGTGCATCGGTTTCAGCAGTCATTTTATACTTTACATGAAGCATCGTGGACTAATTGAGGTGTTCTTTCGGTGACAGATTCATGGGCCTAGCCACTGGGCCGTAAATCGGGAGTGTGATAAGGATTGCAGATGGGCCTCGTCTTTGTGTGGACCTAATGCAGGACCAGTAAGAACGTGTCCGATGTCTGGTATGAGGAGTGCATGATCACTCCGTGTAGTGTGCATGCTGTGTTCTGATTTGCTGTGTGTGGCATCTAACTGCATGGTGTTTTTCAGAATGTGTGCTCCTCCGTTCTAACGTGTTTTATTGGGCTCAATCTCCTGAGACCATTGTGGTGTCGCTGACTCTGTGTGGGATGGATCTGGGTTTTCCTGTTGTCTCGCTCTGTCTAAGGGTTGCATGTCCCCTCCCCTATGATCTGTCAATCAGTTGCTCTAGGCCTAGATCGCAGGGCCTGCCTAACCACATATTTTTCACTCGGGGTTGAGGGAGAGGTTACATCGGGTGAATTCAACAATGGAGCTGCAAGTTCGTTTTTATACATACATATGCATTATGGGGTTCATCTGCATCGTATTTTCCAACATTAACAGCTTAATTGTAAGGTCAATTATAACTTGGTAGAAGAAAGTCTTGGAATCTGTCTTGTGCTCTCATTACATTGAGCAGCGCTTATTACGAAGCAAATGTAGATTCAATTCAATACATTGCCGCCAACATGAAAACCTTCAGAAATCTAGAAGTCCCAGCGCCCCTCTTGGGATAAAAGGATAAATAAACCTCGCCCTTTGCTAGAACAAGGAGTTTGCAGTTCATCCAGAGGACGGTTTCGGGCTCTAGAGAAAGTACCTATGATCCAGCCTGGAATCGCATCCCGCGGGCCGGAGGTGTCTTTGCTTCCTGGTGTGAATCTGCAAAGAACTAAAGCAAGAAATGAGTGACCCCTTTACAGAAATGAGAATAGTTAAACTTGAAGGAATTTTCAAATGCGGAATAGGGAAAAGCTAGATGCATGCTTAGATTAAATAACATTTCCCTGCAGGTAAACCCCCAGATTCAAAGGCAGGACTAGTATGTGGATGTGAAAGTTAACAGCGACAAATTGGGAGATAAGATTAATACAAGGCCAGTAGATGGCGCCAACAGATTAAAGTTTAGTGAAAAGTCTCGATGAAGGTTTATTTCAAGCACTAATGGGAATGTTTCAAGTATCTGTGAATCCAAAAGGCGTACTTCGTTTTGCACTTTAATTTAAATCGGATTACAGGTCATCGAGGAAAAACGAAGCTCAGCCACGCGGGAGGCTTAGAAGGCGCACAGGAAAAGAACAGACATATCAAGCTATATACAGTGGTTGCAGAGATCATTGTAATGGTGTTTTTCATCCAAGTTGTGTTGTTATTAAAATTGTGATATATTTGTCTCTTCGAATTCTCCAAGGGGGGAGTAGGAAACCTCGCTTGCTGCAAGAGTAGAAACCCCCCAAAAACAAAGGCAGGGAAGGAAGAGAGACAGCCGCGAGGCCCAGCACATGGGACATGTCTGGATCCCTCCCGCCGCTGTGTCTCCCTACAGCGCAAGGATCCCTTCTCTGCTGGAGAAAGGGGAGGCAGGGCTCCTGCTGGGCTGGAAACGAGGCTTGGACGCATTACGGATCAAGAGATGTTTTTTTGATATCGTGGCTCTTATTGACGAGGATTGGGCAGAGGGCAGCACCGCGAGTCACCCTGCATGGCTTTGAGTGGCCTCATAAATCATGAGTAAGGTGACGCAGCGCAAATAGCTGCTCGGGAGGCGTTCCATGAGCGTTGCGGTGGGTTTTCCCACACAACACCTATGGAATCTTACGCTGCCACAGAGCAACAGCCTGTGTGAGGCGTAACAAGGAGAAACATTTATTTCTCCTCGTTTTTTTTCCTCTTTCCATGCATTCTGAATTCTATGTCAGGACTCCGATTATGCTTTCTCATTTCTTTACTAGAAATGCTCATCAGCCAATAAAAACACAGTATAAGCAAAGAAAAACTACAATACCCATAAACACCAGGGTAGGACGTGCATAACCATAGAGACTACAGTATAAAAGGTCATATAGCAAGTACAACATCCTCTTTCTTTGCTGCTCCGCAGCCAGTTAAGTGTTTTCTTCATATTTATAACGTATTTCACTGTCGCTATTGTGCATGCTTTGGTATTGTAGCGTATTGCTTACTAAGTTTAACTGCTTTGCAGCGCGCATTTGCTGGTATCCGGTTTCCATGGTTACGTTGTGTTTGCTTTCAGTCCGCTCGTCGCGCTCGTAATTAGGTGCGGGGAGCGTGTGGTCACCTTCCCGGGGACGGGCGCTTCGCGCCCACGTCTCACTATTGTGCAGAGGGAGACAGGGGCTCGGAGGCTCGCGCTAGCGCTGCGAGTGCTCCGAATTTGCATACCAGGCGGCCGTTACCGCGCATGCGCGGCGGCCGTGATTGTTTACACGAATCAGGTGTTTCTCGCCTGTCAGAGTGGTCGCTTCGCGCCGAGAGCCCACAGCCTGTGTATTTGCCCCTCCTTACGCCCATTTGGACTTTAAATCGTTTGGGCTGTATAATTGAGCATAGGCATTGCCTAGAGTGCTAGTTTTTTCTGTCAGCAAGCCCTCCCTCCACATTTTGAACTTATTTTAGTCAGTGTTCAGATTACTAATCTACACTGTTGGCTTGCTGTGGTTTTTTTTCACTCCCCCTGCATTGTGCCTTTGGCCATTATTGATTGTCGTCATTCCTGTGGGCATTGACTCTGGTTACACTTTGTGTCAGGATGGAGGAATATTATGAGGATGACTTTTATTATGAGGAGGATCCTTCTGGCTCTTTGGAGCATGATTTGGTGGAGGCGCTGGATCAAGGGGTGCAACACTGTGAATAAAGCGCTTGTTCGCGCTATTAATCCCTTGAAGCGTCATTTATCTCTTTACGCACAGCAACAGGCTTGGTTACCGGCTGCGCGTGCGTTTAAGTCCCCTGTCAATCCTCATAGGTCTGATTTTCAGAGGTTGGCTAAATCACTGTCTTCGGACACAGCTGCTTCTAAGGGGTCGGCTGGGACCTCGTTTTCATCTCTCCATGATCCTGATGCTGACGATGCGCATTCCTCCTCTTCTGAATTTGAACCACCTCCACGGAAAAAGTCTCGTAAGGAGCATATCGTGGACGCCCCTTCTAATCCTCCTATTCTAACTTTTGAACCTTCTGAAATTGTGCATCCCCACTCTTCTTCTTGGTTGCCTTCTCCAGCGGTGGCAGATTATGTGCAATCTCATATTCGCCAGCCTTTTGATAAGGATGTCCGGGCCCGCCTGAGATCCGAGTGTCCACGCCCAGATTTGGCGGACCATTTGGCCGAGACCCCGGAGGTTGACCCTACCATGGTCACCTACCTTAAAAAGTACGCCAGAGACCCCAAAAAAGGTCTTGACAGGTCTTGGCGTTCCTGCCAGGATAAACTATTGGATTTATTGGGCCCGCTCACAATAATTTTGGATTTGGGTGTTCTTGCTAAGGAGTCTTCAGCTCTGGTAAACCCGGATGAACTCATTGAATGGTCTCAGAGGGCCATTTGTCAATTGGGCAATGCCAATTGTGCGCTGTCATGTGAACGACGCCGCTCCATTCTTCTTCGCCTGCATCCCAGGCTGGCGGAGCTCTCCTCTTCAGAAGCCGGACCCTTGGCTCAGGGGCTCTTATTTGGTCAGCCATTCCTGAAAGAGCTTTCCAGTTTTGTGGCCACATTCAGTGGCCTTGACAAGGCCCAAGCCTCGCTGCGGCGGGCGTTTCAGCCGGTTTTTGCAAAGGCCGGACGTCTTAGGGGACGTTCGTTCGGCCGGGGATCTCAGCAGAATTCCCAGCGAGGATTCCAGTCCCACAGTGGAGGTGGTCAGGATTCCGGCTTTACCACCGTTCCAACTTCTATCCCTCCCGTAAAGGGAGGGGACAGTTCAGGAAAGGTCGCTTCGGCGGACAACAAGTGGGTCATCACGATTCCAACAATTCAGGTGAGGTTGATTCCTTTTTCCGAAGTGGTTTTGGGGGGAAGGCTCCAATTTTTTCTCCACAATTGGCAGTTAATCTCCAACGATGCTTGGGTCCTCAACACTGTTCAGAGTTACAAGATAGAATTTTATCAGCTCACGCCTCAATCCCTCCTTCCAACCCCGTTGATCTTCTCTCTTCAGGATCGGGAGATAATTTCATCAGAAATAGACTCACTTCTTGCAAAAGGGGCTATTCTTCAAACTTCCCGTCATCCACGAGGGTTTGTGAGTACGGTGTTTCTGGTTCAGAAACGAGGGGGCGGATCCCGCTTGGTCCTCAATTTAAAAGAGTTCAACGGGGGAGTGGTTTACCGCCATTTCAAGATGGAAGGGATCCATCTTTTGCGAGATCTTCTCCGAGCGGGAGATTGGATGGTTCGTCTGGATCTCAAAGATGCCTATTTGTCAATCCCAATCTACGGTCCACATCGGCGGTTTCTCCAGTTCCAATGGAAAGGGAACTGGTTCGAACACCAAGTCCTCCCGTTCGGCCTCTCGTCGGCGCCCTGGTGCTTCACGAAGCTTCCGAAGCCAGTGGTGGAACACTTACGCGCTCGGGGTCTCCGCATGATAATTTATTTGGACGACATTCTGATCATGGCAGATTGTCCTCACAAATTCATCTTACATCTCGAATGGACGATCAACCTTTTACAATCCCTGGGATTTATTGTGAACCCGCAGAAATCTGTTCTCATCCCATCTCAGGTGATGGACTTTCTAGGCTTCCAGGTCAATTCTCTGAACTGTCAGCTTCTTTTACCCAATTTGAAGATTCGCTACATCAAACGGGAGTTGGTTTCGATTATCTCCAAACGGATTGTATCATTGAGATCTATAGCTCGTGTAGTCAGTATTTTGGCGTCTTCAATTCAGGCGATCTTTCCGAGTCCTCTGCATTACAGGGCGTTACAACGGTTGAAGATCCGTCATCTCCAGCGGGGCCTTCACTATTCAGATCAGATTCCTCTTTCGGAGGAGGTGAGGTGCGAGATGCAGTGGTGGCTGGACCACATGGAGGCCTGGAATGGGCGAGCCCTGTTCGGTTCTTCCCCGGAGATGGTGATAGTCCGATGCCAGCCTGTGGGGTTGGGGAGCCCGGTGCGGTTCAATTTCAATGGGAGGTCGTTGGTCCCCTCAGGAGTTGTCTCTCCACATCAATTGTCTGGAACTCCTGGCGGGGTCCTTTGCGATCCGTTGCTTCACGCCTCTTCGGTCCAATTGTTGCATTCTTCTCCGCATGGACAATGTGTCCGTGGTTCGTTATGTCAACAAGTTGGGCGGCACGAGATCCAAGATATTAGCAGAGATCGCCAAAGATTTTTGGCACTTTTGTCTGCGGAAGAAGATCACTGTTATTGCCGAGTATCTTCCCGGCCGCAACAATCAGATTGCGGACTGGCATTCGCGTCACCTTCGGGATTTCAGCGATTGGAGGCTTCATCCTTGCATCTTCCGCTCCCTCCGTCGGTTTTGGGGGCAGTGTCACATCGACCTGTTTGCCTCTCGCCTCAACACGCAGCTTCCCCGGTTCTTCAGCTGGAGACCGGATCCAGAAGCCCTGGCCACGGACGCTTTTCTCCAGACCTGGCCTCCCCTTCTGTGCTACGCCTTTCCTCCATTCATGATGATTCCGAGAGTCCTGGCTCGCACAAAGCGTTATCAGTCAGAGCTGATTCTGATTGCTCCTCTGTGGAGGGCTCAGGCTTGGTTCCCAGTTCTCCTGGAAATGTGTTGTGCGGTGCCGATCCTTCTTCCCCAGAAGTGGAATCTTTTGCTGGACCCTCTCGGCAATCCGCATCCCCTGATCCAGTCAGGCTCTCTCCGTCTTCTGGCTTGGCGCCTTTTGGGGACCGTTGGTCGGTCCCAGGCCTTTCACGAGACGGTTGCAAATTTATCAGTGGCTCTTGGGCACCCAACACTCACAAACGCTACTCAGGTTCTTGGAGACGATGGTGTGATTGGTGTGTTCAACGGGAAGCTGATCCCGCTACAGCGGATGTCTCTCTAATTATTAACTTTTTAGCGTCTCTTGCTTCTTCAGGTTTAGCTTATCGGATGGTTAATAATTTCCGTTCTGCCATTTCGGCAGGCCATAGTCCTCTTGATGGTAAACCCGTGGGTGAACACCCTTTGATTACTAAATTGCTCAAGGGTATACGTCTGGCGACCCCCCCTTGTCCTAAATATACGTCTTTATGGGATGTATCCATTGTCTTGAAGTTTTTGGACGCCTGGCCTTCCAACTCTTTGCTTTCCCGCAAACAATTGTCAGCCAAACTGACCATGTTGTTATGCCTAGTTTCTTGCAGATGGGTGTCTGATGTTTGTGCATTAGACTTGGCTGGTCGTAGTTTTACCCCTGAGGGTGTCACTTTTCGTCTTTCTCGCCGTACCAAAACAAATACTTCATTGATTTCCTATCCTTCTTTTCCTCAACATCCCAACCTTTGTGTGGTCCAATGCGTCAAGGATTACGAGGTATGTACTGCTCCTTTACGTTCAGATATGCAGGGTCAACTGTTGATTGCTTTGCAGAAGCCCTTTCGCCCTGTTACCCCGGCTACTTTAGCTCATTGGGTTCGCTGGCTTATGTCTGAGGCCGGCATTGATGTGTCCATTTTTGGTGCTCATTCGGCACGGGGAGCTATGGCTTCTAAAGCTTTTTCGATGGGTGTTACTTTGTCTGACATTATGAAGGCCGCAGATTGGTCTTCTGATTCCATGTTTAAATCTTTCTATTATAAACCTATTGATCATGTGGCTTCTGTTGTGGTGGATAAGCTTTGAACAAGCATAATCGGAGCCTCCTGTCCTGACATAGAATTCAAAATTTGCGAACATACGTGACAAGAATTTTCAATTCTATTAAGGACAAGGAGGCGAGGATTATCCCACCCATTGTTTTTTCTGATGTTTTTATTGCATTTATATTGATGTTTTGCATATGCATTATATTTCTGATAATTCATTGTTCTCTGATATCTTCCCCCCCCTTTTTTGTATTTTATTCTATATTGGATGTTTTTTACGGCAGTCTGTCTCTTTTCAGGTTCTGATCCGAAGTGACGATGTTACTGCTTCATCTGGTTTTTTCTTCTGCATCCGATGGCCTTCTGTTCCCAGGGTCCTGTGGCCTTCCAGTGCTGCGTTTTGCCTTATGGACTTCTGCTGTTGCTGATGGTTGTTCATCCTGCTGGTCATCGTGAATCTTGAACTGTTTCCTTTTATTTGAACTGCTCTCCTCACCAAAGAAAGAGGATGTTGTACTTGCTATATGACCTTTTATACTGTAGTCTCTATGGTTATGCACGTCATACCCTGGTGTTTATGGGTATTGTAGTTTTTCTTTGCTTATACTGTGTTTTTATTGGCTGCTGAGCATTTCTAGTAAAGAAATGAGAAAGCATAATCCTCGCCTCCTTGTCCTTAATAGAATTTAAAATTCTTGTCACGTATGTTCGCAAATTTTGAATTCTGCAGCACACACAGAAAGAGGAAAACACCTCGTAGAATTGTTTTTGTGCGAAAGGTGCACCTCAATGCACAAAAACAATCCTGCCTGTAATCGAGGCACCTGCACTATGGTGCAAGGTTAACTACGTTGGCGCTAGGCTGCCAGAACGGCGCCGGTGCAGGCTGAAAGGACAGGAATCCCGCGTATTGCTTAAATACAGTGCAATCTTGCCCTTTCACTTTGATGTAGAGCAGCGCCCCATGGTGCCTTGATGTACTGCCCGACGCCAAAATGCCATAAATGAGACCCAGTATTTATGCAATATGGGACGATATGGTAATATGGCAAAATGGTACAATCCTAAGAATCCTTTTGATCTTTAGAGAGAAAAAAAAATTAGGACAAATAAACATATTTCTCCTCGTTACGCCTCACCTCGGGAGGCGTAAGGATTTGGCGCTTCCACAGTTTTACATTGTTTTGCAAATCTGGGAAAGCGTCAAAATCCATCAGTTTCATATGAAACACCCACCGCAACACCCATGGAACGCCTTCCGGGTGCAGAGTAAGGGAATGCAGTGATTTACGCTGCCTTGCCTTATTCCATATCTGTCAATAAATCAATTGGGATTTATAAAGTGCGACTAATCACGTGATAGGGTATCAAGGCTCTTGCAGGCCCCGGAGACTTATTCGAACAGCCAGGTCTTGAGGGTCATTCGGAATTCTGGAACTGAGGTGATGGTCCCGAGGTGCGTGGGAGGCTGTTCCAGGTCTTTGCTGCGATGTGGGGAAAAAGGGTCCTCCGCTTCTGCTTCAGTAGATGCAGGGAGTATGTGGAAGTGAAAGGGAGGCAGAGCGTAGTCTTCTTGATGATTGGTTGAAGTTAATACGGTGGTTAATGTATGCGGTTCTGTGGTTGTGTAGAGCCTTGTGTGCGTGGATCAGAGGCTTGAACTGGCATCTCTTCTGCACCAGGAGCCAGTGGAGTTTCCTGAGGTGGGGTGTGATGTGGGTGTGTTGGGGAAAGACGAGGATGAGTCTGACTGCGCGTTCTGTATAGTCTGAAGTCTCTGTAGAAGATGTCCAGCGATTCCTACGTTGAGGGCATTGCCTAAGTCCAGTCGGCTGGTGATGAGGGTCTGTCTCATGCTGCGTCTCGCGTGCAGGAGTAGGTGGAGGGGATGGTGTTGATCTGTGATTTCATGGTGAGTTTGTTATCAATGATGATTCTGAGGTTTCTGGCATGGATGGAGGGGGTGGCTACCGGTGCTAGGTGTGATGGCCACCAGGAATCATTCCATGTGTTGCTGCTGGTGCCAAAGATCAGTACTTCAGTCTTGTTGTGTTCAGCTGCAGGCAGTTGTTCTTCATCCAGTTTGCGACATTTGTCAAGCATCCGTGGAAGTTGGTCCTGGTGGTAGAGGCGTCGTCGGTAAGTGAGAGGATGAGTTGGGTGTCGTCTCTGTAGAAAATTATGTTCAGACTGTGGGATCTGGCGATGTTGGCCAGCGGGGTCATATATGCATTGAAGAGCATGGGGCTGAGGGATGAGCCCTGGGAGACACTGCAGGTGATCTCCTTGGGTTCAGAGGTGAACGGTGGCAGGTGGATCCTCTGGGTTCTTCCAGTGAGAAAGGAGGTGGTCCATCTGAGCGCGTCCCCTTGGATGTTGATGTGCTGGAGTCTTTCAATCAGATTGTGGTGGGATACGGTGTTGAAGGCTACCGAGTTTTCGAGGAGGATCAACGCTGCTGTTTCCCCTTGGTTGAGGAGTTTTCGGATGTTGTTAGTGGCTGCGATCAGAGCAGTTTTGGTGCTGTGATTGTTGCAGAAGCCAGAATGGGAGGCACAGAGTAGCTGGTTCTGCTCCAGGTGTGTCTTGATTTGATTGTTGATGATCTTTTCCAGAACCTTCGATTGGAATAGAGCCAGGGAGATTGGCCAGTAGTTTTTGAGTTCGCTGGAGACAGTGGAGGGTTTTTTGAGTAGTGATCTGACTTCAGCTTTTCCAGGCATCTGGAAAGGTTGAAGTTGTGATAGAGGTGTTGAGTAGGGTGGTGAGTTCTTGGCCGATCCTTTGGTTTCCGAGGTTGAGGATGTGGTATGGGCATGAGTCTGTGGGAGCCTTCGAGTGGTTGATTTCATGGTGGAGGTGGTGTCCTTGTTAGGGAGGATGTTCCAGGGGGTCAGTGTGTGGTTCATGTCGGTTATGGTGGTGGTGTATCTGTCAAGGAAGTAAGTAGGTGTGGGTTGGGGTTCGAAGTTTCTGTATATGTTTGCAATCTTATTGAGGAAGAAGTGGTTGAGATTGGAGCACAGCTCCTGTGAGGGCATGATGAAGTTTTTGCTGTCAGCTGGGTTGGAGAATTCCTTAACGATTTTGAAAAGTTCCTTTGTGTTGTTGGTGCTGGTTTCAATGTATGCCAAAAGGGCTCTCATCTTAGTTGCCCTCAGCAGGCAGTGGTCGAGGTTGAGGGAGGTCTTAAAGACCATCTCCTCTCCAACTGTTTGCTGTCCTGTTTTGCTGTTCTGAGTTCTTGGGTGTACCAGCTGGCATTTTTGGAGGATTTTCTCTGGATGTTGCTCTTGATGGGGACAATTCTGTCTGCACAATTGGTAATCCAGACATTAAGCAGGGGAGTAACTCCTTTACTCCAAGGGAGAGTCTTCAGTTTTCTAGTCGAGCAGAAGGTCTAAGGTCCAGGATTCAGTTTCAAAGTTTCGTCCAGGAATATCTAAAGTCCTGTAGCCAGGGGTTCCTACTTTATACCCAAGGAAGGGGTTGGACATACTCTGGGTACCCACCTATGGGAGGTTCAGGAAAGAGGGGTGGCTACACCCATTTCCTTTGTCCAGTTTTGTGCCAGAGCAGGGGCTGGGTAGCTCCTGGGACCGGTTTGAACTGCACTATACACAGGGACACCAAATGTGCCCCTGTGCAGACTTCAAAGCACTCTTGGAGTGCACCCACCCAGCCCCAAAACACTAAAGCCTGTCTGGGAGATGGTCACACCTCCCTGTGACAGGAAACCTATTGTCAGGCCTTCCTCTGACGGAGTTTCGTCCAGCAGCAGAAGGGCAGGCTTGTGTCTGTGGCTGGCAGCATCCATTTTGTGGTGCCCGGGTTCTGTTAAGCTGGTACCGGTGTACCGGTGTAGTCAAGTTTCTCCCTCTGGTAGGGTGGAATCATACCTCCCACACCAGTTACTGGCGTGGAGGTATGATTCCAAAGTGCTTGACACCAAACACAACCTGTTTCTGTGCAGCCATTCCAAAGTTAGCATTTACCGCCAGGTTATAATGCACTTAAGAGTATATGGTCTGGCTGCATCACATACAACCCCGGAGAACATATTCCGAAGGCTGTAGAGGGGCTCTGCTCATGCATGGGCACCCTCTCACATGAAAACCAAGCACCCTGCCTTCAGGATTGTTAAGGTCTGCCATAGGGGTGACTGATAGGTTTGTATGTGTGTGATCCGAAGCACCACCTTACCCAACCTGCAGTAGCAGACCTGCGGTGTCATTTTGGAAGGCTGTCCAGGGGTGGCATAATACATGCTGCAGCCCCTGGTAGGCCTCTGGGGTACCTATGCCCTTGGTACATAGTGTGCCGTATTCTATGGACTCCTAAGGGTACCAATCTGGAGTGTACCTAAAGTACATTGAATCAATTTAAAAGAGAAAGCAGATAGGCTGATGCCCTGAATAGCAGGATCCCAGCCAAACTAAGTCAAAACCCGTCAAAACACCAGGAAGAAAAAGGGGGCAACCATGCAGTCAGATTCCACCTTCCTACAAAAGGTGGGAGGTGGATCCTCTGGGTTTGTCCGGTGAGAGAGGAGGTGATCCATCTGAGCGCGTCCCCTTGGATTCCGATGAGGAAGAGTCTTTCAATCAGTTTGTGGTGGCATATCATGTTGAAGGCTGCCGAGAGGTCGAGCAGGATCAAAGTTGTTGTTTCTCCTTGGTCAAGGAGGGTTCATATGTCATCGGCTGCGATCAGGTCAGTTTCAGTGCTATGATTGACGCGGAAGCTGGATTGGGAGGCATCGAGTAGCTGCTCCAGGTGTGTCATGAGTTGATTGTTGATGATCTTTTCCAGAACCTTCGATTGGAATAGGACCAGGGAGATTGGCCAATAGTTTTTGAGTTCGCTGGGATCGCCTGCCAGAGGGTTTTTTGAGTAGTGGTCTGACTTCAGCATGTTTTCCAGGCATCTGGAAAGGTTGAAGTTGTGATAGAGGTGTTGAGTAGGGTGGTGAGTTCTTGGCCGATCCTTTGGTTTCCAGGGTTGAGGATGTGGTGTGGGCATGAGTCTGTGGGAGCCTCCGAGTGGTTGATTTCATGGTGGAGGTGGTGTCCTTGGTGGAGAGGATGTTCCAGGTGGTCAGTGTGTGGTTTGTGTCAGTTAGGTGGTGGCACATCTGTTGAGGAAGTCTGTAGGTGTTTTGTGGGGTTCAAAGTTTCTGTATATGGTAACGATCTTGTCATGGAAGAAGTGGTCGAGGTTGTCCCACAGCTCCTGTGAATGTGTGATATTGTTTTCACTGGCAGCTGAGTTGGAGAATTCCTTAATGATGTTGTTGTTAGCACTGGTTTTGATGCGTGCGGCAAGGGTTTTCATCTTTGTTGCCCTCAGCAGGTGGTGATAGAGGTTGAGGGAGGTCTTGAAGGCTGCCATGTCGGGTGTCTACTTGCTGATGCGCCATCTTCTCTCCAACTGTTTGCTGTCTTGTTTTGATGTTCTGAGCTCTTGTGTGTACCAGCTGGCCTTTTTGGAGGATTTTCTCTGGATGTTGCTCTTGATAGGCATGATGCTGTCTGTGTAATTGTTGATCCAGGTGTTGACGCTTTCCACTCCCTGTTTGAGGTTGGTGGTGGTAGCAGGGTTGGAGGTGTTGAGGGCGTTTGCCCAGCTGGTCTTTCATTCCACCTTCGGGGGAGGGGGGCATTGGACATCTTGGGGGTGGTGGTGTGCGGGCTGGAGATGCTGAAGTGGACGATGGAGTGATCAGTCCATGTGAGTAGCTATGAAGCCATTTAAAGCCACTCCAAGTGGCTTTGCGTTGCTGGAGCAGGGTTTTCTGTCAAAACCCGAACATCAGTTTATATTTTTATATGTCATAATTAAACTTACTGATAATTAATTATTAGATATTAATTTTGTTGAAGTTTCTGACTAATCAACCTTACTAATGAAAGAATTACACGTGGGAATGCATTTATGTTGCTTTATTAATACGTGAACAAAGTTGGTGAGCAAATTAATTAAATATGTGTTGCTAAAGTGCTATTTGTTATGTCTTTGCGCTTTAAAAATAACGTGCTTTAATGCTTCTTTATGTCGCAGATGGCTAGATAAATACATACACATAAGGGTTTTAGTGGGAATTAACACTGTGTAATCATTACGATGTGGTAACGTTGTTTTGTGTTTCTTTTAATTAAGATTGTCCATTCTGGCCTAGTCAAAGATGGCCGACAATTACAGCCTGCATTTGAGTAGCTGAAATACGAAGAGAGGCCTCGCTGAATATGGTTGAAATCCTGACCTCGGCCTCTGTCTGTATTAAAAGTTTCCGTGAGGACGGCAGCTCTGGGCTTGACGCCAGTTGTCACCAGTTATCCTTGGGAGAGAATAAAAGCCACAATGAACTTTGATAAACTTGCGGTGGCTTCACTATGATTCCGAGGAAGAGCATTCATGGATGTTAAATTTTTTAGTTTATGCTTCCTTCTTCCCTGTTTTTATTTTTGAGATTTTCGAGAGCGGAGGTTTTTCTAAATGTTGCGAGTCAACATCCTTTCCTGCTCGCTCTGCTCAACGGCTCAAGCTCAACGGACATTTAGAGTTTGTTACTTTTAATGTGTAAGTTTTACTATAAATATTGTTAGACTAGAGAGGGTCTAAGGCCACTTCTTCCCGAACCTATGCGCGAGAGGATCGACGCTGATTGAGAGGACGGCGACTCGGGAGACTTTACTGAGAGACCTGTCCTGACCTAATTACGACATTTAGCTAGAATAGGTAACTATGAGAATAATGATTTTGCTATTGATTGATTTCCATTTGAACTAATTTAGATAAAATAACCTTTTGTTTAAATCACAGTGTCGGGTGGTTATTTCTTTGTCGATTTATTGAGTTTCCAAATGTGTTCTTATTGATTAAATCATGACTCGAGACATATCAATTAGCTTACATTGACCTCAGTTTAGATGCAGATTGATTTAGGAGTTCTCTCGTATATTCAGTAAGGATAGAGTAATAGAATGAATGTTAGTGTGATGGGCCCTAGCGTATGATGTGTGTGTGTGTGTGTGCGTATGACTGTGGAATTACTCTGTCCGTGGAAGTAAGGAGAATTTATAAGCTCCGATCTGCAGCAGTTTCCTGGTAGCAGTATGATGGTTTTGATTATTGTCTTGATCTGATAGATTGCTTGTACATAGGCTTTTGGATTTATTGATTTATTGATTGATGTTGATACATGTACTAACATTATATGTTGAAGTCGTCGAATTGAGTTCTATGTAGTGTGTACGGCTTCTGGAACGTAGGGAGCTGGTGACGGTTCCGTAGTAGGGCAGAGGGAAGTGAGTGCTGCTCTCGGGAAAGACGGGATTGTTGGCCCTGTACGTATGCAGGGAAAAGCATGTGACAATTGAAGTTGCGCGTCGCATTGTCTAGGTTCGGAATCAGTGCCATCGCCGTGTGTTACTATTAGAGACATATTTTCTGTATAAGAGAAGTGTGTATGGTAGCGAAGGTTATCTGTGAAACTCTGGTCTTAAGTCCCAGGGATCCGTAAGGTTCGCCGTTAAAGCTTATCGCTGGAGAAGTAATCGGTATTCTCTGAGCTTGATTGAAGGACTGGGCAGAGGTAAGCGCTGCTTGGTTAACGTGTGTTATAATTCTGTAGTGGGACAGACTGTTCGCTGTTCTCGGGAAAGGCAGGATTCTGTGAGGATGTGCTACATTTTCTGGTGTGAAAGTGCGTGAATGTATGAGCATTTAGTCACTTGTGAGACTCTTTGGAGCATTCCTAGAGGAAACAGTTATTGGATGCATGTTAGAAGGGCAGAGTAGAGGGATGTGCTACTGTGTCAACGAGAGTAATAATTTCGTAGTGGAGCAGAGGTAAGCGCTGTTCTAGAGAGAAGCGGGATTCTTGTGAGAAAGACTTTTCTTTACTATTCTATGGTTAGTGAAGCAGACAATGGAGATGTTTTTATGTTGTAACTAATAGATTTTGTAGAATCTGAAACGAAGTCTACTGAGAAGGTTTTGTAAAGGAGGGGTAGATGAGTGACAGAAGACAGAGTAGAAGCGACTGCAGCGACTACTGACATCAGACAAGACCGCGCTGTGATTGGGCAGTGGATTAGAACAGTGCTCGCGCTGTGATTGGTGCGTTGGTGTGAGCCGCGCAGGGATTGGAAGGAGTATAGGGTGACGTAGACGCTCCAGGATTGGTGCGTTAGTTTGAGTCGCGCTGTTATTGGACAAAAGATCGTACAGTTGCGGAAAGGACTAGAGGGTTGTAGTAAACACTAAAATGTATTACCAAACGGAGGAAAAGAAAAAGAAATCCTTGTTCGGTAAAATTAAAAAATGGTTCGACAAGGATAAGGACAAAATAACTAGAGAAGGCGAATTGCTACCTCCGACAAGAACCCCTGCATCCTTTATGGTTGCGAAATATGGGTATCATACCTGTATTTGGTTAGACAATTGGGCTAAGTACACTAAAGAGGATGGTGTTTTAGCGTTCCCGGAACATGGTTCATTTAATCTGGCCGTGTTGAGAAATTTACGGGAAAAGATGATGTGTCTAGAGCCTAGACCAAGGCCGACACAGTTTGAGGCATTGGTGGAATGGGAAGATGAGGTGCATGAGCGAGAAAAGCAGAGGAGTGGAGGCAATTATAGGTATATTTTTGGGAGGAAATATGATCGTGAAACTCATCATGATCGAATGAGGAGATGGCGAGATGTTAGTATGTCAGAGGGATTATATCCTATGAGAACTGTTGAGGAAGCAGAAGGGAGGAAAGGTGCGGAAAAGGTACCTAATACAGAATTGAGGAGGTATGGGGCTAATGATTATGAGGATGAAGTCTTGGATGACATGATTTACAAGAGGCCACCTCCATATAGACCAGAACCAGAAGTGAGAACACCAGTTGCTACTGCAATAAGAGATACTTTGCAGATCATTAAAACAGAGGTTGCGACACCTGATTTGAAAAGTGGTAGCTCTTTCACGGAAAGAGAGAGAGAGAACGAGAGAGAGAGAGTGCAATCGGGGATGAGAAAACAAGAGAGTTAGCAAGAACAACATCTGAGTTGACAGAAAAGATCAGAGAATTAACGGAGAATCTAGAGGCTGTTACAGTGCCTGTCACTATAGGTCCGGTTATGCCTATATTTGATAAGCAAAGAATGGGTGAAAATGGTTTGACGGTTCCTTACGTAGGAAATGGTTTGGTTAATTCTTCGGGAGAGTCAGGAATGAGGATGGAAGAAAATCATTTGAGACAGCTGAGACATGACACATGTGGTGGAGGGTCAGATGTACAGCCTAATTCAGGATTGAATACTGGTTGTTTAGAAAGATCAATTTTAGAACCACAGAGGATGGCAGAACAAGTGAGTACAGTGAAAAGATCTACAGAAATAACGGCTGAGGATTTGAATGATTGGTTGAAAGTTCTCCAAAAGAAGGATAAAGATTCACAGGCAGTGGATGTAGCCAGGTTGCGTATAGAACTGGAGGAACTTATAGCAGGAACAATTCCTACAGAGATGTTGAAAAATCATCATGATGGAGAGTTGTTATTCATGTGCAAGAGTATTACCTGGATGGCTAAAAGTACACATGACAGGTTAAGAGGAATAGCGAGTGAAATGGGAGTTGATATGGATAAGGTGAAAGCTTTGCAGAAGCCTTACAGGGTGGATTTCTCTGACAAGGATATTGAGAATCTAAATGATGTTGGTAGAACAGATTAAGGAAATGATTTCCTTATTGCGAAAATGGGGTGATGTGGAAAAATGGAAGGATAGGTGGTACAAGAAAAGGGAAGATTCAGTGGACAGGACTTATTCAGCATTTCCCATGAGAGAAAAGGAAAAAACAGTGGATGCCTATCCTATGAGAGAGATTCCTGGAGGAGGATATGTACATGTCCCATGGACTAGACAGGATATTTTGTCATTTACGAATGATTTTCCTCGATTGAGAGAAAAGCCCGTCGAGTGGTATAGGCAGGTAGATAGGTTTGGGAAATTGTCAAAAGTGCTGTGGATTGACCTGAATAGTCTGTTTGATATACTTGTTCCAGCAGACTTGTGGGCAGAGTGCAAAATAGTTGTAGATTGGCCTGCTAAGGAGTATCCAAGAGATCAGAAAACAGGAGCTCCAGACCCGGAGGTTATGAAAAAGTACGAGCAGGTTATTGTGTTCCTGACGAATAAGGTACCCCCTAAAAAAACAGACTGGGTTAAGATAGATCGGACACATCAGGAAGCAAAAGAATCAGTTCATGCTTTTTATGAAAGGCTGATACTGGCTTTTAAACAGTTTAGTGGAGATGAACACCTGGGTGATAAGGATTTTAGTCATTTTGTATACAGATTTGTATATGGCTTGAGACCTGAAATCAGTGAAAGGATTCGTGAGCACACAGTTGGTTGGCAGAGTAAAACGATTGATGAAATCTTGAGACATGCGAAGTTCTTCAGTGATGAGATTGAGGCAAAGAAAGCTGAAAGAGAAAGCAATGTGGGCACAGGTGAAAGTTGCTGAAAGACAAGAAGCACAGATGGTGGAACAAGCAAATAATCCAGGAAATAGGCCCAGATATGGTGCAGGAAAAGGAAAGGGGAATTTAGAGGAGGCCAAAAAAAAGTTCCCATGTCACAACTGTGGACAATTGGGGCATTGGAGATCCGAGTGTACCAATCCACCATTAGTGAGTAATGAGAATAAATCATTGAATCAACAGGTGCAGAACGAGGGGTGTAATCATCAGCAGCAACAGCAGAAGGTTGTCAGACAGCAGAGTCAAGAGCCAAAACTGCCCTTGCCGCAGAATAGAGGGTCCCAGAAATATAACCAGGACTCAGGATTCCACAATGATGAGCAGGTAAATAAACCGAGACGTACTAACCCGGTACAGCAGTACTGGTTAAAGAATGAGGGGAGTGAGTCTGAAGGGGACTATTGACGGTGCCGAAGAGAGGAGGAAGAGTGCATACTTGGTGCAACTCTAGAAATAGACCAGGCAGGACCATTTGTAGATGGGAAAATAAATGGGGAAAGTGTTACTTTTTTGGTAGACACAGGAGCGACAAGATCAACTGTCAGGTCAGCAGATATAAGAAATCTTCCTCTCTCGGACGAAGCAATCCAAGTGGTTGATGTAGCTAATACACAGATTAAGACTCGACTTACTGAACCAGTAAGGGTAAGAATAGGGACATTTTCAGATATGCACAGGTTTGTGGTCTGCGACACTAGTCCAGTGAACTTGTTAGGTAGGGATTTATTGTGTAAAATGAATTGCACAATTTTTTGTACTCCGGATAGATTAGCCTTGAGACACCAGATGAGGATGTCTTGTACAGGATGACTCTAGATAATAGAGAAAGTGAGATTGTTGGGACATATGCTGTATTTAATCCAGATGACTTGCCTTAAGAGTTGAGGAATACAGTAAAAGCAGCGGTCTGGGATTTTACTGGAGAAGATGTGGGATTGATGAATAATGTAGATCCAGTGAAGATTTCAGTGAAAGAGGGAATCACTTATCCTAATATCCCACAGTACAGATTGACACCAGAGATAATTGAGGGAATAACCCCTATAATTGACAAAATGATTCAACAGGGTGTTTTGAGAGAGTTACAGAGTAGTCCATGTAATTCACCAATAATGGGGCTGAAGAAACCTAATGGGAAGTTCAGGATTGTACAAGATTTGAGAAAGATTAACAAAATTGTCGTAGCATGCTGTCCCATTGTGCCAAATCCGTCAGTGATTTTGTATCAGATTCCTCATGATGCTGAATGGTATACAGTGATTGATTTGTGTCATGCTTTCTTTTCAATTCCATTGCATCATGACAGCCAGACGATTTTTGCATTTCGGTTTGGACAGCGTATTTTGGCATGGGGCCGTATCCCACAGGGGTATATAGAGAGTCCATCAATATTCAATCAGTTGTTAAAGAAGTCTTTGGAAAGTCTGATCATGCCTGAAAATTCAGTACTGGTACAGTATATCGATGACTTACTTGTGGCATCGAAGACACGTGAAGCTTGTGAAGTAGATACTATAGCTTTACTGAATCATCTGGCAGATGGAGGGTTAAAGGTATCTCCAGCTAAATTGCAGTTTTGCAAAAAAGAAGTACATTATCTTGGACACAATATTGAAAAAGGTCTGAGAAAAGTGACCAATGACAGGATCAAAATTATCAGAGGAATGAGAGCCCCAATGACCCAGAGAGAAGTGAGGATGTTTCTGGGAATGGTGGGTTATTGTCGTCAGTGGATAAGTAATTTTTCCCTGATAGCAAAGCCACTGATTAAATTGACCAAAAGTCAAGTGAAAGACCCATTGGAACTGAATGCAGAACAAATGGCAGCATTTGAAGAATTGAAGAGCAGAATGTGTGAAGCTCCTGCTTTGGGAATGCCAGACTATGAGAAGGAGTTTGAATTGTACTGTAGTGAGAGAAATGGTTGTGCACTTTCAGTGTTAATCCAGAAACATGGACGACTGAGAAGGCCGATTGCGTACTTCTCATCAACACTTGACCCAGTAGCTGTGGGTTTGCCAGGTTGCCTGAAAGCAGTAGCTGCTACATGCAGAAGCTGGGAACAGAGTGAGGGTATAATAATGGGATATCCTGTACGGGTATTCGTACCTCATGATGTGGCAATTCTTTTGACAAGAAGCAGAACTCAATATATGTCACATAGTCGGCTGACTAAATATGAGAAAATCATTCTGGGAGCATCAAATGTGACTCTTGAGAGATGCGTGAATGTGAATCCAGCAACACTCTTGCCAGATGCTGAAAATGTGAGTGTGAGAGATGATGTTGATCATGATTGCCTGGATGTGCTTGATTACTGTACAAAACCGAGACCAGACATAAGAGATCTGCCACTGCCTGAGAGTGATCATGTGTTGTTTGTAGATGGATCTTGTCTGAGAACTGATGATGGTGTGTTGAGTGCAGCATATGCGGTGTGCAAAGTTTCAGAGGTTATGGAAGCTTCGTCTTTGAAAGGAGTAAGATCTGCTCAAGTGGCTGAATTGGTGGCATTGACGAAAGCTTGCAAGATTGGAAAAAATTTGAGAGTGACTGTGATGACTGATAGTCAGTATGGATTTGGAGTGGTTCATGATTTTGGCCAACTTTGGCTACAGAGAGGTTTCTTGACGTCGAGTGGGACTCCAATAAAGAATGCTGAAGTGATTGGGAAGTTGCTTGAGGCGATACAGCTGCCTAAAGAATTAGCAGTTGTAAAATGTGCTGCTCATGGACAAGGAGATGATTTTGTTACTCTTGGTAATCGTTTTGCAAATGACATAGCACAGTATTGTGCAAAGAACGATCATTCGATTAACAAGGGACGAGAAAGGGAAATGTCTTTTTGTTCTGTGATGTTTACTAATGTCCTGGAAACATGGGATGAGGTGAAACAGTTGCAGGATGAAGCAGGAGATGAGGAAATGAGGGATTGGATCAAGGCAGGTTGTGCTCCAAGAGAGAAAGATCATGTTTGGATCTATAGAGATGGAAGACCAGTTATGCCTAACTCCATGCTGTCAACAATGGCAAGAATGTATCATGGTCAGGGACATCTGGGGAGGGACGCTATGATTAGGTCCTTTAAACAAACCTGGTACAATGCAAAGTTCAGGCTGATTGCAGAGAGCATCTGTCAGAGATGTTTGATTTGTCAGCAGTTCAATACTGGAAAGAAGACAGTGGTGAGCCTAGGAACAATAGGCAGAGAAGGAGGTCATTTTACCAGAATGCAAATAGATTTCATTGAAATGCCTCAGGTCAATAGATTGAGGTATGTTCTAGTGGTAGTCTGTTTGTTCTCAAGATGGGTAGAAGCCTATCCGACTAGGAGAAATGATGGAATAACAGTGGCAAAGTTGCTGCTAAGAGAATTGATTCCTAGGTACGGGTTCCCAGTGACAATTGAGTCAGACAGAGGGGGACACTTCTACAATGAGCTCATGGGTTTGATTTGTGAAGCATTGAGCATACAGCAGAAGCTACATTGTGCATACAGGCCAGAGGCTTCTGGCGTTGTGGAGCAGATGAATGGCACAATCAAAAACAGAATTGGTAAGATCTGTTTAGCCACTGGAATGAAATGGCCTGATGTCTTGCCTCTAGTGCTAATGACTATTAGGTCTACTCCAGATAGAACTACAGGGTTGAGTCCACATGAAATATTGATGGGACGAGCAATGAGACATGCATTTGTGCCTGTCAACAAATTGATGACAATAACTGATGACATGATTTTGGATTACTGTAAAGGCCTGGCTGACGCAGTTCATTCTGTGTTTCACCAGGTTGGAGGAGACGCCACCACACTTGAAAAGAAGCAAGCCCATGATCTGAGTCCAGGGGACTGGGTGAGGATAAAAGTGCACAGAAGAAGAAATTGCTTGGTTCCGAGGTGGGGAAGGCCAAGACAAGTCATTCTGACTACGACAACTGCAGTAAAGTGTGCTGGTGTGAAGAACTGGGTTCAAGTTTCAAGTTTATTTTATTATGATAAGGAACTCTTTATGAGGTCCACATAAAACAACATATACATACAAAACAAAAAATACATAAAATATTATTCCATCACAATTACACGAAACATCTTAATACAGGTCCAAAAAACATTTAAAAAAGTTGTACAGTTTAAAAGCAAACATTTCATTGGGTGGGTTAATCAAGGCTGCCTTAAATGAAGAAGCAGATAATATGTTGAGATGTAAGCAAATTGGTCTTAACCATCTACGCCTGCAAGACATCAGTGCAGGACAAACAAACATGACATGATCTAAGTCCTGATCATACAATTGACAAAGATCACAGCATGCCGAATGACCATACCAGCTGGCATGTAGAACTTTCAGGGGAAGCAAATTATGTCTTAATAAGAACACAAGGCGTCTAACGCCATGGGAGATGTTCCAATACATATACGATTGAGCTTTCCGCAGGGTATAAGATTCGATAACAGGCGTACCACCTTTTTTCGCTAAACAGAAGTCTCTATCCTGACAAAACCCCAATTCCCAGGAGGCTGACTTCAGAACAGTTTTTAATTGATGAGAGGATAATAAAAATAAAGTCTCCTCATCCAATTTCAATTGCAGCACGGCAAATCTGAAGTTTTTTACAATCAGGGAGAAATCATTAAAAGATCCTAATAATTCATTTTTTATAAGATCTCTTAAGGTATTAGGTTCTCCTTTAGATAAAGCTACTACCCAACGTATGATACTTGCCAGACCTTGAACCCAACTGCTACGTAAACCCAATTCCTGTCTCAAGGAAGCAGTCGAATTTGCTGTACCTACAGACATTAAACTGCGTAAAATTTTCCCTTCCGCAGAGTTTAAAAAACTCCACTTTTTTACATCAATTAACTCAATTCCGTACAACAGGGAGGCCGGAACTTTCGCTCTGAAAACATCTAAAAGAATAGAAAAATGCCTTCTACCTGTGGCTTTATACAGGGAAACTAAACTCTTTCCCTGAGAAATAGCCTTCCGAGAGTTATTGTCAATGTGTAATTTGTCACTTAAATTATAAGTGACAATTTTACCTAGGAAGGTATAAGATTTCACACATTCCAGTTTTTTCCCCCCCCACAACCCATGGATAATTAAGGCATTTAGGCTTCTTTCTACCAGAAAAGCAAATCACTTTGCTTTTTGCCGTATTTATTGATAAGAAATGACTTTCCGCAAATTCAGAGAGTGCTTGCAACCGATTGTTCAGGCCCTTTGGGGTGAGATCCAAAATCAGGATGTCGTCTGCATACATAAGGCATGCAATTGGAACTCCACCCAAGGACGGGGCAATACCGGCGCAAGCAGAAAGTGTGACGGGTAAATCAACAGTATATAAGGAAAATAGCAATGGAGCCAAAAGGCAACCTTGCTTCAACCCATTGGAAGTGGGAATTAATTTAGATACACCACATTCACCTCCAAGTAGAACTCTGCACCAGGTGTCAGAGTAAAGGGCGCGAATTAACTTGATCAGGAATGGGGGCATACCTAAGTTAAATAACTTTCTCCACAGCAAAATTCTATCTACTTTATCAAAGGCGGTGGAGAAGTCAATAAAGGCGCCATATACCTGACCACCACGGATTTTCACATATTTTTCATTGATAACTTGCAATGCAGTCAGGTTGTCTAAAGTTCCATGATTTTGTCTGAAACCTGTTTGCTCCATGGGAAGGATTTTATGTTCAAATACCCATTGATTCATTAAAGTAAGCACACATTTTGCGAAAACCTTACCAATGGCATCAAGCAAAGCAATTTGACGGTAATTTTGCGGTAGATCTCTTGCCCCTTTTTTATATAAAGGGACAATAATACTTCCTTTCCAGGAGGGGGGGACTGTTCCACTAGAAAAACAAAATTTAAACACTGGAAAGAGTATTTTACTCCAAAGTTCACTCTGGTGTTTTAATACTGAAATTGGGATTTTATCAGGACCCATCGCACCAGAGGAACGCATATTCTTAATGGCACATTCAATTTCCTTTTCCGTTGGACAGTCAAGTATACGTGAGACATTATCAGATTCAACATTAAAAACTTGAGAATTATTGTTACTGTACAACTTCTCGATATAATGAACCCACACCTGTTCCTCAATGGCAATAGGCGGAGGACTGGCTCTGGTACCACAACCTTTGCCAATTAAGGACCAGAATGTCTTGGCTTGGCCATTATAAGAAGCTTCCCTCAGTTGAATCCAGAGGGCATCTTCCTTAGAATGTTTTAAACGGGCCTTAAGTCTAACTCTCCTTCTTTTTAAAATAAACAACTTAGACTTAGCTTCTTGGGTAAAGAATAAAAATTGTCCCCTTACCACTTTGTTTATTTCTCTATTTAAAGCCCGTAAAGGATGAGGGACTGCGAGGGATTGTTTCACACCTGGTTTCTTTTTTGCACTAGCAGTTACAGAATCTAAAAAATTAATAAAACTCAACAGCTCTCTCCCTTCCCAGAAGGGTAAATTCTCAACAGTAAAATACAAAAGAGGCACCACATTTTCAACAGTACAAGGGTTCCAAAAACATTTCCCTGATCTGGAATCAAAATTCACAAAATCTGTATCCAGACTCCACGGATCCACTTTCTGAAGATTAACGGAGACAGAAAGCATCAGTGCATTATGGTCACTAAGAATAGACTCAATGACCTTCATATCCTTTAGTAGGTGAAAACCGGCATAATCTACCATGATAAAATCAATAATAGATTTTCCCTTATTAGATTTACGAGTATAAGCTGCCGGGATGTCAGATGGAAGCCTCCCATTTACTATTAAGCATTCAACTTTAAGTAAACCATCTAAGATAAGTTTACCTCTTTTGTTAGTTTTAATTTTGGAGGGAAACTGGGCAGGAGGTATATTCAAAGACTCTTCCAATTGAATATTTCTAAACAACTCCAACCCACAGTTGGATATATTACAATTTAAGTCCCCAAACATTAACACATGCGGAGTTGGGGAGACATCCAACGCTTTAGTTAAAAAAGTGAACAAAGTTTTTAAACCAGCATTAAAACTACAATTGGGGGGAATATAAATATTAACCACAATCAACAATCTATTAGGGCAATCCTCAAATACATCTTTTAGGGTTATTGCTTGAAACAGTTTCCCTGGATCTAGATAGTGTGAATAGTTCCATTGCAGTCTGTTAGATAACAAACATGCTAACCCTCCCTTAGCATAGCCTCTTCTAGTGCTGGTTGCGCTGTATTCCAAAACAAAATAGTCTTTTTCCAAAGCTAATCTTCCTTCAACCCAGGTTTCTTGCAAACAGATTATATCTGCCTTTTGAGAATGCAAGAAACCCAATTTCTCCTTATAATCCTTGAATCCGGCAGTGTTCCATGAGATAAACTTCAGCTCTCTGTTAAAAATTGGAATGTTGTTTAGAACAGGGAGCAGATTTACTCGCTAGAACTCCAGGTAACCAACTCCATTTAGATTGGTCATCCTTCACTGTCTGCTTAAGGGGAGGGTTTTTGTATGAAACTAGCCTTTCATTCCTAGCCACACAAATTTTTAGGTCCTCTGATCTGAGATTAGACCAATCCGACAACAGCACGCCCGTATTAGAGGGAAGTGACAGTGAAGAATTGGCGAGAATACTTTGAGTACATTTTTCCCCAAAGTGTGGCAAGACATCTATCCCTCTAACTTGTAATTCCTCTGCCCACTGTAGAACAAGATTTAACACAACTTTCGAATGGAATTTCACCCTAGTTGATCTTATTGGTTTCCCCACGAAGGAGTTAAGGAGAAATACAATATCTAAATCGGACGTTTGAATTAATTTCAAACTTTCGATCTCTTTAAAACAGATCAGTAGGGCTGATCTATTTAAAATTAAATCTGGTTCAAATAAGGGAGAGAAATCAAGGTATAAAGTATCCACACTTATTTTTTCTTTTGGGAGAATAACTGACATTGAGGATGGAACCTGAAAGGGTCTTGCTGAAGGATTTAGGGAAGTAGGGGACGGGATGACAGAAGAAGTGGTAACCTTAGAAATAACTTGGCAAGATCCTGCTTTAACATTACAATAAGCTGAAAAAGGATTGGCGGTAGGGTGGGAAACCTTGGGGAGGAAAGGATTGGTAAAGCTTATAGGACCTAGACCAGAGGAAGGGGCGTCTTCTTTAGGCGAGACAACCCTAGCTTCTACATGAGAGGTGGGAGACTGCTCCACCTGCGGAGAATCTTCTAGACTTAATTCAGCATTCTTATCAAAAAGAAGTTTCCTCTGTCTTTTTTTAGCAAATCTTCGGATGGGTTTCCTCTTCTTCATTCTAATCTTTTTGTGTTTCAAGGGACTCACTTTTCCCATCAATCCCGTATTTACTTTGGGAATCTCCTCTTCTTTGCTTGATGGCAAGGAGAATATCGGAAAGAGAGATGGAATTTCGGATTTGGGAATGAGAGGAGATGTTACTATTACCTCTATCTTGTCACTGATTGGGGCTATACAATTAGCGCCAGCCGAAACCACTTTGGAAGGATTGGGGACAGCAGGAAGAACTACAGGCTTCTTTTCCTTTTGACCTTCTGTCAAAGGAGAAGACTGAGCTGAATCCAAAACTGCCGAAGCGGAAGGAGCGCTTATTTTTTGGGGCACCAACAGAGAAGCCGATGGTATGGGAAGATCTGACACTAACTCATTTTTACTTAGCAAGAGAACTTGCAAAATTTGCGTTACAGTGTCAAATATACATTCCGAACCTCCCACAAACTTTTCAAGTAAACTCAAAATCGAAGAGAGAATTGATTCCAAAGAGGACAAAGAATTAGAAATTAGCCTCCCATTAATATTTGGAGAACCCTCAGCTAAATTGTTCAATACTGGACCTGAACAAGATGAAAGGTTTAATTGTGAAAGGGAAAAATCTAGTTTATTAGAAGGTGTGCTTCTCAGAGGACCGGTACTTGAAATGGTTATTGCTTCCTCTAAAGGCACACCTTTAGGGTTCCCATGTAACGATCCCACCCGCGCCCTATGAGCTGTTAAATCAATATCAGGCAGTGTAAAATCATTCCTTACTACAGGGATTTAACTAACGCGGCTGACAAAAGATCAGTATTCACTGAAACTTTAGGAACATCCATTAGTGCAACTTGCGAGGAGACAATTTTATCAGATTTTGAGGACATATTACCCAAAGATTCAAGGGGAGCAATCTGTTTCAGATATACATTGTTTGACGCCGAAGGCGAGCCCTTTAGTACTTCGGGACTAACTGAAATAGGCAAAGATTGACTAGCAACCAAGCTTAAACTAGAGGAAACATCAATGACCCCATTAACAGGCACCGAATCGTTAAACCCTGGGATTTCGTTCGGGGGCTGCAGATCAGTGGGTTTATCTTTCCCTTTGTCCCATAAATTGAAAAGCTGACATTGACCTTTCAATTGCATGGAAGTTGCAATTTTGTTCCGAAGGGGGTTAGATTTGGTTTTAGACCCAGATCTCCCTACAATCACTCGCCCAGAGCGTAGTTTTTTAGCCGTCATGAGACTGTATTAGAAGGGGAGTAAGAATCAATTAATAACAATTGTAGAATACGAAACCTAAGAATCCTAAAATACAATAAAATCTATAAAAGCAGTGTCACACAGGTTTAATACCGGAGAACCAAGGGAGGGTGTGGAAATATGGATTTTTATGGTCAGTTATGTCCCCTATCTTGGACCCCAACGGTTTCATGTATAAACCATAAGTACATGTATGTTTCCTCCAGTTCCAGTTATGAAGACGCAAACACATGTGCGTCCACCGTCAACATGTCCTCTTTCAGATCCGCCATGAATGGGCTGGATATTCTATTCCTAAGTATGAAAGGCCACCGGCTTTATATGGTTCACTTATCCCATTTTACAGTTCAGACGAGTAGGCCCTGATTCTGCCATCAAGTTTTTTCTGCCTTCTGTCTCTGAAAGCTCCAGTCTGAGCTCGCATCTGTACCCATGAACTTTGTCCTACTCCCTGCGCGGCTAACGGTGCCTGACTCCAGCCTGTTGCCTGCCAAAAACTGTATTTCACCTTCAAGATTATCTGCTTTGCTCCGCTCCCTATCCAATACATTCCTGTCTAGTAGTTTAAGTAAACATTCTTCCAGCTACCGAGCAAAGGGCCCGGCTTCTCTGTCTCCATGCAAGTAATTCATAGCCCTATTACTATGGAAGATTTCTGCCCTCGCTTCTAGTGTAGACACTTAGACGCTTGTACACGCACTAACGGACAGTATAGTCAGTATAGAATAAGATTCTATCCTAAGAGACCTTTCTTTCTGGATAACACAGTTCTTTAAACATAGGATATTAGATATGATTTGGGATTAGGTTGACATAACCCCAGACTTCTGTCTCCACATGTAGAGCTAAATGTCAAGTCCCCTTCATCCCCTAGTTACACGTCAATCACACGTCATGCTGCTGTGTGCGCATCTCTGCCAAGTATTTCTGCTGACATTGCGAAATTCTTTCATGGAACCACCCATTTATGACATCATACCTGATGACGTTCTTTAGTTACACCCACTTTAGTTACGCATGTATGTTCTTATCTTTGTTATCAACTGTTACGCCTCCGGCATCTGTTTCACTGTAATGCCTATTGTATATAAATGATTACTTGTCAATAAAGTGGGGTCCTTCACTTCCTGAACCTTCGTGGTGATGGAATATGGAGTCCTCAATTCGAATTGATTTTGGAATAAAGCCCGTTCCGAACCTCTAATACCACGGATTCTGCCTCTTATTTTACTGAGCTATTATTATAGATTTTCCGCATCAAATTAAGTCCCGGTAATTAAATTATTTACCACAGATATGGCGCCCGAATAGGGACACTTTCTCATCTCACGCGCCGGAGGTGCGTTGCAGGCCCGGTCTCCTGTCACAGCTGGACGGACAACAACGCGTACCCACAGGATTTCCTGTATCTCCCTCCTGCCGAGCGGGGGTAACTGAGGCTGCGATCAACACCCAGACGAGGCGGTGAGAAGTGCGAAGTATCCCGACCAGAGCCTAGCTGAGAGAGCAAGATCCGAGGTATACAGAGGCCCACCAGTTCCGAAATTCCGAAGTTCCGAAGTTCCGAAGTTCCGAAGTATCGAGTCGAGTCCAGTCCGGTCCGAGTCCAGTTCAGTTCAGTTCAGTTCCGAGGCCTTCCGTTCCGAGCTACCCGGTGAGTACCATTGTCGGGGAGGCGTTCTGACGTGCACATAGGTTGTGCCGGTCAAGACGGGTTTGGGTACACAAATCCGGTCTGCACTGTTTCAGCAGTATATCTGTACTGTTTAGCAGTATATCAAGTATGTCTAGTATATGAAGTCAGAATTATCTAGTTAGTATCGAGTATTATGCTTAGTGAACGGCCATCATTGTTGTTCATTAAATGTTAAATGTTAAATGTTTTAAATACGTTCTGCATATTGTGGTGTGAATGACTGTTCATTATTGTGTTTCGTTGTATTAAACGTGTTCAAAATTAGGTATCAGATCAGATCAGTTCTCAAAATGCCGCTCTTTTCGAAATTAAGACAGATCAAAACTAGAAAAGGGGTACTCGAAGAAGCTGTTCCCATTCCTCCTAGGGACACTCCAGGGTACTTTATGTATCATAAACATGGCCTAGACGCCATATTATTTCTTGATTTATGGGTAGACTACACCAAGGAATTACCAGAAAGTCAGAGGTGGCCCGCAGCTGGGACCTGGGATGCAGATTGCATCGTGAAAGTAGAGGAAGAATTATGGAAAAAGAAAGCTAGACAATCACAGAAAGACGCCATTGAATTATGGCGTAAAGAATCGTATAGACGTACAGAAAAAGCACGTAGACAGGAAGAGAAAAGTAAGGAAAATTTAAATAAAGTTCGAGAAAATATATTAATTGAAGAAGGTACTCAAGTAAAATCAGAACAAGTAGACAGACAACGAAATGCCCTTATGAATGGTATGTATCCTCTCCTGGCCGAAGGATTACCTAAGGCTACTCCGGAGATACCAAAAGACTTGCCACCCCCATTGTTTCCGATAAAGGTACATCCCAAACGGCATCCCAGAACCGCAGAAGATGTTTTTCTTTCCTCTTATTTAGACGACGCAGCTCCCGAGTATGCTAGTACCGCGCCACATAGACCGCCTGCAGAGGGGGTTCAACGCCAAGACCCTCTTCCGTCTGTACCTCCGCAACAGCAAACTCCGACACAAGTTCAGGCAAGCACATCTGCTTCGACATCTGTATCCACACCTATAGTTGCTATATCACGTTCGACGAATCCTTTCACATCCAGCACCCCAGGTGGGGCTACCGGAGGTACATCAAACATTTTTTCCACGCCACCCAGAGTAAATAAACTTTCCTTTCAAGAATTAGCCCACCAACGTATGCCCAAACTAGTAACTCCCAACGCGCTCAAGGAACTTCTAATAGATTGTAGATATGACCCTGTGCCCGGAAAAGGGGACGAAATGATGCTAGCATCATTACGTATCCGACGAGCTGCTATATATTTAGGGAAGCTACCAGGAATGACTACACACTTAGAAAATATATATCACTTTGTCCAGTCAGGGCGAGATTCTGAGAGTATTAACAGAGCTATGGAGTACCAAAAAGTGGAAATACAGGGGGAACTGTTACGTTTCCTCATAAATTGTGTGATCAGAAATCAAGACCAACCAGGGGTAAATCCGAAAGAAATGCAAATTCTTACAACATGGAGTCAGAATATATCAGAGGGGAGACATGATAAACGATCATGTATAGTAGCTATGTGCCGAAAGATCCGCAAAGAAATAGAACGAATACACGAAGAAAGATTAGCAGTAGACGAACCTGAACAAACCGAAGACGAGGAAGAATTAGAACTGCCCACGGGACAGTTAGAAACCATGGCCTATGTAGGTAGAGGAAGATCTTGCAATAATACTAGATGCTTCACTGATCCGATACGTCCGGTACGTCCAGATAATAGCAGAAATTTCCAAACTCCTATAATAAATATAAGGTCCCCCGAACATTCGTTCCAAGCCGCTGACAACCTACTCCGAAAACGAAGGGGTTATCATATACTCGATTCTATGGACGAACAAGAATTAGCCAGGTCAGCCGTTCATTGGGTTGATAGTCCCGGAAAATATAGTGATGATACATTAGCACACACGTTTTTGAACCTCGCCCCAGATGAACAGCATTTAGCTGGTATCTATATGATTCAACAACTCCTTATATTATATAAAAGCCAACACTCCGACCCTGGTCCCTTACCTGATATATTGACTAAATTACTCACGAATAAATGGAGAGGTTCAGGTACTGAGCTAATTAGAGAAATAATAGAATCCAGAAAGCAGTACATTCTTTTTGTATGTCCCGAACATGTTTCACTGCCCATCAAGGAAAGAACGACGTATTATATGGATAGACAGAATCCCTTACGCGAAGTGCACCCGATAAAAGGTGAGGACAATCAGTTTAAACGTGTGTTTGTATACACACCCATATCTAAAATAGAACTATTGGAAATGAAGAAGGTGGTACCCAGTCATGACAAAGACCCAGCGGGTTTCCACCGAGAAATTAAAGACATGTTGCTCATGGGAGAGTATACCTACCCCGACATTATGACAATATTGAAGGTATTAATGCCTGCGGGCATTTATGAAAAACTCAAGGAAAAGGATTGGGAGGTGGGAGACCAAAAGATAGATTGGACAGCATTAGAAAACGAAGAAAAAGCTCGAGGTCCAGGTGCAGGGCTTGGGGAGAAGACCAAAACACTACCAGGTTTACTAGTACAGGTACTGCCACGTTTATTAACTACGAAAAAGGAAGACTGGGGTGCAATCTCAGCCTGTAAACAAAAACCAGACGAGGACACTAGTGATTTCTACGCCCGATTCGAAAAATGTTTTGGTATAAATAGTGGAATAAAAGCAAGTAGCGAATCGTATCCACATCTGTTTGTGACAAAATTAGTTGAAAATTCTTTGCCCCAAGTTAAGAATAGAGTATTGAAATTCGAGAGTACCTGGCAAGGTAACACTCCGTCACAAATGTTACAAATGCTACAGTACCATCACAATAGAATTAGAGAGGAACAAGAACATGAACAAAGACGCATGAAAGACACGAAAATGAAAATGCTAGTTTCCCAGACAGTTCCAGCTGACGGTCATAAAAAGGGTATGACACAGTCCAGTGTTTCAACAGGTCTTGTAAAAGGGACATGCAACTATTGTAAACAGCCAGGTCATTATGTACACGATTGTCCAGTTTTAAAACATAATATCGCCATAGGTAATACAAAAGAAAGACCACGGCCACTCAGACAGGATCAGAACCAACAAGGAGCCCCGCAACATGCACAGTCCATGCCAGCCCCGCAACAGTCTCTGCCGGCTCCACCATCGCAGCCTATTGCTGCCACACAAACAACGACACGACAGATGTACCAGACCGCACAGTATGACTATCCTGATTATCAACGATACTCATGAAACAGCCTAGAGAGGGAAGTTGGCTTACCCCTTATTGAGGTCCCTGTAGATCAAGAAGGACCTTATGTACACAGTGAACTATTAGGCCAAGATAGAAAATTTTTACTTGATACAGGGGCAAGCCGAACAACAATAAAACGTAGTGAAGTTCCAGGGGCACCCCTCTCAGGCTCACAGAATATTTCCCTTGGCTTTTCAGGAAAACCTATCGTTAACGAAGTATCACAGCCTCTTTCCCTTACGATTGGTCCTTTGACACGAACTACAGATTTATTGCTTACTAAATCATGCCCAGAAAACTTGTTAGGTATAAAAACTTTGAAAGCTCTAGGAGCTATAATATGTTGTTCTCCGGAAGGAGTAAGATTGTTTTTACGTGATTTCAAAGGGCACTATGTGTCCCGAGACATGGACCACCGACTGCAGACTTTACCCACACATTTATGGGCACAAGGCCCTACAGATGTTGGTTGCATGAACATTACACCATATCGAGTCACACTAAAGGCAGGAGTGGTACTACCACGAATGCGACAATACAAGTTACCACCAGATGCTGTAGTGGCTTTACTGCAAATCATTGATGAACTTATTACCCAAGGAGTGGTTGTGGAAACAGACTCCAATGTATGTAATTCACCGATAATTCCGATTCTTAAACGAACTGATCCAAAGGCCCCGCCAGTATATCGATTGGTCATTGATCTGCGCGAATTAAATAAATGTATTGTACCACAATACCCCGTAGTTCCAGACATTTCTTCATTATTGACAGCTATTGATTCCGAAGCAACATTCTTTACTGTAATTGATCTCAAGAATGCCTTTTTCAGCGTCCCAATAGATCCGGAAAGCCAATACTTGTTCGGATTTAGTTTAAATGGACGAAGCTTTAAATTCACACGCGCACCCCAAGGATTCACAGAAAGCCCCAGCATCTATAGCCAAGCACTGAAACGAGAACTTGACAGTATACACATGCCAGTCAACACTGCACTGCTTCAATATGTCGATGATCTGCTGATCACCGCTAGAAGCGAACCTGAATGTGAAAAAGCCTCACTGACGGTTTTACATTTTTGGGCCGAAAAGGGGCACAAGGTGTCCCCTTCTAAGCTGCAATTCTGTGTCCAGCGAGTTGTTTACCTTGGTCACTCGCTGTCCAAGGAGGGAAGGCAGCTTACACCAGATCGCATCCAGTTAATTGCTAACATGCCAATACCCAAGACACAAAAGGAGGTGCGGGCTTTTATAGGCCTCACTTCATATTGTAGGCAGTGGATCCCTCAGTATGCATTTCTAGCAAAACCACTCATTCAGTTGACAACACAGGAGGCAGCCACATCGACTGTCCTCCCTTGGACACAGGAACATACACAAGCTTTTGAAAGCCTAAAGAAAGCTTTATGTCAAGCACCCGTTTTAGCAACACCATGTTACTATAAACATTTTACACTCTTTGTTACAGAACGCGAAGGTACTGCTTTGTCAGTACTCACTCAGGAACAAGCAGGATCACACAAACCGTGTGCTTATTTTTCTAGTACATTAGATCCCGTAGCTCAGGCTCTGCCTGCGTGCCTGAAATCAGTGGCAGCAACAGCTTTAGCAATTAGACAAAGCGATGCCATAGTGTTAGGACACCAATTGACAGTACAAGTACCACATGCAGTAGAGGTTCTCTTGAACCGCACACAGACACAACACTTGACTATAGCACGACTCACTGGTTACGAATTAACATTGTTTCAGCCACATATAGAAATCAGACGTTGTAGTACATTGAATCCTGCCACACTGTTACCAGTAAACGGAACAGACCCACTTGCACATGATTGTATTGAAGTTATCACTATCACGACGAAACCTAGACAAGACTTGACAGACGTCCCATTGTCAGATCCAGACCTGACGTTGTATGTAGATGGGTCATGTATGAGAACAAGTACAGGAGAGTTAGTGGCCGCGTATGCAGTCACAACAGATACTGAAGTTATTGAAACAAATCGCATAAATACCTTGTCCGCTCAAGTAGCAGAGCTCGTCGCTCTGACACAAGCCTGTATTCAAGCTACGAATAAAAAAGTCAACATATATACTGATTCACGTTATGCATTCGGAGTTGTACATGACTTCGGCGTGCTGTGGCGAGAGAGAGGTTATTTAACTTCTCACGGTACCCACATTCAGCACGGACCCCTTATTCATGCCTTACTAGATGCAATACATCTACCCACTGCAATATCAATTATGAAATGTAAAGCTCATACGAAAGTTACTGATATCATTTCCCAAGGCAATGATTTAGCTGACAGAACAGCTAAACAGACTGCTCAAACCCACACGTCTGACATAACAAAGACAATAGTTCCGACACCAACACATTGCATGACGGTTAAGGATCCCGCTCTTGACGTAATTGACATACAGACACATGCTACACCAGATGAAATAAAGAAATGGACTGAATTAGGAGGGACCCAAACGGATCAAGGATGGATGACGAAGGAAAAATCTGTGTGGTTCCTTCCTGATTCAATGGTCCAAGTTATCATTAACACTGTACATAGTCCAGCGCACCTAGGAGAAAAAGCTATGCTAGACAGCATTCAACACATTTGGTTCAACAAACATTTACGAGCAGCAGCTAAACAAAAAGTCCGTACCTGTATGATCTGTTGTCAGTTTAACCCAGGTAAAAGCATTCCCGTAGAACAGGGTGGATTTCAGCCTCCTGATCACTCTTTTGAAGTCCTCCAGATGGATTATATCCAGATGGAACGATGTCGAGGATTCAAATATGTTCTCGTAGTTGTCTGTGCTCTTTCCCGTTGGACAGAGGCATACCCGGTTTCAGATTACACTGCCCCGACTACTGCCAAACAGTTGGTTCGAGAATTCTTCCCACGATACGGTTTACCACGTGTTGTCTACTCAGATAACGGCCAGCCGTTCTCCTCCGAACTAATGAAACACGTTTCACTTTTGTTAGGCTATCAGTGGAGATTTCACTGTGTCCGACACCCCGAGGCAGCAGGTCTCGTGGAACGACATAATCAAACTCTGAAAATTAGATTGTCCAAAATATGTAGAGAGAAAGGTGTCGACTGGGTAGTAGCCTTACCAGTTGCACTCTTTTACATGAGAATGGTAGCGCACTCTCGAACAGGGCTATCCCCTTATGAGGTGGTCTTTGGTAGACCACCAAATATGTGGGGGACGCCTATACCACGAAAAATAACTGATGTTGACTGTAACATGCTGACAGATTACTTGGCTTCCTTGATGTCTGCACTACAATCTTGTCGTTCACAGGTAGCTGCAGCCTTTCCCGACAACACCGAGGTGAAACCCCATGACGTAATTCCAGGGGATTTGGTGTTAGTGAGGAATTTTGACCGGAAGTCCCAGCTGGATCCTAGGTGGAGATCGCCTCAACTCGTACTGTTAACAACGAGGACAGCCGTGAAGATCGAAGGTCGAAAAGGCTGGATACATTCAAGTCATATCAAGAAATTTCATGGACTACCGTCCGATGTAAATGACACCCCTTGCGTGTCTTCACCGATTGACTCAAAGCTTCCTTTGGTTGAACTGAATGACAAAGAACAATACAGACTAAAATTAAGGTCTACCAAGTCAGACAATTTGATTGTTTAAGTCCTCTCCAAGGTGAATCGGTCGAATTTGTCCCTGACATGAATCCCCTAGACCTGAATAGAGAAAGACACCGAAGGAAGCGAATGAAACAACATGCGTACTATAAATCACTGCGTAGTCATTGCACAGTGACGTTATTAATTTTGTTTTTCTTATGTCTTTTAATAATAGCTGCAAGTATATTGTTGCACATATATTATCCTATTTCTAAACATGTTCATAATGTTACTGCTGAACATTCTTTTAGTGAACTTCCCCCGCATGAGTTGTCATATAGATTTGCGCTGCGCAACAACACTTTTATTAGTATGTTACATCATTCCCATCAGGTTAGCAATGCTACAAATTGTTGGATATGTGGCCGACTCCCTCCCTATCAGAACTATAAAGGAATTCTGCCTCTCTTCCCATACCCGTTCACACACAATGGCTCCTGTGGAGCATGGTTTAGTCTAATTAATTCCCAAGATTCGAATTCCGCAGTTTATCAAGACAACTGGGTATGGGGAAACCTGAACTTAGTTTTACTTAAAGTCTGCTACCCTGACAAGAAGGGACTTCCCAAAAGAACAGGAACTGATCTAGAAAATGAAGTATATGGATTAGGTAATTTCACGCTTAATCTCATGATCCTGAATGTCGAATCCGAACCTGCACCAATTTTGCCCGCTATGTCAGTATTTCCAGTTAAAGGTGAATTATGTATAAGAAAGAATGGCTCTATACACATGGGCCACAGTAAATGCACCACTGTAATAGAATTCAGTGATCAAGGCAAGTCTACATTTAGAGCTTCTCGCCATTCCTACTTTGTATGTGGTCAGACTGCATATATACGTTTGCCTCTAGATTGGGATGGTACCTGCTACATTGGATTCCTTTTGCCACCTGTTTTCCTAGCTCCTCCTGATTATCATAGAAATACTCATTTAGTACACAATAGAGAACGGAGAGATCTCCCAATAGTCGATTACACTGAGACAGCATGGGAAAAATACACAGATTTCAATAAAGGTCTCTTTCCCTATATAGGTACAGTTACCAATAGTAAGCTGATACGTAGATTAACCAGAACCCTTGAAGCAGTAGTGAACGAAACTATTTCCGCCTTAGGCAATTTAACAGAAGAGCAGTCTGCTATGCGGATTGTTGTGCTTCAAAATCGTCTTGTCCTTGACGTCATCTTGGCCGATAGGGGCGGAGCTTGTAGGGTCATCGGATCAAGCTGTTGCATTTTCATACCAGAAAATTCGCCATCTGTATATAAAGCCATAACTCGCCTTCATAAGATTGTAAGCCAGATACACCAGAATCCAGGCACCTGGACTTGGTCCAGTTGGTTTTGGAGTGTATTATCTACCTTTGGATGGAGGGTCCTATCCTTCCTAGGTATTGGCTTTCTCATACTATTCAGTTGCTGCTTATGCCTACAATGTGGACCAGCGATTTGTGGTCTGTGTGCCACCTCGTGTATCCCACATCCAAGTTTTCATTCAAGATTCCGGAAGAAGAAAGAAGAACAAATGATGCTATATGAACAGATCAACGGATTGATGAAGATTGATATCTCTTAACGGGCAAGTAGGGGACAAGGAGGGAATGTGGAAATATGGATTTTTATGGTCAGTTATGTCCCCTATCTTGGACCCCAACGGTTTCATGTATAAACCATAAGTACATGTATGTTTCCTCCAGTTCCAGGTATGAAGACGCAAACACATGTGCGTCCACCGTCAACATGTCCTCTTTCAGATCCGCCATGAATGGGCCGGATATTCTATTCCTAAGTATGAAAGGCCACCGGCTTTATATGGTTCACTTATCCCATTTTACAGTTCAGACGAGTAGGCCCTGATTCTGCCATCAAGTTTTTTCTGCCTTCTGTCTCTGAAAGCTCCAGTCTGAGCTCGCATCTGTACCCATGAACTTTGTCCTACTCCCTGCGCGGCTAACGGTGCCTGACTCCAGCCTGTTGCCTGCCAAAAACTGTATTTCACCTTCAAGATTATCTGCTTTGCTCCGCTCCCTATCCAATACATTCCTGTCTAGTAGTTTAAGTAAACATTCTTCCAGCTACCGAGCAAAGGGCCCGGCTTCTCTGTCTCCATGCAAGTAATTCATAGCCCTATTACTATGGAAGATTTCTGCCCTCGCTTCTAGTGTAGACACTTAGACGCTTGTACACGCACTAACGGACAGTATAGTCAGTATAGAATAAGATTCTATCCTAAGAGACCTTTCTTTCTGGATAACACAGTTCTTTAAACATAGGATATTAGATATGATTTGGGATTAGGTTGACATAACCCCAGACTTCTGTCTCCACATGTAGAGCTAAATGTCAAGTCCCCTTCATCCCCTAGTTACACGTCAATCACACGTCATGCTGCTGTGTGCGCATCTCTGCCAAGTATTTCTGCTGACATTGCGAAATTCTTTCATGGAACCCCCCATTTATGACATCATACCTGATGACGTTCTTTAGTTACACCCACTTTAGTTACGCATGTATGTTCTTATCTTTGTTATCAACTGTTACGCCTCCGGCATCTGTTTCACTGTAATGCCTATTGTATATAAATGATTACTTGTCAATAAAGTGGGGTCCTTCACTTCCTGAACCTTCGTGGTGATGGAATATGGAGTCCTCAATTCGAATTGATTTTGGAATAAAGCCCGTTCCGAACCTCTAATACCACGGATTCTGCCTCTTATTTTACTGAGCTATTATTATAGATTTTCCGCATCAAATTAAGTCCTGGTAATTAAATTATTTACCACAAGGGGGCCCAGCCCAGCCTTCTTCAGCCTCTGACGGCCTCAGACGGTCCCGCCCTTGTCCCGGGCTTCTCCCGGCGCGCTCCCGCGCGCTCCCGCGTTGCGGTGTCACAAGGGAGGGTTATAGCCGCGCTGAGGCGGGGGAGGAGCCAGCAGGGAGAGCGGGTCAGCTGCTGGTGATGCCGAGGGTCAGGCGCTCCTGGGACTTGCAGTCCTCGCCTGACCACGCTCGCAGCCCTGCCCACACCACCGTCACAGAGGCTCTATCTGAAGTAATACCTCGCAGTCACAGCGCACTTCCAGCAGCGCTAAGCAGAGAACCAGAGGCGAAGCGGGACCCGCGGAGCGGGTTCCGCGAGGAGTTGATTAAAGGAAGAGCAGCTCCAGCGTGCTCGCAGTCCAAAGCTCCCTCTTCAGTCCACACAGGTAACAGGTGAGAGAACCAACAGTGAAACTGACGCGCTGGTTTTAGCCGCGCTGAGGCGGGGGAGGAGCCAGCAGGGAGAGCGGGTCAGCTGCTGGTGATGCCGAGGGTCAGGCGCTCCTGGGACTTGCAGTCCTCGCCTGACCACGCTCGCAGCCCTGCCCACACCACCGCCACAGAGGCTCTATCTGAAGTAATACCTCGCAGTCACAGCGCACTTCCAGCAGCGCTAAGCAGAGAACCAGAGGCGAAGCGGGACCCGCGGAGCGGGTTCCGCGAGGAGTTGATTAAAGGAAGAGCAGCTCCAGCGTGCTCGCAGTCCAAAGCTCCCTCTTCAGTCCACACAGGTAACAGGTGAGAGAACCAACAGTGAAACTGACGCGCTGGTTTTAGCCGCGCTGAGGCGGGGGAGGAGCCAGCAGGGAGAGCGGGTCAGCTGCTGGTGATGCCGAGGGTCAGGCGCTCCTGGGACTTGCAGTCCTCGCCTGACCACGCTCGCAGCCCTGCCCACACCACCGCCACAGAGGCTCTATCTGAAGTAATACCTCGCAGTCACAGCGCACTTCCAGCAGCGCTAAGCAGAGAACCAGAGGCGAAGCGGGACCCGCGGAGCGGGTTCCGCGAGGAGTTGATTAAAGGAAGAGCAGCTCCAGCGTGCTCGCAGTCCAAAGCTCCCTCTTCAGTCCACACAGGTAACAGGTGAGAGAACTGGGTTCATGCGAGTCATACTCTGAGAGTTCCAAATCCAAAGGATGGGACTGGGAAAGAGTATTTTGAAGAGTCAGATTCCAGTGATGATCCAGACACTGAAACAGTGAGAAGAAAAAAGAATCCTGAAAGGGGGGAAGGAGAGTTGGAAAGAGAGTCAGGTGATTCTTTTTTTCTTACCAAGAGAAGCTTCAAGAGAAACATTGAGAGCTTCAGAGGAGAGTTCGGATTCTGTAAGAGTGCCTGAGGTTCCAACAAGCAGTGGAGAAAATAAAGGAGGAAAGAGGAAAGAAAAGAGCAAATCCACAGAGACTACACCTGAATCAGATGAAGAGATTGAGGATCCACTTGAGATTACTTCTGAAGAAGTAGGGTCAGAAGGAGATAGAGAGGGACAGATTGCGGAAGACCCCCGAGGAGGTGTAGGGAACATTCCTGATAAGCTAGGTGAAGGGACAAGTAGACAGCAAGAAGATTGCGTGTCGGAGACCCGAGGAGGGACAGTAGTAGGGAAATCTCAATCGGTGGAGAAGAAGTCTGTGGAGCAAAAGAGAATTGTTGATGAACAAGAGGCAAATGAGACAGAATCAGATGAGAGTGAGAATGGAAAATCAGAGGGTCGAGTACTGAGAAAGAGAACTTGGATCGGAGAAAGAAATAATAAAGAAGTGAGACCGAAAAGGAGTGTAAAAGGAGATCTTTGGCCTAACAAGATAAAGAGGCTGAGGTACAGACTGACACGAGCGAGTTCATCGAAAGCTGAACAGGTGAACGAGGTGTCGAGTCAGAATCAAGCAAAGATTGAAAAACAAAAGGAATCAAGAGAACCAGAGGAGATCAAGAGAATCAGAAAGCCTAACCAGAAGTATAGGTCACCGGAATGGACGTATGTGGCACTGTCTGAAGAAGAAGAGGCAGAGAGTCCAGGAAATCCAGAGGGGACCTTACGGGAAGTGGTTGAGGAGGAGAAAACTGTTGGAGTCCTGAAAGTTATCTTGACTGACATTGGAGAAGAGTCAGATGCTCAGGATATTGAAGATCTGATACAATTTGATGTTGCTGAAGAAGAAGTGAAAAGTGATGAAAATCCAAATTGAGTGATTTGGGAAGTCACTTGGAGAAGAGTGAAAAAAGAAGGAATCTAAAATTAGCAGATTGAAATAATCTAGTGTTCTAAAGACTCAGTAGTGGAGTAGTAGAGGCTAAGTCAAAAGACACAGCCAAAGTAGTAAAATGGCTAACACAGAGAATAATAAAAGTAGATGTACCTTCTTGAGAAGATGGTGTAGAATGTGCTGCTGCTGTACAGGATTATTAATGCTACTATGGAGTGTACTTGCTTTATTAGTTACTTTTAGGGTTACAATAGACACTTTTGGAATACATACTGAGAATATGACTAACATAGGGAAGAGTTCGCAGAAAGTAGTGCCAACTAGAATTAGTAACATTTACATACATAAAGATAGATCAATTAATGATTTTTCTAGCAATGTTTTTTCAAAGTTGTTGTACGAATACGTAAAGACAATGGAAGTAAGGGATTGCTACGTCTGTACTCAATTGCCTGCATCCGTTTCAGAGGGAGTTACTTATCATCATCTTCCAGCTACGTATGGGATTTCATGTAGTGTAGTAAGTAGTGTTTTTTATTTACTAGGGAAAGTAGATTATGAGATGTCTAATAAAGATAAAATTTTTGGGCAATTGCCTATGAATAAGAAACTAACTCCTGCAAAAGAAGCTAACATTTTTGGTGAGATTTTTATTGAGACAGAAGAATTAACATTAGATTATATTTTTAGAAACAATTTAACTTGCAGTTTGAAAGAAGAAGAAAAAGCTTTCCTGGATATGGTAGAGAAAAGGAGAGTGAGCATGCATGAAAAGGCAGGAGAATATAAAATGAGTGAGACAGTATGGGACATTGAGATGGGAAAGGAGTTGAAGAATGGGGCCAGTCCGACTTTGGCTTTAGATGCACCACAGAAGGGTAAACTATGCATTACCAGAAGGAAATCCCAATATGATAATTATTTCGTTGGGACCAGTGAGTGTCATGATACATACTTTATTGCAACAGGATGGGGATTTAGAGGTGGAGAAGATCCAGTTTTCCCGGGAGTGTACTATATTTGTGGGAATAAGGCTTATTACAAGTTGCCTGACCATTGGTATGGCACATGTTATGTTGGCCTGGTCTTTCCAAAGATTTTTCATATAGATAAGATTGAGGATGTAGAACAAATTAATTTACTAACACGCTTTAAGAGAGAAACTTGGTCAGAAATTGTAGGAGATATTTTTGGAGCTTTGATTCCAGCAGTGGGAATTTCATTAAATGCGTATGGAATTCGGAAGCTGTCAACAGTGGTGGATCGCTTATCGACAAGCACCGCTGGAGGGTTTCTATTGGTGAATACGGAGATGGTTGCCTTACGCGCCATGTCTATGCAAAATCGACTTGCCCTTGATATTTTATTGGCCAAAGAGGGTGGAGTCTGTGGAATGCTGAAAGTTCAACATTGTTGCACTTGCATTCCTGACGAGAGCAAAGATCTAAAGATCTATATCAAAAATATTACTGATTTGCATGAAGAATTAGTACCACTGGAAGCTGAAAGTATCTGGACTAAAATGGCTAATAAGATGATTGCTGTTAAGAACTTTATAGCTAAAATAGGTAGTACCATATTTGGTAAGATATTGTTTCCTTTGACATGTGTGATTGTTACTTTATTGATACTTAGATTAGGGTGTTTGTGTTGTAAAAACAGGGTAGGGAAAAAGAAAATAATGAGAGAAAATATTGAAAAGAAACAAAAGAGGTCAAAGAGAGACCCACAAGAAATAGAATTAGAGGAATTTAGGGAGAGTGTGTACCTGGAATCGAAAAGGGATGATGAAAGAGAGACGGGTGTGTAGTGTTATATAAAAAGACATTTCAATTTCTCCTAAGAAATGGGGACCAAATGTTTTTTTTTGGGTTGGTTTTTTGTGGTGATATATATCACCAAAGGGGGGATTGCTGGAGCAGGGTTTTCTGTCAAAACCCGAACATCAGTTTATATTTTTATATGTCATAATTAAAATTACTGATAATTAATTATTAGATATTAATTTTGTTGAAGTTTCTGACTAATCAACCTTACTAATGAAAGAATTACACGTGGGAATGCATTTATGTTGCTTTATTAATACGTGAACTAAGTTGGTGAGCAAATTAATTAAATATGTGTTGCTAAAGTGCTATGTGTTTGCGCTTTAAAAAATAACGTGCTTTAATGCTTTTTTATGTCGCAGATGGCTAGATAAATACATACACATAAGGGTTTTAGTGGGAATTAACACTGTGTAATCATTACGATGTGGTAACGTTGTTTTGTGTTTCTTTTAATTAAGATTGTCCATTCTGGCCTAGTCAAAGATGGCCGACAATTACAGCCTGCATTTGAGTAGCTGAAATACGAAGAGAGGCCTCGCTGAATATGGTTGAAATCCTGACCTCGGCCTCTGTCTGTATTAAAAGTTTCCGTGAGGACGCCAGCTCTGAGCTTGACGCCAGTTGTCACCAGTTATCCTTGGGAGAGAATAAAAGCCACAATGAACTTTGATAAACTTGCGGTGGCTTCACTATGATTCCGAGGGAAGAGCATTCATGGATGTTACATTTTTTAGTTTATGCTTCCTTCTTCCGTGTTTTTATTTTTGAGATTTTCGAGAGCGGAGGTTTTTCTAAATGTTGCGAGTCAACATCCTTTCCTGCTCGCTCTGCTCAATGGCTCAACGGACGTTTAGAGTTTGTTTGTTACTTTTAATGTGTAAGTTTTACTATAAATATTGTTAGACTAGAGAGGGTCTAAGGCCACTTCTTCCCGAACCTATGCTCGAGAGGATCGACGCTGATTGAGAGGACGGCGACTCGGGAGACTTTACTGAGAGACCTGTCCTGACCTAATTACGACATTTAGCTAGAATAGGTAACTATGAGAATAATGATTTTGCTATTGATTGATTTCCATTTGAACTAATTTAGATAAAATAACCTTTTGTTTGAATCACAGTGTCGGGTGGTTATTTCTTTGTCGATTTATTGAGTTTCCAAATGTGTTCTTATTGATTAAATCATGACTCGAGACATATCAATTAGGTTACATTGACCTCAGTTTAGATGCAGATTGATTTAGGAGTTCTCTCGTATATTCAGTAAGGATAGAGTAATAGAATGAATGTTAGTGTGATGGGCCCTAGCGTATGATGTGTGTGTGTGCGTATGACTGTGGAATTACTCTGTCCGTGGAAGTAAGGAGAATTTATAAGCTCCGATCTGCAGCAGCGTCACCTCATAAACATAGTTTTGTAATTTGCAAAGTGGCCTTGCATGGTTTCATGAATCTTATTTTATATTTACGTCACTCTTGCACCATGTTACGTGGTGCAAGAGTGCTGTAAAGGGGCTTAAAAATATGCCTCCAGTTCTTTAGAGATATGGCCCTGTCTGTATCCATTGGACACTGCATTGTCGCTGTAACCATTTGCACTTGAATCGGTGGGGTTCTTTAGTTTGAAGCCCAGTTCCCTCTGACTCACTTCGTGAGCCAGCAACATTTTCTTCTTCTCCAGTGCCAGAGTTCTCTCATTCAAGGCCCTTTCAACCTCTGTGTTTGTCTCTTCTGCTGCCAATTTCAGCTTGTCCAGCTGCAGTCTGAGCTCTTTCAGATCTCCTGTCCTCCAGCTACTCAGGGGACTCGGGGTATGGCAAGATAACCTGCTTCTGGTAGGAGGCCTTGCTCCTGTGGCCAGATTTCTCTCTTCCCCTTGCTGCAGCTCTGCGGCCCGACCATCAACTTAATTTTACTCGTCCTCCTCTCCTTCTGGCTCTGGGGACACTATCAAGTCATCTCCTTTCTCTTCCTCTTGTATGTCATTCTCCTCATCATCCCCTTGCTCCTGTGCTGCACTCTGCAGCATGCAGACCTCCTCCCAGGCTCAGAGGGCTACCTGGAGCTCCAGTTTTTTGGGGAATTTTTCCTTCGGCAGCACCCTCTCCATACTTACATTTTTCAGCTCCAGCTTCAGCTTTCCAACCACTGCCTAAATGAACTTTTAAATTGTTTCTTCATTCTCTTCTTCACTTTTTTTGTAGCCATCTGAACCCGTTTATTGAATACTTCGACCTGTGTAGGTCTAGGGAGTGGATTCCTCTCATTCATTGCCTGTCTCAGAAAGTCTAACTTTCTAATGTTAAAGATGCCCTCTAAAGGAAATGTCAAATCCTTATCATCTGACGTAATATTCATGCCAGTTATGAATCCAGGTAAATGTATAAATGATCCATGATTTGTCAGCATTTCATATGCAGGTGAGCCCTCTGAAGCAACCTTCTGTCCCTCTATTGTAGGTATGTTGTTCTGATATAAATTTACCTTGAGAAACTGAAAAGACAAGAGGCTGTTGGCAGAACAGGAACAAGTTTAATTAAGCGCAGTGGCCGGGAGAGCAGCAACAGAGTCATGTCTGAAGACTGTCTCGATGTACAGAGGTTTTGGCCAGCATTGTTTACCGTTCTTGAAGTGCAATAAACCCATTACACATTGTTGTAGAGCATGTAAATCCAGACCAGACAAGAGGGCACAGGTGGCTCTCTTTACTTTATGGAGATCCAATATGGGCCAGTGTGTATGTGTCCAGATGTCTGGCTGGGGAGCGCATGATAACTGCGTGTAGCGTGCATGCTGTGTTCTGATTGGCTGAGTTTTCCTAACTACATGTGGCATCTGACTTTGTGGTATTTTGGGAAAACGCACTCCTTTGGCCAAACGTGTTTTATTGGGGCCAATCTCCTAGGACATGTTGTGTTATAGCAGCATTTCTGTGGGATCAATCTGTGTTTTTCCTGTTCACGCATTTGTCTTCGGGTTAAGTGTAACCCCACCTGTGAGCTGTCAATCGGTAGGCTTGGGTTTGGGTCCCAGGGCCTGTCTGACCACGTATCTCTGATTTGGGGTTGATGGGGAGGTCATCTCGGTGGATTCACCAGCAATGATATGAGTTCATTATTATGTGTACATGTAACCTGGTGGTCATTGATATCACATTTAACCACACTCTCATTATTATGCATACATTTGTCATAGCATACATCAACATCGTATTTACCGGTATTGACATTTTTTATATGTACATATATTATGGCGTACATCGACATCTCATTAACCGATTTTAACCTCCCCCCCTCTAGTTGAATTTTTAACTACATCATTTCTCTCATGTCATTACAGTAGCATTCAGCTTTGTGTGTTTCTGTTGTGTCTGCTATAATTTCTCCACCTATTTGCACACTACCTACATAGAGGAACCGTTTTTACAGCAGGAAACGCCCACTTGTAGGAATCGCACAATATAGTACAAAAATTACAACTGGAAGCAAAGATGTGCACAGTTTGGTCATCCATAGAGGGAGCCAGGAAGAAATACTATGAAAACAGTCCTGCTAAGGGGCACCTCCCTCCTTTATGTCAGCTTGTAGACGATGCAGTGCTTGGATGGCAAAAGCTAGGGTTCCATTTTTTTAGATCGTTACCAGGAATAAACATGCAACAGGAAGCACAAATCTTGACACACACCCCACCCTCCATCATGGTTATCAAGTCTAACACATGCCGATGTTGCGTCACCATGAGATGGGTAACTCTTAGTTCTTCCTTGATAGCGTTTAGGTTGAGCTCAGTGTCAATGATTATCTTCAGCAATTACTACCTGGTTATTTGTAACCAGCAGGCCTTTGCCTTCATTTGCAAGGTGGAGAAGGGTATGGACCCTCCTGTGTTTATTTAGTTTCAGACAAGAGTCTAAATTCTTGCAGAATGTCCTTGTACTGAGCCCAACAGATATAATCAGCAGTTCTTCTTCTTCAAGCCCCAAGCAAAAGTGTTTTCTTCTATAGCGGATGGTGGAACAACTCAGACAGATCTTCTCCAGGGATGACCAGGGTTGGGGTGTGTATGGTCACGAGGGTGTAGAGGCCCTACCATCCGGGGATGAGCTGGGCATAGGCAAATTCTCCACATCGCCAGTAATAATCCACCAACGTCTGGTATGTACAGTATTGCTTCATAGGTATCAAGTGGTATTGTTCCTTTGCCTCTGAAACACAAAGAATGCATTGTAAGTTTCTGTAGGAAGCTGGCTCTGTATATACTATTTCAAAATAATGTATAGTGTTCACAGACTCCAGTGGATCCCCAAAGGCTTTACAGAGGCTAAAGTAAATCATACCTTACAATCTTTTATGGTAGTGTGGTTGAGCAGTCAGGCTTATCAGAATATTGTGTTAAGCATTTGTTGTACACACAGAGTCAAACAATGAGGCACACACTCAATGACTAACTCCAAGTCCAATGTTTGTATAAAAATATTATTGTTACTTTTATTTTAGAACCAAGAAGTTCGAATATATACTTTAAATACTTTTAGAATAGCCATTCAATTTAAAAAGGCAGTGTTGAACTTCGGATACAATTAAAAATACTTTTGCGATGCAATTTAATTTCAAAGGCAGTGTTAACAAAGGGTTTGCAATAGCACACGATGCATTTCCTAAGGAGAAATTTGGCCCAGCTGAAAAACATACAATGCACAGCATTCAGTGGTTCACTTTCAAGGAGAAGACAGATGGAGGGTTCCGGTCCAAGGTTCCAAGGTAAGTCTCATGGGAAACTCTGGAGTTTTGGCGGGAGAACGGGATGAATGAATAGTGTAACTGGCGAGCTACCAAAAGTGGCCACTTGGATGAAGGCTGTAAAAAGGGACACACAAGGAAGTCAGAGGGCTCCCCAATGAGGGAGAAGGTTGCAAGGGTCGTATGACCTTAGGGTCACTGCAGGTTTTTGGAGATCCCAACTGGACAGGCAGGGAGTAGCACAACAGTGTAGCTTGGCACAGTGCACAAAAGTGCACCTCGTGATCAGGGCCAGCACATTTCTCGTCTAGTTTCCGGGTCTTCTGGGCCACTTGGAAAGTTAGTCTCCAGAAGCTGTATGCTCCTTAAGGGGTGCTGGCAGGTCGGCAAGTTGGAGCCCGCAACGTCTCGTTTCACCTGTTTTTTGGGTGCAGTGGCCTGGTACCGGGTATTGGTACTGAGCAGGCTACAAAAATCATGGTGCCTCAAAATTTGGTTTGTTGGTCATTCTGACACTACTGAGTGACAGTGTCAAAGCTCAGCCCTCAGTGGTTTTGGATGGGCCCAGCAAAACACAAAAACAGTACTGTACTTTTTGGATTTTTGCGCCTGCAGCTGCCTCTGTCCTGAGGGAGATTTTCAATCATTCACAAAAGCCGGAAGCACTCTGGGATTTTTAGGGCCACACAGCTGCAAGAGTGGCTGATGAGGGGTGGATCTCAAGTTTCCGAGTGGTAGACATGAGTTTGGCGCCAAAATTCCTCTCAGGATCTTCAGTTCTCGCTCCAGCAGCAGCTCCTCCTCTTCTCCAATTCTTGAGCTGTGAAATTTAGTGTTCTGGTTCAGGGAAGCTCCTCAATACTACATTTAGGGGCGTTTTAGGGGAGCAACAAGCATGGGCCAATGGGCATTTTACCTTGGGGTGGTTACACCCCCTAAACACCACCTACTGGGAGGGGGCAGTTCTCTAAACCCTGTAGACTATCTTTCCCCATCTTCAAGATGGTGGAACGTGAATTTTGTGCTTTACCTTCCTTCCCCCACCAGAGGGGTGGGGTTGGCAGAGGAGGGCACACTTCCTGGCTATTGTGGGTTTCCCACCTTTCTTCACACCCAAAGGGCCAGGCACTGGCAGGGGGCTTTCTCCTGCTATAGGAGAGGCTGGGCGAGGTGAACAAAGGACGCTGAGCCCTTTGAATCTCACCAACTTGAATTGCTCATCCTGGCTGGGAGGGGGTGTGGAGCCCTCTGCCCAGCATAGACTTTCTTCTGGGCACTGAGAGCGCTGGACGATGGATTTAGGCCCAGTTCTCTGTACTGGGGTGAATGTATGACATTGTTCTGAATTCTGTCCATCAACTGTTGTTTTTGCGTTTGTCACCCCGAGTGGGAAGGGTATGCCCAGACATGGGTCCCGTGCTCTCCATGCCACTGGATTCAAGCTATCCTGGCTGAAGAGGGGTGAAACCCCGAAACCAGTCCTAGGATGCTTGTTTCCAGTCCAGGGAGGACCTGGCTTGGCAGTTTGGGCTGGACTGTTCCCATGAGGCACAGGGTCAAGACTGATTTGCATATGGCTGGGTTCAAACTGGAAGGGCATGGTGAGCAAAAAAACGATGGATTTAGGCCCAGATCTCTGTACTGGGGTGAATGTATGACATTGTTCTGCATTCTGTCCATCAACTTTTGTTTTAGCGCTGGCTCTCACCCAATGTGTCCAACACAGCATCTCAGAGCAGCAGGCTGGCTCAGACCAGCCAACAAACACCATAGAGCTGTTGTTTTTTTTGGCAAACCTTCTAAGGGGACTCAAGTGCATTTTTTAAAATAAATCCAACACTGGCATTAGTGTGGGTTTTTTAGGCAGAGAAGTTTGATACCAAACCTCCTAGCATTCAGTAAAGCCATCATGGAGTTATGGGGTTCATAATGACAAAGTCCCAACCCATGTATTCAATATGGCTTCACTGGACTTACAAAGTCTGAGGATGGACGTAGGCACTGTAGTGGCATATTCCTCATGCAACTATGCCCTCACCTGTGGTATAGTGCACCCTGCCTTGGAGCTGTGAGGCAATGATTTGTAGGCATGGCACACAGTGATGTGTGCCTTGTCGACTCTTGTGTTTTGGCTGCACCAAAGCACCCAGTTTGGAATGGCAGTGTGTATGTGTGTGGTGAGGGGTCTCTGAGGGTGGCACAATACATGCTGCAGCCTTTAGGGACCCTTTCTGGTCACAAGGCCCTTGGTACCACTGGCACCTTAGCACAAGGGGCTTATATGTGTGCCAGAGGTTTACCAATTATGGAAACAAAGATAGTTTTCATTAGGAACACAGGCACTGGGAACCTGGTTAGCAGAACCCAGTGAACATTTAGTTACATTTGCATCAGAGTTAGGCAAAAAATGGGGGGGGGGATGGGTACTGCAACAGAAACCAACTTTCCTACAGTTTCCATTCAATTAGGGGTTGCCCCTTCCCTTCCAACCATGTATATCTATTTATCTTGGTATCCCAGATTTCCTAGCATGGGGTATCTGTGCTAGTGTTTGACACCATCCCATGGGATTCATTTCCCCTAACGTCATCGAGGTAAAGGCCCTGCACTGGAATTACATAGCTGGGGTCCATTTGTCATTAGGAAAGGCTGCCCCAAATATGGAGCCACAGACGGAGGAGGGAACGGACATATTTGTGCTCTGGTGTGGTGGTTTTGCTACCTCTAGGAATCCTTTTTCTATGAACTCTCTGGAACAAACAATATTCTCCCCTAAAGTGCATTTCTGCGCATCCTGCCTAGCTCGGTTTAAATGTTGCTAGGTTTGGTAATAAGGTATAGTGCTGTAGGGTTGGTCTCATACCGGGTGATGTTATTACTGCTCTATGAGGTTCTACTCTATTGGGTTCTATCTTGGCCCTAATCCTGCATAGGTACATGTGGATGAGACATTTTGCTTGCTTTTTAGGGGGTTATCTCTTGAGATAAGTGAAAGAAGCTGTTCATCCAGTTGATATAAAAAGATTTATTGTATATAAATGCAGCACAGCAACAGGAACAACAGATGCTTAGACAACCCCAGTGCAACTGGCTCAGTCACAGCTCAAGTTCTACAGGATGGTTCCAAATGGAGCTAGAATGTATAACAAATGATAACCATGCGGCTCTCAGTAAATGTGGGAATGTAACATACCTCCCTTATATACAGAAAATAAAATCAGCAAATGAAATAAATTAACAAAGACAGGTAACATGGAGCTATCTAACAAAGTCTAACAACTTCATGGGTAAACATCTTGAACGAGTGGAGTCTTTAACTCTAAGAGCAACAGAATCATTGTGTGAACCTGTGGTATCCAGACCATTGGAAGGTACCTGCTGGGAGCCATTGGGAATATATACATTAGAAGAGGAAGGATGAGTATTACTATCAAAAGATTCAGGCCTGGACCTAAAATTTGTTGGACACCTAGAAACCCGTCTGATATTCCAAAGCTTACCATCCTGAGTTATAAGAGAATTCTTGAATACTTTGGTGATCGTAATGGGTTTAGAAAACTTACTCATGCATTTCCCTAGAAAACCAGGTTTTTAAATTCTCACCCATTCCCCTACCTTAAAATTGTGCTCCTTAGCATTCCATTTCCGGTCATACCATTCTTTGTACTTTTTTTGTTTTTCCTTAACCCTAATGCAGGTATCTCTTATATCATGAACATTCCTTATGTTATTGTCACATTTCTCTTTAAGCCACCATGGACAAATGTAAGAAGCTGGATCTCTGCCCTTCAAAAGGCAAAATGGACTGACTTCAGTAACAGAATGTGGAGTAATTCTATACATCCATAATCTCTCCCTTAATGCATTTTTCCAATCCTGAGTTTGTTTAACAACTTCCGAAATGTAACCCTTTAAAACACGATTGAAACGTTCAACCTGACCATTTTCATGTGGTGCATACAACGATGTGGTGACATGTTTGATATAGTGACATTTAAGATAGTCCTCCATATCTTTTGAAGTCAATTGAGCATCATTATCAGTCACAATGATCGAAGGACAACCTTCCCTTGCAAAGATTTCTTTAAAGAAATCCAATAAATACTCTAGTAGTAGTGGCCATTGAGACAAACTTGACCTCTGGCCATTTCGAATGGTAATCTACTAAAACCAAAGCATACCATGAATCCAATGGAAGATTTAAGAAAGGGCCAGAAATATCAAAGGCCAGTTTCTTCCAGGGTTCCTCTGGCCAATCTGTACTTTTAAGAGGGGGAACATTGATCTTAAGCATTTTCTGATTTGAAATGCAAACATCACATTCTCTAACCACCCGATCTGCCATGCGATCGATCCCTGGCCACCAAAAATATGATCTGATTAACCGCTTCATAGCAGACATTCCTGGATGTGATTTATGAGCTAACTTAAGGATCACCTCTCGTACTCCAAAGGGTGGAACACATTTTCCTGTTTTATAAACAAAATCCCCTTCTAATTCTAAATCATCTGCAACATTAAAGAGGGGCATAAGTTCTTCAGAAACGTCCCTTCTCCTAGGCCATCCTTCCACAATATATTTCTTCACTAATTCCGATAAGGAATCATTTTCCTCACTGGATTTCCATGACTCCTCTGAAATATCAGAAAATGCGCCTACTACAACATCCTGAATGGTTGTGACAATATCTAATTCATTATCTTTTCTTCCAGGGTATGAGTCACAGGGATGACGTGACATAGAGTCAGCTGTTACATTTTTTTCCCCTGGTACAAATTCTGTCTTAAAACAATATTCTTGCAATCTAGAGGTTAACCTTGCAATCCTGGCAGTGGAATTCCATCCTCCTCCTGGTGAAAGTATATTAACTAAGGGTTTGTGATCTGTCCTCAACGTAAACTTTCCGCCCCAAATGTAGTTTCTAAAATGCTCAATAGCCCATACACATGCCAGTAATTCCTTTTCTATAACTGCATAACGCCTTTCAGTTTCATTTAGGGTTCTAGATGCAAAACATACATTCCATTCTTCATTACCTGATTTTTGTGACAGGACACCCCCAATTCCATGTAAACTAGCATCCACCGTAATAACACAATGTTAATGCAAAAAGGTCTTAAAATAGGAGCATTTACAATATCGTGCTTAATCACATTAAAAGCACGTTGTTGCTCTTCTGACAATTCAAAAATGGCCTTTTGACGCAATAACCTTCTTAAAGGCTCCATTTTTTTCGCTAAATTTGATACAAACTTAGAATAATATTCGCACATTCCTGCGAAAGATAGTAATTGTTCCTTGGTTTTGGGAGAGGGGGCATTTAGAATTCCGTCAACATTGGATTTTTTGGGAATTACCCCATCCCCGTTACGGTATGACCCAAATACTCCACACTCTTTTTAAACATGTTACATTTATGAGCTTTAAGAGTTAAACCATTTCTTTTTAATCTAAGACAGACTTCCGCCAGATGTTTTAAGTGCTCTTCATTATTGTGAGAAAAAATTAAAATGTCATCTTGAAAGCACTTTACGAAATCATCAATGTCCTTGAAAATGTTAAACATGATTCTTTGAAATACCGATGCCGCAGAGGCCAAGCCAAAGGGCATCCTATTATATTGGTATAAACCCTGTGGAGTTATAAATGCTGTTAACATTTTTAAATCCTCTGTAAGAGGAACTTGGTGATACGCCGACCTTAAGTCGAAAGTAGAGAACACTTTTGCACCTTCCAACAATGACACCACTTCATTTATATTCGGTAATGGGTGACAATCCACAATAATTTCCGAATTCAAAGCTCTCAAATCCACACACAACCTCAATTTTTTATCTGGTTTTCAGACCAAAACAATGGGAGAAACCCATTCAGATGAGTTAATTGGTTCAATTATGCCTTCTGATACATGGTCTTTTAACATCTCTTTTAACTCGTCTCTTACATTTATCGGTACTGGTCTAATCCTTTGTCTAACCGGTGTGGCATTACTTTTTAGTTTAATCTGATGAGAATATTCTTTAAGTTTCCCCAATGAGTCAGAAAAAACTTCTTTGTACGAGTCTTTTATGAATTTTTCCATATCCTCACATCCTGTAACTGAGATGTAATTATTGTTTATAGACTCATCCAAAACCACCGGTTCCTTAAGTCTTGGATTCAACATTATTCCAAGCTTCCATTGATCCTTCCCACCTAATACGTTTATGCCCTTGACCGCAATATATAGATGTATGTCAGCCCATCTGTTTTTAAAACACAATGATGTTTTAAAATACCCCATCATGTCTATAAGTGACCCATCATAACTCACAGGATTTATGTCTGGCGGAAAAATCTTATTAACATCAAAGACCCTAGTAAGTTTTTCTTCAAAATATTGTTTACAAATAATCGTCTATGGTGATCCTGAATCAGCCATGAGATCTAAATCCACATCAGAAATCTGAACAACACACATGGGAGGCTTTTTTATGGGAATGTCCTCATTCTCCTCAAGGTTAGCCATGCCACCCAACACAGACACCACAAAACCTGAATTTTGTGGCATGTTGTGACGGGGAAGAGAGTTACGCCCCAACAGTAGGGTACCCGTGGGACTCATCACCTTCTCTTCCCCTACAGCCACCAGCGGACCACAGCGCTTCAGAGTGGTATTCCTTTCCCACACAGGACTGGACTCTGGAACAGGGACAGGGCTCCTTTAATGCGGCCTTCCAATTGGACGAAACCCCGCCCACCGAGGACGTCATCGTAGAGGGGCGGATAAAGGCTGCGGATACCCGGAAGACGACGGACGGCGTTTCCCAGGAGGAAGAAGGAGAGACCGAGCCAAGGAGTACGAGGAGACAGGAGAGAGATCGAGGAAGCGAAGGACGTGACGACAGGAGCACGGAGCCGAGCAGAGAAGACCGCTGCAAGCCAGGAGGCCACCGACCCCTCGAGTCGCCCCGCCACGTTCCCATGGGAGGAGCGTGGCTTGAGCAGGTACGGGGGAAAGTAGCGGGCTGGGTGGGACGGAAGCCGCCGCCGTTACTCTAAAGTGCCCGTATAATTCAGTCACAACCCCCTCCCTTCACTCGACACCCTGCCCATTTCACTTGCCGGCGGGTAAAAGAGCACTAGAGCACTCGGTGTCCCTCACTCCCGGCCCTTAATACAAGCTGAGCAGGACGTCGTCCTAATCCGTGGTTTTCCTTGTTGTTTGTTTTCGGTTGCCGATATCACTGCTGCGAGGTCACCGGATCCATCCAGGGGGTGCGGAGAAGCGTTCCCCTACCAGAAGCCTGGAGGCGTCGGGGAAAAAACCATCAGACTCTCCGTTGTCTATAGCTAGCAGAAGGACATTGCGCCAAAAGAGAACTTTGTCTAAAATAAAGCCATCTTTACACCGCCCTAACCTGGTTGTCGACTCTGTCCCTATCACCCCGCCACAACTGGTGTCAGAAGTGGGATTTCCAACAAAGTCCGTCTGTAGTACTGAGATGGACGCACTTATTCAACATCTCATCAAGGGACAAGAGAAGTTAGAATGGGCGGTGCAGAGGCAGATGACGTCGGCCCAAGCAGATCGGGAACAATTCCAAACCACCATTACGGCACAAATCGAGAGCCTGCAGAAATCCGGCACCGTCACGGTGACCCCTACTCCTTTGGAGAACAGACCACTGAACGTTCAAAACCCATCAGGGATCGCTTTGCAGAAATATGCAGCGGGGGAGGATCCGGACGTCTTCCTCATGAACTTTGAGAGGGCTGCTAGGGCTTTGGGCTGGCCCGAGGAAAAATGGCCTTTCTTTCTGGCCCCACTGTTATCAGGCGAGGCGCAATTCGCCTACCAAGTGGCCAACCCCATGGGAATCACACCATACCCGGCGATCAAGGAAGTCATTTTGGATCACCTAGGTCTAGATGGGGAGGCATATCGGCTAAGGTTCAGGAGGGAAAGGGGCATACCAGGAGAAAATCCCAAGACCCTCTTCTTTCGCTTGAAGATGGCAGCAGATAAATGGCTACGACCGGCCTCCAGTACAAAGGAGGAAGTCATGAACAGAATATATGTGGAACAGTTCATGGAAGCGCTACCATATGCTACCCAGCGATGGCTGAAACAGCATCCCGGCCTTACCCCAGAACAAGCCATCGAAATGGCGGCCAATTATGCCCGAGCCCAACCGAAAACCCTAGGGTGGGGCACAGAGAAAAACACGAAGGGCCAACCGTCAGTAAAACCAGAACGAAGAGGGAAGCCTACTCCCGAACCTACCCGACTTAGACCTACGAGGATGGAGGGACCACCAATACGTGGGCCCCAGTGCTTCGACTGTGGTGAATGGGGCCATATTGCAAGACTCTGTCCCCGGAAAAGACCAGCAGACGAGCCAATGGAGGTCGGGTATCTACCCAGGACTGTACTCTACTCAGCAGAAATGGGAGCGTCTTACTATGTGAGTTTAAGGATGAACGGTTTGACGGTACAGGCCCTATTAGATTCGGGGTGCAGACAATCAGTGATACGTAGGAGACTTGTACTGCCAAAACAGTATGTAGTAGGGGCAAAGGTCCACATAAGATGTGTACACGGGGATATAAAGCCCTACCCCCTCGCCCAAGTGACCCTGACCCCCCTTGGTAAAGAACCCTGCACCGTAAGACTGGGGGTGGTGGATTCCCTTCCAGAGGATGTGATACTAGGGGTGGATAATCCAGAGTTCCTAGCTCTGTTTAAACGGTCGTTGTCCCTTCCCCCTTCATGCAAGTCCGAGCCTGTAGCAGCGCTCACCTCTGCGGAACCGTGGGTATTAGACCGCAGTTTCCGCTTTGCACAGGCTAGTGATCCTACACTGGGTAACGCTTGGGAAAGTGCCCATGTCACCCAGGATCAGGAAACCCAGAGATACCCTAGGTTTCGGATCTACAACAATCTTCTATATAGGGAAGGAGTGGAGGGAGGAGACTCTCAGTTGTTAGTGCCAGTTTCATTCCGGGAGCAAGTGCTCTTCTTTGCACACACACACCTCACAGCAGGACATAGTGGGAAGGAAAAAACCACCGATAGTATTCTACGGCATTTCTACTGGCCAGGCATCTACAGAGACGTTCAAGAGTACTGCAGAAAATGTGACATATGTCAAAGACAGAACGTACACCGGCCCCCTGCGGCGCCACTGCAACCTTTACCAACCATCGGACGGCCTTTTGAGAGGGTCGGTATGGATCTGATCGGACCATTACCCAAGTCATCGAGAGGCCACCTCTACGCTCTTGTCATCGTGGACTATGCAACACGGTTTGTTGAGGCTTTTCCACTAAGAACACCGACAACGGCACATATCGCAGAAAAATTTGTCGAGCTCTGTTCCAGAGTTGGTTTTCCAAAAGAGGTTCTAACCGACCAGGGGACACCCTTCACGTCTAAATTGATGAGGGAGGTCTGCAAAACACTGAACATCCATCACCTGCGTACATCAGTGTACCACCCCCAAACCGATGGTTTGGTGGAGAGGTACAATCAGACGTTGAAAACCACTCTGAAAAAGATGCTCTCGACTGAAGGAGGTGATTGGGATCGGCTGTTGCCCCTGGCTCTCTACGTCCTACGGTCCCAGAAACATAGCAGTTTAGGATGTTCGGCGTTCGAGCTGTTATACGGGAGACATCCAAGGTCATTATTGGAAATCACGAAAGAGGCGTGGGAGAAAGAAGAAGAGCAAGAACAGCTGTCCATGCTAGACTATACCCAGCAGCTCCGATCCAAACTGGGAAAACTGCAAAATCTGGCGTGTTCCAATCTGGAACAAACAAGAGAAAAGCAAAAGAAATACTACGATAGAGGGACAAGACTCCGTAGATTGAACAGAGGAGACTGGGCGCTTCTACTGCTCCCGCCCATTGCCTGTAAAGGAAAATCTGAATGGAAGGGACCGTATGAGGTGGTGGATGTCATAGGAGACACGACTTACCGCCTGAAGATGACATCCACCAAAGTACAGTCGTACCACATCAACTTATTAAAAAAATGGATTGGGCCCCCACCAAAGAGAGTGAACTTACTCATTCCCACCTCAAACACAGAAACGTCAACATTGAAGAAGTTGGTTATCAACGAAGAGCTCACGCCACAACAAAAAGAGGAGCTAGAGAAAACGCTAGTACCCTACGATGATATATTTTCGGATCTACCCGGAAAAACGACGCTGGTGGAACACAGCATCGAGACCCACCCAGGAAAACGGGTAAAACAAAAACCTTACCGAATACCAGCAGCCCGTAGAGAAGCCATCAAAAAAGAAGTAGACGACATGCTGCGGCTAGGAGTCATCCGGCCTTCCAAAAGCGATTGGGCATCGCCCATTGTAATGGTCCCCAAGCCGGATGGGTCAAGACGGTTCTGTATGGACTTTCGGGCCCTGAACGCTATCTCATCTTTTGACGCCTATCCTATTCCAAGGGTGGACGAGCTGATCGAGAAACTGGGGGAAGCTGTGTACATAACCACATTGGACCTAACAAAGGGGTACTGGCAGGTACCCCTCCGAGAGGAGGACAGGAAGAAAACGGCCTTCATAACGGATGAAGGCCTGTTCGAATTTACTGTGCTGCCTTTCGGACTCCATGGGGCTCCAGCAACGTTTCAACGCCTGATGAACACCATACTACAACCCTACCAACAGTTTAGTTCAGCCTACCTGGATGACATAGTCATCTATAGCAAAACTTGGTCCGATCACTTGACTCATCTGCGTACCATCCTCTCAGCGTTACAACGGGCAGGTTTACATATTAACGCAAAGAAGTCCCGAGCCGCATATCACCGAGTGAATTACTTGGGTTTTGTATTGGGGGACGGGACCATCACTCCACAAATCAACAAAGTGAGGGCTATTGAGGGAACCCCCTTTCCTACTTCCAAAAGAGATTTAAGGGCGTTTCTCGGTCTGATAGGGTACTACCGCAGGTTCATCCCCAGATTCGCCGATTTAGCGGCTCCCCTCACTGACCTTCTACGAAAAGGGTCCAGACCCCGAGAGTTACAGACACCCAATCCGGAGGCAGTGAGAGCATTCAACGACCTTAAAACAGTCATAACCACCCATCCGGTACTGGTGTCCCCTGATTTCAATAAACCATTTGTCCTGGCCACAGATGCCTCAGACATAGGTATAGGGGCAGTATTGTCACAAGTCGACCAGGGGGGGCTGGAACACCCGGTGTTGTTCATAAGTCGTAAGTTGTTTCCTAGGGAATCCAAGTACCCCACGATAGAGAGGGAATGCCTAGCCATAAAATGGGCCATCGAGAAATTGCATTACTATCTGGAGGGCAAACCGTTCATTCTTTTCACAGATCACGCCCCTCTTAGATGGATGTATCAGAACCGGAGCCAGAACCCTAGAATTCTCCGATGGTTCCTCTCCCTCCAGCCTTATGCCTTTTCAGTGATGCACCGAAAGGGGAAGGACAATGGGAATGCGGACTATCTGTCCAGGGTCTTTCCTCTCCCCGAACGGGAGAATCCAGGGGGGGAGGTGTGTGACGGGGAAGAGAGTTACGCCCCAACAGTAGGGTACCCGTGGGACTCATCACCTTCTCTTCCCCTACAGCCACCAGCGGACCACAGCGCTTCAGAGTGGTATTCCTTTCCCACACAGGACTGGACTCTGGAACAGGGACAGGGCTCCTTTAATGCGGCCTTCCAATTGGACGAAACCCCGCCCACCGAGGACGTCATCGTAGAGGGGCGGATAAAGGCTGCGGATACCCGGAAGACGACGGACGGCGTTTCCCAGGAGGAAGAAGGAGAGACCGAGCCAAGGAGTACGAGGAGACAGGAGAGAGATCGAGGAAGCGAAGGACGTGACGACAGGAGCACGGAGCCGAGCAGAGAAGACCGCTGCAAGCCAGGAGGCCACCGACCCCTCGAGTCGCCCCGCCACGTTCCCACGGGAGGAGCGTGGCTTGAGCAGGTACGGGGGAAAGTAGCGGGCTGGGTGGGACGGAAGCCGCCGCCGTTACTCTAAAGTGCCCGTATAATTCAGTCACAACCCCCTCCCTTCACTCGACACCCTGTCCATTTCACTTGCCGGCGGGTAAAAGAGCACTAGAGCACTCGGTGTCCCTCACTCCCGGCCCTTAATACAAGCTGAGCAGGACGTTGTCCTAATCCGTGGTTTTCCTTGTTGTTTGTTTTCGGTTGCCGATATCACTGCTGCGAGGTCACCGGATCCATCCAGGGGGTGCGGAGAAGCGTTCCCCTACCAGAAGCCTGGAGGCGTCGGGGAAAAAACCATCAGACTCTCCGTTGTCTATAGCTAGCAGAAGGACATTGCGCCAAAAGAGAACTTTGTCTAAAATAAAGCCATCTTTACACCGCCCTAACCTGGTTGTCGACTCTGTCCCTATCACCCCGCCACACATGTCCACATTACCTCCCTCAGTTACATCCTGTGCGGGTCCTCGTAATGTACATGAAACTCTTGGGCGATATTGAGTGGAATACTTTCTCTGATCCCTGCACATGTTTGCGAAATGACCAATCCTTCCACAATTCTTACATTCTTTTTTCATGGCTGGACAACCAGCAAATGATGCCATGTGGTTTCTGTTCCCACATCTGTAACAAGCCACATTCTTCCCCATTCTATCAAATCTTTTAGAGATATGGAAATTAGTGTTATGGGCTGATAGTGAATTAAAATTATGCGGTTCATTTTTAATTTCATCTTGGCGTTTGACAGCTGCAATCTCTTCCGCTTTATCCAACCTGACATTATTCTTTACCACATGCATCCATTTTTCCGTTTGTTCAAAAGCTTTCGCTGTCGAAATAGCTTCTGATTATTTGGGATCCCCCATCACCCATAGTTTTATTTGTGTTTCTTTACATCTCACGTGAATTATGATCTGGTCTCTTATCATTTCATCTGAGATGTTACCAAAACTGCAATGTAAACTTAAGTTGCGTAAAGCTGTTAAAAAATCATCAAACGACTCACCTTCTTCTTGTACCCTAGTATAAAACTTAAACCTATTCAATGCTATATTGCTTCTAGGTTTAAACCTCTTTTCTATCCTAAGCAACACTTCATTGTAAACATTCGTTGCTTCTCCATTTTCTGCAATGGTTATTTGTGGTAAAGTTCTAAAAAACATTTGTCCCTCAGAGCCTAAGCAGTGTAGGAAAATACTTTTTTTTCTTTCTGCTCCCATCCTCTCCCCATCGATGGCTTTCATATAATTAATAAATTCTTCCTTCCACCTAGCCCATGGAAGAGGTGGATCACCTTTCGTTTGCAAAAACTTTGCTGGTGGTTCAAACTGCATTTCTATTTTTTTTTTAACCAGATAATCTATAAATCCCTGTGAACAATGTCAGTTAGCCCTTGGAAACCCTCTTGTCCAGCAAACTAATACACAACCTTCTTCTCATTTACCTCTTTGAAATTAGAACTGAAAATAAACATTGTTATTAACAGAACAAACGAACAAATAACACCAGGCATAAGCAATTATTTCCTCGTCTTGTGCTGGAACGAGAGTAACATCAACAAAAGGGGCACCGAGTCTAAAGTTATAAAGGTTCTCCCCTTTAAATGTTTGAAATTCTTCCCAAAATTGAACTCCAAATTTTTTTCCACTTACTAATGTCCATTCCTCGTAATCACCATCGAGTGAAATGGGCAAATGCGTAGTGCAATGCTGTAAAGCAGACCGATTAATCAAGGTCCGTGGTGAGTTTCCTTTTTTTTTTAAAAGCGTATGGTTGCCAAGGCTGTAGCTAACAACAAGAAAAAATGGCCGCCACGTAATCCGCGTTCAGCACGTACGTTCCCAGAATTCACTCCGGTTCCCAGAATACATTGCGCATTTACCACGGGAAGGAAGAATGTTTGTTGCTCGTGCAGCGGAGACCATGCGCCACAGTTCCAAGATGCCGAATGTCTATTTCTCGTGCAGCATCGGCTCGGGAAGTCTATGCGCCCGATTTCAAAAGATGCGGAGTGCGTTGCAAATTCAAATCTCGTAGGTACCTAATGCTCGTAATTACCTGGTGTTGTTATGTAACGGGGTAAATCTCCGCGTACAGAATCCGCTTTTACATTTAAAGCATTCCTTCAAGTTGCTTTCCCATCTGGTCACGAATATAATCCTTTGTGTTGGTTTGCCTTGGCCTTCCTTTAAAATATCCAGGTGAATGACGTGCTTGAATAATATAAGAAATATTCTTTGGCAGTATTTCAGTTTCGTTGTTCCTTCTTCCTTGAGGTTTAAATAACTTCTTCTTCTGTAAATTCTATAAATCATTCAAATTGGGTTCAGGAACATCAATCTTCTGTGCTGCTTCTTAGTGTTGAGAATAATGTTCCTTCGCTCGTCGCCATTGAAAGAAGCTGTTCATCCAGTTGATATAAAAAGATTTATTGTATATAAATGCAGCACAGCAACAGGAACAACAGATGCTTTGACAGCCCCAGTGCAGCTGGCTCAGTCTCAGCTCAAGTTCTACAGGATGGTTCCAAATGGAACTAGAATGTACAACAAATGATAACCATGTGGCTCTCAGTAAATGTGAGAATGTAACAATAAGTAAAGCCTGTCTGCACCTCTGGTGTGGGGTATCAGCAAACATATGTAAAACAATCTGTTCGTGGTCTGGTTGCACATAGTGGTTTTATGCTAATACCATGTGTTGTGTAGGAGTGCACTGTGTAGTGTGTTAGAGCAATTGGGCCTCGTTGAAGTTGTTTTAAGAGTTTTAGCTGAAGGGGTGGCGGGCAGCTATAACGATGCGGCACATGTGGCTCGATTTCAGTCCTGTTGGATAAGAGCTGTGGGTTGTAGGTTAGCTTGGAAAAAACACATATCATTGTACAGTTTTCAGGAAATTTCTGTGCCTTCTTTTTAGAGCTATATTCTGTAGCTTCACAAGGCGTGAAACATTTTAGTGAGGTATTGGAAGGAAGTGGCAGTACTTTAGGGAATAGTGAGATTAGGTGGCCTTAGGGTTATTTTGTGGGAACTTTGGTCCCTCCCTTGCTATGGCATGGGAGAGTACTTTACTTTAGGGCTGCTTCCTTTAAATGTATCCATGTGTGTGGTTTTATTTGTGTAGGGAGTATCCTTCTGACCTGCACGTGCATCGTGCAATGTGAAGGGAAGTTGATGTGTAATGCTTTTTAGGGGCTTTGTCGGTGATGGAGATGTTTTCGTTGTCAAATGGATTTCCCTCTGGTTCCTGCACGTGGCATGTAATGAGGTTCTCCCTAATGGAGTTGGATGGTTGGGTTATGTCCTTTTTCTGGAAGGTTTTGTTTTTTTGGGGCTACTTTTTCGCTTCTTTGTGGAAAATCCGATGAGAGTTTATCTATGCTTTTGGGCGATGCAGCTCTTAGTATACTAGAGGTAGGCGGGGAGTTGTGGTCCTGCAGGTGAGTGACTGGGATTGTGCTTATTCGCTGTGCTTTCGATGAGACTCAGGTGTGCGGTGCAGGACTGGTTGTGATAGGCCTGATGCAGGTAATGCTAATGGCTGTGATGGATTTTCTCTACGGACTGGGTATCATGTGATTGCTTTCTTGGGAGCTTTGAGGATATCTTTGTCCTAAGTTTGTGTGAAACCTGGCTCCTGACACTGGAGCATTTGCCTCATTTTGGAACTGTAAGGGGGCCTCAATTTGGTGGAAAACCTGGGGCTGTTGAGACCTACATAGCTTGTCCAAGGCTAGGTTTGGGAGAATGGACCTGGAGGCCAGTTTTAATGCGCCCCTCGCTGGACCGTCTCCTCCCCAGTGCTTGGTCAGCCAGCCCATACCCGGGGGATCAACAGCGGAGAGAGGCCCGGGCACCTTGATGGCAAACTCTAGCGCAGATTCCCGATCAATCTAATGTACTGCGGCCCTAAAAGTTGTTTGCGAATGCAGGTAAGGAAATGTGTCTAGAAAGGGAATGAAGGGGTTACTTCATGTTGGTTTTAGACGTACTGCGTGTTTGTATTCTGCGATTGTGTAAGGCCGTTGCCTCCTCAGACCCTCACCCCTCCTTGCTGTGACTGTGGCCCAGGCCCTTTCTGGGCTGGGCTCCCTGTCTGCTGCAGCTGTTACCATGTGCTCGGCCAACCACGCAGCCCCTTCTGTGGCGGGGTGGCTGCTGCCTGTTTTCCCTAAGGCTGATTGTATGATGCATTCACGCTGCTCTGGGATTAGTTTTGAGGATGGGTATTTTGTGGAGGCTATCCTTGGATTATTCCTTTCTGCTAGTGATACGTTTTTAGGCAGCATCGGTCGGCCATGAGGCGCACTCCATAACAATAGTAGCACTCTATGAGGCCTGTGTAATGTTCTAAGTAACTCCACAGGAACACGCGTTTGGGTTTAAATAGAGGTTTATTAATTACACCCCATCCATCAGCTCCATAAGGGTAACTGACCAACAGATACAAGCTGAGTTCTAGGTTCTATGTTCTATAGAACCCAGAACTCTTGGGACAGGAGAAGGACATCACACATCTCCCTTCCAATAACAAGATAAAGTCTAAATGTATTGAGAAATACAGACATAGTATAATCACTTAAAATCAAGAAACATCATGACAATTTAGTAACATAGTCTCTCATGTGAACAGGTACTGAGGTCTTTCGACCACTACGTCTCAGATCATTTTTCAACAACTCATCTGTACCATTGGACAATTTTTTACATGACCTATCCAACTCAGAATTGTGCTTTATAATTACAACTCGATTTAGATTCCAAATTTTCCCATTTTCAAGTTTAACAGCATTTCTTAAACCCATTACCACCCTCATGGGAGCAGTAAACTTGGACCAAGATAATGTTCCGATTGGAGCCTTCACACGTACCCAATCTCCTACCTTTACCTTTACTTGTTTAACTCTTTTTCTCATATCAAAGTGAATTTTATTTTTTAGCTGTAGCTTCTCCTCTCTTTTCCTCCAAAGACCAATGCTATTGTCTTTCACACCTTTACCCCAAGACATCCAACTAGGACACAATCTCGTGTTTGGAGTCCTGCCTTTAAATAATTCAAAAGGCGATTTACCTGTAGAGGTATGAGGAGTGAAACGATGAGCCAAAATACATTTTTGTAATTCATCTTTCCAATTCAAACAATTACTTCTAGAAAGTTGTATATTTTCCTTTATAACTCTATTAAATCTTTCTACCGTCCCATTTCCTTCTGGATGATATACCGAACATTTCTTATGAATGATACCACAAATGAAATGACACAAGTTGAGGTGATCTCTGAAACACATATAACCTCAACCCATCTAGAATAAAGATCAATCAAAACAATTAAATATGGAGTACGATGTTCTCCATTAAGAGGACCAACAATATCAATGGCAATGTCCTCCCAAGGACCATTGGGAAGTCTTCTACAAATCATGGGCATAGTGTGAGAGGTAAGAACCTTATCACTAACTTTGCATTGTAGACATTCTCTGACCTCACGCTCAACTTCTAAATCCATAGCAGGCCACCAAAAACTAATTCTCAACCTTTCCTTAGTTTTGACTATACGTAAATGTCCTTGATGTGCCTCTTCCATCAATCTTTTCCTTAAAGAAGAAGGAGGAACCAATTTATTCCCTCTCAACAATATATCTTTATCTATCGATAACTCATCAGCCACCAAATGCCAAGTTTTTGATAAGGAATTATCATGTGGACCTTTAGTTTGAATCATGTTCATAACTCTGACCAATTCGCTATCTTTTCTTAATTCCTCTTTCCACTCATTTTGTTTTACAACACCTGAGATAATTTCACACACACTGACATCCTCTTCAACAAAATCATCATCAATCCATTCCTCTCCTACTTCACCAACCAAACGAGACAGACAATCAGCTGAAACATTATCAACACCAGGAAGATGTTCTACACTGAAATTAAACTCTTGTAAACTTACAACCCAACGTCTTATACGAGATGAAATTGAATCAAGTCCCTTTTTCATGAATATTTCCTTTAGTGGTTTGTGGTCTGAACATACCTTGAAACACGTTCCCCATATAAAATTTCTAAACTTATTGAGAGCCCAGAATATAGCCAAAGCTTCTTTTTCAATTACAGAATAATTTAATTCTGGTCCACGTAAACTCCTTGATGCGCATGCAATTAGCTGTTCTTTACCATCTCTTCTTTGTTTTAAAATGGCTCCCAACCCTTTTGAACTCGCATCGGTCACTACAGTGGTCTCTCCTCCTGGAATGAATGCCTGCAAACTCGGTGCATTTTTTAAATTTTCTTTCAATTCTAAAAATTCTCTTTGACACTCTTCCGACCAAATAAATTCTTTGTTCATCCCAAGCAATTGTCTCATGTTACTTGATTTACTTGCAAGATTTTTAACAAATTTCCCATAATACTCGATCATGCCCAAAAATGAAACAGCTTCTTCTTTCGTCACAGGAGTTGCTAAATTTATAATTGTTCCTACCAACTCTTTCTTAGGAATTATACCAGACGCTGTAATGCAATGACCTAAATAATTCACCTGTTGTACTGAAAATTTGCATTTTTCAAATTTTAATGTCAGTCCTGCTTTCTCAAGTTTTCCAAGTACCATTCTCACAGAGATATCATGTTCTTGTTGATTTGAACCAAATATCAAAAGATCGTCCTGATAACATTTCACATTTTTCACACCCTTCAATACAGACGCCATGACCCTTTGAAACACCGACGCAGCGGATACAAGACCAAACGGCATTCTCTTATATTTAAAAGCTCCCATGGGAGTGATAAATGCCATCAAGTCCTGTGAGTCCTGCGTCAGCTCTATTTGATGATATGCCTGCGTTAGATCTAAGGTAGTAAAAAACTTTGCTCCACCCAAAGTAGACATTATTTCATCTATATTAGGCAACGGAAACTTGTCAACCACTACTTCCTTGTTAAGAGACCTCAAGTCCACACAAAGCCTGATATCGCCATTAGGTTTGTTCACGATAACAACCGGAGCCAACCACTCCGAAGCTTCTACAGGAGAGATTATTCCTTGTTTAAGCAACTTATCTATTTCTTGTTCCACCTTCTCCTGTAGAGCCAATGGAATTCTTCTAACCTTTGCCACAGATGGTACAGCTCCATTCTTAAGTTTAATGCAATGTTTGTAACCTTTCAAACAACCTAAAATATCTCTAAACAAATGCGGAAATTCTTGCACAAAGTGATTAACTGTACCTTCAACCTTTTGTATCTGAACTTGTGGTTCTGCATTGGGATTCAAAGTAACTCCCAATAACCGTTTATGTGGCCAGCCAAGTAAACTATCCCCTACCTTTGAAACATAAATCTTACCTACAATAATTCTCTTCTCCATCTCTATGCAAGCATCAAAATATCCCAACATATTAATGGGTTGACCTCCATACCCTCCTGGATTTACATCCATTCTTTTTAACTTGTTCCTACATTGAAACCATTTGCAGAAAACGTCTTTCGAAATTATAGTCAAATGTGAGCACGAGTCAAATTTCATTTTCATATCAATACCATCAATTTTAACACTTTCAATGGGATGTTTGTTGTCCTCACTACCACTAATCTGACAAATAATTTCTTTTATCTCTTTACTTTGTAATTTCTTCCGTTTTGTTCTGCAAACTTTTATAAAATGTCCTTTCTTGCCACATCCATGACATACAAAATTCAAAGCTGGACAGGATTTAGAATTAGCTTTGTGTCCAGACTTCCCACAACGAAAAAATTCCCATGTTTCTTTTGTACATTCCTCTTTAGTTATCTCTTTTGGATCCGATTTTACATTTTTAATAAGATATACACTTTCCTGTACTTCTTCTACCACAGATGTAATTTTATTTTTCTCATCTTTTAATTCATTAACACATTTTAACATGTGTTCAACCCTTTTTGCTATAATCACCACTTCTTCTAAAGGTGGCTCATCTTTGAGCCATAACTCTTCCCTTATTTTTTCTTCCCTACACTTCAACACGAATTGGTCTCTCATTCTCTCCTCATTTGCCACTCCAAACTTGCAAGTTGAGGCTAACTTCCTTAACCTAGTTAAAAAATCCTCTATTGTTTCCTCTTTCTTTTGTTCTCGTAAACCAAAATGATATCTTTCCATAATGCTGCTGACTCTGGGCAAATAATGTTTATCTAACTGAAGTATACATATCTCATACTCATTCAATCCTCTTTGCTCCTCTGTAGATAATTCCGGCAAATTCTCTAATACCTATTGACCTTCACCACTCAAACAGTGTAAAAGTAATGAATTTTTCCTCTCCGCACTTAAATTTGTGCCACAAACACGTGCATAGTGCGCAAATTTTTTTTCTCCCACTTGCTCCATTTAACAGGAGGCTCCCCTGGTGAGGTAAAAAAAAATGGTGGTGCAGTTACATTCTGCATGACTTATTTTCTAATATTTAATAAGAATCTCCAACAATATTTTTTTAAATTACCACCTTAAACTAGATGAAGAAAGAAAGAAAAAAAAACCAAAACACACACATATATATATATATATATATATTCACTGAAAAAACCATAGGTTTCACACACGTTATAGTTAGGAATTAGCATTTAAAAAACCTTAGAAATTCAGTGAAAAAACCATAGGTTTCACACATGTTATAGTTAGCTGGACATTTTACTCGTAAAAAACCAATGAAATTGCCCCGTTATAGTTAGTTCAGCTAACTATAACTCGCGCGCCCGCAATGCACTGCTGATGACGTCACATATTACATCACTCATGACATGGTCAGTGACATCACTCATGACATCACTGATGACATCTCAAATGACATCACTGATGACCTCACTGATGACATCATCCTTGTGATAGAGTGGCAGACCTCCTCTCACCTTAATATAAGCTTTGATACACACATTCAAAAATAGAGACTAAACATTTCAAAACAATGGACATACCAATACCAGTTACAACAACCTCTTCAGTAATTCTAAGATCCACATACACATCCACTCATTCACCAACAGTCCTATACAGTCACTCATACATGTACTCACTCATCATATGTACTCATACATCTATACATCCTGTTACACAATGCCACTCATCCATAGAGTTACTCACACACATAGTCACTCATGCTAATAAAGAATAAAACATACATTTACTTGCATATACAGTAATACACACACCACCATACTTACTTCTACGGAAACTTACACATACTTAGTCTTTTAAACAATCACTTATAGAAACACATACTTATTCATACAGGAACTCTTTCAATCTCTCCCTCTCACATATACTCACATATATACACCAATAGTCACATATACTAGTTTAAAACATATGTAGTTACTCCTGAAGACACTATTGAGACAGTCATTCACTCACTAACACACCCATACACACACTCATCCACCCATACAGTCCTGCACACATGCTGTCTTCAACACATACAAACAGTGAGTCACTCATTCATGCATCTATGCACTACGTAATACCCCCCACCGTACCATACAGACACTCAGACTGATACTCAAAAAAACAACTAATAACCTATATAGACACCCATGTAGCTACTCACCAACCCATGCAGCCACTTATACACAAAGTGAGAGATACACTTAATCAGTCAGTTACACAATCAATTTTTCAAAAACAAATCATCCATTTAGACACTTATATACCCATTTATTCTTCCATTGACCTTGAGATATACATATATAAAACATATTTAATTTTCAGAAAAACACACATTCACTGGATGATGTCATCAGTGAGGTCATCAGTGATGTCATTTGAGATGTCATCAGTGATGTCATGAGTGATGTCACTGACCATGTCATGAGTGATGTAATATGTGACGTCATCAGCAGTGCATTGCGGGCGCGCGAGTTATAGTTAGCTGAACTAACTATAACGGGGCAATTTCATTGGTTTTTTACGAGTAAAATGTCCAGCTAACTATAACATGTGTGAAACCTATGGTTTTTTCACTGAATTTCTAAGGTTTTTTAAATGCTAATTCCTAACTATAACGTGTGTGAAACCTATGGTTTTTTCAGTGAATTTCTAAGGTTTTTTTAAATGCTAATTCCTAACTATAACGTGTGTGAAACCCATGGTTTTTTCAGTGAATTTGCAAGGTTTTTTAAATGCTATTTTTTTTTTATATTCTTCATTTTTTTCAAACATATTTTTAATTTAATTTTCTTATCTTTTATAAAGACTATGCTTAAATTTTTAAAATCCTTAAATATTTTTTTTATATATATTTTTTAAAATAAACATGTAAAATTTATTTCCATTTTTTTTTTTTTTTTTTTTTTTTTTTATAGTACGCGTACCGTAAGCTCACGGTAAGCGTACGGTTTACGCAACGTCCGTAATCTATCTACGCTGCTTGCGCATAGTTACGTACTTTGCGTAGCCGCGCGTACTGCGCGTGGGACGCGTGCGCGCTTACGCAACACGCGCACGTTACGCGGAAGTGCCGGGAAATGACTGTTATGCGCATGCGCGCAAGCGCGTGTCTTTTTTACGCGCACGCGTACTTTTTGCCGTAAGCGCTCCGTAAGCGTACCGTAAGCGTACGGTAGGTCATGTGATCATGAAACACAACTTTTGATTGGTGGAAACTACTTTCAGTTCTAGAACTCTCCTACACCACACCCATTCCCCTCATTTCTGCTTGTGATCCCTTGGGAGAAGGAGCTGGTTTGTCTTTGGGATACGATGGCAGAACAGCAGAGCTCTTCTGAGAGTGAGGCTAGCACCAGCAGCACTGTCTTGAGGCAGAGAGCGAGGAAAGTAAAGCCTTCTTACGTTTGGGAGTATTTTACTTTTCCAGAAGGCCAGCAAAAGGTGAATGCACCCTTAGTTACTTGCAAGCTGTGTAAGCGTGTACTTTCTAGAGGTAATCCTAACAGGAAGTATTCCTTTGGGAATCACACCATGAAGAGACACCTCCAGGAAGTACACAGAAGGACACATGGTCATCTTTTTGGAGGTAACTCTTCAGAAAGACCAGCCAGTACATCCACAGCAGCTCAGCCTGGACCATCATCTGCAGGGCAGACTCCTTCTTCTGCAGGTCAGGTGAGCCCTTCATCTGTGGGGGGAGAATCTCCTTTTGCTGGCCCTCTGGAAATTAACCCTCGGTTTGCGAGGGTTGAAGTACGGTGCGCCACTTGTCACGATCTAATTACTTATAGGGAGACCAGTGTTTCCCTGGTGAACAGTAAAATAGATCAGCACACTTGTCGTACCGTCTAATATTCCCAATCTTTCTTTCCTCTGTCCCTGCATGAACACAACGGTTCTTTTAAGAGCCAACCTTATCTTTCATCTTTTTTTTTCTTTTTTTTTAAAAACTTTTTTTTTTTTTTTTACCGTACGCGTACGGTAAGCGTACCTTTTTTTTATTTTTTAAAAAAAAACACTAAAAATCATTTATCTCATTACAAAGTCCTTCAGAGACTACAATTTTTATTTTTAACTTACCATACTCACTCAAAAAAATATTTATTCATTTGTTTTTTTAAAAAATAGTTTTTAAAATGGTTGTAGTTTCCGAAAATTTTCTATATCGATCTGAAAATAAAGAAAAAAGTATTAATATTTTTTATCCATTTTATAATACAATACACATATTTACATTTTTTACAAAAAAATATTTTTGCCTTATTTTTGCTGTTTTCAGAATATATTGCATTTCACTATTAATTGTGAAAGCAATTGCATTCATCATTTTACAGCGGGCAAAAAAAATTAACAATCACATAGATTGTATTAAAAAAGCCCAGAATGTCTTCTCACTTAAACTTATCATTACAGAAATGCATATTATTCTAAAAAAATATCATCTAAAAACAATACTTTTTTCTTTAAAATACCGTCTGATATGTTTGTTTCAGAAGTATAATCACAATATTATATCTCAAATAACTCCAAAATACATCTGATTTTATTTCCTTTAGGCCAAATAGTATTTTTTTTTTTTTCCTGGAATAAATTTCCAAGGGAAAACCATTAAAATTCTAAAGTTTAATCTGTCCAGATCTCACCAATTCTCTGTAACATTTTGGTTCACGAAATTTTTTGAATAATTTATTTAGTCCACAATAGAATTGCTTACTTTTCCACATGGCCAAATAGTAATTTTTTAAATCATTTTTGAAAAAATTTCCAATGGCAGTCCAATAGCATTCCATAATTTAAAATGTGCAGAAGTTACCGATTATCTCTAAATTATTGGTTTTTGAAAATTGCATTAAAATTTAAAAAAGTCCACATTACAATTGGTTATCTTTCCTTTAGGCCAAATGATAATTTTAAAAATCTTTTTTCTACAAAATTGCAATGGTAATCCTGTAAAATGGTAAAATTATTTTGTCCAGATCTTGCCAAGTCTCTCTAAAATTTAGGTTTCAGGAAGATTAGATAGGAATTTGCTAAATCAAAAGGCAAACGTTGTTTGAAAATCAATTGGGAATCATTACACAGTGTCCATCCTTTTTCACATTTTAGATAAACTGTGTAATGTCCAGAAGTAACAGTAGGTCCATCATGGAAAATTATTGCAACAGTTACAAAAGTTTTTCCTGAAATTGATAATTGCTGTCCTGTAAACTTCTTTATTAAAGTATCCAATTTTGATCCATCAGCTCTACATCGTTGCATCATTAAAATTACATACTGTCCGTATTCCCTTAAAATTAATGTTGATAACATGTCAGAATTACACTCACCACATTTCATGCTATGATTAGCATCTTTAACTAAGTTTGCAAAAGTGACTGTTTTACTCTCTGGCAATGTCAAATAAATAAACCTTTCATTATCAACAATAGAACCACTTATATTATAACAATTATCACAACTATGTTCCCATTTATAAGAGAGACCAAAAAAAATGTCAATGGGAACTCCTTCTTCTTCCACTACCTGAAGAAAATACATCAAAAATTCGTGAGCATCTTGCTGTTCATTTTGAGAAAACTGTGTTCGTCCTGAACATACATCTAAAAGTTTTCTAATATCAGTAGCACTTTCTATTTGAGTTTTATCTTTACTCAGCTTTTGAAAAAGGAGACTGAGCTCTGAACAGAATCTTTTTCCCTGATTTATTATTATCTGCTCTTGCAAACTTTCCAGATAAAATGCAACATTCAGCACTACATTTGCGTAGCAGTTGACACCAGAGCTATTTTCAAAATGACATCCTACAACCTGTTCTTCATTTTCCTTATTCTTTCTGCTTGCAATTACATCACTCCTCTTTTTTTTCCTCCTCTCTACATCTTCATTACAGATATTCTCATTTCTCCTTTTACGAGAAACTACACGTTTCTCCAACACAGGATACTGACCTAAATGAGGAGCATAGCTTCTTCTTAATCTATTATACTCCTTTACACAGTTTGTATCAGCACTAACTTTTGAGTCATCGAAGTCTATCATGAATAAACCTGATAATGTTTTGACTCGTGACAAAGCAACATATGCCATACCTTCTTTGAACACACTAGATCCAATGTTCACAAATGCACAATCTACAGTCAATCCTTGAGACTTGTGAATAGTTACAGCATATGCTAGTGAAAACGGAAACTGCTTCCTACGTACATATAAGTCTTTCACAAGCATGAAACGAACTGAACAACGACAAATGTCTTTAACTTCCTCTATCTGATCAAATTTTATTTTTAACCATTCAATTCCATCTTTTTTCTGATAATTAATAAAACCCACAACTCTTCCCATCGCTCCATTTACTAAGCCTTTTTCAACATCCAAATTTCTCCTTAAAAACACTCTACAGTTCATGCAAACATATAGATTTTTTTCTAATCCTGCTGTTTTGGAGATGTTCTTCTCTAGTGAGTCCAATTTATTTTTCAGTTTGCCTGTTACTGTGACAGTAATTCTTCCATCCTCAATTTTGTCCACTGCTTCCAATTTCCTGATCTCTTCCTTTTCCAATTTCAAAAGCTCCTCATTAAATATTGAGCATTCATGTAGAGTTGGCATTAAGCAGATGACACTTTTGTTTTCTGCAATATTCTTGTATATTTTCTCTGCAACTATTTCTTCATTTGGAAATAAGTTATGTAACAGCCGACTCTGTAATGCTTTTTTCCCAACTTCTGTGAGTAGTCCAATCCTGATATCTTTCAGAATACTTCCATATTCTTCATCGTTTGCTTGCCTCATATTAGTTGTAAGTTCCTTGTACTCAAAGAAGGACCAAATATTTGTATTTCCAATGCTTCCCAATGACTTCTTCGTGTCTTCATGTGTCACAGTATTAAACACTGGTTGTCCTTTAACCGGAGTAAGTTGCAAAAGATCCCCAAAAACTATGACGTGTTTTCCACCAAATAACACGTCATAGTCTGTCTTCAAAATTTGCTGCATTCTTAAATGCACAAAGGCAAGCATTAAGTTTGATACCATGCTCACCTCATCAATAATGAGAACTTGCATCTTCTTCAATACTCTTGAAACTTCCAAGCATGCTTCTCCAGTTAGCTTGTTGAATTGTATTTTGTTCTCATGCTCCACTGGTAACATTAGCAAACGATGTAAGGTGATTCCTTTTATGTTATATGCTGCTAACCCAGTTGGAGCAGTAACCACACAAGACAAAGTAGAATCCGTTTTTTGCTTTAGGTAGCTTCTGATGACTTTAATTAGGAAACTTTTTCCAGTGCCAGCTTGTCCGCTTACATACATCCTGATTGGATGAAATGATGTGCATGAGCACTCTTTTTTTTCATGTAGAAATCCGTGATCAATTTTGTTTTTGATCTCTTCATAAATTTGTTGCTGCTCTTGATTCAGTTGTCTTTCCAAATTTTCTAAGTCTATAAATTCTTCTTGAGCTTGATTCATAGCCGTTTCCACTTCATTCATGGCTATTGATGCTTCATTTTCAACGATTGGTTGTCCTAGGGGATCTTGACTGTATGTTCCTGAACTTTGGCTGTCCTGAGAACTGTCTCTAGCTATTTCTGCTGCAATTGTAGTTTCCTGTTCAATTTCTTCATTTAACATTTGCAGATAAGTTGAGAATGTACTGCATTGTATGCTGTCTTTGCAAGCATTAAAAGAATCTTCATAGCTCTGGAATTCTCCCAGTAGTTCATCCTCTGAACGCCATGGTTTAAACAACTGTAAAAGAGCCAAGTAGTAAAATTCTTTCTTGTCGGTAGTGTCGCAACTCAGCTTCCGGTGATTTATCAAACTTCCTTTGGTTTGCTTCACCAAACATCCTTCTTCACCAACGACTTTATATTTTCCATTATTGATGTCTTCTGCAGCTTTCCGTGAATAAATGTAGTTCTGCAGCACTTCATAGAGACACATGTTCTCCAGATGATGACTTCTCTTGGGATAATATGTGTCCAACATGTTTGTTTTCAATATATCTGTACTTTCAGGTTCGAACTGTGCCAAATATTCAATTTCTCCAACAGATTTCAGTACCCGATTTCTCATTGCTGCAAGGCCTAAACTTGCCCAAATTATTCTTCTTGACTTCGAGTAGAGACTTGCAGAAGATAATCTATCTGAACATTCGTAGGATCCAATTTCTCGATGCGATAACATCTTCAAACTGAAACTGTACAGCTTCTTACTGACAGTCTTCTCGTGAGAAATCTCTTCCCACATTTCCTTCAATTCTGTTTTTTCTGATTTCGTAATGTAAGACGTTACATATCGAGCAACAGCAATGGAATTGTCAGCAACATACTGTATATCCATGTTAGCGTTCCACATGGATAAAATGACTGGGTTGTAGTCATTTATATTTTTTGATTCTTCTTTTCTTTTAAGGTTGTAGGTATTCTTAGGTGATTTTCTTGTGATAGTATGTCTCACAGCTGACATAAAACTGTTGACTCTTCCATTTGTAAGAACAGGTCTAGGAAATCCAAATCGACATTTAGTGTAGTATTTTTCTTTGCTCTTGTATTTCCGTCGACAGTATTTTCCACACCGATGACTTTGGAAACGTAGAACTTGCTCCTTTAACTTTTTTTCTTCTGTGCTTTTAGGTATAGCACATGTTGCATATTCTTCAATGTAAGATAACACTGCTTCATCAGTATCTGTTCCAAACTTTGGGGCATCCTTGATCCACAGCAGCATATGAATATGAGGAGCACCTCTTGCCTGGTACTCTTTTCTCCAAAAGAAATCCACTACTTCTCCAAGGGGTGGATTTTTTTTATTGCAGATGAAGGACATCATAGCCTCAAATCTATGATTGAAATATCTGCAAACATTAACCGGATCCAATGAGCACAGTTCTCCTGCTGTCTTGTATTCGATGTTTTCAATGTTTGAATTGGCCTCTCGTAGAAAATCCAGTAAATCATCCCAAGCGTACTCGGCGCAGCTTAGGGTAAGGAACCATGTTGGTGTTCCTAAATTGCGTAACATGCATTTTAGTTCACCATGGCGTCGGTACCAATATTCATTTGTCCCACGCTGACAAGCCATCAGATTGATCAGTTGTGTTTCCAAATGATCATCTCGGTGCTGCACTTTCTCCATAAAATCCTTAGCAGACACATTTTGTAAATGTACTCCACTTTTTAAAATGTGATTTACTGCATAAGACAGTGCAGACAAGTCGCTTTCAAATAAAAGATGGAACAAATAAGGGATACTTTGTCGAAATCTGGGATCTTCAGCATATAGTCTTGTAGTCCGATACTCTGAAGCTGGAATCTGTTCTGGACGTTCATCGTATCGTCCTCCTTTTCCTTTAGGAAACAGCTGGGGAAAACATCGAGCTTCCAAGCTCTCCTCCCATACACTCACGGGATTTCCTTTTGCTTTCTTCATCTGAAAGAGATCAATATTGTCTCCCATAACTTCTTTCGAATGGAGAGGATGTATGCTAAAATGTTCATAAATTTCTTCTTCCTTTGACTTGTCCACTTTTTCAATTTGTCCACTTGGTGTTTCTGTATCTCCTTGTAAATCTTCTTCTTCTTCTTCTTCTACTATATAAATTGATTCATACCATTTGTTATTTTTTTTCAAATACAAATTTGCTCTTTGTACTTTCCGCACATCTACCAGCTCCTGCCAAATCTTCTTATTCTTTGTAGGTACACCATTAACCAGAATAATTAATGGTTCAGTTTCCAAAGTATCCGCATCAATAGTTTCCATATTTTTTTTCAAATCCAAGGGCAAATACACCACTCTACCTTTTAAACCTCTCAGTAAATCTGAAGGAGGTAATTTACCAGTTTTGGGCTCCATACGTACTATGGTCTGGAACGGATGAACACATTGAATGAGTATAGACTCATATGTATTTAATTCAGAAAGTTCAGCAGGAATAGCATCCAATTCTAAATTATTATGTACAGCTCTGGTCGGCATTCTATTTTCCTCTAACTTGTTGTAGCAGTATTTACAAATACGCTGATCTTCACCCAATTCAAAACAATTTTCAAGAAATATATATGTTGCAAAATCCATCCACTTATAATTATCTTCATTTTCACTCTTTCTGTAGAGATCAACATTCCTAGTTTGTTTTCTATAATGAGTTCTGCGGCAACAAATACAAGTAACATTTGGTCTTTCATTAGAGACTATTGCAAATTTTGTTATGTGATCATTAAATGTCTTACTTACACAAGGTTCTACATTCTCTTCCACTTCTGCCTCATTTACTGTGTCCTTCTCTGCACTGTTTTGTTCAGGACCAAAGTAACAAAACTGAATTTCATCAACAACCTTCTCTACATCTGATACCGTTCCTCGGAACAGAGCCCTATTCAATTCATTTAACTTTATTGCTGGACTTTTGGCAAAATACAACCGTCTCACAAACTTTCTCATTTCAGTATGATGAACAGCCAGCATCCTAAAATGATGGAAAACACTATTGCACACTTTTCTAGATAGACAAGCAAGAGAATGACCCTGCAAACCAATATTCTCTCTCACTCTGCATGGATCCAGACTTTGAAGCACCTTAATCTTTTGTTTTACACTTTTTTTACTATATTCTCTTAGAAACTCTCGAAATCTGTCAATAGATTCCTGACGCACAGTGCAAATACTACTACAATTCCAAGTGTACACTGGGGCTTTAGGACGTCTCCCCATTGCCTCATCTGCCATCACTTGTACCTCATCTCTTGGAACCATTATCTCCTTCTCCATTATGCAACCATTTTTTACTTCGTATGAACGACCTCTGGTGTCAACTGCATGCAGCAAACTATTACTTTGAAAATAGCTCTCTTCATTAAAAAAAGGTTCACTACTTGAGCTATGCATCCACTTTCCTAAAAACACTTTACAAAAATTTGTTCTGTTCACTACTCTTTTGCTTTTGCTTTGTGATTTCAGTACATTAACCATTTTATCTAATGTACGCATCCTATTCAAAATTAATATGAATAGTTTCCTTTTTAATTCTAATGCTTTTGCTGCAATGGCTTCAATTTCTTTTTTTCTCTTGTAATATTTAGCCTTTTGCTTATATTTCTTTATATCCTTTATCAAATTGGACATAACTCTTCTCTGAAACATTTTTCTACGTATCTCTTTAAATGCTGTTTTTCTGTTTATGTTAAACTTTTCAATTGCAGAAGGTATATTTGCATTAACTAAATCCTCAATTTTTTGCTGTTCTGTAGGTTTTTTTACATTTTTCCGACAACAGACATTTTGTACATTTTTCTTTGTTTTGAATAATTTGTTTATAAATTGTTTTTTTTGCTTACCAGAAGATTTTTTCTTTTTCCCTACATCAGCATCTTCTACTAACTTTGGTCCTCCAGTTGTCTTCAAATATAGTTTTTTTTTTAGCGTTTTTTGAACTCGAGATTTTGTAGGCATCTTAAATTTTGTTCACTGTTCTTCAGCAATACCTGCAAAAAAACTAAAAAAAAAATCCTTTATTGTATTTAAATATATTACTACATTTCTTTTCACAATAGTCACAAAACGAAATTTCTTTGCCAATTTGAATGCACACAAACTCCTCTTTTTTTTTGGGCAAGTGAAAATCTGTATAACAAACTGTCACATTATGAAACCAAGCTGTTTTTTTTTCAGACCACCACCGTGTGTATTCTCTGTGACTGCCTACACTCCAGCAGGGGCAACCAGCCTTAGTGATGCTGAATGTATTTGCATTACAGACTTAAACCTGAAAACCCCACTCGCTTCTAATTACTGTGCATGACTATACATGGCAAGCACATGGGTGTGTGCTAAACCTCTGCTTCTTCCCCCAAAAATTCGCTCCTCTTTTCCATCTACTGCAACTGTGAAATCACCAGAGCAAGACGCAATACATTTCTGCCTATAATTCTTCTATGCACACAGAGTCATGTTTTCACATTAGTGCCAAAACGAAATTTCTTTGCCAATTTGAAAGCACACTTACTGCTCTTTTTTTTTCGGGCCAAGTGAAAATCTCTTTTTACACTTTGAAATCACTTTTACAGACTGACACATTCTGAAACCTTTTTTTTTAAATTTATTTAAATGCACATGTCCAAGCTGTTTTTTTTTCAGACCACCACCGTGTGTATTCTCTGTGACTGCCTACACTCCAGCAGGGGCAACCAGCCTTAGTGATGCTGAATGTATTTGCATTACAGACTTAAACCTGAAAACCCCACTCGCTTCTAATTACTGTGCATGACTATACATGGCAAGCACATGGGTGTGTGCTAAACCTCTGCTTCTTCCCCCAAAAATTCGCTCCTCTTTTCCATCTACTGCAACTGTGAAATCACCAGAGCAAGACGCAATACATTTCTGCCTATAATTCTTCTATGCACACAGTCATGTTTTCACATTAGTGCCAAAACGAAATTTCTTTGCCAATTTGAAAGCACACTTACTGCTCTTTTTTTTTCGGGCCAAGTGAAAATCTCTTTTTACACTTTGAAATCACTTTTACAGACTGACACATTCTGAAACCTTTTTTTTTAAATTTATTTAAATGCACATGTCCAAGCTGTTTTTTTTTCAGACCACCACCGTGTGTATTCTCTGTGACTGCCTACACTCCAGCAGGGGCAACCAGCCTTAGTGATGCTGAATGTATTTGCATTACAGACTTAAACCTGAAAACCCCACTCGCTTCTAATTACTGTGCATGACTATACATGGCAAGCACATGGGTGTGTGCTAAACCTCTGCTTCTTCCCCCAAAAATTCGCTCCTCTTTTCCATCTACTGCAACTGTGAAATCACCAGAGCAAGACGCAATACATTTCTGCCTATAATTCTTCTATGCACACAGAGTCATGTTTTCACATTAGTGCCAAAACGAAATTTCTTTGCCAATTTGAAAGCACACTTACTGCTCTTTTTTTTTCGGGCCAAGTGAAAATCTCTTTTTACACTTTGAAATCACTTTTACAGACTGACACATTCTGAAACCTTTTTTTTAAATTTATTTAAATGCACATGTCCAAGCTGTTTTTTTTCAGACCACCACCGTGTGTATTCTCTGTGACTGCCTACACTCCAGCAGGGGCAACCAGCCTTAGTGATGCTGAATGTATTTGCATTACAGACTTAAACCTGAAAACCCCACTCGCTTCTAATTACTGTGCATGACTATACATGGCAAGCACATGGGTGTGTGCTAAACCTCTGCTTCTTCCCCCAAAAATTCGCTCCTCTTTTCCATCTACTGCAACTGTGAAATCACCAGAGCAAGACGCAATACATTTCTGCCTATAATTCTTCTATGCACACAGAGTCATGTTTTCACATTAGTGCCAAAACGAAATTTCTTTGCCAATTTGAAAGCACACTTACTGCTCTTTTTTTTCGGGCCAAGTGAAAATCTCTTTTTACACTTTGAAATCACTTTTACAGACTGACACATTCTGAAACCTTTTTTTTAAAATTTATTTAAATGCACATGTCCAAGTTGGTTTTTTTTCAGACCACCACCGTGTGTATTCTCTGTGACTGCCTACACTCCAGCAGGGGCAACCAGCCTTAGTGATGCTGAATGTATTTGCATTACAGACTTAAACCTGAAAACCCCACTCGCTTCTAATTACTGTGCATGACTATACATGGCAAGCACATGGCTGTGTGCTAAACCTCTGCTTCTTCCCCCAAAAATTCGCTCCTCTTTTCCATCTACTGCAACTGTGAAATCACCAGAGCAAGACGCAATACATTTCTGCCTATAATTCTTCTATGCACACAGAGTCATGTTTTCACATTAGTGCCAAAACGAAATTTCTTTGCCAATTTGAAAGCACACTTACTGCTCTTTTTTTTTCGGGCCAAGTGAAAATCTCTTTTTACACTTTGAAATCACTTTTACAGACTGACACATTCTGAAACCTTTTTTTTTAAATTTATTTAAATGCACATGTCCAAGTTGTTTTTTTTTCAGACCACCACCGTGTGTATTCTCTGTGACTGCCTACACTCCAGCAGGGGCAACCAGCCTTAGTGATGCTGAATGTATTTGCATTACAGACTTAAACCTGAAAACCCCACTCGCTTCTAATTACTGTGCATGACTATACATGGCAAGCACATGGGTGTGTGCTAAACCTCTGCTTCTTCCCCCAAAAATTCGCTCCTCTTTTCCATCTACTGCAACTGTGAAATCACCAGAGCAAGACGCAATACATTTCTGCCTATAATTCTTCTATGCACACAGAGTCATGTTTTCACATTAGTGCCAAAACGAAATTTCTTTGCCAATTTGAAAGCACACTTACTGCTCTTTTTTTTTCGGGCCAAGTGAAAATCTCTTTTTACACTTTGAAATCACTTTTACAGACTGACACATTCTGAAACCTTTTTTTTTAAATTTATTTAAATGCACATGTCCAAGCTGTTTTTTTTTCAGACCACCACCGTGTGTATTCTCTGTGACTGCCTACACTCCAGCAGGGGCAACCAGCCTTAGTGATGCTGAATGTATTTGCATTACAGACTTAAACCTGAAAACCCCACTCGCTTCTAATTACTGTGCATGACTATACATGGCAAGCACATGGGTGTGTGCTAAACCTCTGCTTCTTCCCCCAAAAATTCGCTCCTCTTTTCCATCTACTGCAACTGTGAAATCACCAGAGCAAGACGCAATACATTTCTGCCTATAATTCCTCTATGCACACAGAGTCATGTTTTCACATTAGTGCCAAAACGAAATTTCTTTGCCAATTTGAAAGCACACTTACTGCTCTTTTTTTTTCGGGCCAAGTGAAAATCTCTTTTTACACTTTGAAATCACTTTTACAGACTGACACATTCTGAAACCTTTTTTTTAAAATTTATTTAAATGCACATGTCCAAGTTGTTTTTTTTTCAGACCACCACCGTGTGTATTCTCTGTGACTGCCTACACTCCAGCAGGGGCAACCAGCCTTAGTGATGCTGAATGTATTTGCATTACAGACTTAAACCTGAAAACCCCACTCGCTTCTAATTACTGTGCATGACTATACATGGCAAGCACATGGGTGTGTGCTAAACCTCTGCTTCTTCCCCCAAAAATTCGCTCCTCTTTTCCATCTACTGCAACTGTGAAATCACCAGAGCAAGACGCAATACATTTCTGCCTATAATTCTTCTATGCACACAGAGTCATGTTTTCACATTAGTGCCAAAACGAAATTTCTTTGCCAATTTGAAAGCACACTTACTGCTCTTTTTTTTTCGGGCCAAGTGAAAATCTCTTTTTACACTTTGAAATCACTTTTACAGACTGACACATTCTGAAACCTTTTTTTTTAAATTTATTTAAATGCACATGTCCAAGCTGTTTTTTTTTCAGACCACCACCGTGTGTATTCTCTGTGACTGCCTACACTCCAGCAGGGGCAACCAGCCTTAGTGATGCTGAATGTATTTGCATTACAGACTTAAACCTGAAAACCCCACTCGCTTCTAATTACTGTGCATGACTATACATGGCAAGCACATGGGTGTGTGCTAAACCTCTGCTTCTTCCCCCAAAAATTCGCTCCTCTTTTCCATCTACTGCAACTGTGAAATCACCAGAGCAAGACGCAATACATTTCTGCCTATAATTCTTCTATGCACACAGAGTCATGTTTTCACATTAGTGCCAAAACGAAATTTCTTTGCCAATTTGAAAGCACACTTACTGCTCTTTTTTTTTCGGGCCAAGTGAAAATCTCTTTTTACACTTTGAAATCACTTTTACAGACTGACACATTCTGAAACCTTTTTTTTTAAATTTATTTAAATGCACATGTCCAAGCTGTTTTTTTTTCAGACCACCACCGTGTGTATTCTCTGTGACTGCCTACACTCCAGCAGGGGCAACCAGCCTTAGTGATGCTGAATGTATTTGCATTACAGACTTAAACCTGAAAACCCCACTCGCTTCTAATTACTGTGCATGACTATACATGGCAAGCACATGGGTGTGTGCTAAACCTCTGCTTCTTCCCCCAAAAATTCGCTCCTCTTTTCCATCTACTGCAACTGTGAAATCACCAGAGCAAGACGCAATACATTTCTGCCTATAATTCTTCTATGCACACAGAGTCATGTTTTCACATTAGTGCCAAAACGAAATTTCTTTGCCAATTTGAAAGCACACTTACTGCTCTTTTTTTTTCGGGGGCAAGTGTATATCTCTTTTTTCAATTTGAAATCACTTTTACAGACTGACACATTATGTAACTACAACAAAAACTATTCCCATTTCTATTATTCATTTCTTAAGTTACCACATACATCCCCTCTCAAACTGTAAACTCACCTTTTAAATTAGTTAGTTGTGAAAGAAATGTGGCACTCAAACAGCAGATTATCAGAGCCAGGATCTCTGTTGAGTTCACCTCTCTCCTCTCAGCAGAACCAGATAATGGCAAACTTTCCCTCTATTTTTCCACACATATACATGTAAGTTTCAAATCTCAGTGCTTCCCCCTTTTTTTTCACATGTAATCACACATTTCTATTGGTTGAAAACCAACCCTTTTCCAACAGTACCCTTCCCCCAACTTGACTTCTGCCTAGTACCCTTCCCCCAACTTGACTTCTGCCTGCTACCATAGCAACAGCTCATGGAACACTGCTGTGTGCAGTTAGGTCAGAAGTTCGACACACAATGTTTCAATTCCACAGAGCAAGAGTGCTTGACTTTTCAAACCTAACAGCAAATCCAAAGTACTGTTCTTTGGTTACACATTTTTTTGTACCAATAAAAAACATGTTTCTATTAATTTTCACATACAGCCTAGTTTTTATTCTGGAATGGTATGAAACAGCCAATCAGTTCTTTTTGTTTTAAAAAAATATGTATGCCTCCATTTCCAAACTGTCTTTCTTTTCATATTGCCATTCTACTGAAAGACACCTCCTGAGTGCATCCAGTTCTCCTTTGAAGATGTTCACAGTGTGGATTGTAGGGCACAGCTATGTCTTCTGGAGTGAAAAGTTTGCAGAGAAAACAGATATGGTGAGAGACCTTGCTTTGCCAAATGTAGACATTAAATGGATTGGTCAGAGAGGGTTAAAGTGGCACCAATTGATGCCATTGGTGAAATCCTTCATTCAAATCCAACACCCTGACCTCATAATAGTGCACTGTGGTGGCAATGACCTAGGCACTTTGACTGGGGTAGGTCTGGAAATGCTTATGAAGGACACCTTTGCACAACTGTTTACACTTTTCCCTAAAACTGCCTTTGTGTTTTCCAACATATGCCAAAGGCAAAAATGGAACTGGTCCAATCATTTCTGTCCACAGATTGACAAAGCAAGAAAGCACGTCAACAAATCTGTTTCTGCTTTCCTCCGTGACTATGGTATGGGTGCCATTTACCACAACAACTTGCGTTACAACATGCAAGACATTTATAGAGGAGATGGTGTGCACTTCAATGATGAAGGGAACAGAGTCTTCCTCTTGAACCTTAGACTCTGCATCGGTACTTACTTGTAGGTACCACTAAAAAAATGACTCCATAAACACAACAGCTCTTTTTAGAGCTCCCTAATTTCTAAACTCTTAAATCTGATTTTCATTTATTTATTATTTTTTTTTTTTACCGTACGCTTACCGTAAGCGTACCCCGTGATTTTTTTTAAAATCAATTAATGTTTTTTTTGTACTTTTCTGTCCTTCTTTGACCCCCTTACAAATGTTAGGGGGTCTGTAACTCTCCTCATTGCCCCCTTTTCTTCTTTTCACTCTTTTTTTTTTCAGAGTGAAACAGAAAATGGCGGCCGCCGCTTCCTGGTTTCGGCCGATTCGAATGTTTACTAAGATCTAAGAGCCAATCAGAATCGCGCTCGCGCACGCCACCGTACGCTTACCGTAAGCGTACCCCGTGTTTTTTTAAAAAATCAATTAATGTTTTTTTTGTACTTTTCTGTCCTTCTTTGACCCCCTTACAAATGTTAGGGGGTCTGTAACTCTCCTCATTGCCCCCTTTTCTTCTTTTCACTCTTTTTTTTTTCAGAGTGAAACAGAAAATGGCGGCCGCCGCTTCCTGGTTTCGGCTGATTCGAATGTTTACTAAGATCTAAGAGCCAATCAGAATCGCGCTCGCGCACGCCACCGTACGCTTACCGTAAGCGTACGGTAAGCGTACCGTAAGCTGGCTCAGATATATATATTGATTTAAAGGCTATTTTCTCAGAATCTACTGAACAGATTTACACCAAACCTACAAAAGGCACTTCCTTGACCTAGGGACTACCTCTCTGCCAAATTTTGAGTAATTCTGTTCAGCCGTTCGGGCTGTAGCTCGTTCTAAAGGTCCTATGGAAAAATGCATGGGAAAAACGCGTTTTGGGACCCCCCTTTTATCTCAGCCCCCGCTTGACGGATCCCCCCGAGACTTTCAGGGTAGGAGCGGAGCGTAGCGCCCCACCTATTTTGAGAAATTCGCGAGGATTCATCGACCGGCGCCAAAGTTATTCAAAATAGAATGTTGAGGTTTTCCTATGGAAACGTGGTCCTAACTATAACTACCTACTGGCGACCGCCAGTAGGTAATATATATATATATATATATATATATATATATATCTCTCTCTATATATATATATATATATATATATATATATATATATATACACATATATATATATTCACTGAAAAAACCATAGGTTTCACACATGTTATAGTTAGCGGAAATTTTACTGATAAAAAACCAATGAAATTCCCCCGTTATAGTTAGTGCAGGCAACTATAACTCACGCGACCGCAATCCTCTGCTGATGCTAATACTGTATTTAGACACTTATTTGCCCATGTCTTCTTCCATACATTTTTAGCTATACATATATTACAAATATTTTTTCATAAAGACACATATGTCATCAGCAGAAGATTGCGGTCGCGTGAGTTATAGTTGCCTGCACTAACTATAACGGGGGAATTTCATTGGTTTTTTATCAGTAAAATTTCCGCTAACTATAACATGTGTGAAACCTATGGTTTTTTCAGTGAATTTGCAAGGTTTTTTAAATGCTAATTCCTAACTATAACGTGTGTGAAACCTATGGTTTTTTCAGTGAATTTGTACGTTTTTTTAAATGCTAAGTTACTTTACGCCATTCGTGGCGTGCACGCCCACTTAACGCAGTTCGTTCCGTGCGCGCACGGTGCGCTTCGCGCACCGTGCGCGCACAGTGAGCACGCGGTGCGCGAAGCGCACCGCGCGCCCACTTTACGCAGTTAGTGCCGTACACGCAAGGTGGGCACGCGGTGCGCGTAGCGCACCGTGCGCACATGGAGGACATATTATGCGCTTCCTTGTGATAGGTAATCTGTTAAATTTAATTTGTAAGTGATGACAATAATAAGCCATGCACAGAGAGTGTTTTTTTTTTTTATTAAAATTTTTAGCGTAAGCGCACCGTACGCGTACGGTAAGCGTAATCGGCGAAATTTTCAAAAAATAAAAATTTACCGTTTTTGGCCTTAGGGGATCTTTGAGGACTCAACTAACATGGCTATGTGCATGGGCGCTGTCTAAACAGCCCCTTTATATGTTTTTTGCCTTTGTTTACAGCCCCCCCTTCAGAGTGCGAGAGAGAAAATGGCGGCCGCCGCTTCCTGGTTTCGACCGATTCGAATGTTTACTTAGATGTAACAGCCAATCAGAATCGCGCTCGCGCACGCCACCGTACGCGTACGGTAAGCTTACGGTAAGCGTACCGTAAGCTGGCTCAGATATATATATTGATTTAAAGGCTATTTTCTCAGAATCTACTGAACAGATTTACACCAAACCTACAAAAGGCACTTCCTTGACCTGAGGACTACCTCTCTGCCAAATTTCTAGTAATTCTGTTCAGCCGTTCGGGCTGTAGCCCTGTCTAAAGGTCCTATGGAAAAATGCATGGGAAAAACGCGTTTTGGGACCCCCCTTTTATCTCAGCCCCCGCTTGACGAATCCCCCCGAGACTTTCAGGGTAGGAGCGGAGCGTAGCGCCCCACCTATTTTGAGAAATTCGCGAGGATTCGTCGACCGGCGCCAAAGTTATTCAAAATAGAATGTTGCGGATTTCCTATGGAAACAGGGTCCTAACTATAACTACCTACTGGCGACCGCCAGTAGGTAATTCATATATATATATTCATATTACCTACTGGCGGTCGCCAGTAGGTAGTTATAGTTAGGACCACGTTTCCATAGGAAAACCTCAACATTCTATTTTGAATAACTTTGGCGCCGGTCGACGAATCCTCGCGAATTTCTCAAAATAGGTGGGGCGCTACGGTCCGCTCCTACCCTGAAAGTCTCGGGGGGATCCGTCAAGCGGGGGCTGAGATAAAAGGGGGGTCCCAAAACGCGTTTTTCCCATGCATTTTTCCATAGGACCTTTAGAACGACCTACAGCCCGAACGGCTGAACAGAATTACTAGAAATTTGGCAGAGAGGTAGTCCGTAGGTCAAGGAAGTGCCTTTTGTAGGTTTGGTGTAAATCAGTTCAGTAGATTTTGAGAAAATAGCCTTTAAATCAATATATATATCTGAGCCAGCTTACGGTACGCTTACCGTACGCTTACGGTAAGCGTACGGTGGCGTGCGCGAGCGCGATTCTGATTGGCTCTTAGATCTTAGTAAACATTCGAATCGGCCGAAACCAGGAAGCGGCGGCCGCCATTTTGTGTATTTCACTCTGAAAAAAAAGAGTGAAAACAAGGAAAGGGGGCAATGAGGAGAGTTACAGACCCCCTAACAATTGTAAGGGGGTCAAAGAAGGACAGAAAAGTACAAAAAAAACATTTATTGATTTTAAAAAAAATCACGGGGTACGCGTACGGTAAGCTCACGGTAAGCGTACGGTAAAAAAAATAAAAATAAATAAATGAAAATCAGATTTAAGAGTTTAGAAATTAGGGAGCTCTAAAAAGAGCTGTTGTGTTTATGGAGTCATTTTTTTAGTGGTACCTACAAGTAAGTACCGATGCAGAGTCTAAGGTTCAAGAGGAAGACTCTGTTCCCTTCATCATTGAAGTGCACACCATCTCCTCTATAAATGTCTTGCATGTCGTAACGCAAGTTGTTGTGGTAAATGGCACCCATACCATAGTCACGGAGGAAAGCAGAAACAGATTTGTTGACGTGCTTTCTTGCTTTGTCAATCTGTGGACAGAAATGATTGGACCAGTTCCATTTTTGCCTTTGGCATATGTTGGAAAACACAAAGGCAGTTTTAGGGAAAAGTGTAAACAGTTGTGCAAAGGTGTCCTTCATAAGCATTTCCAGACCTACCCCAGTCAAAGTGCCTAGGTCATTGCCACCACAGTGCACTATTATGAGGTCAGGGTGTTGGATTTGAATGAAGGATTTCACCAATGGCATCAATTGGTGCCACTTTAACCCTCTCTGACCAATCCATTTAATGTCTACATTTGGCAAAGCAAGGTCTCTCACCATATCTGTTTTCTCTGCAAACTTTTCACTCCAGAAGACATAGCTGTGCCCTACAATCCACACTGTGAACATCTTCAAAGGAGAACTGGATGCACTCAGGAGGTGTCTTTCAGTAGAATGGCAATATGAAAAGAAAGACAGTTTGGAAATGGAGGCATACATATTTTTAACAAAACAAAAAGAACTGATTGGCTGTTTCATACCATTCTAGAAAAAAAACTAGGCTGTATGTGAAAATTAATAGAAGCATGTTTTGTATTGGTACAAAAAAATGTGTAACCAAAGAACAGTACTATGGATTTGCAGTTAGGATTGAAAAGTCAAGCACTCTTGCTCTGTGGAATTGAAACATTGTGTGTCGAACTTCTGACCTAACTGCACACAGCAGTGTTCCATGAGCTGTTGCTATGGTAGCAGGCAGAAGTCAAGTTGGGGGAAGGGTACTAGGCAGAAGTCAAGTTGGGGGCAGGGTACTTTTGGAAAAGGGTTGGTTTTCAACCAATAGAAATGTGTCATTACATTTGAAAAAAAGGGGGAAGCACTGAGATTTGAAACTTACATGTATATGTGTGGAAAAATAGAGGGAAAGTTTGCCATTATCTGGTTCTGCTGAGAGGAGAGAGGTGTACAGAACAGAGATCCTGGCTCTGATAATCTGCTGTTTGAGTGACACATTTCTTTCACAACTAACTAATTTTAAAGGTGAGTTTACAGTTTGAGAGGGGATGTATGTGGTAACTTAAGAAATGAATAATAGAAATGGGAATTGTTTTTGTTGTAGTTACACATGGTGGATTCATAATGTGTCAGTCTGTAAAAGAGATTTTCACTTGGCCCAAAAAAAAAAGAGCAGTAAGTGTGCTTTCAAATTGGCAAAGAAATTTCGTTTTGGCACTAATGTGAAAACATGACTCTGTGTCCATAGAAGAATTATAGGCAGAAATTTATTGCGTCTTGCTCTGGTGATTTCACAGTTGCAGTAGATGGAAAAGAGGAGCGAATTGTTGGGGGAAGAAGCAGAGGCTTAGCACACACCCATGTGCTTGCCATGTATAGTCATGCACAGTAATTATAAGCGAGTGGGGTTTTCAGGTTTAAGTCTGTAATGCAAATACATTCAGCATCACTAAGGCTGGTTGCTCCTGCTGGAGTGTAGGCAGTCACAGAGAATACACACGGTGGTGGTCTGAAAAAAAAACAGCTTGGACATGTGCATTTAAATAAATTTAAAAAAAAGGTTTCAGAATGTGTCAGTCTGTAAAAGTGATTTCAAAGTGTAAAAAGAGATTTTCACTTGGCCCAAAAAAAAAAGAGCAGTAAGTGTGCTTTCAAATTGGCAAAGAAATTTCGTTTTGGCACTAATGTGAAAACATGACTCTGTGTCCATAGAAGAATTATAGGCAGAAATTTATTGCGTCTTGCTCTGGTGATTTCACAGTTGCAGTAGATGGAAAAGAGGAGCGAATTTTTGGGGGAAGAAGCAGAGGCTTAGCACACACCCATGTGCTTGCCATGTATAGTCATGCACAGTAATTATAAGCGAGTGGGGTTTTCAGGTTTAAGTCTGTAATGCAAATACATTCAGCATCACTAAGGCTGGTTGCTCCTGCTGGAGTGTAGGCAGTCACAGAGAATACACACGGTGGTGGTCTGAAAAAAAAACAGCTTGGACATGTGCATTTAAATAAATTTAAAAAAAAGGTTTCAGAATGTGTCAGTCTGTAAAAGTGATTTCAAAGTGTAAAAAGAGATTTTCACTTGGCCCAAAAAAAAAAGAGCAGTAAGTGTGCTTTCAAATTGGCAAAGAAATTTCGTTTTGGCACTAATGTGAAAACATGACTCTGTGTCCATAGAAGAATTATAGGCAGAAATTTATTGCGTCTTGCTCTGGTGATTTCACAGTTGCAGTAGATGGAAAAGAGGAGCGAATTTTTGGGGGAAGAAGCAGAGGCTTAGCACACACCCATGTGCTTGCCATGTATAGTCATGCACAGTAATTAGAAGCGAGTGGGGTTTTCAGGTTTAAGTCTGTAATGCAAATACATTCAGCATCACTAAGGCTGGTTGCCCCTGCTGGAGTGTAGGCAGTCACAGAGAATACACACGGTGGTGGTCTGAAAAAAAAACAGCTTGGACATGTGCATTGAAATAAATTTAAAAAAAAGGTTTCAGAATGTGTCAGTCTGTAAAAGTGATTTCAATGTGTAAAAAGAGATTTTCACTTGGCCCAAAAAAAAAAGAGCAGTAAGTGTGCTTTCAAATTGGCAAAGAAATTTCGTTTTGGCACTAATGTGAAAACATGACTCTGTGTCCATAGAAGAATTATAGGCAGAAATTTATTGCGTCTTGCTCTGGTGATTTCACAGTTGCAGTAGATGGAAAAGAGGAGCAAATTTTTGGGGGAAGAAGCAGAGGCTTAGCACACACCCATGTGCTTGCCATGTATAGTCATGCACAGTAATTAGAAGCGAGTGGGGTTTTCAGGTTTAAGTCTGTAATGCAAATACATTCAGCATCACTAAGGCTGGTTGCCCCTGCTGGAGTGTAGGCAGTCACAGAGAATACACACGGTGGTGGTCTGAAAAAAAAACAGCTTGGACATGTGCATTTAAATAAATTTAAAAAAAAGGTTTCAGAATGTGTCAGTCTGTAAAAGTGATTTCAAAGTGTAAAAAGAGATTTTCACTTGGCCCAAAAAAAAAAGAGCAGTAAGTGTGCTTTCAAATTGGCAAAGAAATTTCGTTTTGGCACTAATGTGAAAACATGACTCTGTGTGCATAGAAGAATTATAGGCAGAAATTTATTGCGTCTTGCTCTGGTGATTTCACAGTTGCAGTAGATGGAAAAGAGGAGCGAATTTTTGGGGGAAGAAGCAGAGGGTTAGCACACACCCATGTGCTTGCCATGTATAGTCATGCACAGTAATTAGAAGCGAGTGGGGTTTTCAGGTTTAAGTCTGTAATGCAAATACATTCAGCATCACTAAGGCTGGTTGCCCCTGCTGGAGTGTAGGCAGTCACAGAGAATACACACGGTGGTGGAATGAAAAAAAAAAACACGTTGGACATGTGCATTTAAATAAATTTAAAAAAAAGGTTTCAGAATGTGTCAGTCTGTAAAAGTGATTTCAAAGTGTAAAAAGAGATTTTCACTTGGCCCAAAAAAAAAAGAGCAGTAAGTGTGCTTTCAAATTGGCAAAGAAATTTCGTTTTGGCACTAATGTGAAAACATGACTCTGTGTCCATAGAAGAATTATAGGCAGAAATTTATTGCGTCTTGCTCTGGTGATTTCACAGTTGCAGTAGATGGAAAAGAGGAGCGAATTTTTGGGGGAAGAAGCAGAGGCTTAGCACACACCCATGTGCTTGCAATGTATAGTCATGCACAGTAATTAGAAGCGAGTGGGGTTTTCAGGTTTAAGTCTGTAATGCAAATACATTCAGCATCACTAAGGCTGGTTGCCCCTGCTGGAGTGTAGGCAGTCACAGAGAATACACACGGTGGTGGTCTGAAAAAAAAACAGCTTGGACATGTGCATTTAAATAAATTTAAAAAAAAGGTTTCAGAATGTGTCAGTCTGTAAAAGTGATTTCAAAGTGTAAAAAGAGATTTTCACTTGGCCCGAAAAAAAAAGAGCAGTAAGTGTGCTTTCAAATTGGCAAAGAAATTTCGTTTTGGCACTAATGTGAAAACATGACTCTGTGTGCATAGAAGAATTATAGGCAGAAATTTATTGCGTCTTGCTCTGGTGATTTCACAGTTGCAGTAGATGGAAAAGAGGAGCGAATTTTTGGGGGAAGAAGCAGAGGCTTAGCACACACCCATGTGCTTGCCATGTATAGTCATGCACAGTAATTAGAAGCGAGTGGGGTTTTCAGGTTTAAGTCTGTAATGCAAATACATTCAGCATCACTAAGGCTGGTTGCCCCTGCTGGAGTGTAGGCAGTCACAGAGAATACACACGGTGGTGGTCTGAAAAAAAAAACAGCTTGGACATGTGCATTTAAATAAATTTAAAAAAAAGGTTTCAGAATGTGTCAGTCTGTAAAAGTGATTTCAAAGTGTAAAAAGAGATTTTCACTTGGCCCGAAAAAAAAAGAGCAGTAAGTGTGCTTTCAAATTGGCAAAGAAATTTCGTTTTGGCACTAATGTGAAAACATGACTCTGTGTGCATAGAAGAATTATAGGCAGAAATTTATTGCGTTTTGCTCTGGTGATTTCACAGTTGCAGTAGATGGAAAAGAGGAGCGAATTTTTGGGGGAAGAAGCAGAGGCTTAGCACACACCCATGTGCTTGCCATGTATAGTCATGCACAGTAATTAGAAGCGAGTGGGGTTTTCAGGTTTAAGTCTGTAATGCAAATACATTCAGCATCACTAAGGCTGGTTGCCCCTGCTGGAGTGTAGGCAGTCACAGAGAATACACACGGTGGTGGTCTGAAAAAAAACCAGCTTGGACATGTGCATTTAAATAAATTTAAAAAAAAGGTTTCAGAATGTGTCAGTCTGTAAAAGTGATTTCAAAGTGTAAAAAGAGATTATCACTTGGCCCGAAAAAAAAGAGCAGTAAGTGTGCTTTCAAATTGGCAAAGAAATTTCGTTTTGGCACTAATGTGATAACATGACTCTGTGTGCATAGAAGAATTATAGGCAGAAATTTATTGCGTCTTGCTCTGGTGATTTCACAGTTGCAGTAGATGGAAAAGAGGAGCGAATTTTTGGGGGAAGAAGCAGAGGGTTAGCACACACCCATGTGCTTGCCATGTATAGTCATGCACAGTAATTAGAAGCGAGTGGGGTTTTCAGGTTTAAGTCTGTAATGCAAATACATTCAGCATCACTAAGGCTGGTTGCCCCTGCTGGAGTGTAGGCAGTCACAGAGAATAAACACGGTGGTGGTCTGAAAAAAAAACAGCTTGGACATGTGCATTTAAATAAATTTTAAAAAAAGGTTTCAGAATGTGTCAGTCTGTAAAAGTGATTTCAAAGTGTAAAAAGAGATTTTCACTTGGCCCGAAAAAAAAAGTGCAGTAAGTGTGCTTTCAAATTGGCAAAGAAATTTCGTTTTGGCACTAATGTGATAACATGACTCTGTGTGCATAGAAGAATTATAGGCAGAAATTTATTGCGTCTTCCTCTGGTGATTTCACAGTTGCAGTAGATGGAAAAGAGGAGCGAATTTTTGGGGGAAAAAGCAGAGGCTTAGCACACACCCATGTGCTTGCCATGTATAGTCATGCACAGTAATTAGAAGCGAGTGGGGTTTTCAGGTTTAAGTCTGTAATGCAAATATATTCAGCATCACTAAGGCTGGTTGCCCCTGCTGGAGTGTAGGCAGTCACAGAGAATGCACACGGTGGTGATCTGAAAAAAAAAAAAAGCTTGGACATGTGCATTTAAATAAATTTTTAAAAAAGAGCAGTTTGTGTGCATTCAAAATGGCAAAGAAATTTCGTTTTGTGACTGTTGTGAAAAGAAATGTAGTAATATATTTAAATACAATAAAGGATTTTTTTTTTTAGTTTTTTTCAGGTATTGCTGAAGAACAGTGAACAAAATTTAAGATGCCTACAAAATCTCGAGTTCAAAAAACGCTAAAAAAAAAACTATATTTGAGGACAACTGGAGGACCAAAGTTAGTAGAAGATGCTGATGTTGGGAAAAAGAAAAAATCTTCTGGTAAGCAAAAAAAACAATTCCTAAACAAAATATTGAAAACAAACAAAAATGTACAAAATGTCTGTTCTCGGAAAAATGTAACAAAACCTACAGAACAGCAAAAAATTGAGGATTTAGTTAATGCAAATATACCTTCTGCAATTGAAAAGTTTAACATAAACAGAAAAACAGCATTTAAAGAGATACGTAGAAAAATGTTTCAGAGAAGAGTTATGTCCAATTTGATAAAGGATATAAAGAAATATAAGCAAAAGGCTAAATATTATAAGAGAAAAAAAGAAATTGAAGCCATTGCAGCAAAAGCATTAGAATTAAAAAGGAAACTATTCATATTAATTTTGAATAGGATGCGTACATTAGATAAAATGGTTAATGTACTGAAATCACAAAGCAAAAGCAAAAGAGTAGTGAACAGAACAAACTTTTGTAAAGTGTTTTTAGGAAAGTGGATGCATAGTTCAAGTAGTGAACCTTTTTTTAATGAAGAAAGCTATTTTCAAAGTAATAGTTTGCTGCATGCAGTTGACACCAGAGGTCGTTCATACGAAGTAAAAAATGGTTGCATAATGGAGAAGGAGATAATGGTTCCAAGAGATGAGATACAAGTGATGGCAGATGAGGCAATGGGGAGACGTCCTAAAGCCCCAGTGTACACTTGGAATTGTAGTAGTATTTGCACTGTGCGTCAGGAATCTATTGACAGATTTCGAGAGTTTCTAAGAGAATATAGTAAAAAAAGTGTAAAACAAAAGATTAAGGTGCTTCAAAGTCTGGATCCATGCAGAGTGAGAGAGAATACTGGTTTGCAGGGTCATTCTCTGGCTTGTCTATCTAGAAAAGTGTGCAATAGTGTTTTCCATCATTTTAGGATGCTGGCTGTTCATCATACTGAAATGAGAAAGTTTGTGAGACGGTTGTATTTTGCCAAAAGTCCAGCAATAAAGTTAAATGAATTGAATAGGGCTCTGTTCCGAGGAACGGTATCAGATGTGGAGAAGGTTGTTGATGAAATTCAGTTTTGTTACTTTGGTCCTGAAGAAAACAGTGCAGAGAAGGACACAGTAAATGAGGCAGAAGTGGAAGAGAATGTAGAACCCTCTGTAAGTAACACATTTAATGATCACATAACAAAATTTGCAATAGTCTCTAATGAAAGACCAAATGTTACTTGTATTTGTTGCCGCAGAACTCATTATAGAAAACAAACTAGGAATGTTGATCTCTACAGAAAGAGTGAAAATGAAGATAATTATAAGTGGATGGATTTTGCCACATATATATTTCTTGAAAATTGTTTTGAATTGGGTGAAGATCAGCGTATTTGTAAATACTGCTACAACAAGTTAGAGGAAAATAGAATGCCGACCAGAGCTGTACATAATAATTTAGAATTGGATGCTATTCCTGCTGAACTTTCTGAATTAAATACATATGAGTCTATACTCATTCAATGTGTTCATCCGTTCCAGACCATAGTACGTATGGAGCCCAAAACTGGTAAATTACCTCCTTCAGATTTACTGAGAGGTTTAAAAGGTAGAGTGGTGTATTTGCCCTTGGATTTGAAAAAAAATATGGAAACTATTGATGCAGATACTTTGGAAACTGAACCATTAATTATTCTGGTTAATGGTGTCCCTACAAAGAATAAGAAGATTTGGCAGGAGCTGGTAGATGTGCGGAAAGTACAAAGAGCAAATTTGTATTTGAAAAAAAATAACAAATGGTATGAATCAATTTATATACAAGAAGAAGAAGAAGAAGAAGAAGATTTACAAGGAGACACAGAAACACCAACTGGAGAAATTGAAAAAGTGGACAAGTCAAAGGAAGAAGAAATTTATGAACATTTTAGCATACATCCTCTCCATTCGAAAGAAGTTATGGGAGACAATATTGATCTCTTTCAGATGAAGAAAGCAAAAGGAAATCCCGTGAGTGTATGGGAGGAGAGCTTGGAAGCTCGATGTTTTCCCCAGCTGTTTCCTACAGGAAAAGGAGGACGATACGATGAACGTCCAGAACAGATTCCAGCTTCTGAGTATCGGACTACAAGACTATATGCTGAAGATCCCAGATTTCGACAAAGTATCCCTTATTTGTTCCATCTTTTATTTGAAAGCGACTTGTCTGCACTGTCTTATGCAGTAAATCACATTTTAAAAAGTGGAGTACATTTACAAAATGTGTCTGCTAAGGATTTTATGGAGAAAGTGCAGCACCGAGATGATCATTTGGAAACACAACTGATCAATCTGATGGCTTGTCAGCGTGGGACAAATGAATATTGGTACCGACGCCATGGTGAACTAAAATGCATGTTACGCAACTTAGGAACACCAACATGGTTCCTTACCCTAAGCTGCGCCGAGTACGCTTGGGATGATTTACTGGATTTTCTACGAGAGGCCAATTCAAACATTGAAAACATCGAATACAAGACAGCAGGAGAACTGTGCTCATTGGATCCGGTTAATGTTTGCAGATATTTCAATCATAGATTTGAGGCTATGATGTCCTTCATCTGCAATAAAAAAAATCCACCCCTTGGAGAAGTAGTGGATTTCTTTTGGAGAAAAGAGTACCAGGCAAGAGGTGCTCCTCATATTCATATGCTGCTGTGGATCAAGGATGCCCCAAAGTTTGGAACAGATACTGATGAAGCAGTGTTATCTTACATTGAAGAATATGCAACATGTGCTATACCTAAAAGCACAGAAGAGAACAAGTTAAAGGAGCAAGTTCTACGTTTCCAAAGTCATCGGTGTGGAAAATACTGTCGACGGAAATACAAGAGCAAAGAAAAATACTACACTAAATGTCGATTTGGATTTCCTAGACCTGTTCTTACAAATGGAAGAGTCAACAGTTTTATGTCAGCTGTGAGACATACTATCACAAGAAAATCACCTAAGAATACCTACAACCTTAAAAGAAAAGAAGAATCAAAAAATATAAATGACTACAACCCAGTCATTTTATCCATGTGGAACGCTAACATGGATATACAGTATGTTGCTGACAATTCCATTGCTGTTGCTCGATATGTAACGTCTTACATTACGAAATCAGAAAAAACAGAATTGAAGGAAATGTGGGAAGAGATTTCTCACGAGAAGACTGTCAGTAAGAAGCTGTACAGTTTCAGTTTGAAGATGTTATCGCATCGAGAAATTGGATCCTACGAATGTTCAGATAGGTTATCTTCTGCAAGTCTCTACTCGAAGTCAAGAAGAATAATTTGGGCAAGTTTAGGCCTTGCAGCAATGAGAAATCGGGTACTGAAATCTGTTGGAGAAATTGAATATTTGGCTGAGAATGACCCAGAAAGTACAGACATATTGAAAACAAACATGTTGGACACATATTATCCCAAGAGAAGTCATCATCTGGAGAACATGTGTCTCTATGAAGTGCTGCAGAACTACATTTATTCACGGAAAGCTGCAGAAGACATCAACAGTGGAAAATATAAAGTTGTTGGTGAAGAAGGATGTTTGGTGAAGCAAACCAAAGGAAGTTTGATAAATCACCGGAAGCTGAGTTGCGACACTACCGACAAGAAAGAATTTTACTACTTGGCTCTTTTACAGTTGTTTAAACCATGGCGTACAGAGGATGAACTACTGGGAGAATTCCAGAGCTATGAAGATTCTTTTAATGCTTGCAAAGACAGCATACAATGCAGTACATTCTCAACTTATCTGCAAATGTTAAATGAAGAAATTGAACAGGAAACTACAATTGCAGCAGAAATAGCTAGAGACAGTTCTCAGGACAGCCAAAGTTCAGGAACATACAGTCAAGATCCCCTAGGACAACCAATCGTTGAAAATGAAGCATCAATAGCCATGAATGAAGTGGAAACGGCTATGAATCAAGCTCAAGAAGAATTTATAGACTTAGAAAATTTGGAAAGACAACTGAATCAAGAGCAGCAACAAATTTATGAAGAGATCAAAAACAAAATTGATCACGGATTTCTACATATCAAAAAAGAGTGCTCATGCACATCATTTCATCCAATCAGGATGTATGTAAGCGGACAAGCTGGCACTGGAAAAAGTTTCCTAATTAAAGTCATCAGAAGCTACCTAAAGCAAAAAACGGATTCTACTTTGTCTTGTGTGGTTACTGCTCCAACTGGGTTAGCAGCATATAACATAAAAGGAATCACCTTACATCGTTTGCTAATGTTACCAGTGGAGCATGAGAACAAAATACAATTCAACAAGCTAACTGGAGAAGCATCCTTAGAAGTGTCAAGAGTATTGAAGAAGATGCAAGTTCTCATTATTGATGAGGTGAGCATGGTATCAAACTTAATGCTTGCCTTTGTGCATTTAAGAATGCAGCAAATTTTGAAGACAGACTATGACGTGTTATTTGGTGGAAAACACGTCATAGTTTTTGGGGATCTTTTGCAACTTACTCCAGTTAAAGGACAACCAGTGTTTAATACTGTGACACATGAAGACACGAAGAAGTCATTGGGAAGCATTGGAAATACAAATATTTGGTCCTTCTTTGAGTACAAGGAACTTACAACTAATATGAGGCAAGCAAACGATGAAGAATATGGAAGTATTCTGAAAGATATCAGAATTGGACTACTCACAGAAGTTGGCAAAAAAGCATTACAGAGTCGGCTGTTACATAACTTATTTCCAAAGGAAGAAATAGTTGCAGAGAAAATATACAAGAATATTGCAGAAAACAAAAGTGTCATCTGCTTAATGCCAACTCTACGTGAATGCTCAATATTTAATGAGGAGCTTTTGAAATTGGAAAATGAAGACATCATGAAATTGGAAGCAGTGGACAAAATTGAGGATGGAAGAATTACTGTCACAGTAACAGGCAAACTGAAAAATAAATTGGACTCACTAGAGAAGAATATCTCCAAAACAGCAGGATTAGAAAAAAATCTATATGTTTGCATGAACTGTAGAGTGTTTTTAAGGAGAAATTTGGATGTTGAAAAAGGCTTAGTGAATGGAGCGATGGGAAGAGTTGTGGGTTTTATTAATTATCAGAAAAAAGATGGAATTGAATGTTTAAAAATAAAATTTGATCAGATAGAGGAAGTTAAAGACATTTGTCGTTGTTCAGTTCGTTTCATGCTTGTGAAAGACTTATATGTACGTAGGAAGCAGTTTCCGTTTTCACTAGCATATGCTGTAACTATCCACAAGTCTCAAGGATTGACTGTAGATTGTGCATTTGTGAACATTGGTTCAACTGTGTTCAAAGAAGGTATGGCATATGTTGCTTTGTCACGAGTGAAAACATTATCAGGTTTATTCATGATAGACTTCGATGACTCAAAAGTTAGTGCTGATACAAACTGTGTAAAGGAGTATAATAGATTAAGAAGAAGCTATGCTCCTCATTTAGGTCAGTATCCTGTGTTGGAGAAACGTGTAGTTTCTCGTAAAAGGAGAAATGAGAATATCTGTAATGAAGATGTAGAGAGGAGGAAAAAAAAGAGGAGTGATGTAATTGCAAGCAGAAAGAATAAGGAAAATGAAGAACAGGTTGTAGGATGTCATTTTGAAAATAGCTCTGGTGTCAACTGCTACGCAAATGTAGTGCTGAATGTTGCATTTTATCTGGAAAGTTTGCAAGAGCAGATAATAATAAATCAGGGAAAAAGATTCTGTTCAGAGCTCAGTCTCCTTTTTCAAAAGCTGAGTAAAGATAAAACTCAAATAGAAAGTGCTACTGATATTAGAAAACTTTTAGATGTATGTTCAGGACGAACACAGTTTTCTCAAAATGAACAGCAAGATGCTCACGAATTTTTGATGTATTTTCTTCAGGTAGTGGAAGAAGAAGGAGTTCCCATTGACATTTTTTTTGGTCTCTCTTATAAATGGGAACATAGTTGTGATAATTGTTATAATATAAGTGGTTCTATTGTTGATAATGAAAGGTTTATTTATTTGACATTGCCAGAGAGTAAAACAGTCACTTTTGCAAACTTAGTTAAAGATGCTAATCATAGCATGAAATGTGGTGAGTGTAATTCTGACATGTTATCAACATTAATTTTAAGGGAATACGGACAGTATGTAATTTTAATGATGCAACGATGTAGAGCTGATGGTTCAAAATTGGATACTTTAATAAAGAAGTTTACAGGACAGCAATTATCAATTTCAGGAAAAACTTTTGTAACTGTTGCAATAATTTTCCATGATGGACCTACTGTTACTTCTGGACATTACACGGTTTATCTTAAATGTGAAAAAGGCTGGACACTGTGTAATGATTCCCAATTGATTTTCAAACAACGTTTGCCTTTTGATTTAGCAAATTCCTATCTAATCTTTCTGAAACCTAAATTTTAGAGAGACTTGGCAAGATCTGGACAAAATAATTTTACCATTTTACTGGATTACCATTGCAATTTTGTAGAAAAAATATTTTTTAAAATTATCATTTGGCCTAAAGGAAAGATAACCAATTGTAATGTGGACTTTTTAAATTTTTAATGCAATTTTGAAAAACCAATAATTTAGAGATAATCGGTAACTTCTGCACATTTTAAATTTTGGAATGCTATTGGACTGCCATTGGAAATTTTTACAAAAATGATTTAAAAAATTACTATTTGGCCATGTGGAAAAGTAACCAATTCTATTGTGGACTAAATAAATTATTCAAAAAATTTTTGTGAACCAAAATGTTACAGAGAATCGGTGAGATCTGGACAGATTAAACTTTAGAATTTTAATGGATTTCCCTTGGAAATTTATTCCAGGGAAAAAAAAAAATACAATTTGGCCTAAAGGAAATAAAATCAGATGTATTTTGAAGTTATTTGAGATATAATATTGTGATTATACTCCTGAAACAAAAATATCAGACGGTATTTTAAAGAAAAAAGTATTGTTTTTAGATGATATTTTTTTAGAATAATATGCATTTCTGTAATGATAAGTTTAAGTGAGAAGAGATTCTGGGCTTTTTTAATACAATCTTTGAGATTGTTATTTTTTTTTGCCCGCTGTAAAATGATGAATGCTATTGCTTTCACAATTTATAGTGAAATGCAATATATTCTGAAAACAGCAAAAATAAGGCAAAAATATTTTTTGGTAAAAAATGTAAATATGTGTACTGTATTATAAAATGGTTTAAAAATATTAATACTTTTTTCTTTTTTTTCAGATCGATATAGAAAATTTTCATAAACTACAACCATTTAAAAAACTATTTTTTAAAAAAACAAATGAATAAATATTTTTTTCAGTGAGTATGGTAAGTCAATAGTAATAATTGTAGTCTCTCAAGGACCTTGTAATGTGAAAAATGATTTTTAGTGTTTTTTTTAAAAAATAAAAAAAAAGGTACGCTTACCGTACGCGTACGGTAAAAAAAAAAAAAAAAGTTTTTTAAAAAAAATGTAAAAAAAAGATGAAAGATAAGGTTGGCTCTTAAAAGAACCGTTGTGTTCATGCAGGGACAGAGGAAAGGAACCATGGGAAAATCATTCAAAGCTACAAATGTGCTGATCTATTTTGTTATTCACTAGGGAAACACTGGTCTCCCTATAACAAATTAGAGCTTTACAAAATGTGCAATGAATATCAACCTTCCGAAATCGAGGGTTCATTTCCAGAGGGCCAGCAAAAGGAGATTCTCCCCCCACAGATGAAGGGCTCACCTGAGCTGCAGAAGAAGGAGTAAGCTCTGCAGGTGATGGTCCAGGCTGAGCTGCTGTGGATGTACTGGCTCGTCTTTCTGAAGAGTTACCTCCAAAAAGTTGAGCATGTGTCCTTTTGTGTACATCCTTGAGGTGCCTCATCATGGTGTGATTCCCAAAGGAATACTTCCTGTCAGGATTACCTCTAGAAAGTACACGCTTACACAGCTTGCAAGTAACTAAGGGTGCATTCACCTTTTGCTGGCCTTCTGGAAAAGTAAAATAATCCCAAACATAAGAAGGCTTTACTTTCCTCGCTCTCTGCCTCAAGACAGTGCTGCTGGTGCTAGCCTCACTCTCAGAAGAGCTCTGCTGTTCTGCCATCGTATCCCAAAGACAAACCAGCTCCTTCTCCCAAGGGATCACAAGCAGAAATGAGGCGAATGGGTGTGGTGTAGGAGAGTTCTAGAACTGAAAGTAGTTTCAACCAATCAAAAGTTGTGTTTCATGATCACATGACCTACCGTACGCTTACGGTACGCTTACGGTGCGCTTACGGCAAAAAGTACGCGTGCGCGTAAAAAAGACACGCGCTTGCGCGCATGCGCATAACAGTCATTTCCCGGCACTTCCGCGTAACGTGCGCGTGTTGCGTAAGCGCGCACGCGTCCCACGCGCAGTACGCGCGCTACGCAAAGTACGTAACTATACGCAAGCAGCGTAGATAGATTACGGACGTTGCGTGAACCGTACGCTTACCGTGAGCTTACGGTACGCGTACTATAAAAAAAAAAAAAAAAAAAAAAAAATAATCTAGAAATAAATTTTACTTGTTTATTTTAAAAAATTTATATAAAATAAATATTTAATGATTTTAAAAAATTAAGCATAGTCTTTATAAAAGGTAAAAAATTAAATTAAAAATATGTTTGAAAAAAATGAAGAAAAAAAAAAAAAAATTAGCATTTAAAAAACCTTGCAAATTCACTGAAAAAACCATGGGTTTCACACACGTTATAGTTAGGAATTAGCATTTAAAAAACCTTAGAAATTCACTGAAAAAACCATAGGTTTCACACACGTTATAGTTAGGAATTAGCATTTAAAAAACCTTAGAAATTCAGTGAAAAAACCATAGGTTTCACACACGTTATAGTTAGGAATTAGCATTTAAAAAACCTTAGAAATTCAGTGAAAAAACCATAGGTTTCACACATGTTATAGTTAGCTGGACATTTTACTCGTAAAAAACCAATGAAATTGCCCCGTTATAGTTAGTTCAGCTAACTATAACTCGCGCGCCCGCAATGCACTGCTGATGACGTCACATATTACATCACTCATGACATGGTCAGTGACATCACTCATGACATCACTGATGACATCTCAAATGACATCACTGATGACATCACTGATGACATCATCCTTGTGATAGAGAGGCAGACCTCCTCTCACCTTAATATAATCTTTGATACACACATTCAAAAATAGAGACTAAAAATTTCAAAACAATGGACATACCAATACCAGTTACAACAACCTCATCAGTAATTCAAAGATCAACATACACATCCACTCATTCACCAACAGTCCTACACAGTCACTCATACATGTACTCACTCATCATATGTACTCATACACCTATACATCCTGTTACACAATGCCACTCATCCGTAGAGTTACTCACACACATAGTCACTCATGCTAATAAAGAATCAAACATCCATTTACTTGCATATACAGTAATACACACACCACCATACTTACTTCTACGGAAACTTACACATACTTAGTCTTTTAAACAATCACTTATAGAAACACATACTTATTCATACAGCAACTCTTTCAATCTCTCCCTCTCATATATACTCACATATATACACCAATACTCACATATACTAGTTTAAAACATATGTAGTTACTCCTGAAGACACTATTGAGACAGTCATTCACTCACTAACACACCCATACACACACTCATCCACCCATACAGTCCTGCACACATGCTGTCTTCAACACATACAAACAGTGAGTCACTCATTCATGCATCTATGCACTACGTAAAACCCCCCACCGTACCATGCAGACACTCAGACTGATACTCAAAAAAACAACTAATAACCTATATAGACACCCATGTAGCTACTCACCAACCCATGCAGCCACTTATACACAAAGTGAGAGATACACTTAATCAGTCAGTTACAAAATCAATTTTTCAAAAACAAATCATCCATTTAGACACTTATATACCCATTTATTCTTCCATCGACCTTGAGATATACATATATAAAACATATTTAATTTTCAGAAAAACCCACATTCACTGGATGATGTCATCAGTGATGTCATTTGAGATGTCATCAGTGATGTCATGAGTGATGTCACTGACCATGTCATGAGTGATGTAATATGTGACGTCATCAGCAGTGCATTGCGGGCGCGCGAGTTATAGTTAGCTGAACTAACTATAACGGGGCAATTTCATTGGTTTTTTACGAGTAAAATGTCCAGCTAACTATAACATGTGTGAAACCTATGGTTTTTTCACTGAATTTCTAAGGTTTTTTAAATGCTAATTCCTAACTATAACGTGTGTGAAACCTATGGTTTTTTCACTGATATATATATACATATATGTCATGCCTCAATCCTCTTTCTCTTTTTTTTAAAATAATTATTCCTCTTTTCTTTTTTTTTTTATACTTCAAAACAAATATGACAGCTGAAATAAATTTCACTTAAAGGAACAGCACTAGTTCATTCCTCCAACAATAACACACACAGCGTTATTATTATTATAACAAGTAAAACAATATTACATGCACCCAAGCTTTGTCAAAGTGCTTCAAACACAGACTTTGCAGTTCTCCAATCCAGATCCACGACGTCAGTCAGACAGAAGAACACATGACTGATGACTCATACAGATTGCCAATCCTCTCCACAGAGTTCTAATACGTCACCAGTCCAGGCCGACAATCAACGTGAACAGAGCTCCTGTTTCCACTTATCCCTCACGTTGCTCTCGACGTTTTCTTTGAAGTGAAAATCACGCACTGACAACAGGATTAGAAGAACCCTAAATCAACAACAGACATCGCAGCCGATCCCCTCTCCACCTCCATTAACCAGTGAGTCAGCCGCAGGAGAAGCGTAATTAATCTTCTCTTCTTTTTTTTTTTTAAACCGCCGCTGGAGGGGAACCAAGCTTGACTGTATTTCAGCTGAGTGTAATGACAAGGCTAAGATAATAAACAGACTTCGCAGCCGATCCCCTCTCAACATCCATCAAACCATGAGTCAGCTGCAGGAGAAGTGTGATTATTCTTCTCTTTTTTTTAACTGCCGCTGGAGGGGAAACGAACTTGCCTGCTTTTAGTAAAGTATAACTCTTATACCACTCGGCACCTTTCACAATATTTTCCCGTTGATTTAATCTTCCTCGCACTGTCAAGTAAAGCGCGCTTTCCTTCAATCAAATACATTCAACGTGATGCTTTTATGAGGCTGCTTCCTTTCTTCCTCAAAACACACGCCGTTAATAAAATGACATTTACAGTACCTTAACAGTCTGAACCGATCACTTTCTTCTCCTACAAACTTCCGTTTTTTCCCACTTTAAAAATGCGACTAATCCTTGTCACAAAATCATCCCTGCTTGATGTTGAGGTGTTTATTATGTTATTTTTTCTTTTTTTCCTCCGCAATCGTCGCCAGTGTAATGTTCTACATAACTCCACAGGAACACGCGTTTGGGTTTCAGTAGAGGTTTATTAATTACACCCCATCCATCAGCTCCATAAGGGTAACTGACCAACAGATACAAGCTGAGTTCTAGGTTCTATGTTCTATAGAACCCAGAACTCTTGGGACAGGAGAAGGACATCACAGCCTGGCTGTAGCCAGCTTCCCTGACCTTCGCCGATAGGACTGGGTGGATACCCTCTGGGGTTTGAAGGCAGCGATCCTTTTAAGACTGGCACTATTTGTATGTTTGCGGCTGATGCAGCCCCATGAAGGGTGGTCTTTTTCAATTTTCGTTGGACCAGCTTGGCGGTGTACCTTTGGGCTTGCCCATGCTTTTCCCAGTCCTTGTCCTGTCTTTTTGCGATAGTAATGTAATATGTTGGCTTATATTTCTCGCCAAGGTTTAGTGTCTAGCCCTACCATGCCATCTAGCGCACTCTATATCTCAGTGAGCAGTCCCTTTTTGAGGATGTTATAGAAGAATGAAACCTGGGGACTCGTGTCAGTCCAGGGCTGTCCTGTCTGTTGTCCACATTGTTCTCTCATTGTAGCTTGGAAATCAGTCAGTCTCCCCAGGCTTCATTCTCTCTGCCATCAATCATCCTACATCTGGATGTGCCGGGAACATCTCCCACAGGGCTGTCCATATCTGGTCTAAATGAGTTGAATGCAGCCCATCAAGCTTGGCGTAGCTCAGCATGACTGTGGGGATGCAGACTCGGTAAAACACCTTGTCGATCTGCGGATCTCCCACTCCGTGCCGGATGCAATCTTCCTCGATGTCTTCTGGTTTGAAGGATCCCTCCTCCGGCCAGTGTTTATCATACTGGCCCTCCCTTTCCGTCCAGTGGGCTAGCAGGTGGCAAAATGATTGCACAAAGGTCTTGCCTTCTCCTCTGGAGAATCTCTCTCTAGCGGTCAGTTTGTGTGACCAGCACATTCGAAGGGAGCGGCGGACGTCCTCATCGTCACTCTCTTTGTGCGTGTATAGAAGTGTCATTCAGCTTCACTTTTGTCTTAAATGTCTTTCAGAGAGGCTACCCTGATTTCTTTTTTCTTGGTCGGCCCCTTTCCTGTGTTGATGACCAGGTGGGGTGCAGATTTCTGTTAGGGGCCTCTCTTCAGACTCTTCCCTGGGTTCTTCCTCATGTGGAGCCTAGGGCCTAGCTCTTTCTTCCTCCGGGGTAGGGTGCTTCATTCTTCCTTCCCTTTGGGCTTCCCAGGCAAGAGCTCTTTCTCTCTCTATCCTCATCTCATGCCTCTCCTCTAACTCCCACCTGGGCTGCGTCCTTCACTCAGTGTGCAGCTCTCCTTGGTAGCATTTTGACCTCAAGCTCACTCCCTGATAATTCCTCCACATCCTGAGCATATCCTATGCCACACCCTCAATGTCGAATCTCGGAGGGATGGGGCCCCTAGCCTTCCCCCACCCACTGGTGGTATCACCATCCAGAACTGCTATAAACCTCCCACTGAGTCTAAAGCGTTCGGTGGAGTGGTTTGACGCATGTGCTCCTTGTTTCTTTGGGGCTTGATGGGTTGCGACCTAAGAACGGGGGGGTAGAACTTCAGGAAAGCCTAGCACTGGACTTGGAGGGGGCTGGCCTTGCCTGGGCTGGTTGGTCCGGTAGTCTCCCTACCCTGAGTCTGATGGTTTGCTGCCCAGTGAATGACCCACCGGCCCCCTCCACCAGTAGATTAGTGTAAGCTAGCACAGGGGTGGATGGGATGGCAGGCATCAGAGAGAGCACCTCCCTGCCAGTGTATGGTGGAGGAGGTACTGACACCTTGCTTGCGGGTTCTGGGACAACTTTGCATGAATGGCCACCTTGAAGATGGCCCATAATTCTAGTAGGAGCTCTCTTTTAGCCCTCTTTTGACCTACATTTTCTGGTCTGTATGTGTGCTCTTGTGTATTCTATTATGTTGGTATCAAATGTTCCCCCCTCAGGCCAGGGGAAGGCATATGCCTTGGTATGTGCATGCCCCACTCACTACAGTGTTTTACTAGCTTCCTAGGTTATGTGGGGAATCTAGTTTGCATGTGGTCTAGTAGTGACTCCATGATCAGTTAGAAAAGTTTTTAAGGAGTTTGCAAACTTCTGACTTTCTTGAGTTTTCAATAATTCTAAATTCTACTCTGCTCGTGGGGAAATTGTGGACTCGGGTTGTGCCAGCACCTGCTAGTTCTGAGCTCCAGTGAGGGGAAATGATGCATCCCATAAAAACATTGAACAGTAGACAACGACAATACAATGAAATAATTACAACTTGTAAGGAAGTGCAATGGTTAGTTGAGAACAATGGGAGTGACTTTTTAGCAGCGCAATAGCAAATATGGAGTACTGACTTTTGGGGAATAAATGGTTACTATTTCATAGACACATACACTTAATAACAGAGCATACACATAACATTTCAACATAAAATACAATTGGAAAATGTAACCGCACCACAACATCAACAATGCATCAATTGAAAACAGAAGAGAAAAAATTCACAGAATAAATGATCATTTTTCCCCAAAAATCTTAGTTGGCTCCTAGCACCTTCTGCTTGATGAAGAGTGATTATTCCGTGCGGTACATGGAGCTGAGTGAGCCTGATAGTCTGTCAGTATCAGTCCAGGGACAAACATAGCAACGATTTGGGTGGAAATGATGGAACAACCTGACAATTATTGGACCTCCCTGCCCAGACATAAGCGAGACCTTATTCACCAAGGTCAGAATTTTTCCCTAACGTCCGATTCACACCCAATATCACACCCAGGGGTTATGCGTACCAGCTGGGTGGCGCCCAGAGGTCTAAGAGAAATAACTCACCTCTTCACTTCTTTCAGACTCCGTGTTAAGAAATCGACAGTCCCTAAGAAAGCTCTTTTATACGAGACAATAAGATCAAGGTGGTGAACCTATACGCCACCCCGGGCCTTAGTGTACTATCTGTGTGATACCTGTGAAGAAAATAAATAAGTGGCCCTATGACACCCCCAGGGCCTCTGCATCCCACCTGTGTGACGCCTAGGGGTCCAAGTGAAGAAAATAAATAAGTGGCCCTATGACACACCCAGGGCCTCTGCATCCCACCTGTGTGATGCCTAGGGGTCCAAGTGAAGAAAATAAATAAGTGGCCCTATGACACACCCAGGTCCTCTGCATCCCACCTGTGTGACGCCTAGGGGTCCAAGGGAAGAAAATAAATAAGTGGCCCTGCATCCCACCTGTGTGACGCCTAGGGGTCCAAGTGAAGAAAATAAACAAGTGGCCCTGCATCCCACCTGTGTGACGCCTAGGGGTGCAAGTGAAGAAAATAAATAAGTGGCCCTATGACACCCCCAGGGCCTCTGCATCCCACCTGTGTGACGCCTAGGGGTCCAAGTGAAGAAAATAAATAAGTGGCCCTATGACACACCCACGGCCTCTGCATCCCACCTGTGTGATGCCTAGGGGTCCAAGTGAAGAAAATAAATAAGTGGCCCTATGACACACCCAGGTCCTCTGCATCCCACCTGTGTGACGCCTAGGGGTCCAAGGGAAGAAAATAAATAAGTGGCCCTGCATCCCACCTGTGTGACGCCTAGGGGTCCAAGTGAAGAAAATAAACAAGTGGCCCTGCATCCCACCTGTGTGACGCCTAGGGGTGCAAGTGAAGAAAATAAATAAGTGGCCCTATGACACACCCAGGTCCTCTGCATCCCACCTGTGTGACGCCTAGGGGTCCAAGTGAAGAAAATAAACAAGTGGCCCTGCATCCCACCTGTGTGACGCCTAGGGGTGCAAGTGAAGAAAATAAATAAGTGGCCCTATGACACACCCAGGGCCTGGGTCCAAGGGAAGAAAATAAATAAGTGGCCCTATAACACACCCAGGGCCTCTGCATGCCACCTGTGTGACGCCTAGGGGTCCAAGTGAAGAAAACTATAAACTACCTTCAACTTCCAGAGTGTGCTGACTAGGGAACAAGTGATCTAAAGACTTGTCCTAGTTAGCCACACACCACATGCCGGGACTAAGGATCAGATATCGTCTCTTACCCTGTGATGGCACCTCCGGACGGTCCTTCACCCGCGGGTTCAGCAGAACTTTTAATCAATTATGGCATCTGCTCACAAGTCTTGTTGCACAGATGTGAATCCATTCAAGCAGAAACCCATGTCCTTCGGCAGCAGTCGGTCTCAATAAACCAATCTCTCCTATCTGGCTCAACAAAATGTTGCTCAGATTTAAATGACCCTTGAAAAAATGAAAAGACAAAAGGCGTTTGACAAAACAGGAACAAGTTGATTTAATTATATGCAGTGGTCGGTCGAGCAGCAACAGAGTCGTGTCCGAAGACTGTCTCGATGTTCAGATTTTTTGGCGGGCATTATATACAGTTCTTGAAGTAAAATAACACAATTACACATTCTTGTAGAGCACGTAAATCTGAGCCTAGTCATAAACCATAAATGCAACCATGTGATTGATTTGGAACAGGTGGCTCTCGACTTTGTGGAGATCCAATGTGGGCCAGTGTGTATGTGTCCAGATGTCTGGTATGGGGAGCGTGCAATCACTGCGCGTAAGGTGCATGCTCTGTTCTGATTGGCTGAATGTTCCTAACTACATGTGGCATTTCACTTTGTGATATTTTGGGAACGCGCTCGCCCCGGCCTAATATGTTTTATTAGGGCAATCTCCTCGGACCTGTTGTGGTGTAGCTGCCTATCTGTGGGATCGATCTGGGTTTTCCCTGTTTACACGTTCGTCTTGGGGCTAAGTGTAACCCCACCCCTCAATCGGTAGGCCTGGTTTTGGGTTGCAGGTCCTGTCTAACCACATATCTCTGACTTGTGGTTGACGGGGAGGGTATCTTGGGTAGATTTGACAGCAGTGATACAAGTTGCTTATTATGTGTACATATATCATGGTAGTCATCGATATTGTATTTACCAACTTTCTCATTATTATGGGTACATTTGTCTTAGCATACATCGATATCATATTTACTAGTATTGACATTGTTATGTGTACATATATTATGGCATGCATTGACGTCGCATTCACCAATATTAACAGGTACATTAGGGGCTTTAGGTTTTGCAACACATTACCCATTATTCTCATTCAAAATTACCCAAAAACAGCACAAAACAAACAAACAAGCAAGCAATGACCAGTCTGAGGGCGGCTACTCCACAGCTCAACCAATCACAGTAGCAATCGAGAGCAATCAACCAATGATAGCACGACTCTGTGGTGATGTCCCACCAACGCCAGCGTAATTTGTCAAGTCAGTCAGCCAGCCAATCACAGCCATGCCATTCCATGAATGGGAAGCAATACACTGCCTTTTCCCTAATGAACCAAAGGACTCTTGTCTGGGGAACCCAAACGGGAAGAAATCAGCAGCATAAAAAAGAGAATCTCACAATCAATAGAAAGCAGAGCAGCCTCGCGCTCGGCTTCAATCCGCCCGGAGCAGCGCACTTTACGCCTGAGGACCGCGGCATAAATAACACTAACTCACATTGGACATGCAAACCCTGAAAAGGAAAATCCATTAGAACGTCGTTATCTGTTTGAATGTGGCATCTCGCAAAACACAGTACCTTTCTGAAGAGTCCAATAATAGTACCTTGATCTTGCATTTCGATTAATCTGATGACCAAATCAATCTAAAATAAAGGAACGTTTCTTAAACACAATTCACAAATAAGACAACTATATCAAAAACACAATGTTTAAACCACCAATTAAATCCAGAACTAACATCAAGTAAACCAGAATCTCACATGCAGCATAACAAGCCATCCCTCAGCACAAATCACAATACATCAATAAAACATCAGCACACTTTCAATCTCGGGAATCATTCTGACCGATGTATACGTACACTCCTCATCCACTAGGAAAATCCACAGTGGAAAGTCCACCACAGCAAACTAAGGACAGGACAAAAAAGAAACCTCTAACACAGATCAGAGGCGCTCTTATCTCTGAGCCATCCTCCGCTGCTAAAGCTTTGTGTGCCCGTGAAACCTCTGAATTCTTACACCCTAAAAGATACCTCAACAGCGCACTCATGGGCGCATGTGTGCGGGACCGCAGTGAGCTTCAGTTCCATAACACAATGCATGCCCAGATAAGGCACCACATAACATCTACAAAATACAGCCAATTAAGTAAAACAAACCGAATAAGATATTTTTAGAACAGAAATTTTAAATTTAGAAAGATTTATTACAAAAGTTGTAATAAGAAATCCTGAATGTGTTATACCCTCATTATGTTTATGCTGTTACCCAGCCTAGCTTTCTCCTTGCTGCTCAGCCAGCGTGAGAGATGGTAGCGGAATGTTGCTGTGCCTGTGGTGCCTGGGATGCCTGGTGCCTGAGCGGATGAGTGGGGACAGTTGGAGATGGGCTGAGCAGCAGGGGGGCTGCTCCTGGAGGGGCTGGAATAAGGGCTGGCATCTGGAATCTAGACTGATGTACATATTTACATGGAACCAATAAAGAAGTCTACAAAACTCTTCCTGGCTATCTGTCATAGGATGCAACAGAATGCAAATGCAGAACGCCAATGCCAATAAGACATTCAGAGACAGGTCAATGCCGAGGAAAGAGCAAAATCAGATCAAAGTCTACGTCCCAAATGAGCAGCAGAATGAATAAGAAATGTGGCAGCACTGCTGGCACTGGAAATTCATCTGAAACCTTTCTAAACTCTTCCCTCTGACTCTTCCCCTCCAAAAACCCTGTTCACTCCTCCAAAAGCCTCCTCCTACTGCTACGAAATCTCCCTCTTCCATCCCTCCACTATCCTTTTCAATCCAAATAACAGACTAACATGTTCACTTCTCAAATTCCATATTCCACTATACTAATTCACCACTAATCCTTATGGGTTCCAGATTAGCGTGCTACTCGCCAATAAAGCATTTCAACACCCCATCAGGGTTACAAGCGCTATATAAATGCAAACCTTTTCCCTTTTCTACCCCTCCCCAACCCTGCTCTATCTAAATAACTGAATAACATATCCACTACTCAAATTACTTCATATTTCACTGTACTAATTTTCAACACTAATCCTTTATGGGTTCCGGAGTAGCGTGCTACTCGTAGAAAAGCGCTTCAACACCCCATCAGGGGAAACAAGCGCTATATAAATACAAACCTTTTTTCCTCCTCTATCCTTCTGCAATCATTCTAAATAACTGACTAACCTATCCACCACATGTTTCACTATACTAATTCAACACTAATCCTCTATGGGTCCTGTAGTAGCGTGCTACTCACCGTAAAAGCGCGTTGACGCCTCATCAGGGGTAGTAAGCGCTATACACATGCAATTACAATACAGTACAATCTGACTCACCACCAAATTCGAGGTTTTGTATTTATAGCAACGTTTCTCGTAGACTAACATTGAAAATGCTAAATCATCAGGGTGTGAGCAAAAGAGTTATAATTTCAGAAAATAAGAGCATTGTTCATTAAGCATCGTTTAGTCTTACCATCTAAGCACTATCACCCTACATGAATATTGATTCAGAGACTCTCTGCTAATGTCACCCGGAGATAATAGGACACACTGGTTACAAAACAACAGTAAACTATTGTGAATAAATACCGTACACTCAGATCACAGAAGGGATCTTGAGTTGTTTGCAGTATTACTGAGCCCACGTTGGAAAATTTACTTTGAGTACAGCAAGAACAACGTCAATGGAAACAAACATGATTCTAAGAGACTGTGTGCAGCAGAAATAACAAACTGATGGCACAGGAGGAAGACATTCATTTTGAAAAAGATGGCGTAGAGGCCCAGCCGAGGCCTAGTTATCATATGCCAAGAAGAAACACTTTAACATGTCATATTGAATTTGTTTAAAATAAGTATATTCTAGCATCCTCCGTGGACTCTTAGCCTGATTGATAGTCCTCCTTAACTGCGTCACCGGGCCGGAATGATCTGAGAAAGGGTTTGTAACTATAAAAGATTTCCCTCTGTCCCACTGATGTGAAATTAGAAACAAATCAGCCTTTGCGGCTGAGTTGAACCTTTTTGAAAAGCAGGTGTACTCCTGGCCCTGTGGATGCGGAACTCTCCAGGGATCCACCGAGGCAAGATCTCTGCCCTGATTGTCCAGGAATCTAGAAGCTATATGGTTATTTTGAGCTTTATTCTTTTAGGATGAATCCAATTTAATATCCTGTATGATATGAAATCTCCCCCTATCACCAGTAAGCCTGGAAGTAGAAGAAGCGCATTATAAAGTTCTTCGCGAGCGGTTATGTCATTCTCTGTGGGGCCACTAAAAGCTGACCATACGGGGGACCATATTCTCTCCTTTCATACTCACTATCATCCACCTCGCCCCTGGATCTCTCGAGACCTGGTAGACTTCACCAAAACAGTTTATGCGTAATCAAAACTTCCGCCCTGCTAACTGCTGCCCCGGCAGATGCATAAAAAGCTTGAGAAATAAAGGTCAGCATTTTAGGCAGTAAAGACTGTGCCTTGAGATGGAATAGAATTATTTGCACTTGAGCTAACATAAGCCACTGGAGTGCAGATTTGAGCTAGATTTGGACCCCTGCCCCATAAATCACATAAATCTACCCCATGAATTGCCTATTTGACATAAGAACTTTTTGAAACTGCTTGGCCCAATAGGCCCCATTAGCTGCCCCACTTCTGAGTCTTGCCTCTAGACCCCCTTAATTGTATGCAGCCTATTAAGGGAAATTGTACGGTGCATACCTATTGGCCCAAGAAAGTAGCCCCTTCCATCTTTTCTACCTGTGTTTTCCCCCCTTTCTCACACCCTCCAAGCCCCAAGTGACCCACCACCCAAGCCCTACCACTCCTGGAGCCTTACCTGTTACAGGCTTTTTTCCCAGACCCAGGCCCTCCCCCTCTCCTCCCTCTCCCTACCGTCTCCCTAAGTGAGTGCCTTGGTTTGGCACTCTCTGAGTCCTTCCCCATGGGAAGCGACAAGACACCTGTAAACCATGTTTGTAATGTTACCCAATGCCAACTACTGAACACCTAGCTCTGTGAAACCTGCTAGGCGAAAACACAAAGTAATGCAGAAACAATTATCTTGTATCTCTGGCAGTTTAAAAAGTCTTGTCTTCAAAGATTGCTGAGTCTATGTCCCCCTCCTTCCTGATAGAATATATGAACTTTTTTGCCTGGTCGACTGACTGAAATATGCGAGTCCAGCCGTTAATAAAGGCTTTAAGCTTGGATTGATGGATGATACTGGCCGGTGCTCCTCCATGTTTAAACTGATGACTCAGTCCTGTAAACTCTTGATGCCATTGTGCCACCAAGATTGACATGTGCAAGAATATTCTAAAGGAGAAGTTGTCTTGGGTGGTAAAGGATTTATTCTTGCTTGCCTGTAAAAAGATCTGTTCATTAATGTGAACATCACCAACATTAGCCAAGATCGTTAGGGGAAATTCCGGGCTAGTAGGCCAAACTGCAGGAACCCAATGGGCCCGGTCGATGGTTAATCCCCTCCCTCTGGTGTTTTGTCTGAAAGCACATACATGGAGATCAGATCTGAAATAAGCTTCGTTACAGGTTGACCAGCCCCCCGATCCTCCGGTATGCCTACGAACTTAAGATTGGTATGTTTGGATCTGTTTTCTACATCGTCCACCTTTCACTGGGGGTCTTCCACCTCTGCTTGCAGTTTCACATATGCCCCTTCATTTTTATTGCTGGTGTCTCTAGGCTAGATACCCTCTGCTCCACATGTGCAAAGAGAGTTGTAGAATGCGGTCATTAATCTGACACAGCTGCTCATTGTTAGTTCAATGGGCATCATCTTGGGACAGCTTCATTTCACAGAGTTTGCTTAAGAACTGATTCAGCGTTGCTTCAATAGAGGGTAATGGAATGGATTAAGCGCTATGTTGACCTGGCTCCCACGTTGGCTTGTACTCATTCAAAAAAGATCCAGGCCCTACCATGGTGGCTGCTGAGATTTTGCTCTGTTGGCCTGCATTGGCTTCCATCACACTTTGTTTATGCCCCCCCTTAGTGACCCCAAATGTAAACAAACGGTATAGCAGTTTATCTTCGCCTACAGGTGGATCCCCCAGCATGGCTTTTGGCCTGCCTGTAAAAAGGTCTGCTGTGGAAATGCCAGAGTGAGAGGTGTCATCAGGACTTGAGGAAAAGTCCATTATTTCTCCTATACTATACCCAGCGGTGTGTCGTGCCAGGACCTATCAGGAAAGGGGGCCTGTTGAGTTGCTGCCTGCACCGAGTTTTGCTACTTTGGTCTTTTACTGGCTGGTTGCGCCCTTTGTCTTCTTTAGGATATTTGTTGAGCTTGTGCAGTCTCATTGGAGAGTCTCTTAAAATGCGTTTCATTGGAGAGTTGTTGAGTTTGGCAACCGGCTACTGCTTAGAGTCTGCTTAGAGTCTCCAAGGATTAGTGTACCAGTGGGGGACAACTGGCGTTTTCACGGGGAAGCCACAAGCCGCATCTGTGATACACAGACCGATTGCGCAACCCTCTGCTTTTCCTCCACCTGATGTGAGACCTATGTCCCTCATTAGGCTGCTTTATCCTCTCCTCCGTTCGTCTAATCCAGTCCATGCCGTTGCCTGTCTTCACTCTACTGTCTGCACCTTGTATAAGTGCTCACCTTTTAAAGCACCTAGCCAGGCAGCTTTTTTTCCAAAGCACATCAGAAGCAAGAAGGGAAGGAAAAGTGTAGTAAATCCACTCCAGTCTCTTTATTTCAGGTACATCTTCACCATACAGTAACCTCCAGCAGAGCGCCTAGAACTGCCTTGTCCTAGAACCCAGCCAGGCTTTTCATTCCATTACAAAGAACATCACCACACATCTCCCCCCCTATTGTAAAACAACAAAAAAGTCCAAAAAAGAAACCCAAAGTTGGGCACAGTGCAATACATTATAAGAAACTATAATAATTAAAACGTAGAGGACAACATTATGGAGGACAATCTCAAACAGGGATTCTGACCTTACACAGGATCCCCTTACTCCATACCCTTCCATTACTCAACCGAACCACAGAATTCTTCACCTCAACCACCTTTCTTTACGTGACCAGGATTCGTTACTACAACCGATTCGCCACAACACAAATCCGATTCCTTCACCCCTTTTCTGCTGTCATAAGTTATCATATTCTGCCTTTGGAAATCTGTTGCTCTTGCAGACATGCATTCATGATCAACCCATATCTGGTCTTTTTTACACAGCCTCACAGGTGATTCCTTCGTTGCAGGTTCCCTACCTTTGAGCGCCACAATTGAAGATACCCACGTCGATGAGTGTGGTGTTACCCTATGAGCCCAAACCATCTTGTCCAACTCATCTTTCCACACTAATCCATTGGTCAATGACAACTGGATAATTTCCATGATCATCCTATTAGCCCTCTGCACTTGCCATTGGCCTGTGGTCTGAATAGTGCCACTTTTTCATGTCTAATACCAAAGCTCTCAAGGAATTTTGTCATGGCTGCAGAAACTAGCTGCATGCTGTTATCAGAAACTAACACATTGGGAATCCCCTTCTCCAAGAACACTCCTTTCAGGAATTCCACTACACTCCGGGATGTGATCTCTTTCATGGACTTAACCACAAACCACTTGCTATGGTAATCCACAATAACCACCAGGGATATGTTCCTTGCACCCAATTTGTCCTCAGGGCCCACAAAATCCAATGCCAATTTCTCCCACGGACAAGTAGGGAGTTCCATGCACTCCAACAGCGGTTGTCTAACCACCCTACACTCGTCACTATTGCTACAGGCAACACAACCACTGACTACTCTCTCTACCTCCTTGTCCATACTTCCACCAAAAAGACTGCCTCAATCTTCTCTTTGTTAAGTTTCTTCACAGATGGCCTTCGTGTAAAATCCTCACTAACCTACTCCTCAACTCTCTAGGAGGCACAATACGACAACACCGTAAGACCCTGTCCCCCTGAACACTCAGCTCATCTCCATCTACTAAATACTATTTCAGAGACTCATCAAGGTTATGTGACTCCTGCCACCTATTGCTTTTCAAGATCTTTAATTGCCTGTACTCATCATCGTTCAGTACAGCATCCTTCCACTCATCTTGCCCCAAAGCAAATTCTCCACCAACAGGAATAGTTGCTGATTCACCGCCATCCAAAAAGCAGACATCCTCCTCCTCAATCACCGGTAGACGAGACAGGCAATCGGCCACCACATTTTTCTCCCCCCTGACAAATTCCACTATAGAGTTGAGGTCAGTTACTGACATCAACCACCTGGGGATCTGAGGTGCCACATTGTCCTCAAGTCCCTGGCCACACTTAAACACATGTAACAATGGCTTATTGTTAGGCCTGGCACCATTGGCGTGAGTCTCCCTTCCATTGTTTTGCTGTGTCTCCTCTGTTTTTGCTGGTTATAGATGCTCTGGGCGCTGTACCACTGCCATTCAGTGCCACAGCGCGAATGCTCCCTATCTAAAATGTATATTTTGGTTGCATTCCATGATTGGCTTATTTAGTTTACTGTCGGACCCCAGTAAAGACATGTGAATTGGTACATCCATGATTGGCTTATTTGGTTTACCTGTTAGTCCCTAGTAGTGTGGCACGTGTGTGCCCAGGGCTGGTAAACCAAATGCTGCTGGTGGGCCTGCAGCACTGGTTTGTGCCACCCACAGAAGCAGCTTGTAAAGTGTGTCTCAGACCTGCCACTGCAGTGTCTGTGTGCAGTCCAGAACTACCATCTTGGCTGTGAAGTGCACCCACTTCCAAGCCCCTAAACCTTCCCTTGGCATCCTGTAAGCCCCCCTTATGATAGAGTGCATTGTATGTGTAAGGTAGGACATGCCCTGATGTGTGTAGCATGTCCTAGTAGTGAATTACACCCAATTGCGTTTTTCACTACTGTAAGGCTACCTGTTCTCCATAGGCCAGAATGGGAGGTCTGGGCTATTACATTCTATAGTCCTAACTGACCCACAGAACATGGTAGAAAAACGAATTTAGTATGCCTGAGCTCAGAATATTAAAATACATCTTTTAGTGAAGGTTATTTTTATATTCTGTGTTTGAAACTACCCATTTTAGAGTATAGGTACTTTCTTGCCTAAGTCTTCCAGTGTGCTCTGCTATTATGTGTATTGGCTGTCTGGTTTTGGAGGGACAGGGCAGGCTGAGTCAGACCTGGGTTGAATAGAGAGATCTGCCTTGGAGTGAGGGGAGGGGTAGCTCCTGCACCTGAATAGGGCTGTGCCTGGCAAGGTGAATGCTGGCTCCACCTCCCACTGTGCGTCTTAGGGCAGACCCCCTCTTTCTGAAAGGAAGGATGCAGCCTGATAAACAAAGTGCTCCAGGGCTGGGCAGAACTGGTTCTGGCTGGGTTCAGAGGCTTGTGACCCCTAAGAACAAAGACTTTAGGGGTATAAATATTTGTGCCCCAACCCCTACAATGTGTATTGCTCCTGGACAACAAGAAGAACCTCTGTCCGGGTAACTACAGGAATCTGCTGGAGAATGACTGTCCTTGTGCTTGTGTGCTGTTTCTGGGACTGGCCTGCAGTGGTTACTACTGGACTTGGAAGAAGAGGAAAAGGACTTTGAAGGAACTTTTATTTTTGCTACAGCAATCACCCAAGGGCTAGAAGAGAGCTAGCGTCCTGCTGGAGTCTCAGGCACATCAGACTCCACCACCAGCCTCCTGTTTCCTCCCAGCGAGGATTTCTATCTGCAGGTGAGGCTCCTGTGAGTTCCAGGGCCTCTAGTTCTACTGCTGAGAAGAGAGTGCTGAAAATCGCCGCTGCAACTGGTGAGCGTGAGAAAAACCGTCTCTCTGCTGTCGCCGAGCGCTCGCTAACCCCGAAGAATATCGCATCATCCGTCAGCGGGCCTGAAAACGCCTGCTATCCCAAAGATCGTTGCAGCACCTGTCTGCGGGCCTGAAAACGGCCGCTATCCCGAAGATCGTCGCATTGCTTGTTAGCGGGCCCCAAAGCGCTCGCTAACCCCAAATCATTGCATCAAGCTCATCGCAGCGCGGATGCCGAGCGTTCGCCATTTTCCCCGCATCGCATCAGGATCGTCGCTCCCTCGCGGAGAACCATTTTCTTTCATCGCAGCAAGATCGCACGCGCAACAGTCTCGGTGCATCATCCTCCCTTAGCGGCAAGGATTTCATCGCATCACCGGCTTAGCGTGAAGAAGTTTGTTGCTTTCTCCTGCCCGCAACCCAGTGCATCATCCTCCCTTGCGGTAAGGATTCAACGCATCGCTGGTTAGCGTGACGAAATTTATCGCTACAACTCCTTAGCGACATTTTTGTTGCTTTGCTACAGGAACCAGATACTTAGTGAGTAAAAGGGTCGTAGAGACCACTGCATTGCACTGAACATCATTTTGTGCACCTTGAACTATTTTTGCAGCATTTTTAAAGTAACCCTATTTTTCTAGTATTGTGGATTTTCACTGTTATTGGTCTTGTGATTAAGTCTATATAAATATACCTATTTTTTATAACTACTTGAGTGGTGTCCATTTGTAGTGTTCCTCATTGTATTACTGTGTATGGTCATAAATGCTTCACACACTGCCTCTGAGATAAGCCTAGCTGCTCGTGCTACGTTACCACAGGGTTGAGCAGGGGTTGTCAAAGGGTGTAGGCTGCTTACTCTGACTTAGGAAGAAGGGTCCTTACTTGGACAGTGGCCAGCCATTGCCAACTAGAGACCCCCATTTCTAACACTTATGGTCGGTCTTAAGTACAAAGTGCAAACCAGACAAGTAGTATCTGAAATGGTTCATACCCCAACAGCAGGCTAAGGTCTCCTTCTCTAAAGCAGAATAGGACTGTTCAGCCCCCCTGTAACCACAGAGAAGCAAAACCAATCATTCTCTCTTCACCACCCATTCTTTGCTTCAAAAAAGCCCCTTGTCCGACATTGCTGGCATCAGTTGTCACAATTCTTTTTTTAGTGATGTTGAAATGACCTAGTGTAGGTGCACGGGCAAGAGACCTTTGATAGTACCAAAAGCAGCCTCACAGGTCACTCCCCACGCATACACAGCACCTTTTTTCAACAAAGTACTCATTGGTTCCACTACATCAGCAAAATTAGAGACTCATTTTGAACAATACTCTGCAAGCCCCAGGAAAGACTTCGATTGTTCCTTGTCCTCACGTCGTGGTGCATCCACAATTGCCTTCACAATACTTTTCTTATGCCTAATGCCATCCGCTGATATCTCATGGCCCAGATAGCACACCTGCTCTCTCCGTTGCTGGCATTTCTCCCTCTTTACAGTCAAACCATGGCTCTCCATTCTTCTTAACACCTCTCTTAGCAAGTCATCATGTTCCTCCCAAGATTTTCACATCACCAGTATATCATCTTGAATTCATAATACATTTTGCATTCCTTGGAATATGTTCTGCATAACTCTTTGAAAGACTGCAGAATCTGATGCTAAGCCAAATGGCACCAGGCAATAATGATATGCACCCTAAGGTGTTACAAAGGAAGTTAGTGACCTGGATTCTGGATGCAAATTCACCTGATGGTAGGCCACCGACATATCCAGAACACTGAACACCTTGCCACCACCCATCATGGTCAACATTTCTGTAATATTCGGCAACAGTTGACGATTCACCCAAATGTTCTTGTTTAAATCTCGCATATCAATGCAAAGGCAAATCTTATTGTCCCCCTTAGGAGCAACCACAATGAGGGCAAGCCATTCTGATGATTCTATGGGTTTGATAATCTTTTTTTCTTCAATAACTTATCTACTTATTGCTGAAGCGGCTCTCTCATGAGAAAGGTATTGGTCTTACTTTGTGGACAGTTGGAATTGCATTCTTTTTCAAGATAATCTTGTGAGTAAAACCCTTTAGCTTACCCAACTGGTCAGTAAATACATGCTGAAATGTTTGGACCAACTCTTTACCCCACTCTGTCAACATTGTGTTTTGGCAATGCATTCACATTGGCTGGTTCTACAATCTTTACAATCTTTACAGGTTCAACAGCATTAGGGTCCAAAATAATATTCAAGTAATGCTGATGGCGCCACCCCAAGAGATTCAACCCCTCTTCCATTATATAAGTCCTTCCATGCATGCTGTTTTGCTTAAAAAAAATCCACCCATCTAACCCATAGGATGTTAATTCTCCTTCCACCATACCCCACTGACTTCACATCTGCTGGTACAAATCTTTAATTTCCCTTTTAATATTATACACACAGGTTTCTTTAGACCTAAGTCTGCTAACACGGGCAGTACACAGGATGACAGTGCAATGGCGTTTCTTGAGTGCCCCTGAACTTTCTAGCTTCACACCCCGTGAGTTACTACCATCCTGCAGCATAGAATCCTCAATCTCATTTATAGTTAAAATAATCTCTTCCTAGACTTCAAGATTTTCCACCACTTTTACACTAGAATCTTGCACTTTCCCTCTTGACCTACAAACCTTTGCTAGGTGCCCCCTTCTTCCGCAGGCCCTACATGTCTTGTTTATTGCGGCACATGCAAGACTAGAAGCGATGTGTCCAGGATCACCACACCAATAGCATGTTACTTTCCTTCATTCTTCCACCCTATTTTGACCTAATTCTGGAGTTTTGGACGTTTGTTTCGACTTAACCTCCTTAACCTTAAACGAAGATGCCTCTTTCTCCGAACTCTTGACACTAAGTTTACCCATATCAATTTCCTTCATCCATACCGCGGTGTGTTCCATGCTTCTAGCAATCTGTATAGACTCCTCCAATGTAGGATCCAAGGTCAAGAGTCTTTCTTTCACTTTCCTTTTATTTGTACATCTCCCTATTTGATCTCGAATGAGGGTCTCTGACAAGTTTTGGAATTCGCAGGTCGCTGCCAACCCACGCAATACAGCAACATAGCTTATAAAATCCTCATGATGACCTTGCACCCTGAAAAAGAATTTGTGACTTTCAAAAACAACACTCACTTTAGGTGTAAAGTGCTTTTTTCACATTTGCAATGACATCTGGTACACATGCATGGGTTGACCATCTCACATGCCCGAGGACACTTCTGGAAGACCATCATGAATTCTACTTCCTTCTGCCCCCTTCTGCCTCCTTCAGTGGACCATACTTACCACCACCAATGGCTAGCATGTTGATAAAGAAAATGTTTTTCCACCTTTTCCATGGAATAAGAGGTCCTCCAGGTAGCGGCAAAAAACTCGGAGGGGCAGGCATACTCTGTTCAGGCATAACTAAAGAAAAGATACACTAAAATAATAAACTACCACAAGAAATTGAAATAACAAATTAAAATAATTAGTTAAAACAATGATCTAAACTAACAACAATGAACTCTGATAGTCTCTAAAAATGTATCAGTTCTTAGGGGCATATCAGCAACAACCGGCGATAATTATCGCTAAGCGCACTTAGCGCTAGGATAATTATCGCCGGCTAACGTGGATTTTTATCGCTGAGCTAGCGTGCTATTAGCAACGCTTATCTCAAAAGCGATTAAAATCCTAGTGCTAACTGCTTAATGTGAGATTATCGCTGGAAACCCAGCGATAATCTCATGAAATGTGGCGTTACCTTGTTGATAGGGCCTCACAAACTTAGCCATGATATCCACCCTCCATAGGATATCATGGCTAAGTCAGTCCTGAAGCAGGTGTAAGGAAAGTAGCGATAACAGGGGTTATTGCTACTTTTCTTGCCGCTATGCTTCGTAGCGTGGGGCTTGATGATAGCAGAAATGTCGCTTAGCGACATTTCTCCTGTCATGTTAGGTCAGGAACGCCCACTTTGCATCTCATTAGAGAAGCAAAGCTGGGCGTTAAGATTTCGTGCGCTAATGCAAGGTTTCACACGTTAGCGTGACCTTGCTAATTAGGCGATAAAATTATCGCCGCTTTTCGGCCGAAAACGGCCGCAAAAGCGGCAATAATTTTCTATCGCCGCCTTGCTGATATGCCCCTTTGTTCTTCTTAAGTTTCTCCCAACGCGTCCCAGCGGAGAAGTTCCTTTCAGGTAGCTAATTATATCCTAGATTCTTTTTTTGCCGAGTAACAGACATAGGCTACGAAGTGCGGACTTGACAACGTCAGGCGTTCATGTGCATATAAGCCTTGTGTAGTCCCCTTTCTATGTAATGTTTTTCAATCATCAAGAAACATGCAAAGTCCTTTTTCTATTCGAGTGACTTCAATCACTGCACTGGGTGGAGCCAAAGATCGGAACAAGGAGCAGACGGGACCAGAGATTGCACGTGTAAGCCGCCTGGAATCGCACTGGTAACCTGCCGAAATTGATCGCAGGTGAGAGGAAATTGGTTGTAAGCGTGATATGGCCTGGGGCTCAACGTCACAGTGCAGAGACAACGGTAGGCAGAGAGCTCTCAAGCTGCAACTTGAATACCCATACGCAGGGCTCTCGTGCTCGAGCTACAGTTAAATATCAAAAGACACATATTTGATGGACGGAATGCAGAACAAATCAAAACATTCACCCCAGTCAAAATATCTGGGTTAAATCCATCATTCTTTTGCTCACCATCCCACCCCAGTTCAGACCAGGCATATGCAAATCAGTCTTGACCCTGTGCCTCATGGTAACAGTCCAGCCCGAACTGCCAAGCCAGGGTGGGGTTGTGAGCAAAAGAATGATGGACTAAACCCAGATCCTTGTGACTGGGGGTGAATGTTTGCATTGTCCAACATTCCGTCCATCAATTGTTTCTTTTGCATATGTCGCCCTAAGTGGGAAGGGTATGCCCAGACGTGGGTCCCGTGCTCACTACACCACTGGATTCAAGCTAGCCTGGCTGATGAAGGGTGATGCCCTGAAACCGGTCCCAGGATGCTTGTTTCCGGTCCAGGGAGGACCTGGCTTGGCAGTTCAGGCAAGACTGTTCCCACAAGGAACAGGGTCAAGACTGATTTGCATATGTCTGGGTCCAAATTGGGGTGGTGTTGTGAGCAAAAGAATGATGGATTAAACGTATATCCTTGTGACTGGGGGTGAATGTTTGCATTGTTCAGCATTCCGTCCATTTATTGCTTCTTTTCCATATGTCACCCTAAGTGGGAAGGGTATGCCCAGATGTGGGTCCCGTGCTCACTACGGCACTGGATTCAAGCTAGCCTGGCTGATGAATTGTGATGCCCTGAAACCGGTCCCAGGATGCTTGTTTCCGGTCCAGGGAGGACCTGGCTTGGCAGTTCGGGCTGGACTGTTCCCACAAGGAATAGGGTCAAGATTGATTTGCATATGGCTGGGTCCAAACTGGGGTGGTGTGGTGAGCAAAAGAATGATAGATTAAACCAAGATCCTTGTTACTGGGGGTAAATGTTTGCATTGTCCACTATTCCATCCATCAATTGTTTCTTTTGCAGTTGAATATCCAGGCGCAAGACGGGCCGACGAAGTAACAGAGAGGCCCGCGTAAAGCTACTCGAGCTTGTAGAAAGTATTTTAAAGGAAGAATCATGTAGATGCACACTCAAGCGCTGTACTCTTAAACATCATTCCACCATATAGTTTGAGAGGCGAATCGTGAGTTCCCGACTAAAATACATTCTCGACATTAATGAAATATAATTTATCACCTCTGCCTCTCTTCACTGCACCTCCAACACCAAAATAATTCAGTTTGCACTAGGGAATTCTTTAAAATTGATATTCATGCGGGTAATGTTAAAATAAACTCACAATTTGAAAGAAAAACAGCTTTTCATCTTGCTCCTTGTGAGAAGGTGGCCTGATATATGCTGTCCACTAGTTCTTGTGGGCACCTTGTAGCATTCCAAACAACCCCTTAAGGTGATAGGTTAAAGACAACCTTTATTGAAAGCTATCCTAGTGGTAGCTATGGAGAGCAGCCTTCAGGCTAAGTCTTGAAGGAATGTAAAGCAGCTTGTTTTACCAGTCTTAAATCTCTTGAATGATCAAATGAAAAGACAACCACACCAGGTATATATTTAAAATATATGTATTTAAGATAACACACACCCCTCTAGTCTCTTTATGAGACTGGAGTTCGAAGTACTTAAGATACAAGATAGCAATCATCAGTAATAGCACAAATACACGTTTGGGCCCTAGGGGCGTACCAAACCATATACCAAACAAGTGGTATAAGAACCACGACTGGAATAGACACTAGGCCTATAGCCTCTAGAACCGCTGGGACCCCAAGGAACCACCCAAGGTAGTGACACAGGGGACCCACGGGGACTGTATGCAGTGTTTAAACACAACCGCTGGTTCCCGTTATCTTCTATGGGCAATGTCGCGGTTGGAAATTTAAAGATTAGGGACTCTTCTAATCGAGTCAGGACCAAACCCTTTTGGACTTGGGTAGTTCTAGAGCTAGCACCCACGAGAGCACCAGAGTACTCGAGTTACCTCACCCAGGGAAGCCGGGTGCATAGGTGTCTTTTGGTGTTGGGTCGCGTCGTCGATTCCAATGGAAGCCTGCAAAGAACTGCTGCTGCCATGAAGAGGAGAAGTGTCCGGAGAGATCCAAGCCTGGATCTAGGATGTAAGGAACCTGAAATCAGAGAGGAGAGAGTCTGGGTCACTTGTCAGTGACCTAGGGCAGGATGGACCAATGCCCACAGATGTCGGGTGCTTCAGGTGAGTTGATGGGTGTCTTGACTCTTCAGCCACGAGGTCCAGGAGGTGTTGACGAAGTCCACGAGCTGGATTCGAGCTGTCCCAGAAAGTCTGTCGAGTGTTGCGGTGTCGGCGACCAGAATGGACCCAACAAGCCTTGGCAACGGCAAGTGACTGGAATTCAGGGAAAGGACTGCGGTGCAGACCAGCAGGGTCTGATGGACTCACCCAGCGAGGGTAAATAAGGACACATCTGGAGCAACCAGAAAAGCCCAAGCAGAAAAGGAGTTGCTTTCGTGGGGACCTGCTAGCCAACGGGCTAGTGATTGCAAAGGAGCCTCGAAAAGTCGCACTTGAAGCTGGTCCACGGGTCACTCGTGGAGTGGAGGCCATCAATCTTCAGTGCAGGAGGTGCTCAAGGCTGGGGCTACTCGGTGCCCAAAGCACAACTTCGAGGAAGACCAGGAAGATAGTGTTGCTGCAAAAGTTCACGGTGTCCAGGGTTCATGGTTCCACGTCACCCACGATAGCCATGGGCCTCAGCTTTGCTGTGGACTCAGGGTAGCCTCCGGGAAGTTGGGAAATCCACCACTGGTGATGCAAAGACTTCGGTGTCTGGCGGGAGCTGCAGCGATGCAGACCGGTCAGTTGCTTCTTTGGTGCCTGCCAAGCAGGGGAGTCACACCTTGACCCCAAGGGAGATTTCTTCAGTCTTCTAGTCAGGATAGAACGTCGAAGGTCCAGGATATATGTTGCAGAGTTTCGTCCAGGGTAATCTCAAGTCCTAGGGACTGGATTCCTATAATTATAGTAAGTTTAGGGGATGGACTAACTCTAATGCCCCACCTATGGGTGGGCTTGGAAAGAGGGGTGGTTACACCCATTTCCTTTGTCCGGTTTTGCTCCAGAGCAGGGGCAGGTAGCCCCTGCAACCGGTTTGAACTGGGCTATGCACAGGGACAGCAAACGTGCCCCCAGTGCAGGACTTCAAAGCACCAGAGAGTGCTCCCGCCCAGCCCCAATACACATCTGCCTGGCTTCGACAGGAAACCTATTGTCCAGGCCTCCCCTGCCGGAGTTTCAGTCAGCAGCAGGAGGCCAGACCCGTGTCTGTGGCAGAGGCATCCATTTTGTGATGCCAGGGCTCAGGAAAGTCCTGCCGGGTTTAGCCAGTGTGAACATGTCTATCCCTCTAGAAGGGTGGAATGCTACCCCCGCCGCCAGAATTGGCCGGGGGGGGTAGTATTCCAAAGCGTTTGACACCAAACACGACATGTTTTGATGCAACCATCCCAAAGTTAGCATTTACCGCGAGTTTATAATGCACTTAAGAGTATATGGTATGGCTGTATCACAGAACAGCCATAAGGAAGTATTTCCGAAAGCTGCAGAGGGGCTCAGCTCATGCTTGGGCACCCTCTCAGATAAAACCAAGCACTCTGCCTTCAGGATTGTCAAGGCCTGCCATAGGAGTGGCTTATAGGTTTATATGTGTCTGTATAGGGTAGTGATATAGGTAGCCTATACCACTGTAAGGGGTGCAAGCACACCCTTACCCGGGCTGCAGTAGCAGACCTGTGGTGCCATTTTGGAGTGCTTTCCAGGGGTTGGCATAATATTTGCTGCAGCCCCTGCTAGGCTTCTGAGGTACCTATGCCCTAGGTACATAGTATACCATATACTAGGGGCTTATAAGGCACTCCAGAATCTAATTAGATAGTTACCTAATGTACATGGAAACCATTTTAGAGAGGAAGCAGCTAGGCTGTGGTCCCGATTAGCAGGGCCACAGCCAGACTAAGGTCGAAAAACAGTGAAACACCAGCAAAAAGTGGGGGTACCCATGTGAAGCAGATCCTACACTCCTTATAACAATGTTTTTAAAGGGGTGGAGGTTACCCACTGGATACTGCCCCTGCGCAGTTTCTGTATTTGCTCGTCACCAAAATCTGTAGTAACTCCATGCACAAAAAGTGTGCCTTCCTGACTCTTAATATATCTTCACCATACATTAACCTCCAGTAGATTGCATACAACTGCCCTTTCCTAGAACCCAGCTAGGGTTTTCATTCTAATTACATCATCAATGTCCTGAAAGCATTCCATTACAAAGAACATCACCACCGAAAGGGGAAGGGCAGCTCCGAGCTAGGCCCCCTTGCTTAGTCTATTCCTTCCTGTGAACAACGCTGGATTTGAGCGTCCCTCCCTTTACCCTACGGCCTCTCATGGTGTCCGCTGCCAGCTGCACTTGCAAATCTGAGCAACAGCCGAAGTATAGTGCTGGCCTTGGCGTTATGAATGCAGGCTTTACCAGAGTAGGCTTTATTCACTGATGATGGGTGGTGTAGGAAGCTGACTCTGTATATACTATACCAATGTAAAGTATAGTGTGCACCGCGTTCAGTGAAACCCCAGAGGCTAACGGCTCAAGTAGATAATGCTGAAAGCTCTATTTGTGGTAGTGTGGTCGGGCAGTTAGGCTTATCCGAGGCTAGTGTTAAGCATTTAATGTACACACTCAGGCAAGAAATGATTGCACGCGCTCAAAGACTGAAGACAGACCAATGTTATTGTATAAAAAATTATTATTTGGTTATTTTATTTCTAGAACCAAGAAATATTCAGTTGCAGGTGAGTAACAGTTTTTAAAGCAGTAATACTTTCAAAAATTCAGTATGGGCTGTTTTGCAAGGCAGAAGAAATGCTTTACAGTTTTAGAAATGATTTTGTATTTGTCAATCACTTAGCAATGTGAAACATAGACAGTTGTATGCAATACATAGAATGCAATTGAATCCTATGGGAGGAAAACAGTGTTTTACATTAGCAGGTAAGTGCTGGACTTAAAATTCTGGTCTTTAGGGGTTTTGTGCAACACTGCGCAAGGTTCAGGTAGGTACTGAACCACCAGCGGCACTGGGGCGGCTGGGTGCAGAGATCACTGGGCCCAATATCTTTAGCAATGGAGACTGGAGGCACGGTTTGTAGGTAGGTACCCCCGGTTTCATGGTCCAGGCCCCGGGGGTTGCAATGTGGGGTACCACAAGGCAGCACCAAAGCTACACCACCAGCGGCACAATGGCGGGCAAATGCAAAATAGGCATTGAGTGCCCAGTGCGTTTCAATGGAGGTTGTCAGTCACACAAAGAGGATACAGGTGCAGACCAGCAGGCTGGTCGATGGTGACCACCGGCTGGGTAGGTAAGTTGGAGGCTGGGAAAGGTTGAGGCACCATCGGTTGAACTTCCAGAGTCCTGAGGATGCAGGGGAACCTTTTGCTGATGGATCTTCTGGGTTTAAGCTTGTCACGGTAAGAAGGACCCCTCGTGTTAAGGCTTCAGGGGACTTTGTGGGGTTCGGGAGAGGTTAACCACAGATGGAGACGAGGTCAGGATCACTGAGGAGACTTCACAGGACAGCTGAGTCACTCGAACTCGGGCCGTAGGTGTCGGGTGCCGAGTGGGCAGAAGTAGCGGATCTGCCTGGATCCAGAATCCTTGAAGATGACGTTTTTCTGGACAGGGCTGCTATCCGCTGGAGATCTGGTCTTTATTGAAGAGTGGCGCAGTCTTCCTGGGGTTCTTGGAAGTCACTGGCGATGGGACAGGCATCGTCTTCTTTGCAGGATTGAGTAGCAGGAGACAGGCCAGTATGGCTGGGGCCAAGGCAGTAGATGTCTTTTTGCTGCACAGCGTCATCTTTGTCCGTCTTCTTCTTGGGTTACAGGGATCTGAGGATCAAGGTTCAGGGGTGCTCCTAAATACTGAATTTAGGAGTGTTACAGATTCTGGCAGATGGTAGCCAATGGGCCACTTGCCTTTAGGGTGACTACACCCTTAGAATGTCCCTTCCCTTTTGGGGAGGGGGCATCACCCTAACCTGATTAGGTTGAACCCTTCCATTCAGGATGGAAGATTTTCTAAGGAGGGGGTCACCTCGTTCCAGGGCACCTTAGTGGTGGTCCTGGCAGAGCGGGGGCACACCTTCTCCTGGCTACTAATTTTCACACCGACCTTGCTGCCAAAAGTGGGGCCTGGTCATGTGGGCAGGCATCTCCACTATCTGGAGAGACCCTGGCTAGCATATCAAAGAACAGGAAGCCTTTGAGGCTCACTACCCTGAATGCTGTTCCTGCTTGGGCATAGGTGTGAAGCACATCTAACCCAAGCAGTCTTTGTCTCTGACTCACGAAAGCACAAGGGCTCCCACCTCAGGGGTCAGATCAAATCTGTGTACGGCAGGCTGGTACAGACCAGTCAGGTGGACACAAGGGAGTTTGTAGTTTTTCAAGGGGGCATCTCTAAGATGCCCTCTGAGTGCATTTTGCAATGAATCCATCCAACACTGGCATAAGTCTGGGTTTATTATGCTGAGCGGTTTGCTGCCAGACTTCCTAGCATTCAGTAAAGCCATCATTGAGCTGTGGAGTTTGTAATGACAAACTCCCAGCACATGAACTAAATATGGCTCCACTGCAGCTGTGCCCTCACCTGTGGTATAGTGCACCCTGCCTTAGTGCTGTGAGGCTTGCTAGAGGGGTGACTTACCTATGCCACAGGAGGGGTTGGTGGACATGGCACAAATAGATTGCACCATCACTTATTTTATTGGTCCTTAGGAAAGCCAGTTTCGCAACAAAGGCCTGGCTGAAACCTGTAGACCACACCTGGATGTACGAGGTCTTAATATATACTCCACACACATCCACTTGCCTTGTTTTTAATGCTAACAGAGGCCCAGATATTAAATATTAATTATCCCCTCGGGTGCTGGGACCACTGTATAGCCTTTTAAAGTTTCACTTTCACGTCACACACACTGCACACTCAGCAGCATACCAGCTCCGCTGTATTCAGGCATAGTAGCACACCCGGGACACACTCGGTGTCACTGGGTGGGCCCGATGATGAAGCATGCCACCAACTAGGTTGGTGGGTGAGGGCTTCATGAAGAAACTTAATGGTTTCCCCCTTGTCATAAAGTCCTGAGTCATGTATTATTCACAAATAGGCTAGTCCTTTCTGATTAACACACAAATAGATTTGTGCCATATCATCTCTGAAGTTTTGTCTGTATGAAAACACACGGTCTGCAATGGCTTTGTGTATATGTTTGCTGAGGGGCCTCTGAGGGCGGTGCAATACATGCTACAGCCCTTAGCGATCCTCTCTGGTCACAAGGCCCTTGGTACCACTGGTATCTTTTACAAGGGACGTACATGGGAGGCAGAGGCATATCATTTGTGAAAACAAAGGTACAGTATTGTGGAAAGAACACAGGCCCTGGGAACCTAATTGACAGGAACCCAAGGCACACTCAGTCAAAGTGCATCAGAAATCTGGCAACAAGTGTGGGGGATTACTGCGACAGAAACCCACTTTCCTACAGGTGGATTGCGGTTATGCAAGCTAATCCTACAGATTTCCTAGAGAGGAATGTAGGATCGGCATCTACATTTTCCGTTTGAGAGACATGCAAGACCTTCATCAGGGCGAACCGATTTCTTACAAAGACAACTTATCACAACTAAAGAGTGTTAGATGTGGGGGTCTCTAGTTGGCAGAGTGTCGCAATCCTGAATCTTTCCCAGAGGGAGGCTGGCCAAACCAATGAAATTTTGTAAGAGAGAGGGATAAAGTTCAGCAAGTTTTGTTTTATTCCAAAATTCAATTTGTCAATGGCACAAAAATTAAGTCAAAGTCTGTGGTCTTTCAGGGGTCCGAACTCCTGGTTGGAAAAGGCTCCGTCTTCACCAGGTCTTCCCCTGGACTTGGGGTTGGATATTCAGTACGTCACCTCCCCAACGTTGATGGAATGGCGTGGGTGGATGGTGATAAAACAACAAAATAAATAGACCATAGTGAGTCGCAGGGAAAAACTGGCGTTTCTCTCTCAGGGAAGGGGAGTGGGGGAGAAGTCACCTTTGACCGGCACTGAGTGAGCCCCGACGTGACCTCCCTCCTCCCTCTATACAACGTCCTTCCCCCTCCCGTGTCCCGTAAGCCCCTGTAGCGTCGCCCGTACCTTAGTAAGCCACCCTCCTCCAGGGGGGTGGCTGGGCGAAACGTAGTCCCGTTGGCCTCCCGGCTTGTCGTCTTTGCACGCCACAGCAGTACTTGCTTTGGTCTCTTCTTTGGCTCCGCTTATTCTCGCTGCTATTCTGCCTCCGCTGTTCCTCTCTGTCCACGCGACAACCTCTCCTGCTCCGGGGAAACCCGCTTCCATCTCCTGAAAGAAGGAAGGCCCTCTTGTTTGTGCCCACTGCTCCTGCGATAGGCCGCTTGGGTATGATGTCATGGGCCACAACCCCGGGGATTCCGCCTGAGAGATTCCCTTAAAGGGCTCTTGTCCTTCCTGCACAAAGGGTGAAACAACTGGGTCAGAATCGAAGGGCAACAAAGTCCGCAGTTCGTTATCGGACTCGTGACACATGCCCCCCCTTGGGATTCCCCGATCGGGGGGAAAGAGGAAACCGGGACAGGTAGTCCGCATTGCCTTGGTCCTTGCCCTTGCGATGTAACACTTCAAAGCGGAAAGGTTGCAGGGCCAGAAACCACCGAAGGACCCTGTCGTTATTCCCCTTGTTCTTTTGGAGCCAGGTGAGAGGGGCATGGTCGGTATAAATCAAAAAAGAGCGTCCCTCCAAATAGTAGCAAAATTTCTCTACACTCCATTTCAGTGCCAAACACTCCTTTTCTATTGTGGGATAGGCCATTTCCCTGGGAAAAAGTTTCCTGCTGATATACAGAAGGGGACGTTCTAAGCCCTCGCTATCTAGCTGGGAAAGAACAGCCCCTATCCCCACCCCAGAAGCATCCGTTTGCAGTATGAATTGTTTATGGAAGTATGGAGTGAGAAGTACAGGAGGAGTGGTCAGTGCTGTTTTTAGGGCCCTGAAAGCCTGGAGTTCCTTTCTGTGGGGTTTTTGATTTGAGCAGCTGTGGAAGATTTTTTTAGCAAATCAGTGAGGGGGCTGCTGTTTGCGAAAAATGAGAAATGAATCGTCTATAATAGCCGACCAAACCTACAAAAGCCCTTATCTCTTTTCTGGTACTGCGAAAGGGAGTGTCTTGGATGGCTCTTACTTTTTCCGCCTGGGGTTCAATCATCCCCTCCCCTAATAGGAATCCTAGGTATTTGACTTTTTGAAAGGCAAATTTGGATTTTTTTGCATTTATGTGGAGGTTAGCTTTCTTTAGCTCTGTGAGGATGGCGAAAAGGTGTGTTTGCTGTTCTTTCCAGGTTTTACTGAATACAACAATGTAGTCTAAATAGGCTGACGAATACCCTAGATGGTTTTTCAGAAGGGTGTCCATGAGTCTTTGAAAGCTAGCCGGGGTGCCATGAAGGTCGAAAGGTAGCACCGTAAAGTGAAAGAGCCCGTCCGGCGTAGAGAAAGCCGTCTTTTCTTGGTCCTTCGGTGGAGAGGTATCTCCCAGTAGCCTTTGGTGAGGTCAATGGTGGATATGTAGCGAGCCTCACCCAGGCGTTCAATCAGCTCATCCACCCGAGGAAGGGGGTACCCATCTTGTTTTGAAATGCGGTTTATCGCTCTGAAGTCAATGCAGAAGCGGGTGCTTCCGTCTGGCTTCGGGACGAGGACTATTAGTGAACACCAGTTACTCTGGGAGGGTACTACTACTCCCAGAGCCAACATGTAAGCCACCTCTTTTTGTAGGGCAGCACGATGTGCTTCGGGGACCCAATAGGGTTTCGGTTTAACCACCACTCCCTCAAGGGTGGGTATCGAATGGGTTGCTAAAGATGTTTTTCCTGGCCGCTTGGAAAAGATCTCAGAGAAGGAGAGGAGCAGGGCTCGTAACTCTTCCTTCTCTTGTGTACTGAGTTCGGGGCTAAGGATGGTATCCCCCACTGTGGTTTCTGCAGGTGTGGTGAAAGAAACACTACAGGGTTTCGGTGGAGGCGGACCTAACCACTTTTTAAGGAGGTTCACGCGGTACATTTGGGTTTTATTGGTGGAGAGGCGGAGCACGTAGGTGGTCCTCCCGACCTTCTTCACGACCTCATAGGGACCCTGCCATTCTTTTCGTAATTTGTGAGAGGAGGAGGGGAGAAGTATTACAACCCAATCACCTGCTTTAAACTCCCTCCACTTTGTCCCCTTGTCGTATTGTGTCTTATGTCTTGTTTGGGCTTTATCCAACTGCTCGTGGGCCAGGGTTCTTAGCTTGTGAAGTCGTACCTTCACTTGGTTTGCATAGTCCAATAGAGCATGTGCTTCCGCAACACCTTGTTCTGCCCACGTCTCTTTTGTGATTTCAAGGAGGGTACGAGGGCGCCTCCCGAATAAGAGTTCAAAGGGAGACACACCCAGGCTTGACTGCACAGTACTGCGGATCACAAAGAGCGCTAAGGGAAGAAGCTGATCCCAGTTTCTTCCATCCCCTGACAGGAGCTTCTTTAATGTAAGCTTCAGGTTCCCATTATAACGCTCTACGAGGCCGTCTGTTTGTGGGTGGTATACGGACGTTCTGATGTGCCGTATATCTAGCTGTTTACAGATCTCCCTCATGAGACGGGACACAAAAGGGGTGCCCTGGTCCGTAAGGGTTTCCTTCGGAAACCCCATCCTTGAGAATACCTCGATAAACTTCTGGGATATGGAGGTGGTAGTGGCTGTCTTCAGGGGGAATGCTTCAGGATAGCGGGTGGCATAGTCAACGATCATGAGGACATATTGATGGTTTTTGCTGGACTTAGGCAGGGGTCCTATCAGGTGCATCCCTATACGCTCAAAGGGTCGTCCAATAATAGGCAGGGGTTGTAGGGGTACCTTTGGAGGGGTGTAAGGGTTGCGCTTTTGACACACTTCACACTCCTGGCAATACTTTCTTATTTTTTTTTTTTTGTATATTCTTTTTTATTAATCATCTTGCACAGCATGACATCAATTTTACAGCTTTGTATCATACGAACTGAAGTGTTACATCATCAACATTAGCATGACCGTATTTCTTATCTTACCCTTCTTTTCATTCCACCCTTGGTAGTCTTGCAGTCTTATCATCCACACCCCCTTATGTGTGCCCCATCTACTATGCTGAGTCACTGTCATCTGAGTCTCGGTCATCAGGCGGAGGGGGTTCACAGATATTTCCACGATATTCGTTCCATCCACCCCAAACCTTTTCCCACTTTTTAGGACATCTCCGGTGAATGTATACTGATTTCTCTGCCTCCATTGCCATATCCATGTCTTTACACCATTGACCTAGTGTGGGGCAGTTTCTGGATCCCCACCGTTGGGCAATGTTGCGCTTGGTGATTGTCATGCCCAGAGTCACCCAGTCTTGAGCTACCGCATTTAAATCTGTAGGATCCCAAATATTGAGCAGACAACATCTTGGGCTTGGGAGCGTCCCAATCTGCGTGACCTGGGACAGTGTACGCATTATAGCAGTCCAAAACTGCACTATTTTAGGGCATATCCAGACGGTGTGGTAAAATGTGCCTACCTCCCCGCACTGCCGGAGACAGAGCGGTGTGTCAGCCCGATGTAATTTATGTAGAAGTTGTCTAGTGTGGTAAGTAGGGTGCAGGATTTTCAATTGGATTAGTCTCAGTCTTGATGGGATTGCAGCTTCTCTAGGGGAGGCTAGTGCCTCCCGCCAGTCCGCCTCATCAATCTCACCCAATTTGTGTTCCCATTTTACCTTAAGCGCTACCATAGGGTCCTTTCGGTTATTAACTATTTTCTTATATGTCAATGAGATTACTCTCTTACGAAGGTGGTCCGTCAAGAGTCTGTCCTCCAGTGGAGAGGCCTCTTCAGGCCTCGTGCCTCACGGTAACAGGGACCGTAACGCATGCCTAACCTGCAGGTAGCGGAAAAATTCTGTCTTGGCCATATCATACGTGTCCTGAAGATGAGCAAAGGAGACCACCTCACCCTGCCGCCACAAGTCCCCCACTCTGGAAATAACAATCTGGTCCCAACCACGGAATCCCTTCGTCCTTCCCAACATTCCTAGTCGCTTGGTCTCCCATAATGGCATCGCCAGTGTGATAACACCGTCCCAACCTAGTGTGTGTTGCGCCGCATACCATATTTGCAGTGTGTGTCGTGTGGGCCCTTTAATGCTTCTCTGTGTCTTCTTATTGTATAGAGCACCCATTACCCCTGATGGCTCTAGCAGGTGTCGGTCTAACCTAAATGCGGGATCGTCATGTGGGATATGTAGCCACTGATTGATCGCGACCAATTGAGAGGCCCAATAATAGAGCTTCAGGTCCGGAAGGGCTATTCCGCCATCATACCTGCTACTGGTGAGTTTCTGTTGAGCTATTCGAGGCGTTTTCCTGTCCCACAGCAGCGTTGTCACTTCCGCATTTACTGCTGTGAAGTACGTATCTGGGACACGGAATGGCGTATTTTGTAATGCATACAAAAACCGGGGGAGCGCTATCATTTTAAATAAGGCTGCCCGCCCTAGGAGCGTTAAGGGTAATGTACGCCAATACTTGACATCTTTTTTAAACCGCGCCAGGGGCTGATTCAGGTTCCTATCCATGAACAGAGCACGATCATGTGTCACAAACACTCCTAAATACTTAAAGCCCTCCGTGACTATTTGGAGTGGGCATCCTCTTGGGTGCTGCGGCGGAGGGCCGTGTAGTATATATAGCAATGACTTTCCCCAATTGATGGTGTATCCTGACATCCGACCATACGCGGCACAGATATCTAAAAGACAATTGATGGACCGTGCAGGGGACGTTAAGTATAATAGTATATCATCTGCATATAGCGAAATGCGATCTTCCCAACCGGCGGCCCACCGCAATCCCCGTATTGTGAGGTCCTGCCTAATCCAAGCCGCCAGAGGCTCCAGGACCATCGCAAACAGGAGTGGTGACAGTGGGCAGCCCTGCCTAGTACCTCTACCCAATGGGAATTCGTCCGCTAAGTGGCCGTTGACTACGACTTGTGCCACCGGCCGCATATAGAGCAGACGTATCCATGGGCAGAATTTTGGCCCAAATCCCATATGCTTAAGGACTGCAAATAGAAAGGGCCATTCCACTAGGTCAAAAGCCATCTGTGCATCTAGCAATAGTATGGCTGCGTCTTCTTCTATAGTTGATTTACGCTCTATTACCCCATGCAACCTTCTAATATTTAGCACTGTGTTGCGATTGGGCATAAATCCAGATTGGTCTGGATGGATTATAGCCGCGACATACGGCTGTAGTCTCGATGCTAGTGCCTTAGCAAGTATTTTTGCCTCTGCATTGAGGAGGGAAATTGGTCTATACGATCTGCATTTATGTGCTGGTTTTCCGGTCTTATGTATCGCCACTATAGTGGCCAGTCGTTGCTCTTTGGGCAGAATTCCTCTATCTAAGCTTTCTGTGTACATGGCGAGGAGGTGGGATGTCAATTGTGTACTTGCTAATTTATAATATTCCACTGGGATTCCATTGGGCCCTAGCGCCTTTCCTGTATGTAGTGCCCTACTGGCTTGTGCCAATTCCTCCGACGTAATATCTGCCTCGAGTGCAGTTATGGCAGCTCCGTCTAGCGACGGCATACAGATATCCCGCAGGAATGCTAAGTGGTCTTCCTCTACCCCTGTGGCCATTGGTGTATATATTGCCTCATAATGCTGCGCCAGCGCCTCTGCGATTTGCTGTGGTGCCGTCACTAACGCCCCGTCCCTAGTTTCTATCTGGGTTATCCAGTTGCTGGCTCTTTTCCGCTTAACAAGCCAGGCCAAGAGTCGTCCAGGCTTATCCCCCTGCTCATAGATTGCATGTTGTGTCCTCGTCAGTTTATTTATAGCCTCTTCCCGTGTGTATGCCCTATACTCCTGCTGCGCCATATGTAAGTTATGTATCGTGTCATCAGTAGTGTCTGCCGCTAGGGCCGTCTCCGCCCTTGAGAGTTCTGCCTCTAGGTCATCGATGTGCTTCCGGTGGTCCCTCTGCTGCCCTACTATCAGTGTCATGGCCTGTCCACGAACCACTGTCAATAGTTTCTTATTTGAAGATATATGCCAGGCCAGTAAAAGTTGTCTAGGATGGCCTGACTGGTCTTTTCTGCCCCCATATGACCTGCTAACAAGTGGGAGTGGCTGAAGTATAAGACCTGGTCTCTGAAAGTCGTTGGTACTAAAAGCTGAGGTGTGGCCCCCTCCTTAGCTATGCGGTACAGAAGCCCGTGCTGTTCTAGAAAGTAAGGATAGGTCTTGTTTTGGGCATTCCTCGTTTCTTGCGCACTCTGCCAGGCATGCTTAAGGGACGCGTCATTTAACTGGGCGGCCCTGACATTTTTGTCCATTGCCCACGGTTCTGAGGTCAGTAAAGCATTGTGTGAATTTTTGAGGCTGTCTCAGGTTTCAGGGCACTAGCAAGGAGGAGGGGAAAAGAGGGATTGTCTACCCCTAAAATAAGTGGCTCGGGAAGAGCAGGGAGAACCCACTACGGTAATGGTGGTGCGGGTGCCTGCCTTGGTGCTTACTGGTAATTGGGCTATGGGATAGACCCGGGTGTCCCCATGCACACACCGTATGCCAACATTTCTCCCTTGTACGATTTGCAAACTAAGGACCACATCACCCCGGTCCACCGAATGCTTACACCCAGAATCCAGGAGGGCTTTAATTTCCCGCTTATTTATAATGAGACTCACGTAATACATGGGTCCCATCTCCTGCGCAAACAGAATAGATCTGGGGGCGTAGCTGACATCCATGGGCTCGTCATCTGGTTTATCCTTCTTATTTCTACAGAATCGAGCTATATTGCCCCACTCGCCGTATTCGAAGCACTGAGGGCTGGAGGTGACTGGTGGGTCATATCTCATGGGTTTGGCTTTAGGGGGGTCAGGGTACGTTTTGGCGAGCCTTCTTTCCGGCTTCGTTGGGAGAGGACCTTTGTGTGGTCTTTCGGGTTCTTTGAAAGGCCCTCGGCTTTGGGCCCGGGTGAACGAAGTGGCTATTTTGGCAGCTTGTTCTATGGTCAGGTTTGCGTGTTGCCGTAGCCACTTTTGAGTACCATAAGGGAGCATTTCCAGGTATTGTTCTAGGTATATTTTGTTCATTGCATCATCAATATTGCCTTCTTGTGGCTTAAGCCACCGGTCGGCAGCTTCTTTCATCTTATAAAAAAGTGTCTTGGGAGTGTCGCCGGCTGATCCACGTTCTTGCCTGAATCTAAGTCGGTCGGCCTCGTCATCAACTCCAAGGCGGTCCATTCCGATTGATGGTCTGATATGCTGCCTGTGCGTCTGCTGTGAGTAAGGGAGCCAGGTAAAAGGGCCATCTGTCGCTGGGCCACCCGCTGGCCCTAGCGGCCCATTCAAAATTAAGAAAAAAGGCTATGGGATCCTCCCCAGGTACGTACTTTTGTAGTGGGATAACCGTGCCAGGTGGTGCGGGAGTCCTCCCTTGTCCCAGCCCCAGAAGGAGCTGGTTTTGTCCTTCGGCCAGCTTCACCAGGTTGTCCGCTGGGGCCTGTATGACGATGGTAAATGTTGTCCGGTCCCTTTCTGCTTGATTGGTACTCTGCTCGATAGCCCATTCTAGTTTGGTTTGGCTCTCCTTCAACTGGTAGATGAGGTTTTCCATCTTGTAGCGACGGAGCTATGCCCGCATTCTCCACCACTTTGTCGCAATCTGGAATCTTTCCCAGAGGGAGGCTGGCCAAACCAATGAAAGTTTGTAAGAGAGAGGGATACAGTTCAGCACGTTTTGTTTTATTCCAAAATTCAATTTGTCAAGGGAACAAAAATTAAGTTAAAGTCTGTGGTCTTTCAGGGGTCCGAACTCCTGGTTGGAAAAGGCTCCATCTTCACCAGGTCTTCCCCTGGACTTGGGGTTGGATATTCGGTACATCACCTCCCCAACGTTGATGGAATGGCGTGGGTGGATGGGGATAAAACAACAAAAGAAATAGACTGGAGTGAGTCGCAGGGAAAAACTGGCGTTTCTCTCTCAGGGAAGGGGAGTGAGGGGAGAAGTCACCTTTGACCGGCACTGAGTGAGCCCCGACATGACCTCCCTCCTCCCTCTCTACAATGTCCTTCCCCCTCCCGTGTCCCGTAAGACCCTGTAGCGTCACCCATACCTTAGTAAGCCACCCTCCTCCAGGGGGGTGGCTGGGCGAAACATAGTCCCGTTGGCCTCCCGGCTTGTCGTCTCTGCACACCGCAGCAGTACTTGCTTCGGTCTCTTCTTTGGCTCCGCTTATTCTCGCTGCTATTCTGCCTCCGTTGTTCCTCTCTGTCCACGCCACAACCTCTCCTGCTCCGGGGAAACCCGCTTCCGTCTCCTGAAAGAAGGACGGCCCTCTTGTTTGCGACCGCAGCTCCTCCGATAGGCCGCTTGGATATGACGTTGTGGGCCACACCCCCAGGGATTCCGCCTGAGAGATTCCCTTAAAGGACTCTTGTCCTTCCTGCACAAAGGGTGAAACAACTGGGTCAGAATCGAAGGGAAACAAAGTCCGCAGTTCGTTATCGGACTCGTGACACAGAGGTAGGTACCTTTGACAAATAGGGACCCTTGCATCTAGTCTGGGTAAGGGGGTACACTCCTAAAATAACCCCTGCTCACCCCTTTGGTAGCTTGGCACGAGCAGACAGGCTTAGCTCAGAGGCAGTGTGTAAAGCATTTGTGAACACATACAGTAACCAAGTGACAACACTACAGATGGACACCACACAAGTTTTATATCAAAAATAAGTATTTTTTATATAGATTTAACACAAGACCACAAACGACAAAAATCCACAATACTGTACTTAAAAAATGGTAGAATTAGCTTAGTTCTCTTTAGATTTTAAAATGCGACACTTTGAGTCAATGTACCTTTGGATGCGTAACGCTATACAACGAAAGTGTTGCAGGGAAGGTGGTGCGTCGGTTCCTGACACGCAGGAACGGTGATATGTCGGTTTCATACTGCGCTTCCGTGGCGATGCGGCCCGCAACGCCATGATGCGATGAAGATCCGGTGCAATGAAACAAAGATGGCGTCTTCTTCTTGTTGCGACACGATGTGTGCACGCCCGACGGCCGTGCGGCAACTCAACGATTCTTCTGAGCCGCGACAGGTCCTGCGACAAGCTTCTTCGATGATGCGAGACTTCTTGACTCGATGCGACAGCTGCAGCGGCAACACCCTTGTTCAGTGATACGACAACAGCGGTTGCGGCGGCGACACGCTTCTTCTATGTTGCAAGACGTTTCTTTATGATGTGATGCGATGCGACGGCTACAGAGGCGACACCCTTGTTGAGTGATGCGACGGCAGCGGCTGCGGCAGCGACACGCTTCTTCTTCGTGAGTCGCACTTCCAGCTCCTTGCGACACGCAGTCCCTCAGAAGGCCCAGATACAGCTGCAGGCACTTCCAAAGAACTCTGGGGAGCTGGTGGTTGACGTCTGTTGTCCCTGAGACTTCAGCAGGAGGCAAGCTCTTTTCTCAAGCCCTTGGAGATCCTTCACAAGTTGAATAAAGTACAGACAAAGTTCCTTTCTCCTTTCTTTGGCAGTCAGGCAACCACTGCAGGCCAATCCCCCAAGCAGCACTTCAGCTTAGGGATAGTCTCTCCTCAGTTTCTTCCTTAGGGATAGTCTTCCTCAGCAAAGGTTTCTTCTTGTTTCCCAAAGTGATCTAAAGTTCTTGGGTTTGGGTCCCAATATTTATACCCAGTTTCTCTTTGTACTCTGAAGGCAGAGAGGCCTTTGCCTAGTCCAAACCAGTTCTTGTCAGTCCTGGTGACTTTGTTGACAAGACTCCTTCTTTCCTTTCAGAGTGCAGGGCAGAGACATCAGACGCACCACAGGAGGTGGAGCCAGCATTGTGGATGGAAGGCACAGCCCTATTCAGGTCCCTGTGCTGACTCACCCTGTCTCCTGGAATCCCACAGCCCCTGTCACTCAAACTCCAGACAAGAAATACACAACCTAGCAGAGGCAGGTTTGGATGGTTAGACAAGAAAATACCTACTTTCTAAAAGGGGTATTTTCAAACAGAGAATGTTAAAACCAACTTCACTAAAAGATGTATTTTTATCATTCTGGGTTCTGGCATACTAAACTCGAATTTCTAATGTGTTTCCTGAGTCAGTTAGGATTATAAGATGTAATAATCAAACTGCCCATTCTGGCCTATGGGGAACAGATAGCCTTGCAATAGTGAAAAACGAAAAAGGCTGTAATTCACTAATAGGACATGCCACACACACGCTTGTCCTACCTTATATTTACAATGCACCCTGCCCTTGGGCCTACCATAGGGGTGTCTGATATGAAGAAAAGGGAATGCTTAGGGACTGGCAAGTGGGTGCACTTGCCCAGTCAGCATGGCAGTACCAGACTGCACACAGGCTCTGCAATGGCAGGCCTTAGACATACTTTTACAGGCTGCTTCTGTGGGTGGCACTACCAGTGCTGCAAGCCCACCAGCAGCATTTGGATTACCAGCTGTTAGAAATGGGGGTCTCTAGTTGGCAATGGCTGGCCACTGTCCAAGTAAGGACCCTTCTTCCTAAGTCAGAGTAAGCGGGCTACACCCTTTGATAACCCCAGCCCAACCCTGTGGTAACGTAGCACGAGCAGCTATGCTTATCTCAGAGGCAGTGTGTGAAGCATTTATGACCATACACAGTAACACAGCGAGGAACACTACAAAGGGACACCACATAAGTAGTTATAAAAAATAAGTGTCTTTATATATAGACTTAACACAAGACCAATAACAGTAAAAAGCCACAATACTAGAAAAATAGGGTTACTCTTGAAATGCTGCAAAAATAGTTCAAAGTGTGCAAAGAGGAGTTCAGTTCAAAACAGTGGTCTCTGCGACCCTTTTACTTACAAAGTACCTGGATTCTGTAGCAAAATAACCAAAATGTCGCTAAGGAGCTGTAGCGATGATTTTCCTCATGCGAGACCAGCGATGCGTTGAAATCCTTGCCGCGAGGGAGGATGATGCACCGGGCCTGTTGCGTGTGCGATCTTGTTGCGATGAAAAGAAATGGCGCTCCGCGAGGGAGCGACGATCCTGATGCGATGCGATGAAAATGGCGGACGCCTGGCCTCCACGCTGCGATATCGTGAAGCGATGAACTCGATGCGATGATCTTTGGTTAGCGAGCACTTGGAGGCCCGCAAACATGCGATGCGATGATCTTGAGGTCAGTGAGCATTTGGCAGCCCGCAAACGTGTGATGCAATGATCTCCGGTAGCGAGCACTCAGCGGCAGCAGCGCAATGTTTTTTCGTGAGCGCCTAAGCTGCGGCGGCTCGCAACCGGGTGTTAGTGACGATTTTCTGCACTCTCTTCTCTGTAGTAGAACTAGATGCCCTGGAACTCACAGGAGCCTCACCTGAAGATAGAAATCCTCGCTGGGAGGAAACAGGAGGCTGATGGTGGAGTCTGATGTGCCTGAGACTCCAGCAGGAGGCTAGCTCTCTTCTAGCCCTTGGGTGATTGCTGTAGCAAGATAAAATAAAAGTTCCTTCAAAAGTCCTTTTCCTCTTCTTCCAAGTCCAGTAGTAACCACTGCAGGCCAATCCAATAAACAGCGCACAAGCACAAGGACAGTTCTTTCCTGTAGATTCCTTCAGTTACACGGACAGAAATTCTTCTTGTTGTCCAGGAGCAATACAAATTGTAGGGGTTTCAGCACAGTTATTTATACTCCAAAAGTCTTTGTTCTAAAGAGTCACAAGTCACTGAACCCAGCCAGAACCTGTTCCGCTCAGTCCTGGAGCACTTTGTTTACCAGGCTGCATCCTTTCTTTCAGAAAGAGGGGTCTGCCATCAGACACACCACAGGAGGTGGAGCCAGCATTGTGGAGGGAAGGCACAGCCCTATTCAGGTCCCAGGTGCAAGTCCTCCCACCCATCTAGATGCAGATCTCTCCATTCAACACTGGGACACCTCACCCTGTCTACTGGAATTCCCCAGCCCTGTCACTTCAAAACCAGACAGCCAACAGACATAACAGCAGAGCACACTGGAAGGCTTAGGCAAGAAAATACCTACTTTCGAAAAGTGGTATTTTCAAACACAGAATATAAAAATAAACTTCACTAAAAGATGTATTTTAATATTCTGAGCTCAGGCATACTAAATTCGTTTTTCCCCCATGTTCTTTTTGGGTATAATTCACTACCAGGACATGCTACACACATCAGAGCAGGTCCTACCTTACACATACAATGCACCCTACCATAGGGGTGACTCACATGATGCCAAGGGAAGGTTCAGGGGCTGGGAAGTGGGTGCACTTCACAGCCAAGATGGCAGTTCTGGACTGCACGCAGTGGCAGGTCTGAGACACACTTTACAAGCTGCTTCTGTGGGTGGCGCAAACCAGCGCTGCAGGCCCACCAGCAGCATTCGGTTTACCAGCCCTGGGCACACACAGGCCACGCTACTAGGGACTAACAGGTAAACCAAATAAGCCAATCATGGATATACCAATTCACATGTCATATTTACACAGGGAGAGCATATGCACTTTTTCACTGATCAGCAGTGGTAAAGTGCCCAGAGTCATAACAAAAACAGGTTAGGAAAAATCCAGGAGGAAGGCAAAAAGCTTAGGGATGACCCTGCAAAAAGGGCCATTTCCAACCCCAGCCCTGGGCACTCCTGGTGCACTGTACTAGGGTCTGACAGGTAAACCAAACCAGCCAATCATGGAATCACTAATCCACACATCAATTTACAATAGGGAGCACTTGCACTGTGGCACTGGACAGCAGTGGCACAGTGCCCAAAGCATCTAACACCAGCAAAAACACTTGAGGCAACAGCAAAAAGTGGAAGGGAGACCCACGCCAAGGTGCCAGGTGTAACAAGGAGGGAACAGCACCGGCCCTCCAGCGAGATTTAGACCAAGCAACACAGAGGCATTTGTCAAACTATTCCCATATGACCGAGTCTAGACTGAGGGAAACTAGACAGCAAGTAAGGGAATAATATGAAACCCAGACAATAGTTAATCGGAATACATGTTTTCAGCAACTGTATGAGGAAAGCCAACACGCTGGAAAGTTTCTGGCTTGGTCAGTTAAGAAAAGGCATAATAACGCACCCATTAAATCAATATATCATGAAGATACTGGCCAGATGGTAGAGCAATTGGAGGCGATAGATGGGGACTTTCTTAGGCAATATAGAAAGCTATACCCCTTCCCATATTTCGTTCCCCCAGAAGCTATTGGTGACTATCTTGGGGCAATACATCTGCCTACTCTCAGTGGAGAACTTCAGGCTCAGTCGGCGGTCCCCATTATGCCTGCCGAAATACAGGACGCTGTAAAAACGTCTCTCAACGGGAAAGCCTATGAGAGTGATGGAACTTTACAAAACATTTATGCCCCAAGAAGTGGAACAATTGGTTAAATTATTCCATGAAATTCTGGAGAGCTGTCAGATTCTGTTTCGGAGGCTGTAATCGTTTTTTAAATAAAAGACAAACCTCCCAACAAGCCAGGCTCATATCGCCCCGTTAGTCTGCTGAATAATGACTTTAAATGGCCTCAAGAATAACTGCACTAGCACAAGAAATTGTGCATTGAGATCAGTGTGGCTTCTTGCATATAATAACAACTTCTTCATACAGGCTATCGATTATTTCAGAAATAACAACGTAAAAGCCGCAATCACCATGCTAGATGCCGAGGAAGCCTTTGATTTAGTTCAGTGGTAAATTGTATTCTCCATTTTACTCAGGTTCAACTTTTCCCCTTAACTGGTGAAGCCTCTGTAGAACCTATAATGAGGCGGAAGCAAAAGTTACCAAAAATAACATACAGCATGAGCGCTGGCAACAAGCCGTGGCACCCGTCTGGGTTGCCCATGTCTCCGGCGCTGTTTGCACTTTTTATCAAGCCATTGGCCTCACTTCTAAGCCAAGATTCTCAGATTAGGGCACCATTGCCAGGGGCACCCACATTTAAGTTGTTTGCTGACGATCTGATTCTGTATTTGACTGTTGACGAACAAACTATTGCAAGAACCTTAGCAATAATTAAAGCGTTCTCAGACTTAGGGGGGTATAGAATCCACCATACAAAGTCCGACGCACTTTTATTCAACTGCCCGGAGCATATACTGCCCATGGATATGTGACCTGAAGTTAGTTCATAGGGTGGTTTCAATGAGATATTTTGGTATTTTTGTATCCCATGATTGTTCACAGCAAGACCAAATAAACTCTGTGCCAACAGTTCTCAAGGCCCAGAATTTACTACGACAAGGGCAGTTTCTTGCTTTCTCAAGTATTGGTCGAGCTGAGTGTGTCAAGATGATGGCTCTGCCGCTCTTCCTCTCCATTTTAAAACGTAATAATTAATGTTCCCCAAAGATACTTTGGTGAAATTCATCGGGCATTGCGCCATTTTGTGTGATCTGGAAAGAGACCCTGCACCAAGCTGGGAACGCCGCAATTGCGGGTAGAAGATGGGCCTTGCGCCGCCTCATTTGAAAAATAATATCAATCCGCGTTTTTCGGTTGGTGCGTCAGTGCAGCTAGCAATAGGTGTAAGCTCCTGCACACTATGCTCTTCAGGTTTCCCAAAGCAAGCTTCTCTTCGCGGTTGTAACCTGTTGGCTCTCCAGCCCGATGATAGGTGGATCAAAAACTGGGAAAGGTTGTGCCCCGCCAGAACCAACGGCCGAGGGCTCGAGGAAATCCTCAGTTATTTCTCTACATGTAGGCAACTACACACCGCCTTCCCCAATCCCCCCAATCCTTTAGCAGCTCTCGAACAGATGACAACAAATGCTTCACCCGCAGATTAATAACACTGATGGCACCCAAAGCCCAGCACAGCTGGAGCGCAGACCTCGAGGGTCAGGCAACGGACAGGAAATGGGCCTTTTGTTGTGGCCCTCACCAAATGATAAACTGAGATTAATACATTTTAAATATCTGCATAAGTTTTATAGGACCCCTCTCAGTTGTATCCATGGGGATCAGACCAGATGAGCGATGCGGGTTTGCTCCCGCCACCTTCTTGCAAATGTCCTGGTACTGCCCACCCATCGCTACCTTCCGGGCTGACCTATGTAGTAAAATTCAAGAAATGTTAGGGGTATCTAATGAACCTCAGATGGTCATTGAGTTATTGGGATATGTGAAGGACACTGAGGCTGAGAATCGCAAATTGCACACGATGCTGCTCTTTGTGGCTAAAGGTAGAGTTTCCATTCATTGGGCGACAGGAAAGCGCCCACGATTAAGGCTTGGATTCAAGACATCACCCTCAGTCACACTCAATTAACAAACTTTTGGGAATTGATGCCAGCAGCCTCCAGACCCAAAAAAATGTGGGGCCTTTTTTAGACTGGTTAAAAACACTCCAAGAAGATAACTCTGCCTTCCCAGCCCATGCAGACTCTCACAGGTCACAATAACTTGAACCACAAACATGTGAATAACCTCCGCAATCTGGCTCCTTTGAAGAGTTACTATAACTGGACACCCGTTGACCGCCCACTGTGCGCCCTCTGCGAGGAGCTAATAAGCATATTGCTATGTTGTGATCTAAATGCGGACTAGACAAATGCATAACGTTTTTAGGTCTCGCCTGAGCCAGCGCATGCGCTGCACTGGCGAGACATTTAGTAGCTGCTTTGAAAAGTGCTACTTTGCCGGCCACCAGCTTGCAAGAACGCGCACAAGAGCGCGCACGACGTGCACAGCTGGCATTTGGCTTCTTTGCTCCTGCGTGTGAATGCTTTCCCCTACCCCCTCCCTTTTCCGACTCCCTTCTTGAGCGAAGCGATGCAAAGGTACATTTGCGTGCGTCTCTCACAGCTGCAGTGCCTCCTTGTTTTATATGCTTGTTGTGAGAAAGTGGCTCTGTATATACTGTTCCCAAATAGGTACAGGGTCCCCAGAGGTTTAGCAGAGGCTAAAGTTAGATATAACCTTACTCTCTAAAGTTGTAGCTTGGTCGAGCAGTAAGGCAGTATCAGAGGACAGTGTAAGGCATTTGTTGAACACACTCAGTCAGCAAAATGATTTCACACACTCAATAACTGAACTCTAGGCCAATGGTCTATAAAAAAAATATATGTCTGTTTTATTGTAGAACCAACAATATGAATTAAAATATACTTTCTCAGAATGAGATGCTTTATATAAATACTTTTGCAATAGGCAATTGGCTTTTGTAGAAAGTTACAAGTTGTTGCAATAGGCAACACAGTTTTAAACACAACAATGCATTGAGTTCAATGGAAGTTTCAAAGTTATTTGCAATAGATTACTTTCAGGATTACTTATGGGATTCCAGGACTGGATCCTAGATTCAGTCCTGGGACAGTACTTAGAAACAAGTGATAAAAGTCGACTTGGTTACTACTAGGATTTTTAAGTAATATTTTGCTATTTTAAAAGTTGACACTTAAAAGACATTTCATAGAAAACAGTCAATGATTCCCTTTGGAAGAAAATTCAAGTTGCAGGTATAGTATGTTCTCGTTACTTTTGTAATCCAGTACTGGGTACCTAGACTCAGTACTTGGACCTTTATCCAAAACAGGTAAGTAATTACGTTTTCAGAAATTATACGATTTTTAAAGAATATTTAAAGTTTGCAGAAATTGACAATTAGAAGAAATTTCACAGAAAAACAGTCAATGATTTCCTATGGGAGAAAATTGGGTTACTGGTAAGTACAGTTGTAAGTATTTTTCAGAGTCAGTGCTGGGCACCAAGATCCATCACTGGGAGCTCACCCAATAGCAGGTGAGTATTTTCGTTTTCGTACTCGGCTGATTTTTGGTGATTATTTTAAGTTTTGAAAACTCCACACTTAGAAGAAATTTCAGAAGAAACCAGACAATGTGACCCTATGAAGAAAATTGAGTTATCTGTTTAAAGGTAAGTACTCGACTGGCAGAGTTAAGGTTCTGGGCTCTGACTCAGGGGTCTCCCAGTGTCAGGTAGGTACAGTTGTTTCACCCTCAGCGGCACAGGGGCAGCCGGGTGCAGAGAGAGTTAGGCCCAATGTTATCCTACGAGAGGTAGGGGGGCCTTGGTTGGTGGCTGCTGACTAGCAGGCCACGCGGCTGTGGGAGCTGGGCTCCTGGTCACTTGCTCAGTGCAAATGGGGAAGTAGATAGGTGTGGAGGTTACACTGCCAGGGCTACTCGGGCAGCTGGGTGCAGGGTGCTTTTGAGCCTTCGGGCGCTCAATTGATTTCAATGGGAAAGCTCCGGTTTAGAAAAAGACTGCAAGCTGGGGGACGAAGATTCTTCAGGTGCCACCACCAGTTCGAGAGGTAAGTTGGGTAGTTGGAGGATAGGTAGGTACCCCGAGATTGGGCGCAGGGGGCCTGCGGGACGCCGGGTGCAGGGGGACCTTTTGGTGTCGGGAAATCTTACCCTCTGTTGATCGCGGTTGGGGGGGCACCTGGTTCTGAGGCTACAGGCGTCTTCAGGAGCGTGGAGGGAAGTCCTTGGGTACCGGACTCGGGGTCACAGTCACTGTGGGGTCGTCCTCGTGGGCTTTGTTCACTCCGGCACAGGCCAGGCTTGGCGGGTGCAGAGTGTGAAGGGTTCGTGGTTCCGGGCTGATGCCAAGGATTAGAAGTAGATTTTGAGTAGAACCTCTACTCATGGGAGTCCCAGGGGCTTAGAGCCAAAAGGTAGCCAGGTCCTCCGGGGTTTGTGAGGTTGCTAGCCACAAGAGATGCCGGGTTGGTGCAGGAAAAGGTTCGAGGGTCGACAGGCCGGTAGGGCTGGGGCCAAAGCAGTTGGTGTCTTCCTCTTCTTAGCAGCTGCAGGGCAGTTCTTCTTTCTTCTTGCACTTCTTTGTATTTCGGAATCTGGAATCTGGTTAAGGAATGTTCAGGGTACCCCTAAATACTAGATTTAGGGGCATTACAGGTAGGTGAAGGGCAGGGACGAATGGGTCCCTGTCCTGGGGTGGGTACACCCCCTATCCTGCCTCTCTCCGGTGGGAGGGGGGCAGTAGCCTAGTCCTGATTGGGCAGGACTCCCCATCTTCAAGATGGCGAGAGCCCGGAGATGTGCTTCACCTCGCCTCCCCCACCTGAGGGGTGGGGTTGGCAGGCTGTCCTTATTTGGGGTTTCCGGCCAAGCTTTCCGCCAGAGTGGGGGGTTGCAGTGGCCTGGGGAAGCTCACAGAGGCGGCATGCCTTTGAAGTTTCCCCCTGCCCATCCTGGGGGAGGAGATTTAGCACCTCGCCCAGGATGTGCATTGTTACAGGCCCCGGAGACCAGGGGCTCTCCTACCCAGGGGTCCAGCAACATGTCTGCTGTGTGGCAGCCTAGGCAGCCTCTCAGACCAGCCGTGGATTGTAGGTTAGGTTTCAGGGGGCATCTCTAAGATGCCCTCTGGGGTGCTTGGTACATTAAATCCCACACAGGCATCAGTGTGGGTTTAATGTGCTGAGAAGTTTTATACCAAACTTCTCAGTCTTCAGTGTTGCCATTATGGTGCTGTGGAGTTCGTGTTTGATGAGCTCTCAGCACCATGTACTCTTAAATGGCAGCACTGCACTTACAGTGCCCAGGAATGGACCTGGGTACTGTAGGGGCACAGGGCTCCTGCTCCTGTGCCCACACCACTGGCATAGGGCACCCAGCTAGAGGGGTGGCTGATGTATGCCAGGGCAGTGTAGGTGGTGGGCATGGCACACAGGGATGTGTGCCATGTCGACTCTTTGTTTTGTCCTGTACCCAGACACTCAGCCTGCAAGGGCAGTGTGTGTGTGTTAGGGTACAGGCCCTCTAAGGGTGGCACAATGAGTGCTGCAGCCCTTAGAGGCCTTCCCTGGTCACAAGGCCCTGGGTATCTAGAGTACCATTTACCAGGGGCTGACATGTGGCCAGGGTTTGCCAATTTGGGTTTTAGGTTTTTAGGGAAGGAACATAGGCCCTGGGCACCTGATTGTCAGGAATCCAGGGCACACTCAGTCAATGTACATTCAGCAATTCAGCAAAACGTGGGGGCATACCATGCAAGAAAGATGGCACTTTCTCACCCCCCCCAAACGAAAGGTGATGAGACTAACCTTGCCCTATGTAGTCTTCATTGTCTAAGGGGAAGAACCTAGAAAGTCCATCTGCATTGGCATGGGCAGTCCCTAGTCTGTGTTCCACTTCAAAGTCCATTCCCTGTAGGGAGATGGACCACCTTAGTAGTTTTGGATTTTCCCCTTTCATCTGCATTAGCCATCTGAGAGATCTGTGGTCAGTTTGATCCAGGAAGTGAGTACCAAACAAGTATGGCCTCAACTTCTTCAGGGACCAAACCACAGCAAAGGCCTCCCTCTCAATGGCACTCCAACGCTGCTCTCTGGGAAGTAGCCTGCTGCTTATAAAAGCAACATGTTTGTCTTGGCCTTCATCATTGGTCTGGGATAGGACCGCTCCTATCCCCAGTTCAGAGGCATCAGTCTGCATTATGTACAGCTTGGCATAATCTGGAGCTTTTAGAATTGGTGCTGAGCACATTGCTTCTTTCAGGGTGTCAAAAGCTTTTTGGCAACTAACTGTCCAGTTAACCTTCTTGGGCATTTTCTTGGAGGTGAGTGCTGTGAGGGGGGTCACAATGGACGCATATCCATTCACCAACCTCCTGTAGTACCCAGTCAAGCCAAGGAATGCCGTGACTTGGGTCTGGGTTGTTGGATCTACCCAGTCCAGGATGGCCTGGATCTTGGGTTTTAAGGGTTGTACCTGGCCTCCACCTACAAGGTGGCCCAAGTACACCACAGTGCCCTGCCCTATCTGGCATTTGGATGCCTTGATAGTGAGACCTGCATTTTGCAGAGCCTCTAAAATCTTCCCAAGGTGGATCAGGTGATCCTGCCAGGTGGAGCTAAAGGCAGCAATATCATCAAGATAAGCTGCACTAAAGGACTCCAGCCCAGCCAGGACATGGTTCATCAACCTCTTGAAGGTGGCAGGGGCATTCTTTAACCCAAAGGGCATCACAGTAAACTGATAATGTCCATCAGGGGTGGAGAATACTGTCTTTTCTTTTGCTCATGAGGCCATGCCAATCTGCCAGTACCCTGCAGTTAAGTCAAAGGTAGTGAGGAATTGGGCTGCCCTTAATTTATCTATCAGCTCATCTGGTCTTGGAATAGGGTGAGCATCTGTCTTGGTGACAGAGTTGATCCCTGTATAGTCCACTGTGGTACTGTAAAAATCAGAACCGTGTAGGTGGCATGGTCCCACCATGCCAAGTTTGGTATCAGCGAACCGCAAATGAGCAACGCGGTATGTATGAGTGTTTTCATCATGTTTCACTGATGAATTCACCGTGTATACGATACTATCCATGGGTTCCATTTTACAGTAGTAGCCATTTTGTGGTTGCCCTCACATAGGCTGCGCACTAAGGCCATGCCTAGGCTTAAAGGACACGTACACCTTCTGTGACTTCTCTCTGACCTGTGCAAGCCGACTCCGCTGCCCGAGGTCAATCCTGTCCGGCCGGTTCCTTTCTCGCGGCCTAATGTGATTAGCATCAGGGCTCGACCCATCATAAAGCCCCTGTTCGCACACGATCCCTGACTAAGCTGTTTTCACACCTGACTCTGTTTCCTACTTTATGGCTTGTTTTACGAGCAGGAGGTGCCATTTTATTGGGGTCTGCTGTTATCTGATGAGGGTTCTGAGCCTTGCTGGGTACAATAACTGCATGCTTAATGATCTGAAATGTGGGATTGTCATTTTGGCTCTACTGTTCCTTTGAAACTAAAATATGTGAATGACCACTTGTAAAACAGGGGCGGTGTTGCCCCCGAAGCGTAATTTTGTGTATATAAGTAAAGACTGGTTTTTGGTTCGGGAGCAGTCTCCTGAGAACATACATCGTGTTGTACTTCTCGGATATCTGTGATTGGTCTGCAGCCAATAAAGACGTTCTTTGAATTCACCTAGAAGACTCTGTGTTTCTGTGGGTCTGAAACAGGAAGAATCCGAAGTCTTAGGGTGTGTTCCCCTGCACCGCTGGGTTCTAAAAACCCGGTACTTCAGTTGGCGCCCAACTCGGGGCGATTTCAGTGGTACCGGTCCAAGCCAGAGGTTCGTGAGGAGCTTCGTGTGGAAATTCTGGAGGAAGGCCGCCACTTCATCGACCCCTGCATGTCGACGTGGTCCGAAAGTCTTTTCTGCGAGGTTCTCCGCGTCCCGACGGCTGCCCTGATTAATCGCCCTGTTTTGGACCATTGACGATTTGGTAGAGCGAAACAATTGAGAGAGTCTTCTGGTGAAGTCATCGATACCTCAGTTAAGTATAAGTGGAGCGTCTCCCAGTTTGTTTGGTATCCTTCGGGATTTTGGTATCCTTCGGGATCGCTTTGATTTGGGTCTTGCAAGTGCCAAAGCCAGAGGACTCGTGTATTCACGAGACTATCGTATTCGATAATCCTTTGAAGTTTGAAACTAGACTAGTGAGCAAAGATGCCTGGTTCTAGTATATTTGGAAATTTGCTTTGTTTTGGTTGTAAAAGGGACTCCCGATTGGAGGATTCGTGTCCGGTTCCTCCAATTGGAACTCCAACTTATGAGCTTTATGTGAAACATGGCGTGGGCCCCATTACGTATAATGAAGTATGGGTCCGATACACCAGAAAGGATGGTGTTTTAAAATGGCCCCAAAATGGTAGTTTCGACACAGAGATCCTAGATAATTTAGAATTTAAATTGTTCAAGAAGAAAGCCCGGCCGGCGGTGTTTGATTCTTTCCGCCTATGGCGAAAGAAAGCCAAACAAAAAGAAATTAAATTAGCAAAGAAAAATAAAAGAGAGAGAGGTGTGTCGATCATGCAAGCAGCTTTGCAGTTCAAGGATAATGAAGAGGACCGAATGGATGAGCAGTTGCATAGGCAACGCAAACTAGTCATTGATAAATGTTTCCCAGTTTTGCCACCCCTTCAACAAGATGAGTCAAAAGATAAAGAGAAAGATTCCCTGATGTCGCATTTGCTAAGTTCGCCACCCCCTTATGCGCAAAATGCTACAGCGCCTCCACAGCCCGTCAATGTGCAGCCTCCAGCTAATGCGCAGCAAGCTTTCCCGCAGCCGCCAGCTCCTCCTCAGCCGGCTCCTGTCCCGGTAGCACAGCCTTCCCAAGGGCCGCCGATTTTGCTACCTACCGCTTCTGCGCCCCTTACGACTTTCCCTAGCACATCAGCTGCCTCTCTTGGTGCCCTACCTACTGCTACCCCTGTACCTGTATCTGCACCCGTTTTCCTTCCCTCTGTTTTTCCCCCGGTTCTTACCTCGACTTCTCCTTCTGCAAGACAGCGAATAGCTAGTGCAGTCACTAGTCTTATTTCACCCCTCTTTGGGTCGTCTACTACGACCCCTGGTCCACAGCTTAAGCAGTTACGTAGTCAAATCCCTGGTTCTAGAGAGAAAGAAGAACTGGACCGCATGGCACGTAGATGGATTGTTTATCCTTCTAGATATGATGTAGAATCTGTTGTTAATGTTTTTCATCAGTGGGAAGCGCCACAACAGCGGTACGTTTTTGAGAAAATGTGTGAAATTCTATGTGAGGAATTGGAAGATAATGATGTAGACTCCAGTCCGCAAGAGTTGTGTCAAGTGCGATTTGAATTTGGAAAAGGTACGATTGTGGGTTCTGATGTTGAGAAAGCAGTTGCGACACTGCTGTCTTTCAGGAATGGGGATTGTCAGAAATCGTTGTTTGGACAGGAATTCCCTGAAAAGAAACAAGTAAAAGCGCGACAATATCCGATGCGTGAGGTTCCTCCAGTTTGGAGACCTGGTGATGCGAATGCTAATCCACCCGTTCTGGCATATTTTCAGCATGTTTGGGTACATGTTCCCTGGAAATGATCTGAAGTTTTAGCCCTTAAGCAGACATTGCCTGACCCCCGTAAGAACCCTGCGGGATATTATAAGGAGTTATCACAGACTGCAGAATCGTGTGTCATGAACCTGGCTGACATTGATATGTTGTTCGGGAATGTTGTTCCACAGCCTTTGTGGGGATTGATTCGCAATGCAGATCATGCTGCAGACCTAGGTGACAGATGGGCTAATATCATTAATGCAGACAATAGACAGGTTGGTGGTGCCAAGCCTGATCCCGTGGTAGCAGAACTCCCTGGTAGAATAATTAATTATCTGAAAACTTTAATGCCCGCAATACGTGTAAATTGGGATAAATTATCCGCGTGCAAACAGAAGAAAGATGAAACAGTGTCCGATTTCTTAGGTTTGAAGAAACATTTATCGACCACAGTGGTCAGGACATGAGTACAGAAGGTGGCCAACGGTTATTTGTCGATAAATTTGTGCATAATTTGCTTCCAGAGTTGTGTAGGAAACTGAAAGATTCGGAGAGTTCTTGGGCCGTTTCCTCTTCAGCGCAAATACTGGCTACTGCACAGTATTATGAAAATAGGGATAAAGATGAGAAGGATAGAACAGACAAGAAAACGAAAGAGTTGAAAACGTAGGTTCTTTTACAGCAGGCTTATCCGCCACGTGCAGGTCAGAATAATTATAGGCAAAACCAGGGTATCTATCAGCAACCCCAACAGTTTCAGAATAATCAGCAAATGTATGGGTATTATCAACCACGTGTCCCTATCGGTCCCAATCAATGTTCGTATTGCAAGGAGGAGAGTCACTTTAAAAATAATTGTCTCAGATTGTTGCAACGCACAAATAATGTTTATGGCGCAAGAGGTAGTGGTGGCCAGCAAGCCCCAAGAGGTAGAGGGCGTGGGAATGTTCCCCAGAACGCGCGTCCTCTTCCGCCTCAAAATACGATGAATAGTTTTGATCAGCAAGCTAATGCGACCGGCAACACAGCGCAGTGCTATAATAATGACTACTATGCAGAAGATGATGATACGGAAGGGAATGATTACTAGGACAGCCGTAGACAGAGAGAGAGAGTTGTTTCAGTGCCAGTGGACCAGAGCGGACCCTATGTTAAAGTGACTACAGCGGGTATAACAGAGCCCTTTCTGCTGGACACTGGTGCTGCAAAGAGTTCTATTATGCGCTCCAAACTCCCTGGCGCGCCTTTGTCTTGCGAAATGAATGTTTCCGTAGGTTTTTCTGGCGCCCCGGTTAGGAACCCGATCTCAAGTCCTATGGCCCTTTCTGTTGGACCTTGTGAGCTGAAAGCACCCCTCATCCTAACGACAGGATGTAATGAAAACTTGTTAGGATTGGACCTGTTGAAGAGATTACATGCGACATTATATTGTTCTCCCTCAGGAGTACAACATACGCTGGGTAGGGAAGTGATTTCTCCCATGTATTTGTCAAAGACTGAACTACCAGCTGAATTGTCGTCTCTTCCTGAGGCCCTTTGGGCCACTGGCCCTAATGATGGGGGCCTTCTGGAAATACCGCCTTATGTTGTCACTTTAAAAGCCAATGTTAAATTGCCTCGCATTCCCCAGTACAAGATCTCTAAGGAAGGTGAAAAAGCGTTGTTAGCAATTATCTATGATTTAATTAAGAAGGATGTCATTGAAGAGACAAGAGGCAACGTTTGCAATAGTCCGGTTCTGCCTGTTTTGAAACGTACTGACCCTTCGCAGCCACCTGTTTACAGATTTGTGATCGATCTTAGAGAGGTCAATAAGGTTGTTGTGCCACAGTTTCCAGTGGTCCCTGATATAACCGCCTTGTTGACTATGATCCCAGCTTCCGCTGCTTGGTTCTCAGTAATTGATTTAAAGAATGCTTTCTTTAGTATCCCGATTGCAGAGGAGAGCAGAGATATTTTTGGCTTTTGTTTAGGAGGTCGAAGCTTCCGCTTTAAACGTGCTCCACAGGGCTACTGTGAAAGCCCATCAATATACAGTCAGGCTTTAAAAGCACAGCTTGATGCCCTTGTTTTACCTAAAGGTGCTACCCTTATCCAGTATGTTGACGATTTGCTAATTGCCGCAGATACTGAGGAGATTTGTAAAGGAGCTACATCATCATTGTTGCGTCATTTGTCTACCTTCCATCACAAAGTGTCTCTCTCTAAGCTGCAATATTGTCGACAAGAGGTGACCTATTTAGGTAATCTCTTCTCGAAGGAAGGAAGGAAGCTGACCCCAGAAAGAATCCAAGCTATTGCACAATTAAGCGTGCCAAAGACAAAGAGAGAAGTGCGTGCTTTCCTGGGCATCACTTCATATTGCAGGCACTGGATCCCGAGTTTTTCTTTATTGGCAAAGCCATTGCTAGCATTAACATATAAAGATATACCAAATCCTGTCCCATGGTCTGAAGAGTGTCAGAAAAGTTTTGTGGAATTACTAGAGGCATTATGTTCAGCTCCTGTGTTGGGTACCCCCGACTATAGTAAGCCTTTTACCCTGTATGTTTATGAAAGGGACGGTTGTGCGTTGTCAGTACTGACACAGCCTTTTGGAGACAGACCGCGCCCATGCGCGTATTTTTCATCGACTTTGGACCCTGTAGCGAGGGCATTACCAAGTTGCCTAAGAGCTACAGCGGCAGCAGCTGCGTCTATTCGACAGTCTGCTGGACTAGTGACGAATAACACATTGATTGTAATGGTTCCTCATGCAGTGGACACATTGTTAAATAGGACCAAGACACAGCATTTAACTAATGCTCGATTGTCAAGTTACGAGTTGACGCTGCTAGCGAGTCATGTACACATAAAGAGGTGCAATACGTTGAATCCAGCCACATTATCGCCAATTTCAGTAGACACAGATGAAGTTGAACAACATGATTGTCTGTTCAGAACAGAAGAAGAAACAAAAGGGAGAGTGGATCTTAAAGATACTCCCCTGGTTGAATGTGATGGTACCTTATGGGTGGATGGTTCATGCTTCAAGCTTCCGAATGGTGATACGACTGCTGCGTATGCTGTCACGACTCTGCACACGATTGTTGAAACTGCACGCATACCACATAATTCGGCACAAGCAGCAGAATTAATTGCACTCACAAGAGCATGCGTGTTGTCGAAAGGAATGAAAGTGAACATATATACTGACAGTCAGTACGCTTTTGGTGTAGCCCATAGTTTTGGGTGTTTGTGGAAAGAACGTGGGTTCCTGACTTCGCATGGAGCTAAGATTCAGAATGGTGAGTTAGTGAATGATCTCCTTGAGTCACTGACCTTGCCATTACAAGTTGCGATTGTGAAATGCAGCGCACACAAGAAGGTTACCGATGATGTTGGGCGTGGTAATGCATTTGCTGACGAAACCGCGAAAGAAACAGCAAAAGATGTGACAACCCGAATGTATGTTGCAGGCCCCGCAAGATGGGTTGGTGATGTTGGAATGTGTGAAGACACGATAGAGAGTGTGAAGTCCCTTCAAGCTGAAGCCACAGAGAAAGAATTAAGTATGTGGAAAGAGAGTAAGGGTAAATTAGATGAAAACGGTTGTTGGATTGATTTGTCAGAACACCGGCGATGGTTGTTACCTGATGCATATGTGCTTCCAGTGGTTACGATGGCGCATGGAATGGCACATATCAGTGTGAAAGGGATTTGTAAGTTGCTGGCTCCAGTATGGCAGAATGCTGGAATCCCTAAATGTGCAGAGAATGTAGTCAAAAATTGCATGGTATGTCTGAAATACAATCCTGGTAGGGGAACTCCAACTCCACCTGGTCATTTTGCGCCTCCATCATATCCTTTTGAAGTTCTGCAACTAGACTTCATCCACATGGAAAGATGCAACCATTTGAAATATGTACTGGTTGTTGTTTGTGCCTTTTCAAAATGGATAGAAGCATATCCCCTAAAAGACAATACTGCCTTATCCACAGCTAAAGCCCTAGTTAAAGAATTTTTTCCTAGGTTCGGAATGCCAAGGATGGTATGGAGTGATAACGGGAGTGAATTTGTAGGCCGAGTGATGAAGAATGTGTGTGAGGGACTAGGCATTAAGCAAAAGTTTCACGCTGCAAATCACCCCCAATCAGCTGGACTAGTAGAGTGCTACAATGGCACCTTGAAGCTTAAGTTGGCCAAAATTCAGGCGAGCTCCGGTCTTAAATGGCCTGACGTTCTGCCCTTAGCACTCCTGTCAACAAGAATGACTGTACATTCGCGAGTGGGACTTAGTGTCACGATCTTCCGGTTCTCCTCAGGATCGGGGCGATGCTCAATGGGGTCCCCCTCCCGACCTCCCCACACTCTGATTCTAATGTCACAGAGTGTTGCGGCGATCAGGCGAGGGAAGGATAGGGTAGGGTCAGCGTGGGAAGGGACACCTGGAAAACAAAAACAGGTAATTAATAACCTCTCAGACCCTGACTACTCTCAGGTGGTCTCACTAGTTCCGCCTCCTACCTGGTAAGACGTGTCCCTGCCAATCGTTCCTCTAGTATACCCAGGCGTATCTCGCAGACAGCGGCACCCGGACCTGTGCCAAAACCAACAAATATCAGAAGGTTAATTCGGTCCAATCACACCCTCCAGGTCAAAGCCCTCCACTCTCCCGTGTCCACATACGTACCCACTCCTATCCCCCACTCGCATGTAACCCACAACTGAAGAAAGAAGGAAAGAAAACGAGAGAACCCTTTCAGTCAAGGTTCTTCTACTAGTCCATGGAGGACCCGTATCACCAGAAAAGCAGGAAAGTCAACACGGTGCTCCTCCCTCTTGGGAAAGTCTCGAACTCCTCTAACAGGGGGCCCGGCTCCACCTCATTGGCTGCCAGAGGGCCGCTGCATCAAGGAAAATAAACTAAACAAACAGAACGTACTTGGCCGGCTCCACCCACATGGCTGCCAGATGGCTGTGAACAGTCTCTAAGAAAAACACAAGCCCCTGCCACTGTTCGGGCTGCCGTGTTAACACACACGGCTTACCTGCTGCCAGTAGCTGATGTCTGCTTGGCTCGCGACGAGGTTGAGGTGCGCAGTCAAGAAGCACCCGGAGCTCCTCGCCTGAAGTCCGCTAAGGGAAAAACGCGCGCGGCGGGGTTGAAGGTGCACAGAAGGACGCACCCGAAATCACCTCGCCAGCTCTACCCTCCTACGACTCCACTCCGGCCGTCTCAGACCGGTTTCCAGCTCTCGGAGCACTCTCCCAGTCCCAGAAGAGCTGCTCACCAACACTGCCGTCGGACGCTGACGGCTTCGCTCAGAATCCAGAATCACGAACAACGTCCTAACGCGTTGTTCGTGTTAATAAAGTCTTTCGCCCCGCCCCCTGGGTCCGGGGCAGCTGGGGTGTGTAGTTCCGCTGGGTTCCTCCGCGCAACTACGTAGGCGCCCTGGCTCTCAAACCCTGACAGTACGCCCCCCTCCCCAGCGCCTCCTTGGCCCTGGCTTCCCCGGGTGGCGGGCATGGAACAGACGAGTAGCCCGTGGGGCGTGGACATTGGTGCAGGGTTCCCAGGAGTCGTCTTCGGTCGGGTACCCCTTCCAGGAAATCAGGTACCATAGCTTTCCGTTTCTCCATTTGGAATCCACGATTCGTCTCACTTCGTATTCCAACTGGCCGTCCCGCTCCACGGGCGGCGTGGCTCGGCTTCTGACGTTCCTGGCTGGTTTCAGAAGGCTGCAGTGGAACATGGGATGTATTCTCAAGGATGCCGGCAGTTTCAACTGATAGACCACTGGGTTGATCTTCCGCACCACTGTATAGGGCCCAATGAATCTGGGATGGAATATGCTACGCCATCGAAAGCGGATGTTCTTGGTGGAGAGCCATACACGATCTCCCACCTGGTAACTCAGCCCTTCTTGCCTGTGGCGATCGGCCCATTTCTTGTACTGCTGCTTAGCCCGCTGCAGATTGGCCTGTAGTTTCGAATGGAGTTGCAAGAGACGGTTGACTTGTTCCATCACGGTGGGTTGGTTTTGAATTTCTCTAGGAACGACCACTGGCAAGGTAGAAGCATGAAAGCCGTGGTTGGCTCGGAATGGCGTTTCGTTAATGGAGCTATGCCAGGTGTTATTGTACGACAGTTCTGCTAACCATAACAACGAAACCCAAGAGTCCTTGGCCTCCTCCGAAAAGCAGCGCAGATATTTTTTCAGTGTCTGATTTACACGCTCGGTCTGCCCATCGGTCTGTGGGTGGAAGCTGGTGGACAGAGCGGCAGTCACCTGAAGAGCCTTGCACCACATGCGCCAGAAGCGGGCCACAAATTGCGGGCCTCTGTCGGAAACAATCACCCTGGGGAGACCATGTAAACGCACCACCTGCGTCAAGAGCATCTGTGCTGTCTGCCCTGCCGTGGGGAGGTTCTTGCAGGGTACAAAATGCCCCATCTTCGTCAGGCTATCCACCACTACTAAAATGGCGTTGAACCCTTGGTCCAGGGGCAGGCCGAGAACGAAGTCCAAGCTTATCGTGTGCCAAGGTTGAGGCGGTGTTGGCAATGGCAGTAGTTGTCCTCTAGCCTTGCCGTGTTCTCCTTTTGCCCGAGCACAGGTCTCACAGTGCGATACCCATCTCTTTACATCTGCGACCATGCCTTCCCACCAGAAATGTCGTTGCACGAGATGGAGGGTCTTCTGGTTTCCTGGGTGCCCTGCTAGTACGGTGTTGTGACACCAGTTGAACGCCTGTACTCGGAGCTCTTGCGTGGGCAGAAACAACTTGTTATTGTGGAGAGGTATGCCGTGTTTCAAGACCCGACATGGGTCTTGCTTCGCCCACTGCTGCCACCGCATCATCGAGCGGCTATCCTTGACCTGGTCCACGAACTTGTCTGCGGTGATCACGCACAGGACCTTCTCAGGATGGACGATAGCTTCCAGATGAGGATGTTGGGTGCCTTCGCTTTCTCCCAGTCTTGACAACGAGTCGGCTTTCTGGTTCTCCGAACCTGGGCGGAACGTGACAACAAACTCGTATTCCGCGAAGAATAACATCCATCTCATCTGTCTCTGCGAGAGGAGTCTTGCGGTCTTCATGTATTGAAGGTTTTTATGATCGGTGAACACGGTGACCGGATGAAGGGCCCCCCATAAATAGTGTCTCCACTCCTGGAAAGCTTTCTTGATTGCCAACAGCTCTTTTTCGGGGACTGAGTAGTTAAGCTCAGCCGGGCTCAGTTTTTTCGACAGCAAAGCCACCGGGTGTAGTTGACCGGTCTGTCGGTCGCGTTGAGACAACACCGCCCCCACCGCGATATTGGAAGCATCAGCCTCGACGATGAAAGGGATATCGGGCTGCGGGTGGCGTAAGATGGGGGCGGAACAGAATGCCTTCTTTAGATGGAGGAAAGCGTCCATGGCTTCGGGGGTCCATAGGAAGACGGCCCCCTTTCTCAACAACCTGGTAATGGGAGAAGCTAGTTGAGAAAAGTGAGAGATGAACCTCCGATAATAGTTGGAGAAGCCCAGAAAACACTGTACATCTCTCACACAGCGTGGCACCGGCCATTCCTGTACCGCTTTCACCTTTCTCTCAGCCATCCTAAACCCCCAGGGACTCAGGATCACTCCCAGGAACTCCACCTCTGTGACCCCAAACTCGCACTTGCTAAGCTTGCAGTATAAGTGCTGTTCTTGCAGTCTTTTCAGAATCAGAAGGACGTGGCTCACATGTTGTTCCGGGGAGACCGAGAAGACCAGGATGTCATCGATGTAGACGATGACAAACCTGTCGATGTAATCCTTCAGCACGTCGTTCAAAAAATATTGAAACGCCGCCGGGGCGTTACAAAGCCCGAACGGCATCACAAGATATTCAAACAGGCCGAATCGGGTTTTGAACGCCGTTTTCCATTCATCCCCTTCGCGTACTCGGACCAGATGATAGGCCCCTCGTAAGTCGAGTCGAGTGTAAATGGTGGCCTCCTTCACCTGGTCCAGCAACACGGGGATGAGCGGCAGAGGGTATCTATTCCTGATGGTGTTTTTATTTAACATGCGATAGTCTATGCATGTTCGAAGATCGCCGTTCGCCTTTGCGATAAAGAAAAGAGGAGAAGCCGCCGGTGAGCGAGAGGGGCGTATGAACCCTAGAGCGCAGAAAGTATCTAAGTAGTTCCGCAGGTGTCTGGTCTCCGGCTCGGATAAGGCATACACCCGGCAGGTGGGCATAGCCGCCCCATCCACTAAGTCGATTCGACAATCATACTCGCGATGGGGCGGCAGAGTCTCCGCTTCCTTTTCGCAAAAAACTCCCCGATACCTAACATATTCAGGTGGTAGCTCTACTTCTTTTTCGGCCGCCGTGGCCACCTGCCACATCGGAACTTGGGCGAGCGTGAGGGCTACGGATCTCCTGTCAGTCATACATCGCTCCATACAGTCTTTGGAGGTGAAACATATGGTTTTCTGCCTCCAATCTATGGCAGGGTTATGCCCACGCAACCATGGCATTCCCAGGATTATCTCGTACTGGGGGGCTTCGATTATTTTCAGGGAGATATTTTCCACGTGGTCCTGGTTCTCGCCTCGGAGCCCCAATACCACCACCTCTGTCTGCTCCGTGATCGGACCGGAGGTCAGTGGTTTCCCATCCACAGCCAACACGGACTCCGGCCTTGTCACCGGGACCCTAACCAACCGCAACCTGCGCACCAGCCCCACATCCATAAAGTTGCCAGTGGCTCCCGAATCAACCATTACGAGCACCTGATGTGTGTCTGAACCGGTCTTAAGGAACATGGGAAGCACTATATGGGATTCTGTCGCGGACGTATCGCCTCCCGCCAGTGACGGTAATCTCCATTCCGTCTCGCGTACCTCGTTTCCTACCGCGTCTGGCTGCGATGCGCCTCTCGCAGGGGGGGTTTCCGCGGCGGTGACGGCCACCCTCTTCCCCATGAATCCCGTCGCTCGTTTCTTGGGCTTTAGGGGACACTCCCTCACGTAGTGCCCCTTTTTCCCGCAATACATGCAGAGCCCCTGGACTCTGCGGGTTTCTCTCTCGGTTTTTGACAACGGAGGTCGTACTGCCCCTACTTCCATTGGTTCAGGTCCTGTCTCCCGGGCTACCTGCGGGGGGCGGCTGTCCGGCTCCCCTCCTACTCCGGATCTCTCGCCTTTTCTCCGATCACTCCCCCTCACCGACAACCGGTGATCCAGGCGTAGCGTGAGATTAATTAAATCTGTGCAGGTTGTGGGCTGGGGGTCTATCCTCGCCAGCACATCCTTAAGATCATCTTTCAGCCCTTGATAATACAGGGCCATTCTTTTCTCTTCGGGCCAGGCTGTTTCGACCACCAGCCGGTTGAACGTAGTCATATACGTGACCAGGTCGTTCTTGCCCTGTCGTAATTCCAGTAGTTCACGATCTGCACTTAGCGTGGTAGCCCGGCGGTCGAACACCCTCTCGAATTCCGTTCGGAAGGCGTTCCAGTCCGACAGTAGCGGATCATCGTTCCTGACCAGTGGAACCGCCCAGTCGGCGGCATCTCCGGTCAGGTAGGAGATGGCAAAAGCCACCCTCGATAGGTTATTGGGAAATGATGCCGGACGACACGAGAAGTGAAGCGTAATCTGGGTTAGGAACGTCTGGATCTTAAAGGGGTCACCCGCATACCGTTCAGGGCTAGCCAAGGGAATGGGCGGAGGTACGGTGACCTGAATTTGGGATGAGCCCGCCATAGCGTCGAAAGGATTCCTAGCTTGTCTATCCACCCTATCCCGCAATGCTGCTGTCTCAGCTCGAGATGCCACCAACTCTTGCTGTATCGCGGCTAAGGCCTGTAGCACTTCCTCGAGGGTCGCCATCTTGGTGAATCGCCCCGACCGGGAGGAGAAATATAACGTGGGTTCGTGATTCTGTCACGATCTTCCGGTTCTCCTCAGGATCGGGGCGATGCTCAATGGGGTCCCCCTCCCGACCTCCCCACACTCTGATTCTAATGTCACAGAGTGTTGCGGCGATCAGGCGAGGGAAGGATAGGGTAGGGTCAGCGTGGGAAGGGACACCTGGAAAACAAAAACAGGTAATTAATAACCTCTCAGACCCTGACTACTCTCAGGTGGTCTCACTAGTTCCGCCTCCTACCTGGTAAGACGTGTCCCTGCCAATCGTTCCTCTAGTATACCCAGGCGTATCTCGCAGACAGCGGCACCCGGACCTGTGCCAAAACCAACAAATATCAGAAGGTTAATTCGGTCCAATCACACCCTCCAGGTCAAAGCCCTCCACTCTCCCGTGTCCACATACGTACCCACTCCTATCCCCCACTCGCATGTAACCCACAACTGAAGAAAGAAGGAAAGAAAACGAGAGAACCCTTTCAGTCAAGGTTCTTCTACTAGTCCATGGAGGACCCGTATCACCAGAAAAGCAGGAAAGTCAACACGGTGCTCCTCCCTCTTGGGAAAGTCTCGAACTCCTCTAACAGGGGGCCCGGCTCCACCTCATTGGCTGCCAGAGGGCCCCTGCATCAAGGAAAATAAACTAAACAAACAGAACGTACTTGGCCGGCTCCACCCACATGGCTGCCAGATGGCCGTGAACAGTCTCTAAGAAAAACACAAGCCCCTGCCACTGTTCGGGCTGCCGTGTTAACACACACGGCTTACCTGCTGCCAGTAGCTGATGTCTGCTTGGCTCGCGACGAGGTTGAGGTGCGCAGTCAAGAAGCACCCGGAGCTCCTCGCCTGAAGTCCGCTAAGGGAAAAACGCGCGCGGCGGGGTTGAAGGTGCACAGAAGGACGCACCCGAAATCACCTCGCCAGCTCTACCCTCCTACGACTCCACTCCGGCCGTCTCAGACCGGTTTCCAGCTCTCGGAGCACTCTCCCAGTCCCAGAAGAGCTGCTCACCAACACTGCCGTCGGACGCTGACGGCTTCGCTCAGAATCCAGAATCACGAACAACGTCCTAACGCGTTGTTCGTGTTAATAAAGTCTTTCGCCCCGCCCCCTGGGTCCGGGGCAGCTGGGGCGTGTAGTTCCGCTGGGTTCCTCCGCGCAACTACGTAGGCGCCCTGGCTCTCAAACCCTGACACTTAGTCCATATGAGATAGTGTTTGGCCGTCCGGCCAATGTATGGGGAGTGCCAAGGCCGACAAAGTTCAGTGAAATCGAATATCCAGTACTGCTTGATTACTTGTATGAATTGACGGCTAAATTGCGTGTCTTACACCAACAGGTTCACGATACTCTGCCCCAGGCCTCTGAAGCTCCAGGACACCCTATTAATCCTGGAACGTGGGTGCTAGTTAAAAATTTTCAACGTGCAAAGAATGATGAGCCCCGTTGGATCGGCCCCTACCTAGTACTGCTATCGACAAGATCAGCAGTTCGAGTGAAAGGGAAAAAGAATTGGATTCACGGCATACACTGTAAAAGGATACCTTTACCCCTACCGTATGACCGGTGGGTCAAGGAGGGGATCGCTGACTCCGAGGCTGAGACTGTGCCTCGTTTTGTGCCTTTTAGCGATGCACGTGTAAAGGGGACAAATACAGAGCGAGAAAGAGACGACATTCTGCAGGAAGATATATCGCCATCAATTCGATTGGATACTACAGAGCCTGAACTCTTGTTTCAAGACCAGACAGTGCCTGGCGGAAATAGGTATAATTTGAGGCCAAGAACTATGGACAAATAAAAATTATTTTCCTTTGATATTTTCAAAAAGTGCAGCTCTCTCATCTGATAAACTTTTTGACTTTTTGTTTTTCGAACCACCATCCGGGTTCAGCTGCAGGGTCGCGGTGCCAAGACTTTGGGGTACAAGCCGAAGACGTTAGGTCAACGGTTCTGGTTGGTCTAGGGCGTTCCCTGAACTGACAGGTGTACTCCTTAGCAGAAGATACTCATCCGCCGCGAGCAGCACGATTAGAGGATGGAGTTTTTCAGGATGAAGAGGCCCACCGAGGAAATGTATTTCAAGAGCAGAATATGTAAAATAATGAATAGCAAATGTTTTGTAGTATTATGTCTGTTTGTACTCTCCAGCATAATGATGTTTTCTGTAGGTTGCGTATTATTGTCTTTCCAAGTGTCATTTGCACCCACTGTACAGCCCACACCCCTTCCTACTGTTTCCCAACACTCTTTCCACCCTCTGCCAGAACACGAACAAGCTAGACGTGCTGAATTTGTAAACAATTCGTTCATTCAACTCCTGCACCAGCACCAACTAGTTATGAATACAACAAACTGCTGGGTGTGTGGTTTGATGCCGCACACCATTAATAAGGGCATCCCATATCTAGTACTGCCATTCAGCTATAATGGTTCATCATGGGCATTCCAGACCATGTTTCTTTTTGCGCTTGAAACCTACTCCCAGCGACCACCGCCTTCCATTAGACCTAACTCGAATAATAAAGCCTTGATGAAAGGAGTTGCAGATATGAGTAGAGATATCGATGCATATACATCTATTCCCAAGGATGAGTTGCGAGCTTATGTAGGTTGGAACGCGACTGGGTATAGCATTAGTTTGGGTGAAAAACAGCACAAAAGTTCATCTCCGATTTGGGTCGTACCCCACATAGGTCGGTTCTGTCTACAAGGTAATGGTCAGAATCCAAGAGCTCAACTAGGGAAGAGTAACTGTACTGAAACATACACTTTTCCATCACAGTTTTCCCCTGCGTTTTTGGCTGCCAAGGGTACATACTTTGTCTGCAATGATCGAGCATATACATGGTTGCCCCCTGATTTCTCGGGCACATGCTATGTTGCGAATTTGCTACCGCCAACATTTACTGCCGCCTCTGATTATCACAAGACCAGAGTTGTGAGAGGCGTTGTTAGTAAGGAAGATACTGCCGGTCAGGAAGCGGGAGACTTTTTCCTGGGTTTCCTGCCGTTTTGGGGACCAATGGTCAATAGTCGGAACCTGAGACAACTGACCCGTGTAGTTGAATCCACTGTTAATGTAACGGCCGGTGCCCTTGGTAACTTGACAGCTGAGCTTCAAGCGGATCGCCTGATGACGTTGTAGAACCGTTTGGTTCTAGACATCATACTTGCAGACCGTGGTGGGGTATGCAAGGTCATCAGATCAAGCTGTTGTATTTTCATACCGGATAACGCTCCGACAGTCTACCAGGCCATTTCCAAACTGCATAAGATTTCCGAATCCATTCACGTAGATAAAGGAGATTGGTCGCTGATGGGGTGGTTCTGGGGACTGATATCAGCTTGGGGATGGAAGATTTTAATAGTCATTGGAATGATCTTAGCCATTCTTTTCCTGTTCTGTTTATGTATACAGTGTGCCCCTGTAATGTGTAGCCTCTGTGTTACATCATGTGTAAGGAAACCTATATCGAAGGACGAGCTAAGCAATAGGATGATGCTACAGCAACATCTCCATGACTTTATGAATATAGACTTGGACTCAGATTAGTATAGTTCTTGCCCATGTAAGGGCAAAAGGAGGGTCTGTGGTACTGTAAAAATCGGAACCGTGTAGGTGACATGGTCCCACCATGCTAAGTTTGGTATCAGCGAACCGCAAATGAGCAACGCGGTATGTATGAGTGTTTTCATCATGTTTCACTGATGAATTCCTCGTGTATACGATACTATCCATGGGTTCCATTTTACAGTAGTAGCCATTTTGTGGTTGCCCTCACATAGGCTGCGCACTAAGGCCATGCCAAGGCTTAAAGGACACGTACACCTTCTGTGACTTCTCTCTGACCTATGCAAGCCGACTCCGCTGCCCGAGGTCAATCCTGTCCGGCCGGTTCCTTTCTCGCGGCCTAATGTGATTAGCATCAGGGCTCGACCCATCATAAAGCCCCTGTTCGCACACGATCCCTGACTAAGCTGTTTTCACACCTGACTCTGTTTCCTACTTTATGGCTTGTTTTACGAGCAGGAGGTGCCCATTTTATTGGGGTCTGCTGTTATCTGATGAGGGTTCTGAGCCTTGCTGGGTACAATAACTGCATGCTTAATGAACTGAAATGTGGGATTGTCATTTTGGCTCTACTGTTCCTTTGAAACTAAAATATGTGAATGACCACTTGTAAAACAGGGGCGGTGTTGCCCCCGAAGCGTAATTTTGTGTATATAAGTAAAGACTGGTTTTTGGTTCGGGAGCAGTCTCCTGAGAACATACATCGTGTTGTACTTCTCGGATATCTGTGATTGGTCTGCAGCCAATAAAGACGTTCTTTGAATTCACCTAGAAGACTCTGTGTTTCTGTGGGTCTGAAACAGGAAGAATCCGAAGTCTTAGGGTGTGTTCCCCTGCACCGCTGGGTTCTAAAAACCCGGTACTTCACCACACAGAAGCTCATCTCTCTCTTTTCACCTTGTTGATGAGGTTTGGGGACCAGAACCACTGGGCTAGCCCAGGGGCTCTCAGAGGGTTCAATGACCCCTAACTCCAGCATCTTGCTTTCCTTGACTTAGTCTGACTGGCGATAGATTTTGTTCTTGACAGGTGCACTGTCACCAGTGTCCACATCATGGGTACACCAGTTTGTCAGACCAGGGGTCAGGGAAAAGAGGCTAGCATACTGTTGCAAGACTTGCTTGCAGTCAGTCTGCTGTTGGGCAGAGAGGGTGTCTGAAAAGACCACACCATCTACTGACCCATCTTGTGGGCTGTAGGAGAGGAGGTCAGGGAGAGGTTCACTCTCTGCTTCCTGTTCCTCATCAGTCACCATCATCATGGTGATGTCAGCCCTGTCATTGTAGAGCTTAAGGCGGTTCACATGGATAACCCTTTTGGGTGTCCTGCTAGTGCCCAGGTCAACCAAATAGGTGACCTCACTCTTTCTTTCTAGGATAGGGTTAGGGCCACTCCATTTATCTTGGAGGGCCCTTGGTGCCACTGGCTCCAAAACCCACATCTGTTGCCCAGGCTGAAATTCAACCAGTGCAGCTTTTTGGTCATACCAGTGCTTCTGGAGCTCCTGGCTGGCCTCAAGGTTCTTGGATGCTTTTTCCATGTAATCAGCCATTCTGGACCTTGGCCAAGCACATAGTCCACTATGTCTTGTTTGGGCTCTTGAAGAGGCCTCTCCCAGCCCTCTTTTACAAGACAAAGTGGTCCCCTCACAGGATGACCAAACAGAAGTTCAAAGGGTGAGAAACCTACTCCCTTCTTTGGTACTTCCCTGTAAGCGAAAAGCAGGCATGGTAACAGGACATCCCATCTCCTTTTGACATTCATAAAGTCTTTATTTCGATTATAAAACCATAAAAGACATTGTATCTATTAAAATTTAGCAGTTAAAAAAAGAATTCTTTAGTTAAAATGATTGAGTCGTAGCAAAGTAGCATTGATGTAGCAGACACAATGATACAATTAAAATGAGTATTAAACCATGATTAATCTTAGTCTTATGTTAAAAATAATTGTTGTAGAAATATGCAGGATATAAAATAGGGTAAACCATACGGCATCTACCCCTTTCTACAAAAGAAAATATATCAGAATCAAACTACCCCACATCCCACAGACATTTTTAAGCAAGTGAAGTCAGTGTGCCTTAAGTTTGTTAGCCCGAATCACCTATATCCAACTCAAGAATCTTGCAATAGCAATAACAATGGATTCCTGGGTACTTGTCTGTAGAATTCTCAAGGCCTCAATGGTGGCTCTTGTGCCAAGATTAGCACAGATAGGTTTGAGCCATTTCCTCCTTGATGATCGATAGGCCGGGCAAACAAATAGTATATGGGGGATGGATTCTGACTGGACCAAACACGAGGGACACAATTCTGTCGTGGGCTTGTGCCATCTACTAGTAAACGCTCTAATTGGCAATGAACCTGCCCTGAACTGGTGATAGAGCTTCCTGTCCATTGGTTTTAAAATAAGATCCCAATAGGGTTCAAACCCAAGCTCGTGCTTTATCAATAAAAAGTCCCTGGACAGGGCAGGTCCTTTGATGGAAGAAAAGCGCTTCATCTTCACCAGATCCATATAGAGAACCTTAAGCTCTTTTTTTGATGGAAAGGGGGTCGATTCTGGATTCTCCCACAAATTACCCATCCCCATTTCTTTTAAGGTTTCTTTTATATACTGGAGCCATCTGATCTTACTTAGGGTCCCCGCCCCCCTGAAATCCAGAAGGGCTTTAGCATATAGTAAGAGCTCGGGGTGGCCCATAGCCTTCTCCAGAGGGCTATAGGCCTAAAACGAACTAGATACTCAATGTGATGACATCCCAGATCCAAAAATAAGGGCACCAATGGAGTAGATTGTGGCAGACCCGTTAACACCCTCATAAATTTATTTTGGGCGGTAACCATGGGTCTGATGTCCTCGTGACCCTACAGCTCCGCGCCATATAAAATGGAGCTTACAACTTTAGTGTTATAAATTTTGATGGCAGGGGCTATAGGTTTGGTGTGTGATAGCCTGTGTTCTCTTAGGAGTGCCCTAGCCAACTGCGCGTGCTTCAGGGCAAGGATATCGATCTGTGGCTTCCAATTCAACTTCTTGTTTAACGTTATCCCCAGGTGGGTGAACACTTCAGTCTGCTCTAAAGCAACACCATTCATATGAACTTTGCCCTTAGTAGCTTTAAATTTGTGGAGAACCATGAATTTTGTCTTGTCCACATTGACCGCCAACTCATGATCACGGCAGAACTCCTCAAAACGGGACAGAGCCACCTGTAACCCGGATTGAGTCTTAGATAAAATGAAGGTATCGTCCGCGAACATGAGTAGGGGGAATTTCAAGCCCCCCAGAGTTGGCGCATCAGTGGGACATGTAGAATAGTATTGCACTACCCGGTCAATGAATAAGGAAGACAGGGTAGGAGCGAGAACGCAACCTTGACGCACGAACTTTAACACCGGAAATGTATCTGTTACCTCTCCATGTGTACCCCATCGAACCTGAGCGTAATTGGAATCATGCAGCTTAACTAACATGGCTAGCAGTTCCAGTGGCATCCCCAGTTCTAAGAAGGCTCTCCACATTTTGTTTCGGGGAACCAAATCGAAGGCGGACTTTAAATCAATGAAGGACGCATATAATGTGCCTCCACTAGAGGTGGGCGGAATTTGCGAAATTAACTTTCTCAAACTATCGCGAAAATGCAAAAAATCTCCGCAAAAACGCCGGAAATATCGCGAATACGCGGACGTTTTTTTCCCGCTTCTTCGCGGTATTTTTTGCGTGATCGCGGGTCGCCAACTTACCCATGCGGTTGCTCACGGGCGCGGCCATCTTGTTTTCACTTGTCACGCCCTCTCGCGATGCTTACTTCCTGTTCCGGGTCGCGCAATGCATGTTCGCGCCCGTTCGCGGTCGATATTTCCTGTTTGCGACCGCTTTTACTTGATCGCGTTGCTTTTTCGGGAGAAAATATCGCGCGAACTTGCGCACGTGGTCGCAATGGGCGCGGCCATCTTGTTTTTCACTCTATTGCATGGTTCTGGGGCCTGATTTTGAATCCTCCCAAAATCTTTTCAATCCTTTGTTTATAGCCACTTTTTTTGGATCTTTATTACTTATTATTTCTCTAACTATTTTCCTGCCTCTATATTTTTGGTTTTAGTCTACTTTTTTTTTGTTTTTTAGCTACTTTTTCTCTTTTTATTGCCTGCTATTTATTGCCTTTACTCCTTTATTTATTTTACCTTTTCTTTCCCGCCCCGTCCCCAGAACCATGTCCAAGGGTAGGGCTGTTCGCCGGCGCAGGCAGAGCCACGACCGCCTACCTTGCGGAAGGCGGCGCCCACAAGGGGTGCAGGCACGGGCCTTATTTGGGGAGGTGGAGTTGGCTGCACTAATTTTCTTTGTGCAGCGCCACCTCCCCTCAACCCTGGCAGCAGGTGGCAGGCCTGGGTCTGGGTACGGCCTCCGGGAGCGTCGGCAGCGATGGGGGAAGGTGCGCCGGGCAGTGTCACGCTTCTCTGGTGTTCGGCGCACCCAGGCTCAGCTGACGCACCGGTGGTCCGACATCTTGGACCGTGAGCAGGACCTGCTGGACCTGCTGGGAGTGGAGGTCCCGGGGCTTGGTGAGTACCTTTTTAATTATTACTACTTTGTGTCTGTTCTTCTGCTCTGTGTTATATATTGCGAATATCTTTTTTTTCTTCCAACCAGCTAGAATGTTGCTGCTTACATTCCAGGTTAAGTACGTTTAAAAGTCTGTGATTTTTTTGACACAGGTGCTCTTCTGCGCTACTACTAATCTTACTTGTTTGCAGCTTTGCGTTTGCGCTTGCTTAGCGTGATTCTTTACGAGTTTATTTTAGAGAAATTAAGTTACGTAATGCTACAGTGACTCTTGTCCACTCCCTACTTTGTCCTGTCACTAATAGATAGGGGCGGATTGATACTTCGGTTTAGGTACTTTGTATGAGCTTCTAATTTGTTAGTGGTATGCGTGATGCCCCCTCATCAGTTACGTGACATGCTGGTAGTATGGCTGTCTTTATTAGAACCTTTTCTAGTTTGTTCAATGAGTGGTGGTAGGCTTAGCAGTTACTTAGCACTAGCAGATCAGCATCAATCAATCAAACCCAAATTTGGTGTATACAAAACATGTAGTCATGTTCATGTGTCCTCCATGATTTGACCATATGCATTGTTGAGGAATACAGTGGAAATGCATACTTAATGTACAATTGGCATGCCTGGAATAGGTGGGCTAGGTTGGGTGGTACGCTGTACTTAGGCTTAGTTGTAACTTGGTATTCTGGAATCAGAATGGAAGACTGGATTACTGTTGATAAATAGTAACTTAAGTAGTCGAACTGCGAATCCCCCGATATTACTTGTTGACCAGATGAGATCGGTCAATTTAGTTATTGCAATTGTTGTTTACATAAGTGTTTTTTGACCGTTGTTGAAAAATATTGTATTTGTTTGACACCATCCATCAATGTTTGTCTCTTTCTTATATCTTTCCTGTTCATCAGCACGCAGGGGCAGACCGACAGGGACTGGGCAGTCGGTGGGACACACAGAACACCACCAGGTGGACACCACTGAGGGCTCCTCTGCTGGCCCCAGTAAGTCTTCTTGTTTTTAATAATATTTCTTTTTCCATAACTTGTACTGCCCCATATTTTTCCCGAACTATTGTTTGTTTCCAAATGCTATTTTTTTACCACCAATTATCCTTCGATCTGTACGGTTTCAAAAATCTTATCCCTGCCTCGGCTATGATGACTCTGAGTACTACTACTACTAGATACTATCAGTCTGTCTGTACTGTAGTAGCTAGTCTTTCCCAGTTGGCCAGTGCCACTCTTTGTGAAAGGTTGTAATATAAAACTCATATTCACCAGTAGCTCGAGCCATTGAGTCCAATCCGTTGGGTCGTTGTCTTGTACTACTTTTACTCTTATAGATCTTGATGCTTGGAAAATTCACAGCAACAGCCCTACCAGATTTATTACTATTTTGATATGATACCCTATAGGACATACTACTGTTGTAGGGATCTTGCACATACACAGACATTTGCACCAGAAAATAGGATGTTGGTGATGGTATGTTGGACCTTCCTTGCACACCTCCATCAGAAATTCCGCACCCACCACAATTCCACTGCTTGACTATAGTACTGTCTTGTCATAACTATTTAGGTCTCGGAACCCTCCCCCTAAGATACCCAACAAGTAGACAACCCAGAACATAACACACCCAACCTCTCAGTCGTGGAAGCAATTCACATGCACACCCTTACTTTAATTTGCTCACTCGTGTAAGTTAGTCCACACCAAATACCTCCTTTTTTTGGATCTTTATTACTTATTATTTCTCTAACTATTTTCCTGCCTCTATATTTTTGGTTTTAGTCTACTTTTTTTTTGTTTTTTAGCTACTTTTTCTCTTTTTATTGCCTGCTATTTATTGCCTTTACTCCTTTATTTATTTTACCTTTTCTTTCCCGCCCCGTCCCCAGAACCATGTCCAAGGGTAGGGCTGTTCGCCGGCGCAGGCAGAGCCACGACCGCCTACCTTGCGGAAGGCGGCGCCCACAAGGGGTGCAGGCACGGGCCTTATTTGGGGAGGTGGAGTTGGCTGCACTAATTTTCTTTGTGCAGCGCCACCTCCCCTCAACCCTGGCAGCAGGTGGCAGGCCTGGGTCTGGGTACGGCCTCCGGGAGCGTCGGCAGCGATGGGGGAAGGTGCGCCGGGCAGTGTCACGCTTCTCTGGTGTTCGGCGCACCCAGGCTCAGCTGACGCACCGGTGGTCCGACATCTTGGACCGTGAGCAGGACCTGCTGGACCTGCTGGGAGTGGAGGTCCCGGGGCTTGGTGAGTACCTTTTTAATTATTACTACTTTGTGTCTGTTCTTCTGCTCTGTGTTATATATTGCGAATATCTTTTTTTTCTTCCAACCAGCTAGAATGTTGCTGCTTACATTCCAGGTTAAGTACGTTTAAAAGTCTGTGATTTTTTTGACACAGGTGCTCTTCTGCGCTACTACTAATCTTACTTGTTTGCAGCTTTGCGTTTGCGCTTGCTTAGCGTGATTCTTTACGAGTTTATTTTAGAGAAATTAAGTTACGTAATGCTACAGTGACTCTTGTCCACTCCCTACTTTGTCCTGTCACTAATAGATAGGGCCGGATTGATACTTCGGTTTAGGTACTTTGTATGAGCTTCTAATTTGTTAGTGGTATGCGTGATGCCCCCTCATCAGTTACGTGACGTGCTGGTAGTATGGCTGTCTTTATTAGAACCTTTTCTAGTTTGTTCAATGAGTGGTGGTAGGCTTAGCAGTTACTTAGCACTAGCAGATCAGCATCAATCAATCAAACCCAAATTTGGTGTATACAAAACATGTAGTCATGTTCATGTGTCCTCCATGATTTGACCATATGCATTGTTGAGGAATACAGTGGAAATGCATACTTAATGTACAATTGGCATGCCTGGAATAGGTGGGCTAGGTTGGGTGGTACGCTGTACTTAGGCTTCGTTGTAACTTGGTATTCTGGAATCAGAATGGAAGACTGGATTACTGTTGATAAATAGTAACTTAAGTAGTCGAACTGCGAATCCCCCGATATTACTTGTTGACCAGATGAGATCGGTCAATTTAGTTATTGCAATTGTTGTTTACATAAGTGTTTTTTGACCGTTGTTGAAAAATATTGTATTTGTTTGACACCATCCATCAATGTTTGTCTCTTTCTTATATCTTTCCTGTTCATCAGCACGCAGGGGCAGACCGACAGGGACTGGGCAGTCGGTGGGACACACAGAACACCACCAGGTGGACACCACTGAGGGCTCCTCTGCTGGCCCCAGTAAGTCTTCTTGTTTTTAATAATATTTCTTTTTCCATAACTTGTACTGCCCCATATTTTTCCCGAACTATTGTTTGTTTCCAAATGCTATTTTTTTACCACCAATTATCCTTCGATCTGTACGGTTTCAAAAATCTTATCCCTGCCTCGGCTATGATGACTCTGAGTACTACTACTACTAGATACTATCAGTCTGTCTGTACTGTAGTAGCTAGTCTTTCCCAGTTGGCCAGTGCCACTCTTTGTGAAAGGTTGTAATATAAAACTCATATTCACCAGTAGCTCGAGCCATTGAGTCCAATCCGTTGGGTCGTTGTCTTGTACTACTTTTACTCTTATAGATCTTGATGCTTGGAAAATTCACAGCAACAGCCCTACCAGATTTATTACTATTTTGATATGATACCCTATAGGACATACTACTGTTGTAGGGATCTTGCACATACACAGACATTTGCACCAGAAAATAGGATGTTGGTGATGGTATGTTGGACCTTCCTTGCACACCTCCATCAGAAATTCCGCACCCACCACAATTCCACTGCTTGACTATAGTACTGTCTTGTCATAACTATTAGGTCTCGGAACCCTCCCCCTAAGATACCCAACAAGTAGACAACCCAGAACATAACACACCCAACCTCTCAGTCGTGGAAGCAATTCACATGCACACCCTTACTTTAATTTGCTCACTCGTGTAAGTTAGTCCACACCAAATACCTCCAAGTCTATGTAAGTTCAAAATGTTTATTTCAATTTGAGAAGGTCTGTACACTGTTTTCTTATAAATGCAGCACCAACCGGAAAATCAATAACATTAAAACAATATACATTGTTACACTTATACAGTTGGGAATTAAATCATGATAACTGAACAGTGGTGGAAGGCAGCACCACCATCCCATAGCAATTTAGTTTATGTAAATTCATAAATAAAGATGTGAGTGAAGGGACCCCTCACCTTAGAAGAACCTAGTACTGGTAGTTGTTGCATCATTCAGAAGCTCTGGTTCGTAGAAGGGAATCTCGCGTATGTAATGCGAAAAATGAAATGGTGTGCGTTAGTATATTGCAACTTGCAAGCATTTCTCAGCCGTGCCAAAAAGTGTAGCATTTATGGATAAGCAATATGGACTAACAGTAACAGTAGTACACCAGTACTTCCTAAAAAAGTGGCTTGTTAATGTTTGTTGACCGCTTGTACGCAGCGCGTAGACTAGACAGTAGCAGTGTGAGGCAGGTCATGTGGGCTCAAAGGTGTCTTAAGCTGCAAGGTAAAGGTAACGTCACATGTGCAAAAATAAAAGACACAAAGGTAAAATGGTAGCATGGCTAGGGCTAATTAAGCAAAGGCTACAATGATCATATATAACTATTAGTGTCTACTCTACTACTACCTGATTTGTACTAGTGATGTATGTTAGTATTAACACATTTTTCAACCTTGCTACTGATCAATAGGGGGGAGGTGTATATGACGCCTAATAAATGTGTAATGTTTTCTAGGCGCACTACCAACCACCATTGCCAGGGCCAGCGAAGGCGACGCGGAGGGCGAGGATGCAGCAGTTGCTGCAGATAGCAACGGAGCGGTAGGGGGAGTGGCAGCACCAGTGGCAGGCGGTGGTAAGTTAGATTCATAATCCTTAACTATTGTTGAACTTGACAGTACACTCACTGCAAGGGTGTACTGTATGTATATGTATACTGTACTGTTGAGACTTAGGGCCCCATTAGGATGGCGGGCGTATTGCCCCCGCTGGGCCAGCGGTATTGAAGTACTGGGTTTTTAAAACCCAGCGGTGCAGGGGAACACACCCTAAGACTTCGAGTTCTTCCTGTTTCAGACCCACAGAAACACAGAGTCTTCTTGGTGAAGTCAAAGATCCATTTATTGGCTGCAGACCAATTACAGGTGTCCGAGAAGTACAACACAATGTATGTTCTCAGGAGACTGCTTCAACTTACAGAAACGGCCTTCTCCTTATATACAAAATATCATGCTTCAGGCACACATTCCTCGTTTTACGATATGGTCATTCATATGTATTCATTACAAACGAAAAGGCAGAGTCATGATGACCATCCCACATTCCAGTTTAGCCAGCCCACAATGATTTACCCAGCGAGGCTCAGATCCCACATCAGATATCCACAGACCCCAATAAACACGGGCACCTCCTGTTTGTAAAACAAGCCATAAAGCAGGAAGAGTCAGGTGTGAAAGAGATTAGCCGGAGGCTTGTGTGGGATGAAAAGGCTTTATGGTGTGTCAAACCCTGATGCTAATCACAGGTGGCCGTAGGACGGGGAGCTCGTGGGACCGGACTGACCTGGGGCAGCGGAGCCAAGTCGCATAGGTCATAGAGAAGTCAAATGGAAGGCGCATGTGTTCTGAAGGCCTGTACTTGTCCTTAATGTGTAGCCTATGTGAGGGCAACCATAAGATGGCCACCGCTCCAAGATGGAACCCACGAAGTCAATGTGCAATATCGTATACACAGTGCATTTATCGATAAAACGTTATACAAAGCACTTGTACATACCGTATTGGCCATTCGTGGTTCGCCAATACCGGAATAGGCAGGGTAGGGCCCTGCCTCCTACGCGGTCCCAAATTTCAAAGTACAACAGACCCTCCTTTTGCCCTTATATAGGCAATAACTATACTCATTTCAATCCGAGTCCAGGTCTATATTCATAAAGTCATGGAGATGTTGCTGTAGCATCATCCTATTACTTAGCTCGTCCCTCGATACAGGTTTCCTTACACATAATGTAGCACAGAGGCCACATATCGCAGGAGCGCACTGTATACACAGACAGAACAGGAAAAGGATGGCTAAGATTGTTCCAATGACCATCAGAATCTTCCAACCCCAGGCAGATATCAGTTCCCAGAACCACCCCATCAGTGACCAATCTCCTTTATCCACGTGTATAGATTCGGATATTTTATGCAGTTTGGAGATGGCTTGATAAACTGTTGGAGCGTTATCTGGTATGAAAATGCAACAGCTAGATTGGATGACCTTACATACCCCACCGCGGTCTGCAAGTATGACGTCTAGAACCATACGGTTCTGCAAAGTCATGAGGCGATCCGCTTGGAGCTCAGCTGTCAAATTACCAAGGGCACCAGCCGTAACATTAACAGTGGATTCAACCACACGAGTCAGTTGTCTCAGGTTCCTACTATTGACCATCGGTCCCCATAACGGCAGGAAACCCAAAAAGAAGTCTCCTGCTTCCTGACCGGCAGTATCCTCCTTACTAACCACGCCTCCCACAACTCTGGTCTTGTGATAATCAGAGGCAGCGGTAAATGTTGGCGGTAGCAAGTTTGCAATATAACATGTGCCCGAGAAATCAGGGGGCAACCATGTATATGCTCGGTCATTACAGACAAAATATGTACCCTTGGCAGCCAAAAACGCAGGGGAAAACTGTGATGGAAAAGTGTACGTTTCAGTACAGTAACTTTTCCCCAGTTGAGCTCTTGGATTCTGACCATTACCTTGTAAACAGAACCGACCTATGTGGGGTACGACCCAAATTGGGGATGAGGTTTTTCGCTGCCTTTCACCCAGACTAATGCTATACCCCGTCGCGTTCCAACCTACATAAGCTCGCAATTCATCCTTGGGAATAGATGAGTAAGCGTCGATATCTCTGCTCATATCGGCAACTCCTTTCATTAAGGCTTTATTGTTTGTGCTAGGTCTGATGGAACGCGGTTGTCGCGGGGAGTAGGCATCTAGTGCAAAGAGAAACATGGTCTGGAATGCCCATGACGATCCATTGTAGCTAAACGGCAGCACTAGATAAGAAATACCCTTGTTAATGGTATGTGGCATTAAACCACACACCCAACAATTGGTTGTATTCATGACTAGTTGGTGCTGGTGCAGGAGTTGAATGAATGAGTTGTTTACAAACTCGGAACGTCTAGCTTGTTCGTGTTCAGGCAGAGGGTGAAAAGAGTGCAAGGAGGCAGTAGGAGGAGGTATAGGCTGTACAGTGGGTGCAAATGGTACTTGAGAGGAGAAGAATACATAACCTACAGTAAACACCATCATACTACATAGTATAAACAGACATAATAATACAAAACGTTTGCTCTTCATTATTTTACATATCTTCGTTTTAAAGTTCATTTCCTCAGCGGGTCTCTCCATCTTGAAAAACTCCATCCTCTAATCGTGCCGCTCGCGGCGGGTGAGTATCTTCTGCTAAGGAGTACGCCTGTCGGTCCAGGGAATGCCCTAGACCAACCAGAACCGTTGACCTAACGTCTTCGGCCCGTACCCCAAAGTCTTGGCACCGCGACCCTGCGGCTGAACCCGGATGGTGGTTCGAAAAACAAAAAATCAAAAAGTTCTTCAGATGGGAGAGCTATAATATCAAAAAATAGTAAGGGAAAGGAATTTTTATTTGTCCATAGGCCTTGGTCTCAAGTTATATCGGTTTCTGCCAGGTACTGTCTGGTCCTGAAACAAGAGTTCAGGCTCTGTGTTGTCCAATCGAATTGACGGTGGCACAGCTTCCTGTAAAATATCGTCACTCTCTTGTTCTGAAGTTGTGCCTCTTGCACGTGCATCACTAAATGGTACAAAACAAGGTACAGTGTCAGTTTCAGAGTCAGCGATACCCTCCTGGACCCACCGGTCAGATGGTAGGGGCAAAGGGATCCGTTTGCAGTGGGCGCCGTGAATCCAATTCTTTTTCCCTTTCACTCGAACCGCTGATCTTGTCGATAGAATTACGAGGTGAGGGCCGATCCAACGGGGCTCATCATTGTTCTTTCGCTGAAAGTTCTTCACGAGTACCCACGTGCCAGGGTCGATATGGTGTCCTGGAGCTTCAGAGGCCTGGGGGAGAGTATCGTGCACCTGTTGGTGTAAAACACGCAATTTAGCCGTCAATTCATACAGATAGTCAAGCAGTACTGGATGTTCGATTTCGCTGAATTTTGTCGGTCTTGGCACACCCCATACATTGGCCGGGCGGCCAAAAACCACTTCATATGGACTAAGTCCCACTCGTGAATGCACAGTCATTCTCGTGGATAGGAGTGCTAAAGGCAGAGCGTCAGGCCATTTAAGACCGGAGCTCGCCTGGATTTTGGCCAGTTTTAGCTTCAGAGTGCCATTGTAGCACTCTACTAATCCAGCTGATTGGGGGTGATTTGCAGCGTGGAATTTCTGCTTTATCCCTAACCCCTCACACACATTCTTCATCACTCGACCCACAAATTCACTCCCATTATCACTCCACACCATTCTTGGCATTCCAAACCTAGGGAAAAATTATTTCACAAGGGCTTTGGCTGTGGATAAAGCAGTGTTGTCTTTTAGGGGATATGCTTCTATCCATTTTGAAAAAGCGCAAACAACAACCAGTACATATTTCAAGTTGTTGCACCTTTCCATATGGATAAAATCTAGCTGCAAAACCTCAAATGGATATGATGGAGGCGCAAAATGACCAGCTGGAGTTGGGGTTCCCCTACCAGGGTTGTATTTCAAACATACCATACAATTCTTGACCACATTCTCTGCACACTTGGGAATTCCAGCGTTCTGCCATACTGGGGCCAACAACTTACAGATTCCTTTCACACTGATATGTGCCATTCCATGTGCCATAGTAACCACTGGAAGCACATATGCATCAGGTAGCAACCATCGCCGATGTTCTGACAAATCAACCCAACAACCATTCTCATCCAATTTACCCGTACTTTCTCTCCACTTGCTCAACTCTTTCTCTGTGGCTTCAGCTTGAAGGGACTTCACACTCTCTATCGTGTCTTCACACATTCCAACATCACCAACCCATCTTGCAGGGCCTGCAACATACATTCGAGTCTTCACATCTTTTGCTGTTTCTTTCGCGATTTCGTCAGCAAATGCATTACCACGACCAACATCATCAGTGACTTTCTTGTGCGCACTGCATTTCATAATCGCAACTTGTAACGGTAAGGTCAACGACTCAAGGAGATCATTCACCAACTGACCATTCTGAATCTTAGTTCCATGCGAAGTCAGGAACCCACGTTCCTTCCACAATGGCCCAAAACTATGGGCCACACCAAAGGCGTACTGGCTGTCAGTATATATGTTCACTTTCAATCCTTCAGACAACACGCATGCTCTTGTAAGGGCAATTAATTCTGCTGCTTGAGCCGAATTATGTGGCACACGTGCAGTTTCAACAATCGTGTGCAAAGTCGTGATAGCATATGCAGCAGTCGTATCACCATTCGGAAGCTTGAAGCACGAACCATCCACCCATAAGGTACCATCACACTCAGTCAGGGGAGTATCTTTAAGATCCACTCTCCCTTTTGTCTCTTCTTCTGTTCTGAACAGACAATCATGCTGCTCAATCTCATCTAGGTCTGCTGGAATCGGCAATAATGTAGCTGGATTCAACGTGTTGCATCTTTTTATGTGTATATGGTTTGCTAACAGTGTCAATTCATATCCTGACAATCGAGCACTAGTTAAGTGCTGTGTCTTGGTCCGGTTTAACAATGTGTCCACAGCATGTGGAACCATAACAATCAATGTGTTATCCATTACAAATCCAGCAGACTGTCGAATAGACATAGCTGCTGCGGCTGTGGCTCTCAAACAACTTGGCAATGCCCTCGCTACCGGGTCCAAGGTTGATGAAAAATATGCGCATGGACGCGGTCTGTCGCCAAAAGGCTGTGTTAGCACTGATAATGCGCAACCGTCTTTTTCATAAACATACAATGTAAAAGGCTTGCTGTAGTCAGGGGTACCCAACACAGGAGCTGAACATAATGCGTTACGCAATTCCCAAAAACTTTTCTGACACTCCTCAGACCATGGGACAGGATTCGGTGTATTTTTACATGTTAATGCTAACAAAGGTTTTGCCAGCAAGGAAAAATTTGGTATCCAGTGCCTACAGTATGAAGTAATGCCCAAGAAAGCACGCACTTCTCTCTGTGTTCTTGGCACACTCAATTGTGCAACGGCTTGAATTCTCTCTGGGGTCAGTTTCCTTCCCTCCTTCGATAAGAGATGACCTAAGTAGGTCACGTCTTTTCGACAATATTGCAGTTTGGAGAGTGACACTTTATGATGAGAGGCAGACAAATGACGCAACAATGACAATGTAGCTTCTTTACAAATCTTTTCAGTATCCGCGGCGATTAGTAAATCATCAACGTACTGAATGAGAGTAGCACCACTAGGTAAAACGAGTGCGTCGAGCTGTGCTTTTAAAGCTTGACTGTATATTGATGGACTTTCACAGTAGCCCTGTGGAGCGCGTTTAAAGCGGAAGCTTCGACCTCCTAAACTGAAGCCAAAAATGTCCCTGCTCTCTTCTGCAATTGGGATGCTAAAGAAGGCATTCTTTAAATCGATCACTAAGAACCATGCAGCGGAGGCTGGAATAATAGTTAACAAGGCAGTTATATCAGGGACAACTGGAAACTGTGGCACAACAATCTTATTAACCTCTCTAAGATCAATCACAAATCTGTAAACAGGTGGCTGTGAAGGGTCCGTACGTTTTAAAACAGGTAAAACAGGACTATTGCAAACGTTGCCACTTGTCTCTTCAATTACACCCTTTTTAATCAAATCACTGACAACGCTTTCTGACCTTCATTGGAGATCTTGTACTGGGGAATGCGTGGCAATCTGACATTGGCTTTTAAAGTGACCACATACGGCGGTATTTCCAAGAGACCCACGTCATTGGGACCAGTAGCCCAAAGGACATCCGGAAGGGATGACAATTCAGGTGGTATTGCATTCTTTGACAAATACATTGGGGAAATCACTTCTTTACCTAATGTAAGTTGTACTCCTGAGGGAGAACAATATAGCGTTGCATGCAATCTTTTTAACAAATCCAACCCTAACAGATTTTCACCACAACCTGTCGTTAGGATGAGGGGTGCTTTTAGCTCACAAGATCCAACAGAAAGTGGCATAGGACTAGAAATCGGGTTCCTAAACTGGGGCGCCAGAAAAACTTACTGAAACATTCATTTCGCCAGACAAAGGCGCGCCAGGGAGTTTTGAATGCATAATTGAACTCTTTGCAGCACCAGTGTCCAGCAGAAAGGGCTCTGTTACACCCGCTGTAGTCACCTTAACATACGGTCCACTCTGATCCACTGGTACTGAAACAACTCCCTCTCTCTGTCTATGGCTGTCCTAGTAATCATTACCTTCCCCATTGTCGTCTTCTGCATAATAATCATTATTATAGTACTGAGCTGTATTACCAGTAGCATTAGCTTGCTGATCAAAGCTATTTATCGTATTTTGAGGCGGAAGAGGACGCACGTTCTGGGGAACATTTCCACGCCCTCTGCCTCTAGGAGCTTGCTGACCACCTCTACCTCTTGCGCCATACACATTATTAGTACGCTGCAACAATTTAGGACAACTATACTTAAAATGACCTTCCTCTCTACAATATGAACATTGATTGGGACCTACAGGGATACGTGGTTGATAATACCCATTCATTTGCTGGTTATTCTGAAACTGTTGGGGTTGCTGATAGATACCTTGGGTTTGCCTATAATTATTCTGACCTCCACGTGGTGGATAAGCCTGCTGTAAAAGGACCTTCGTTTTCAGTTCTTTCGTTTTCTTGTCTATTCTATCCTTCTCGTCTTTATCCCTATTTTCGTAATACTGTGCAGTAGCCAGTATTTGCGCCGAAGAGGAAACAGCCCAAGAACTCTCTGAATCTTTTAATTTTTTACACAACTCGGGGAGTAGATTCTGCACAAATTTATCAACAAATAACCGTTGGCCACCTTCAGTACTCATGTCTTGACCACTGTGGTCGATAAACGTTTCTTCAAACCTTGTAAAGAAATCAGACACCGTCTCATCTTTTTTCTGCTTGCATGCGGATAGTTTATCCCAATTCACGCGCATCGCGGGCATTATAGTTTTCATGTAGGTAATAATTCTACCAGGGAGGTCTGCTACGAGGGGCTCAGGTTTTGCACCACCAACTTGTCTAGTGTCTGCGGCAATGATATTAGCCCATGTGCCCCCTAGTTCTGCAGCATGATCCGTATTACGAATGGATCCTCATAAAGGCTGTGGAACAACATTCCCGAACAACATATCTATATCAGCTAGATTCATAACACACGATTCTGCAGTTTGTGATAACTCCTTATAATATCCTGTAGGGTTTTTACGGGGGTCAGGCAATGTCTGTTTAAGCGCTAACACCTCAGAACGCTTCCATGGGACATGTACCCAAACACGCTGGAAATGAGCTGGAACAGGTGGATTAACATTTGCATCAGCAGGTCTCCAAACTGGAGGAACCTCACACATTGGATATTGGCGCGCTTTTACCTTTTTCCCCACAGGGAATTCCTGTTCGAACAATGATTGTTGACAATCATCGTTCCTGAAGGACAGTAAAGTCGCAACTGCTTTATCTACATCGGGACCCACAATTGTACCTGTTCCAAAATCAAACCGCACTCGACACAACTCCTGCGGGTTTGAGTTTGAACCATGATCCTCCAATTCCTCACAGAGGAATTCACACATTTTGTCAAACACATACCTCTGTTTCGGGGCATCCCATTGGTGAAAAACGTCGCAGAAAAGACTTTCGGACCACGTCGACATGCAGGGGTCGATGAAGTGGCGGCCTTCCTCCGGAATTTCCACACGAAGTTCCTCACGAACCTCTGGCTTGGACCGGTACCACTGAAATCGCCCCAAGTTGGGCGCCAACTGAAGTACTGGGTTTTTAAAACCCAGCGGTGCAGGGGAACACACCCTAAGACTTCGAGTTCTTCCTGTTTCAGACCCACAGAAACACAGAGTCTTCTTGGTGAAGTCAAAGATCCATTTATTGGCTGCAGACCAATTACAGGTGTCCGAGAAGTACAACACAATGTATGTTCTCAGGAGACTGCTTCAACTTACAGAAACGGCCTTCTCCTTATATACAAAATATCATGCTTCAGGCACACATTCCTCGTTTTACGATATGGTCATTCATATGTATTCATTACAAACGAAAAGGCAGAGTCATGATGACCAGCCCACATTCCAGTTTAGCCAGCCCACAATGATTTACCTAGCGATGCTCAGATCCCACATCAGATATCCACAGACCCCAATAAACACGGGCACCTCCTGTTTGTAAAACAAGCCATAAAGCAGGAAGAGTCAGGTGTGAAAGAGATTAGCCGGAGACTTGTGTGGGATGAAAAGGCTTTATGGTGTGTCAAACCCTGATGCTAATCACAGGTGGCCGTAGGACGGGGAGCTCGTGGGACCGGACTGACCTGGGGCAGCGGAGCCAAGTCGCATAGGTCATAGAGAAGTCAAATGGAAGGCGCATGTGTTCTGAAGGCCTGTACTTGTCCTTAATGTGTAGTCTATGTGAGGGCAACCATAAGATGGCCACCGCTCCAAGATGGAACCCACGAAGTCAATGTGCAATATCGTATACACAGTGCATTTATCGACACAATGTTATACAAAGCACTTGTACATACCGTATTGGCCATTCGCGGTTCGCCAATACCAGAATAGGCAGGGTAGGGCCCTGCCTCCTACGCGGTCCCAAATTTCAAAGTACCACAGAATTCACCGCCGACACCACAGGGGCAAACCTCCCGCCATCCCTGTAGAAAAGAGTCAGACCCCCCCATACGTCGACCAGGCGGAAATGGGTTCAATATGGCGGTGGTGTCTCTCTGAACACACCGCCAGCCATATAATCTGCATTGTGAAATGCCTTTGCGTGGCGGCATTGCCGTCCGCCACGGAAAGGCATGCAGACATTGCAGAGTATGCTTGGGGGCCCCCATGGAGGGTACCTACCTATGCTATGGTATGCCCCTGCCTTTCAAAGCAAAACGTGACAGGCTCCGTGCGGGGCCCATCATGTTGTGCTTGGAAAAGCAGCACAACATGTATTTTTAGCATTGCTTTCGGCACCGCCAACCAGAATGTAAAAAAAACAGGATGCGCCCGCCACTGTGCCGGGCGCATCATCCTAATTAATTGTCCCCACGGGACCCCCACCCTTTTTAGCGTGAGGATGGCGGGCAGATAAAGTCCGCCCGCCATCCGATGTCGTAAGTAAGTATGAGTTGTTGGGGACGTTTGAAGAGTGAACTAGAAGACTGGAATCCCTTTAATTTGCACAGGAGCGGGAGTATTGAGTAACCAATGGCCTCATCTATCTGATTTCAACTCCGCTTTGAAAGTTTTATGGAGAAGAGCACCTGGTGCACTGTTCAACTAAAAAGTGAAAGACGGGTGGAAGTAAGAAGGACGGGCGAGATTTAAAATGTTATGTACTACTGTGCTTTATAGTGCTACTCTACCATGCCACTATGTGTACAAATAATTAACTTGTCTTACTGTTTTTCTAAGAGTATATTTTACAATTGTCTTGTTTTTTTCTTTTTGATACACAGCTACTCCTAACCTAAACCACAAGGAGTTGGCCGCCAAGGCACGGCGCCGGAAGCTGGAGGCAATCCAGCGAGAATACCGGGGGCTGGTGGTCTTAGCCGAGGAGGAGGAGGAGGAGACTGCGGCTGCAATTGTTGAAGCCTCCTCCCGTGGCCCGGGCCCCAGCCACCGCCCTCTAGCGGTACGGCGCCACCGTCTGGCGGCTGCCCGCCGCTACCGTTCCATCTCCGGTGTCCCCCCCACTGTGGCTGCAACTGCCGCACCCTTAGACGCCGCGTCGCCCGTTTAGAGGGCGAGATGCGCCAGATGCGTGTCCTCCTGGAGTCGCGCCCCACCACTTAGTCCCTGTCATCCTGTTCTGCCCCTTTTTTAATTCTTGTTTGGGTGGGTGGGTGGGAACTTGTTTGGGCGTTACGGACTTCTATGGACATTGGTTGGGGTTAGGGAGGGGGGTGGGTCAGCTTTCGTGGGTTTAGTTTATTTGTTAGGGTAAATTAAATATATTTTTCTATGTTACATGCAATGTTGTTAATGTTTTGTAGGTGGGGTAACTGTTTTACATCACACTGTTTCCTTGCTGGTTCATGGCCGCCCATAGCCTGTGTTTGATTTCAATAATTGGCTGACTGTATAAGACACAGATAGATGCGACACACCTCACTCATTGACTGGTCCTTCTAGTACTTTCAGTCTGTCCTCTAGTCTATGCATTCTTTGTACTGGTGTGTGAAAATGAAATCATTGACAACATGTCCATTATTAATTCTGCCTCCCCCAAACTTGTCTCTTACCGGTGCTTGATGTTTATGTCCAACTGTGGCACAGCACTGGCTGTATGGTGAAGATGGTTTCCTTTTTCATACATGCCATGATTGGGGTGGTGGTGGTGGTAGCAGCATAGTAGTAGTAGTAGACACTGACAGGGCGGCAGCATTTGCAAAAAAAGAGAAGGAGACAGTCAATCGCTTTTGAGAGACTGTTAGGAGTAGTTGAATGAAGTACAGTACAGAACTTACCGAGCAACAATAATATGCTCAAATATTTGACAAAAAAACAGAATGGTGGTTAGGAGGATAGCCTACTAGACAGCGTTACAAACTATAGTTGTGTCGAGTCACTTGACTAGGCCTACAGCCTAACAGTTAGTGCTGTATATGAGGAATGACAAGAAACAAATCCAATCAATGCCGGCAATTCATGCTGAGGTATATGTTCCTTTGTTAAAGAAAATAACCTCTGAAATATCCTACTCATGGGTGGCCAAGCAGAAGAAGATCATCGCTCTGCCTTGAAATTGAAGTAGTGTTGCTTTCACCACATCCGCCCCAGCAAGTGTGTGATCAAGTATTGGTGTACATTTAATTTAGTTACACCTCGACAATAAGTCACACAGCCCGGGGGAAGAGGGTTAGGGTTTGTTGAATGGATGGGAAGGGGGTTTTTGGGAAAGGTTTGACATAGAAAAACAGTATGCATACATAGACAAACAAACGACAATCATTGAAGACTACCATATCCATATGTTAAGGGAGAATAAGGCAATGCATGCGTGATGATGAGAGACCCGTATTACATACACTTCTAGTTCTTGTTCTGTTGTTCCGGCCTTAATACTTTAACAGATAGCAAATAGAAATTGTAAATATTGGTAGGGAAGAATCGTAAACACAGAGCAAACCTAATGATGATTGATAATAACAACTCCAAGAACACACTGTTGTAAAGATTGTATACAAGATATTAATCAAATTATTTAAAAGAAGATAAAAGTGGATACTGTTACTGTCTTATCCTGGTCAAAAATGTGGACTGGATTTTTGCATCTCGGCATTCCTCTTGCTCCTCTCGTCCATCAATCTTGGGTGTGTCGCCTCGCCACTCGCCACTGCCCGGCTGGAAATAAAAAGGTGATTGATTGGTAAGGTAATTAATATGCATTGTAATGTTTTACAAAGTTTCGGGCAAGTCCCGGCATGCAATTGTAGATTGAAAACCAAAGGGGATATTGAGAAAGAAAGTTAAAACAAATGCACAAGTGATGGTGTAGTGCAACAAGAACACTTTCCGAGGTGGCATCTATGCATCATCGCTACTCTAGTCTGTTTCCAGCATTGACCTTCAACAGTAACAGGAGAGAGCAGGCCCACAGTGCTTAGCATTAGCACATCCTACGTTAACACTTAAAATTCTTTTTTTTTTCTCTCAAAGAGTTGGACAAACGCAAAGCACATTATCCATTCCAAACATAGCATTTTACAGTTTAAGTTAGTAAAATCAATGCACTGCAGTCATCCCACCGCTAGACTCTATTCAACTTCTACACAGACATTTGGGTCTGCTGTGGTTGTTGTTGTTGAAGTGTTTACCTTTTGGCTTTTCCGTTTTATGACACTCATGATGAAACGTCCTCCTGAGTCCTGACTTAATCATCATCATCTCTGATACTTTTACTGACTGACTGTAAAGATCGGCCTGCAGTATAAGTAAAAATTTTATGACACAACAAGAGTAGAAATATAAATATTACTGGCTTGAGTCATTCTTTATTGTGTACAGATAGATAGATTACTAGTACACTTTGATATCACTTTGTCCACAACAAACAAACAACGCAAACACAAACACCAATAGCTTAGAGTCAGGTGTCCAATGCATGCCATTAATTGTCATCATTACCTGTTCCTTCTCATCTTAAGTTAACGGGCCGTCTATTTCGCCATCATCATGATGGACGGTGCTGTTGTGTCAATCATACTCATTGCACAGATTGAGTGAGTCCCCTTCCTGTATTGAATTAAAAGCAATGGGTCACCAAGCTGCAGAAGTACCAATTTCTTATTTGCAAGAAGGGGGAAATTAGTGTGTTCTGCAGAAAGTTGATTAGTGGCAGTGCACAATTACATAAATTCAGGAACAACAAACACAACAAAATCTAAATCATTCAGTCTGCGACTCTGCGTCCAATGCATGGCATCAATCATTACCTGTTCCATCTTATTTTCAGTTAATGGCCAGTCTCTCGCGGCTCTGAAAGGAGGATAGCTATAGTAGTCATCAGATTCATGGTCCACTTCTTTTGGAAGGACTAGGAAAGTTTGAATTTGTTGTTACCATCATCCAATCATCATTCATGAGGGAAATGGAATTGAGCAGGCGATTCAGTATGATGGAGCGGAGGAGCTGGATTCGGAGGACTGTACTGTCAAATAGCAGACACCTGAAACTTGTATATTAAATTAGAAGACGGTGGTAATGGGTTTGTTGTGATTCACAAGTTTATAACCGGAACGACAGACACATAAACAAAGGGGGGAAAAAAGGGAGGAAGACAGTAAGTGCGAGCCTAATTGTCAGGGAAGTATAGCTCGTCCTCAAACTCTGGGGGTTCAGCCAGTAGTAGGTAATCATCTGACACAATACTTCCGTCACCTGAGCCGCTGTCCTCATCTTCCTCCGTTGATTCATGTATTGTGTAATTCGGTGGTATGAAGTGCTGATTCATTTTGATCATTGTTAACCTCTCCACGTTTTTTGGAGATAGACTGGTCCTTCTCAATGTTACAATGGAACCAGCAGCACTGAAAACACGTTCGGAAGAGACACTTGCGACAGGGCAAGCCAGATAGCTTATCGCCAGCCTCTGAGCTGTGGCCATTCAGACCTTTTCCTATACCAATACTGCAATGGGTTTTGATCAACGTACACCTCTGTTGGGTCGTCCAGATAGGCCTGGACCATCCGCTCAATGTTCAGGGTTGCTGCTGGTAAGCTTTTGTGCTGTTTTTTCTGTGCATCAGCACTGTGCTTACAATAGCCCATCTTTACATACCAATCCTGTAATGATAATGATTGTACTCGGCCTAATGATCCAGTTATTGTTTCTGTAGTCGATAGTGATGGTGAGTGTTGTGATTGTGAGCCAACCGCACTGCCCTCAGCCGACGAAGTTGCACTTGATTCTGCATGGCCTGCTTCAGTATCAGTACTTGTTGTGGGTTGATCTTGCGGGCTTTCGTTTTCCAACTTACTGGCTGCTTCAGCTATACAACTTTTGTAGCGGGCAACATCATTGTTGGAAAAAGCAAGGAATGTCTTCAGTAGTCCCAATTTTGCACGTGGATCCAGAATTTTGGCACAAATGTAATGTTCTTGTGACAATATTTTATTTTGTAACCTTACATTTTCAGTTAAGCGCCGGGATAAGCTCTCCACCAAGTCACGGGCTTGCCTTCTGTCCTCTACACCTTTGTATGATTCAGACATATTATTCAGCTCATACTCTAGCATTTGCAATAATGGGATAGCTTGGCCCATTGTACAGTCCTCCTTGCTGACTTCACGTGTGAAGACCTCAAAAGGAGAAAGCATCTCAGTTAGGCATTTAATTAGGCTCTATTGCTCCATGTCAAGGATCATGCCTTTAACAGTAGCACTAGCATCCCCTCTTCTTTTCCAGACATATTCATGGAGTGACATGTGCTGTTCGTACAGACGATCAAGCATGTAATACATTGAGTTCCAACGTGTTGCCACCTCCTGGATGAGTGCCTTGACTGGCATCCTAAATTCACGTTGGATGATCCTCAGCTGCTTCCGAGCTTTAAAAGAATGGCTGAAATGAGTGCATATTCTTCGGCAGATGGTCAGTAAATTGCTGACTATGGGTTCTTTTTTCAGAACGTCTTGAACTATAATGTTTATGCAGTGCGCCAAACACGGAACCTTGAAATAGGAACCAAGTTCCATGGCCTTAAGTACATTACTGCCATTGTCTGTGGCAACAAAACCAATACGAAGCCCTCTGGGCCGCAGCCATTCCAAAACCTTGGTGCGAAACTCGTGTAAAATGTTTTCAGCCGTATGAGATTTCTCCATGGCGAACATGGCTACAGTTGCATGTTTCCGAGTACCTTCAAAAATCGCAGCTGTGTCAACAACACCTCGTGCAGATAGTTTATCTTTAACCCCCACAAAAGAGATCCAGTGTGCAGTGATGCACATGTAATCTGTGGCTTGGCAACTGCTCCACATGTCTGTTGTCAGATGGATATTGTGCACAGCACTCTTCTGCAAAGCTTGTCCAACCAATTCCAGCACATCATGATGTAGTGCCGGAACAGCAATTCTTGCGAAATAGGACCGGCTGGGAACTTTCCATTTCGGGCAGATGGCAGACACAAATTCAAGGAAACCCACCCCTTCCACAAATGAAAAAGGAAGAAGGTCCAGCGCTAACATTTTAGCCAGCTTCGCATTGTACAATCGTGCCGTTGGGTGGTTGCGTTGGAACTGCCCCTCCAACCTAAACATGCTCTCAATGGTAGGCTGGCTTACTTTCCTTAGTGGTGCTGTTTTCATTAACCCACTACGGCTCAACGACACAGATTGTCTCATTGAGGTACTCGCCGGTCGCCTTGGTGTCTTACACAGACTCTGAGGACGGCTCTTACTGCGGTGCCACTCTGATGTTACTGAGGAGGATGTGGGCGTTACCACCACTGCACTACTAGGGACAGGGCTAGAAATGCCTCCCTCTTCTTCACCTGCCACCGCAATAATATCGCTCTCTGATTCATCCTGACCAACTTCAATGGGTTGACTTTTTCTACTTTCTTTTAACTTAAGTAGGTGATCCTCCCACACGATAGTGTGGTGTATTCTGAGATGACTTGCTTGTCCTCCGGTACCATAATTTGTACCAAGCTTACCACGCCAAACACCTTGCCGACAAATTGAGCATATAGCAACGTTCTCCTCCTTGGCGCTAACAGAAAAGAAGTCCCAAACTGGGGAGGAGAACTTTCTGGCACTGCTGGATGTGCCACTTTCAACACCAGATGAACTTGAGGGGGTGTTTGAAAATGTGTGACCCTGTGCACCTACACTGTGACTTTTACTACCACTACCTACTGAGATTGTTGAGCTGGATGTAGGTCCCTGCCGGGCCTTGGAAAATATGGCAGCTGGAGGTAGTGGTTGTGTAACCTGTGTTGGTGAGATTCGTGCTACATCCCGCTCAGTAGCAGCCTTTCTGGATAGGGTGAGAATGTTGATCTCCAATCCCTTTGGGGCGGGAGTAATGTGCGTAATGACTGGCTCGTCTTCATCAACATCATCACCCCCCTCTTCTACATCTACCTCCATAAATCTAAAATTTTCTGGAACCTTCCTTTTCAGAAGCATTGTCTTGTGGCGTATATCACTCTCAGACCGAGCTGGTGGGACCCAAGTGTCATCACGATCATCAGAAGCGGGGCTTGAAGAAGAAGATGATGGACTAAGCCTCCTTTTCCTTGCTGGTGGTCTGGAAGACAATAGATCTTCTGAAACAGTGGTTTGACTTTGCTCCACTTTGTCTGCAGGAAGCTCGATTTCCTGAAATGCCCCTACGTCAGGAGTAACAACTACTATGGTGGGCTGTTGCGGCAGCTGCTGCTGTTCTTGTTGCGGCAGCTGCTGCTGTTCTTGTTGCGGTGGCTGCTGCTGTTCATGTTGCGGCGGCTGCTGCTGTTCTTGTTGCGGCGGCTGCTGCTGTTCTTGTTGCGGCGGCTGCTGCTGTTCTTGTTGCGGCGGCTGCTGCTGTTCTTGTTCCGGCGGCTGCATACTGATCTGCTGAGTTTGCGTCTGCGTTGAACTTGATTGTGTACTACTTTGCGGTAATGACATTTCTTCAACATCGCTGCTCGTTAGTAGACTGGCTACCTCTACGACACTAAAGCCCTTGGGCCTAGGTTGGTGTGGTTGGACCGCTGTGCTGCTCCCAGGTTGGTTCCCGGACAACGCTGCTGCAGGCGTAACTTTTTTGGTGCCCAAAAAAACATTGGCCGGCACACCACCAGTCGTGGTTAATGGCACTTCCTTTTTCTGTTCCTTCTTCTCACCGGCAACTTTCTTGGTACTGGACCTGGTACCTTTCTTTGGGGCCATCTTCTTCAGATGTCAGGCAGGTTGCAGATGCACAACAAGTTCTGGTCACAAGTGGACGTGATGCGCAGCAGGACTTCTGTCTGGCTGGCAGTACAACGGGTAGCCGGGTGATGCTGATGACACCTCCTACTCTGTCTTTTGTGCACCTAAAAGCAAATAAGACAGGAGAATAACATTAGTGAAATGTTGCAATTATTGTTGTGGTTCAGTTACTTAGTACTGTACTAGTGCAAACAAAAGATAGTCTAGCCTTTTATGACTTTTTTTAAACTAGAGCTATGTTATACTACTATGTACAGCCACACACTACACTCTCAGGAAGGATAGGAAAGTTAATAATAACCACCAAAATAAAAATGTAATGAAAGTGGGTTGGACCATTAAATTATTTGAGCATCTCAGCATCCATGGAGCTGCTGCTGGCAAAGGGGATGGATGGATGGAAGCAGTAAGCCAAATAGCCAATAGGAAAACCATGCAGGCCTATGGCAAAAGCAGGACACTAATAACTCACAGTCCAAACACCAAAAAAGGCCACCACCCACATGGACACTCACAAATCACAAACAAGCCGGGGGCCTGGGATACACCAGGAGCTGACAAAAGGCCTATAAAAGCCAGGTAAAGGATGCATGCTAAAGCACACTGCTCTGCCTTTTTAATGCAACAAAATGGAAATACGAACATTCACAGGCCAAAAGGTCTGCAGGGTGCATGCATTGCACACCAGCACACCAGACACATACAACAAAAGCATGTCTTTAAGACAACCAACATCAGAAAGACCACCCCAAAAAACACACTTCCCCAACTCAATCCAATGCCATCCATGCCCTAAATGATGTCTAAATTCAAAAGATCACACAGAAAACACTTGATTAATAAAGCTGTGGCTACCTGCTCTGATCCTAGTGGATGAAAAAGCAGGCCTGTTGGCAGACAAGGCCAGGCAAGCTTGCAGGCCTAGGCTGCAAAATGGCCACCAGCCACATGGCCAGGCCCAACAACATCAGAAAGGCCACCCCAAAAAAAACACACTTCCCCAACTCAATCCAATGCCATCCATGCCCTAAATGATGTCTAAATTCAAAAGATCACATAGAAAACACTTGATCAATAAAGCTGTGGCTACCTGCTCTGATCCTAGTGGATGAAAAAGCAGGCCTGTTGGCAGACAAGGTCAGGCAAGCTTGCAGGCCTAGGCTTCAAAATGGCCACCAGCCACATGGCCAGGCCCAACAACATCACAAAGGCCACCCCCAAAAAACACACTTCCCCAACTCAATCCAATGCCATCCATGCCCTAAATGATGTCTAAATTCAACAGATCACACAGAAAACACTTGATCAATAAAGCTGTGGATACCTGCTCTGATCCTAGTGGATGAAAAAGCAGGCCTGTTGGCAGACAAGGTTAGGCAAGCTTGCAGGCCTAGGCTTCAAAATGGCCACCAGCCACATGGCCAGGCCCAACAACATCACAAAGGCCACCCCCAAAAAAACACACTTCCCCAACTCAATCCAATGCCATCCATGCCCTAAATGATGTCTAAATTCAACAGATCACATAGAAAACACTTGATCAATAAAGCTGTGGCTACCTGCTCTGATCCTAGTGGATGAAAAAGCAGGCCTGTTGGCAGACAAGGTCAGGCAAGCTTGCAGCCCTAGGCTTCAAAATGGACACCAGCCACATGGCCAGGCCCAACAACATCACAAAGGCCACCCCCAAAAACACACACTTCCCCAACTCAATCCAATGCCATCCATGCCCTAAATGATGTCTAAATTCAACAGATCACACAGAAAACACTTGATCAATAAAGCTGTGGCTACCTGCTCTGATCCTAGTGGATGAAAAAGCAGGCCTGTTGGCAGACAAGGTCAGGCAAGCTTGCAGGCCTAGGCTTCAAAATGGCCACCAGCCACATGGCCAGGCCCAACAACATTACAAAGGCCACCCCCAAAAAACACACTTCCCCAACTCAATCCATTGCCATCCATGCCCTAAATGATGTCTAAATTCAACAGATCACACAGAAAACACTTGATCAATAAAGCTGTGGCTACCTGCTCTGATCCTAGTGGATGAAAAAGCAGGCCTGTTGGCAGACAAGGCCAGGCAAGCTTGCAGGCCTAGGCTTCAAAATGGCCACCAGCCACATGGCCAGGCCCAACAACATCACAAAGGCCACCCCCTAAAAACACACTTCCCCAACTCAATCCAATGCCATCCATGCCCTAAATGATGTCTAAATTCAACAGATCACACAGAAAACACTTGATCAATAAAGCTGTGGCTACCTGCTCTGATCCTAGTGGATGAAAAAGCAGGCCTGTTGGCAGACACGGCCAGGCAAGCTTGCAGGCCTAGGCTTCAAAATGGCCACCAGCCACATGGCCAGGCCCAACAACATCACAAAGGCCAACCCCAAAAAGCACACTTCCCCAACTCAATCCAATGCCATCCATGCCCTAAATGTGCTTGAAAATGAAATACATTAAAAAAACAACAAAAGGAACAGTTGCTTCATCATGCACACACCCATGAGGCTATGCCCATGGCTAGCTCGGGCCTACTACTACTACCCACAAAATAAAAAAAATAAAAAAGGAATGATGATAATTAATTATCAAAAATAAATTGTAGTTACTTACAACAACTGCAATGCCCACAATCAAACAGACACAACAACCACTTACTTGTAAAATATCCTATTCCAAAAATCCTCAAATCCAATTGCAATGATGCAGCAGACAAAAAGAGTGGTCTTTCCAGCTCCAAATCTAAAGGCAGAATGAGCAGGAGATGGACAAAGCACTGGGAGGAACCTGCTGGACAGGAACAGGAAGTTGGAGATTCTGGGGCAGATTTATGTTGCCTGGCGCATCCCTGCAAATCAGCAAGGATGCGCCAGGAATGATGCGTCACGCAAGTTTACCCTTGCGCCACACATGATGCGCCGCATTTATAATGCGGCGCATCATGGCGCAGGAATAAACAGATGCGTGACGCATCCAATGGCGTAAGGTTGGCGCAGTGCTTCAGTTGCGTCGCAAGCGCGACGCAACTCCAGCACTGTTCCAACCAACCCTATCCCTAACATGGTGCGTCAAGCCTTACGCCTGCTTCAAGCAGGCGCAGGGTTTTGGCGCATCAGCGTTGGGAAAGTGACTCAGTCAAATCTTATAGATTTGACTGAGTCACTTTTCAGGGGCGTTCCTGCGACGGAACGCCCCCCCCTATGTCGACACGCCCACGTGAAACCTGACGCAGGTTTTACGTGGCGCAGGGCTTTACATCGTGACGCATCTCCATAGATGCGTCACGATGTAAATATGGCGCAACGTGGCGCAGGGTTTACACCGCCGCTGCGTCACAAATGTGACGCAACGGCGGCGTAAAAGTGGCGCATCTCCGACATAGATCTGCCCCTCTGTGTCACTTCCTCCCTCTCTCCACCTTTTAAAAAAAGGACTCCTTGCGCAAAAAAGGACAGCCAAATGTCAATGTAAGGAGTTGTTTTCATCCAAAATCAGCATTTGCAGAAGGTTTCATGCTGCTAGAGCTGATATTCCTCTCCAAATTGAAAATTTTACATGTTCGAGTTATCGAGCTTCACATTACTTCCGCCTTTTTTAGAGAGAGGCAGGGGGAGAGGCAGGGGGAGACAGAGATCACAGAGGACACAGAGAGTACAGTGGGAAGATATGAACCAGAGGATAACTCGCAGCATGGCCCGGGAAGGGGAACCGAGTACCAGCAGGGACCAAGCCTAGTTATGAATTTAAGTAATAAGATTCTGACACCTACACAAGAGAGGGTGCTATCAAGAGGCCTAGGATTCGTCCCTACCAACCAACCCGACAAATTTAAACTTAAGTGTGAATTAGCCGGGTTTTTTCGGAATATACGTTTAAGAGTATTTTTCGAAGGAAAAGAAGATTACGATCAGGGGGACGACACAGGTTTTAGGAATAAGTCAACATTCGTTCCTACCCTTAATCAGTTACCTCCAGAAGTGGGAGTTTTTGAACAGGCAGTACTCAGAGAAGTAGATCTCTTAACTACAACAAGAGTAAATAAACCATTCTTTAATTTATCCACGTTGGAGAACAAGGCCCTTAAAGAACTCAGGGACGATGGGTCAGTGGTTATAAAACCAGCCGACAAGGGCGGTGCGATAGTGATCCAAGATCGAGACACTTACAATGCTCAATGTCTTCTTTTGTTGAATGACAGAAGGAATTACACTATATTAGATAGGGATCCCACAGAAGAGTTAAGGATTCAAATCTCCTCGCTAACAGAGGAAGCATTGGCCAATGATTGGATTAGCCAAAAGGAGGCACTATTTTTGTGTAATCAGTATCCCACTGTACCTTATTTCTATACCTTACCTAAGGTACATAAACCTGCACGACCCCCACCGGGGCATCCTATCGTTTCTGGTGTGAACTCAATCCTGGAACCTCTATCCAAATTTTGCGATTTTTATCTTCGTCCTATTGTACAAAAGATGCCTGCGTACCTGAAAGATACTCGAGAGGTACTGAATCTCATCAAGAATTTGGAATTCGATAGAGACAGAGACCTGCTAATTGGGCTGGACATAGAATCCCTATATACAAACATCACCCAACGAGAGACCTTGAGGGTGATTGAAAATATCCTTTTTGCAGAGGACTGGGAATTCCAGACGCCAAGGGCATTCATACTCTGCCTCTTCGAATTAGCGCTAACCAAGAACTTCTTCAAATTTGATGATACATTTTATTTACAAACCCATGGTACATCCATGGGGAGCTCTTGCGCCCCAAGTCTGGCTTGCCTCTACGTCTCGAAGTTTGAGGAAGAAGTCATTTTTCAATCTACCAATCCCTTTCAGAACCATATAAGGGAGTGGCACAGATATATGGATGATGTCCTTATCATTTGGAGGGGAAATAGAGTTTCGGCTGAAACCTTCCTCACCTGGCTCAATCAAAGGAATCCGTTTCTCTTCTTTACTGGAATGATTACGAATGATACTCTTCCCTTTCTCGATCTGAATATCAAAGCAGAGGGAGGGACTTTGACCAGCAGTGTGTTCCATAAAGAAACTGATAGGAACAATCTATTATCATTCCTTAGCTTCCACCCTCGGTCCTTGAGGGAAAATCTACCCTACGGACAGTTTCTGCGTCTCCGCAGAAACTGTTCCCATGTGGCGGATTACAAAAAGGAAGCAGAGAATCTCAGTATAAAACTCAGGAATAGAGATTACCCTGAGATTGTAATCAAAAAAGCTCAAAAAAGAGCTAGGAATTGCAATAGGGATGTCCTATTAGAAACTAACACGAGAGAGACAATGGAAAGGAGTATATGTGTAACTACATATAACACAACATCTAACCATCTAAAGAAAATTATCCAGAAGAAATGGCAAATTTTGAATTCAAATGGGTTGAACCAACCGTCCCCTTGTTCTCTTTTAAGAAGAGTGCGAGTATTAAGGACATGATTGTGAACACGCGCCTGAGACCAGAGAGGGATGCTGTCAGTTTGCATAATCGCCATCAATTTTTACCACCAGTAGTTGGGCATTATGCTTGTGGCTACTGTAGAGCTTGTCCCGCCTCAATGAATGGGAAAAGTATTGACATCGGTTTAAATAGTCCCTGGGAATTAGGACAACACACTACATGTAACACAGAAAATGTGATTTACTTATTGAAATGCCCCTGTGAACTACTATACGTGGGCATGACAACTCGAAAAATAAAAACTCGCATCTTGGAACACATGAGCACCATACGCTGCGGCAAGACTAATACAAGACTCACTGCCCACTTCCTTGAAAAGAAACATAATGAGAAGGACCTCAGATGGGTAGTTGTGGATAAACCATTTATTCCACCAAACATAAGTGATATCTCGAGTTTCCTCCTAATGAGAGAACAAAGATGGGTGGAACGATTGAAAAGCAACACTACGGGATTAAATGATGGAATCCCCTGGTTCCAATTATATGGAATCATGAAACAATGAATTCGCAATAGACAGACACGCGATATTCCAAGATGGGTATTTATCCAGTGGTAGACGTGAGAGGGAGTAGTTTTCTCTGTCTTTTGAAATAACCCCCTGGTATATTATGTAAGCAAAACAATTCATCCTGCATACCAATATTTCTCACTTTCGAGCTGACAAAATATACTAGCTCGAGTACAACAAGACCACATTTTTAATTCACTGAGGCACTGTCCGTTGATTCAAGGAATTTAACAGTGGCCGCCATGATAGCTGTATTTGAATACACAGATCACAGTGAGGACCTATTTCGATTACTATGGAACAGAGAGCATTCTGAGTAGGTCGTGGACAGAGCTGGCAGTGATTTGCTCTGACGCGGATACCGGTTCCTTAAATATAGGCATTATGAGAGAGACCCGTATCGTCAGAGGACGGACGAGGGGAGACTGGAGACAGTGTCTCTTTGGAGTAGTAAGTGCCTACCGTCAGCTATGGCAGTAATAAGTCTTTGGAGGCTTGATAGTCCATTAGCCCCTCCCTTTTTTTCCCAGCACCACAATCGTGGGAAATTTGAGCTGGGGCGTAAGCGTAATTCAGTTTAGTTGCAGCCTAATAATGGCACATGTGTGCGAGGTGAAGAGAATTGAGTGGGATAACTATCCCGAGAGTATGGCTGCATTGATACTGATGTCCCGTTTTTTATTCAGAGTGTGACGACAAGAGCACCCCTCCCCCGCAGTCCCGGGTTCAGAATAGTACTCGTAGACTCTTGTAAGTACATTCATTTCATTGGGAGATGGGTACAATCGAACCATAGATTGATAAATAACATTTGACGTTTTTTCTCTCTGGGGTTCTAGAGAGAGCTATGGTTGTGCAATTTGCCGTTTTTATCGTAGAAGCACTGTAAATACACGTGTAGGTCCTTGATTAAGAATGTCTTGACACTTACACCATTGGTTTAGGGTTCCACGTGGTGTGTGATGTCCACTTGCACGGGTTTAGGGTTATGTTATAAGAGTAGGCTGCAATGAAAAATATTAATCACTTAAATAGACGCATGGGAAACTCAATAAGATTTAAAAATAATGAAAAGAACTACGAGACTGGAAATCACGATTCGTTTTTTCCTTCTTTTGTTTTTCTTGTTGTAGAATTGTATATCCTCTTGGAAATCCCAAAAAAGAGTGACGCTGGGGCATTACACCAATTGAAAAGGTAAAGAATACCCGAGTAGCGGTACAGACCATTGAATAGGGACCAACACCCTGATGAATGCCAGAGTGATCCTGTTGGGCACATAAAAAGCTGGCAGAAACATGTTGGTTTTTGCAGTGGGGATTGAAGGGTCGTTACCTTCCCTGAATACCCCATTTTGTTGGTTTTAACCCTGCCAGAGGTTGACAATATTAAATTTGTGGGTTAACCTCAAGACAGTTTTATATCTATATCTGCACCTCTCTTGGTCCCTTCTTCCAGGAGAAGATTTGTTTTCCTTTTTGGATTTGAGTTACACTTTTGTGTTTCATTTTGTCTGTCTTCTCTATTATACTCTACCCTCACCACTTCTCTTCATCTTATATACTAAAAAAAACTGCACTCCATCCAAGGTGTTGGTCTGCACCTGGATGTATGATGCGGCCCAATGATGAAGCATGACACTACCAAGTGTGTGAGGGCAGTATTAAGACATCTGTTGATTTTCCCACGTTTAGTGTCCAGCACAGTTACTTATATTATTGATTGTTTCTCTGTCGTGTGAGACTAAATATTGGTAAGGGAGTCAGAGAAAGTAAAATCCCTTGTTTCTTCTATCTTGTGTTTTTGAGCCTACTACTACTACCCACAAAATAAAAAAAATAAAAAAGGAATGATGATAATTAATTATCAAAAATAAATTGTAGTTACTTACAACAACTGCAATGCCCACAATCAAACAGACACAACAACCACTTACTTGTAAAATATCCTATTCCAAAAATCCTCAAATCCAATTGCAATGATGCAGTAGACAAAAAGTGTCACGATGGCCGGGGAATTCTCTCCTCAGGATGACGCTGAAGCTAATGGGGTCCACCTCCCATCCGTCCCCAGTCCGGAGAACGTGTAACACACACGGACTATGGAGACAGGTGGGCGAGGGAAGGAAGGGAAGGAGCAGCTGGGAGAGGGACCTGAAACGAAACAAGCACACCGTCAGACACCCGTCAGTAGTGACCCACTTGTTGCCTCCCCCCCCCCCACTTCGCAGTGATTTCTCACCTGTTACCTTCCAACCCGTGGTACTGAGGGTTCTCTGGCCTGGCCTGCGTGACGCTCAGTTGAGGTTAGCACTGACGTACAACTGCAGAGCCAGGGCGGACCCTTGGGATCGGACCGGAAGGGCCGAGGAACGCTGCCTACTGGGAGTAAAAACCAGCACTTGAACGGCAGTGCTTGATGCCCCCCAGAGCGCGTTCCGGATCAGGGTCACTCCCAAAAGAACGAAGAAATCGCCTCCCTGAAGGCTAAAGGAAAGAACAGTACTCACAGTTGTGCAGTGCTGAAAGAGGAGCGGGCGCTACTACTCTAAGCCCGGAACTCCATGGGCTGCGGAGCGCCCCAGTTCGCGCTTCCACTCTGGACCCGGTTCTCCGTGGGCAGAGGAGCGCACCAGTCTGCGCTACTACTCTGTACCCGGAACTCCGTGGGCAGAGGAGCGCGGGGAATGGATGAGGGAAGAAAACAGGAACGTGGAAGGTTCTTTAGACGCGTACCAGCGTCGGGGCTCACCGGCGAGGTTTTCACCTTCGCGCTACCACTCTGGACCCGATAATCCTTGGGCAGAGGAGCGCCGATGGAGTTTCCCGGAAGTCTGGAACGTTGAGGCTTGGTAGCTCCCCGCGGTCTTCCTCGCGTCAGAGAAGGCTGCGAGGTAACACCGCTGGAGACGGAGAGTCTGGATACAAGGACGAGGGTGAGGCCGAGGACGCAGGGCTGGAACGTTGCTTCCGGAACAAGAGTGCGAACTGGACTGGCAGGAATCATCGGCACCGCTTGGTGTTTGTTAGCGGTGTTTTAACCGCTGTCGCGCTCGGCGCAGGACACGTGGGGCGTGTTCTGCCGGGCGTCTTGGGAAACGTAGTTCCCCCGCGTGGCGGTGATGCGAGCGGTGTGCTACCGGTTCTCGCCACCTGACAGTAGACCCCCCTCCCCACCGAGTCAAGCGCCGCGAGGAGCACCTGGCTTCCCGGGGCAGCGGCGGTGGAAGGCAGCCACCAGGCGACGCCGGCTCCCAGGAATGCTCTTCCGGCCCATACCCCTTCCACGCCAGGAGGTACCACACCCTGCCCCGCACCAGCTTGGGGTCCAGCACCTTCTCCACCACGTACTCCCGCTCATGCTGCACCCAAACCGGAGGAGGGACTCGTTTCACAGGACAAAATGAGGGTTTGAGCAACGAGACGTGGAACACGGGGTGTATGTGCATGTGTGGTGGGAGACGGAGCTGTACAGCCACGGGGTTGACGTGGCGAACCACCGCATAGGGGCCTATAAACTTGGGATTGAACACACTGGGTTTCTTGAAGGTGATGTGTTTTGTGGACAACCATACTTTATCCCCCTTACGGTACACGGGATTGGGCCTACGGTGCTTATCGGCCTGCGCCTTGTACCTGTCCTTTGCTATGCGGAGGTTTTCGCGGGCCGTTGTGAGGGTCGAGCGTATCTGCGCGAGTCGGTGTTGGAGATCGGGCAGAGTGACGCCAGAGCGAGGGAGCAAAAAAGGGGTGAAACGAGGGTGAAACCCAGAGGAGAGGTAGAAGGGAGTGTGTTTTGTGGATGCATGAACGGTGCTGTTATAAGCTATCTCAGCCACCCATAACCACTCCACCCAGGCTTCCGTGGCTTTGATCACATAGCAACGGAGGTACTGCTTCAGGGTTTGGTTGAGGCACTCGGTTTGACCATCGGATTGGGGATGAAAGCTGGTGGACAGGGATGATTGAATCCCCAGCTCGGTGCACCAGACCTTCCAAAAGCGGGCGGTGAATTGGGACCCCCTGTCCGACACGATTTCCAATGGAATGCCGTGGAGCCTCACGATGTCCTTCAACATGAGTTTCGCCAAGGCACCCGCTGTGGGTATCTGCTTGCACGGGATGAAATGTCCCATTTTGGTGAGGTAATCGATGATGACCACAATAGCCGTGCAGTTCTGATCTTTCGGCAGTCCCACTATGAAATCGACGGAGATCTTTTCCCACGGAGTCATAGGGGTTGGTAGTGGACGCAGGAGGCCTTGTTGCTTGCAGTGGTCGGTTTTCATCTGAGCGCAGACGGTGCAGTTCTTGACCCATCTCAGGACATCCGGTCGAACCGACGGCCACCAGAACTGTCGCAGTACCTTTTCCAGGGTCTTGGAGCCACCCATGTGACCGGCGCTGGGGGCGTCGTGACACCAGCCGAACACGAGTTTTCGGAGGCGGAGTGTAGGGACTAGAACTCGGGAGCCACACAGGGGGATGCCTTCCAACAAACACCACTCCCTGTGGCAGCGCAACCAGGACGACCAGGCGAACGATTTGATACCCCGTTTCACTCCGTCGAGGAACGATCCGGTTTCCACTCTCCCCACCACGTTGTCGGGGGTAATGATGGCTCGTTCGGCGTCTGCCAAGGGGAGACAGGTCATACCTTGGCGGGACAAGGTATCCGCCTTTTGGTTCTGGGTTCCCGGTCGGAACGTGACGAGGAAGTGGTACTCCGCGAAGAAGAGCATCCACCGTTGTTGTCTGGGGGTGAGATGCCTAGCAGACCGCAAAAACTGGAGGTTGCGATGGTCGGTATAGACCGTGACCTGGTGTTGCGCCCCCTTCAGCCAGTGTCTCCATTCCAGGAAGGCTTCCCGAATGGCCAGCAGTTCCTTTTCGGCGATCGTGTAGTTCTTTTCGGCGGGGTTGAGTTTTCTGGACAAGTAGGCCACTGGATGGAGGTGGCCGGTGTCTGGATGCCGCTGTGACAGAACCGCCCCAACTGCGATGTCAGAAGCGTCCGCCTCCACTATGAACGGGAGTTCAGGTTTGGCGTGGCGTAGGACCGGAGCGGTGGTGAATGCGGTCTTGAGCTGCTCGAACGCTCTCTGTGTCTCAGGTTGCCAGGAAAACGGAACGCCTTTGCGAGTCAGTCTCGTAAGAGGTGCCACCAGTTGGGAGAAATGGTGGATGAAGCGCCGGTAGAAGTTGGAGAAGCCGAGGAAGCTTTGTACTTCCTTGACAGTTGTAGGTGGCGGCCACTTCACCACGGCTTGCACTTGCCGATCCGACATGACTTGTCCGGCGGGAGTCAGGAGAACGCCCAGGAATTCCACTGTCGTCACGTGGAATTCACACTTCGTGAGCTTGCAGTATAAACGGTGCGCGCGGAGGGCTTGCAAGACCTGTCTCACGTGGACGACGTGTTCCTTCGAGTTGGCCGAATAAATAAGGATGTCGTCGATATAGACAATGACGGATTTATCCAGGTAGTCTCTTAAGGCCTCGTTGAGGAAGAACTGGAAGGCGGCAGGGGCGTTGCAGAGCCCGAAGGGCATCACGAGGTACTCGAATAACCCATACCGCGTCTTGAAGGCCGTCTTCCATTCGTCCCCTTCTCTCATTCGAACCAGGTGGTACGCCCCACGGAGGTCCAGCTTGGTGTACAGGGCTGCCTCCCTGACCTGCTGGAGCAGCACCGGGATCAACGGCAAGGGGTATTGATTCTTTATTGTTACTGCGTTGAGCGCGCGATAGTCAATGCAGCAGCGCAACTCACCGTTGGCCTTTGGGATGAAGAAGAGCGGAGAGGCTGCGGGCGATCGAGAGGGGCGAATGAAACCCAACGCGAGGTATGTGTCCAGATACTCTCGGAGGTGGCTCGTTTCGGGTCCTGTGAGAGCATAGACACGACAACAAGGGATGACAGCTCCAGGTTCCAGGTCGATGCGGCAGTCATATGCCCGATGGGGTGGCAGGTCTTCGGCCTTCCGTTTGTCGAAGACGTCCGAATAGGCGCTATACCATGCCGGGAGCACCACGTCTTTCTCCGCTGCCGTGGCGATATGTTGCTGAGAGACCAACGGAGGGGGTGGAGGCGATTCAGGCACCGCACAGTGTTGACGGCAAAAGGTGGAGCAAAAGGAAAGGGTGTTCGCGGACCACTCTATGGTAGGCTCGTGTTTTCTTAACCAGGGTAGCCCCAGAATGAGCTTGCACCGGGGAGCTTTGATGATGTTCAAGGCCAACCATTCGCCATGGGTCTTCCCGATGGTCATCCAGAGGGCTGGGGTGACATAACGGATGGGCCCCGAGTCCAACTCTTTCCCGTCTACAGCATAGACGAGTTCAGGCGTGTGTTTGGGGAGAAGAGTGACCCCCAACTTCTGGGCTTCGGTCTCGTCCAAAAAGCAGCCTGTGGCACCAGAATCGATCATGGCCCGAATGGTCCGAGTGATATGGTCTATCACTACTTGAAGCGTGAGGAAGAAGTGATCCGGCTCTGCCTCAGCATCTGCTTCCACCGAAGGGATGGAGTGGTAGCTTGAAGGCTTCCCTTCGAGGTCCTTCAAGCCCGGGCATTTCCCGCCTCCCCATCTCCCGTCACTGCCGCGGCTTGGCCTGCGCGAGGCCTCCCGACCTTAGGTCGAACGGGACATTCTCTGAGGTAATGGCCTTTCTTGCCACAGTACAGACAGAGGCCCTGTTTCCGGCGGTAATCTCTCTCACTCGAGGTTAGGGACGCTCTCACTGCCCCTATCTCCATGGGTTCGGGCCGGCCCGTGATCAGGTGCTCGCGCCAGGTCCGAGGACAGAGGGGGCCTTTCCTTTCTCCTATGGTCTCCTTTCCTTTCTCGGAGGCGGTATTCCAACCGCGAGGCAAGTTCCATCATCGCGGCACAGGAGCGTGGTTGGGGATCTATTTGTGCAATGACGTCCTTCAATTCTTCCGTCAACCCCCTGTAAAAGATGGCGGACTGTTTTGCTTCAGGCCAGTCTGTTTCCGCTACCAGCCTCCTGAAACTGTTGAGGTATCCGAGAAAATCGGAACTGCTCTGTTTGAGGTCGAGAAGATCGCGGTCCGCGGAGAAGGTGTCGGCTCGTCGGTCGAAGGTTTTCTCGAACTCTTCGCGGAACGTATCCCAATCATAGAGCAGGACGTCGTCCCTCCTGACGATCGGAACCGCCCATTGGGCCGCTTCTTCTGACAGGTACGAGATGAGGAACGCTACCCTAGCCTGGTTAGTAGCGAACAGCTTGGGCTTACAGTGGAAGTTTAGGAGGACCTGAGTCATGAAGACCTGTACTTTCTGCATATCCCCATGGAACCGTTCAGGAGGGGCCAGGGGAACATGCGCGGGTATCTCTACCACTACCTGGGGTGTGGAGGCTGGGCCTATAATCCCAGCATCAAAGGGATTCCGTTGGATACGGTCCATCCGGGAGTGTAGGGCAGCGGTTTCCTGACGTGAGGCGGCTAGTTCACCCTGGACAAGAGCCAGGGCCGCCACCACGTCCTCTAAGGTGGTCATCCCCTATGACAGCGTGATCGGGAGGAGCGGTAATTCGTGGGCCGATGATTCTGTCACGATGGCCGGGGAATTCTCTCCTCAGGATGACGCTGAAGCTAATGGGGTCCACCTCCCATCCGTCCCCAGTCCGGAGAACGTGTAACACACACGGACTATGGAGACAGGTGGGCGAGGGAAGGAAGGGAAGGAGCAGCTGGGAGAGGGACCTGAAACGAAACAAGCACACCGTCAGACACCCGTCAGTAGTGACCCACTTGTTGCCTCCCCCCCCCCACACTTTGCAGTGATTTCTCACCTGTTACCTTCCAACCCGTGGTACTGAGGGTTCTCTGGCCTGGCCTGCGTGACGCTCAGTTGAGGTTAGCACTGACGTACAACCGCAGAGCCAGGGCGGACCCTTGGGATCGGACTGGAAGGGCCGAGGAATGCTGCCTACTGGGAGCAAAAACCAGCACTTGAACGGCAGTGCTTGATGCCCCCCAGAGCGCGTTCCGGATCAGGGTCACCCCCAAAAGAACGAAGAAATCGCCTCCCTGAAGGCTAAAGGAAAGAACAGTACTCACAGTTGTGCAGTGCTGAAAAAGGAGCGGGCGCTACTACTCTAAGCCCGGAACTCCATGGGCTGAGGAGCGCCCCAGTTCGCGCTTCCACTCTGGACCCGGTTCTCCGTGGGCAGAGGAGCGCACCAGTCTGCGCTACTACTCTGTACCCGGAACTCCGTGGGCAGAGGAGCGCGGGGAATGGATGAGGGAAGAAAACAGGAACGTGGAAGGTTCTTCAGACGCGTACCAGCGTCGGGGCTCACCGGCGAGGTTTTCACCTTCGCACTACCACTCTGGACCCGATAATCCTTGGGCAGAGGAGCGCCGATGGAGTTTCCCGGGAGTCTGGAACGTTGAGGCTTGGTAGCTCCCCGCGGTCTTCCTCCCGTCAGAGAAGGCTGCGAGGTAACACCGCTGGAGACGGAGAGTCTGGATACAAGGACGAGGGTGAGGCCGAGGACGCAGGGCTGGAACGTTGCTTCCGGAACAAGAGTGCGAACTGGACTGGCAGGAATCATCGGCACCGCTTGGTGTTTGTTGGCGGTGTTTTAACCGCTGTCGCGCTCGGCGCAGGACACGTGTGGCGTGTTCTGCCGGGCGTCTTGGGAAACGTAGTTCCCCCGCGTGGCGGTGATGCGAGCGGTGTGCTACCGGTTCTCGCCACCTGACAAAAAGAGTGATCCTTCCAGCTCCAAATCCAAAGGCAGAATGAGCAGGAGATGGACAAAGCACTGGGAGGAGCCTGCTGGACAGGAACAGGAAGTTGGAGATTCTGTGTCACTTCCTCCCTCTCTCCACCTTTTTAAAAAAGGACTCCTTGCGCAAAAAAGGACAGCCAAATGTCAATATAAGGAGTTGTTTTCATCCAAAATCAGCATTTGCAGAAGGTTTCATGCTGCTAGAGCTGATATTCCTCTCCAAATTGAAAATTTTACATGTTCGAGTTATCGAGCTTCACATTACTTCCGCCGGCGTGTCGAAAATGACATGATCGCGTTCTCTTTGTCCCTGTCGCGTTGGATGTGACGTGTTCGGGGTCTCTTTCTCCTGTTCGCGTTCGATTAGACGTGCCCGCGTCCTCACCCTCTCGCTCGCGATGTAGAATGACGTGTTCGAGATCTCAATCTTCTCATACTCGCGCGGAGCATGATCGCGAGAAGAAAGACGTGATCGCGCGACAAATGACGTGATCGCGCGACAAATGACGTTAATGCGGCCGCGAACTGTCGCGAGACAGCGCAAAATGGCTACCAACATCCAACATCTCGTGGAGAACGCGACCGGGTCGGGAAAACTTGTCGGCGAATGCGGGGATTCAGGTAAGGCGATCGCGCGCACGCGAGAATTAATTCTTTTACAGCGCAAGCAAGAAACAAATTATCACTAAGCTGCGGAATGCGGAAATTTTAACATTTTCGCGCTTTCCGCGGAACGCGAAAATGCCAAAATATCGCAATTCCCACGAACGGAACGGAATTTTAGCCCAGGCCTAGCCTCCACCTACGATAACAACCCTACAATAAATCATCACAAACCTGAGCACCTGGTCGATTGTGCTGGTATGGGGGCGGAACCCTGCCTGCAGAGGTGATAGTATCTTAGAATCCTCTATCCACGATTGGATTCGGCTTAGAACTAACCTGGCAACTATTTTCTGAACAGAATCTATGAGGCTAATAGGCCTATAGTTGCCAGGTATTGCTCGATCTCCCTTTTTATATATCGGGATAATTAGTGCATCGGCCCACGTGTCAGGGATACTCACACCACTAGCAATGGAATTGGCAAGTAAGGTTATATAAACCACCCAGTTGTCCTTATCGTGGGTAAATAAATCTGCTGGCACACAATCGGGGCCGGGGGCCCTACCTCTTGGAATAAGGGAGAGTACTGCCTCAACCTCGGTGTTGCTAAATGATAGGGTAGGGATTGGGGGGGTATTTTAAATACATCCAGATTATTATCAGCAGTAGAGAACTGGGCCGTGAAGAACAGGGCCCACTCTTCCGGCGGAAAATAATTAATTGGTTTGTGTGGTGTCCCGTCTGTCGGGTGCCCCACAAGACTTACCTTTGCTTGTGAAGCAATTCCGCAGAGACGACAAGAGCGCCCGTCCCTGTACCAACCTGACCCCCCTTGGACAGAGAACCCAACAGGGATGAGATGGACGCAAGGATGGGAGCCGATTAAGGACGTAGGGCGGTGGTGAGTGGAATGGAGCTTTGCAGGATATCCCGGGGCAGCTGGAAAACAAACGAGAACAGGATTGGTAAACCACCCCCAGGCTATTCCAGAATATCCCTAAAACACACACAACCGTTCTCCTGCCGGGACTCACCAGTGCTTCTGTATAATGTGTCTTCAGCCATCCGTGTAGTCCCAAAGAATATCCAAGAATCTAAGAGAGACTCTCCTACTCAATGTCATGTGAACAAACGGGCAGAAGGTAACACAGTGATTCAGCAGAAGACCTAACTGCAACCAAAGGATAGCGCTCCTGCGCGGCTCCCCAAAATAACAAGTAATGCGCTCCTGCGCGGCTCCCCAAAATAACAAGTAATGCGCTCCTGCGCGGCTCCCCAAAACAGCAAGTAATGCGCTCCTGCGCCACTCCCCAAACAAACAAGTAATGCGCTCCTGCGTGGCTCCCCAAAACGAACAAGTACTGCGCTCTTGCGCCACTCCCCAAAACAAACAAGTAAGCGCTCCTGCGCTGTTTATTCAAAATAAATGTGAGTAACGCGCTCCTGCGCTGCTCACCCAAAGAACCACAGTTCAAAACGCTGCTGCGCTGCTTCTTTACAGATCGAATGCAACAGCTGTCGCACTCCAGCAATGGTACCAGGACGAGAGCGCTCCTGCGCGAGAACCTCCAACACCACAGGTACCTTCGTGTCGGCAGCGGCCAGAAACGCTCCTCCGTCGCTGAAGCATCGGATGAAGAATTCAAAGCACAGAGCCGGCGGGAAACGCGGTGATAAGGCGTTTACCCCGGAAGTGCTTCCATGACCCGCCTGTGGCAGGAAAGAACTAGACCGGGGCTCAGCTTCCACCCGGAAGTGAGGATCCCGGCAGTGTTGTGCGTGCTTCGTGGGATGTCGGGAAACGGCAATTGCCGAGAACCCGACACCGTCACTCCCCCATTTCACTAGCTACCAAAATGTTGTCATACTCTTCTCGTTACTAGCTAGGAGAAGATTGTGCCAGTGGTTATCATCCCACTCCTTTTTAGCTTTGAATTGGGTTGCTTTGTAATTTGTCCTAGCATGTTTAACTTCTCCCATGTCTTTGGATCTAATAGCCCTTGACAGTGAGCGATACGCATCTCCATTTGAGTTTTTCAGGGAGACCCATGATCATACCTTTCAATGTCTTGTAGAATCTCTCAACAAGGCCATTGGTTTGTGGATGGTAGGGTGTAGTAAACTTGTACTGCACTCCACACTCCTTCCACATGTGTGTCAGGTAAGCAGACATGAAGTTGGAACCTCTGTCTGAAACCACCTCCTTAGGAAACCCTACCCTGGTGAAGACACCCATGAGGGCCTTGTCTACTGCAGGTGCTGTAGTAGTCCTAAGTAGAATTGCATCAGGGTATCTAGTAGCATGATACACTACTACTAGGATAAACTTGTTCCCTGAGGCTGTGGGAGGTTCAAGTGGACCCACAATGTCCACTCCTACCCTTTCAAAGGGTACCCCCACCACTGGTAGTGGGATGAGGGGGGCCTTTGGGTGGCCACCTGTCTTGCCACTGGCTTGACAGGTAACACAGGAGCTGAGAAACTCCTTCACCTTTTAGTGCATCTGGGGTCAGTAAAAGTGACTCACTAGCCTTTCCCAAGTTTTGGATTGCCCCAGATGTCCAGCTAGGGGGATGTTATGAGCCAAAGTTAGGAGGAACTCCCTGTACTTCTGTGGCACTACCACCCTCCTGGTAGTTCCAGGAGTGGGGTTTCTTGCCTCGGCATACAGTAATCCCTCTTCCCAATAAGCTCTGTGGATACCACTGACATCTCCCTTTGCTTCTGAAACAGCTTGCTGCCTCAGGCTTTCAAGAGTGGGACAGTCTTGCTGACCCTGGCACAGCTCTTCCCTAGAGGGCCCCCCTGGGCCCAAGAGTTCAACCTGGTAAGGGTCAAGCTCCATGGGCTCAGTTCCCTCAGGGGTATCCAAATCCTCTCCCTGTGGGGAGGAGTCCTGAATGTTTTGCTGTACATAAGCTGGCTCCCCAGTCTTCTTACCTTTTCTCTTGGTTGGTTGGGCCATTATTTTAGGCTCCGGACCTACTTTGTCACCCTTCCTCTTGCTCTGTGCTCTGGTTTGCACACACACCAATTCAGGGATGCCCAGCATGGCTGCATGGGCCTTTAGCTCAACCGGTTTCCAGATCATTTCCAAGCAGACATGCAGCTGGCAACTTTGGAGAGACCACTACCTGTTTCAGGCCAGTAACCCCCCCCCCTTCCCAGCCTAATGTCACCATGGCCATGGGATGACTAGTGGTGACACTGTCAGCATTGGTGACTGGGTAAGACTTCCCAATCAAATATTGCTCAGGGGAAACCAGTGTGTCTTTCACCATAGTGACACTGGCACCTGTATCCCTCAGAGCTTCTACCCTAGTCCCATTCACCCAGGGGTACTGCAAATATTTCTTTAAGTTGGGTGGCCACACAGCTACAGTGGCAAACTCCACTTCCCCCAGTGAGACTAGACTTGCTTCAGTGTGTTACCAGATTTGCTCAGGGTACACTTCTGATCCCATCTGTTTGCTTGCTGCCCCAGGAGTAGCTGTACTGGGTGCCTTAGGGGCTTGGTTGTGGGGGCAAGACTTATCTACAGTTAGGTGTCCTGACCTCTTACAGTTATTACACCAGGCCTTTAAGGGATCAAAGTTCTTCCCCCTATAGGGTTGAGGCACATACGGAGTAGTTTGGGTCCCACCCCCCTGAACAGGTTTTTGGGGCCCTTTGGAAGACTCAGACTTTTTATCTTGGGGATTCTCACCAACTTTCCCCTGAGGAGGCTTTGTGACCACTTTCTTCTGGTCACCCCCTGTGGTGGTCCTTGTTACCCTAGTCTTGACCCAGTAGTCTGCCTTCTTTCCCAATTCTTGGGGAGAAATTAGACCTAGGTCTACCAAATGCTGATGCAACTTTTAATTTGTGCTGTTACTTAATATATGTTCCTTCGTGAATAAATTGTACAATCCAGTAAAATCCTGCACACCATGTTCAGCTAACCAACCATCCAGTGTCTTTACTGAGAAGTCTAAAAAGTCAATCCAGGACTGGGTCTGGGTTTTGTGAGCCCCCCTGAATCTAATTCTATACTCCTCAGTAGTGAATCCAAATCCCTCAATCAGAGTCTTCCTCATGAGGTCAGAGGATACTGCCTCTGGCCCAGAGAGGGTCAGAAGCCTGTCTCTGCAGTTACCAGAGAACAGTTCCCACAGGAGTGCCTCCCAGAGAGGTTTCTTTACTCTTCTTATTTCACAAGCCCATTCAAAGGCTGTGAACCATTTGGTGATGTCATCACCTTCCTCAAATTTAGGGCCAATCCCTTTGGGGATTTTAGGATCAGAAGTTTCCTCCCTATCCTTGTTTTTAGTATTGCTGCCACCATTGATGGGTGCTAAACCCATCTCTCTCCTTTCTCTTTCTAGAGCTAGGAGCCTGGACTCTAGCTCTAATCTTTTGGCCAGCCTTACAAGGCTGTCCTCTTCACTGGTGGGTCCCCCAGTGATCTCTCTGGTACCAGAGTCACCTGTGTGATCTCTAGGTCCCCAGATGCTAATTCTTGGATCGAAGGGTATGGGGGCCCTCTCCTCCCTAGGGAATAGTGTGTGTGGGGGGGGGTTATTATCCACCTCCTTTTCTTCCCTTTCCTCATCTGACTGGCCATCACCATGTTCAGATGGGTGGTCCTTAGCATACTCAGCCAAGAGCTCCTGGAGCCCTAGTTTGGTTGGATGCAGGCCCATTGGTATATTTTTAAGTTTGCATAGGGACCTCAATTCCTTGAAAGACAAGTTTAAGTAAGGTGTGAGGTCGAGCTCCTCCACCAGGTCCATGTTATTATTTTCACTAATATCTGGGTTTGTTTGAGTCATTCTAACCTGACAGTTCTAATCCTCTACCCTGACTATAGTGACTTTTATTTTTCTATAATTCTAATGGGACTTAAGCGAGGCCCTAGCAAGACTTTTAGTATTTTGGAAAAGACCAATCAGAATTCTAAAGGCAATTTTAAGAGTTCTGTCATGTGATCAGATGGTAACCAAGTAGTCCAACAAATGCAAGTTCGTATCCCACCGCTGATCCACCAATGTGAGAAAGTGGCTCTGTATATGCTGTTCTCAAATAGGTACAGGGTGTACAGAGTCCACAGTCCCCAGAGGTTTGGCAGAGGCTAAAGTTAGATATAACCTTACTCTCTAAAGTGGTAGCTTGGTCGAGGAGTAAGGCAGTATCAGAGGACAGTGTAAGGCATTTGTTGTACACACTCAGTCAGCAAATTGATTTCACACACTCAATAACTGAACTCTAGGCCAATGGTTTATAAAAAAAAATGTCTGTTTTATTTTAGAACCAACAATAGGAATTAAAATATACTTTCTCAGAATGAGATGCTTTATATAAATACTTTTGCAATAGGCAATTGGCTTTTGTAGAACATTACAAGTTGTTGCAATAGGCAACACAGTTTTAAACACAACAATGCATTGAGTTCAATGGAAGGTTCAAGTTATTTGCAATAGATTACTTTTAGGATTACTTTTGGGATTCCAGGACTGGATCCTAGATTCAGTCCTGGCACAGTACTTATAAACACGTGATAAAAGTCGACTTGGTTACTACTAAGATTTTCTTAAGTCATATTTTGCTATTTTAAAAGTTGACACTTTCATAGAAAACAGTCAATGATTCCCTATGGCAGAAAATTCAAGTTGCAGGTATAGTATGTTCTCGTTACTTTTGTAATCCAGTACTGGGTGCCTAGACTCAGTACTGGGACCTTTATCCAAAACAGGTAAGTAATTACGTTTTCAGAAATTATATGATTTTTAAAGAATATTTAAAGTTTGCAGAAATTGACAATTAGAAGACATATCACAGAAAAACAGTCAATGATTTCCTATGGGAGAAAATTGGGTTACTGGTAAGTACAGTTGTAAGTATTTTTCAGAGTCAGTGCTGGGCACCAAGATCCAGCACTGGGAGCTCACCTAATAGCAGGTGAGTATTTTCGTTTTCGTTACTCTGTGATTTTTTGGTGAATATTTTAAGTTTTGAAAACTCCACACTTAGAAGAAATTTCAGAAGAAACCAGTCAATGTTACCTTATGAAGAAAATTGAGTTATCGGTTTAAAGGTAAGTACTCGACTGGCAGAGTTAAGGTTCTAGGCATTGACTCAGGGGTCCCCCAGGGTCAGGTAGGTACAGTTGGTTCACCCTCAGCGACTCTAGGGCGGCTGGGTGCAGAGAGAGTTAGGCCCAATGTTATCCTACGAGAGGTAGGGGGCCTTGGTTGGTGGCTGCTGACTAGCAGGCCACGCGGCTGTGGGAGCTGAGCTCCTGGTCACTTGCTCAGGGCAAATGGGGAAGTAGATAGGTGTAGAGGTTACACTGCCAGGGCCACTCGGGCGGCTGGGTGCAGGGTGCTTTTGAGCCTTCGGGCGCTCAATCGATTTCAATGGGAAAGCTCCGGTTTAGAAAAAGACTGCAAGCTGGGGGACGAAAATTCTTCAGGTGCCACCACCACTTCGAGAGGTAAGTTGGGTAGTTGGAGGATAGGTAGGTACCCCAGGATTGGGCACAGGGGGCCGCGGGGCGCCGGGTGCAGGGGGGGCCTTTTGGTGTCGGGAAATCTTACCCTCTGTTGATCGCGGTTGGGGGGGCTGTTGGGGGGGCACCTGGTTCTGAGGCTGCAGGCGTCTTCAGGAGCATCGAGGGAAGTCCTTGGGTGCTGGACTCGGGGTTACAGTCACCGTGGGGTCGTCCTTGTGGTCTTTGTTCACGGCCAGGCTTGGCGGGTACAGAGTGTGAAGGGTTCGCGGTTCCGGGCTGATGCCAGGGATTAGAAGTAGATTTTGAGTAGAGCCTCTACTCATGGGAGTCCCAGGGGCTTAGAGCCAAAAGGTAGCCAGGTCCTCCGGGGTTTGTGAGGTTGCTGGCCACAAGAGATGCTGGGTTGGAGCAGGAGCAGGTTCGAGGGTCGACAGGCAGGTAGGGCTGGGGCCAAAGCAGTTGGTGTCTTCCTCTTCTTAGCAGCTGCAGGGCAGGTCTTCTATCTTCTTGCTCTTCTTTGTATTTTGGAATCTGGGGAAGGAAGGTTCAGGGTGCCGCTAAATACTAGATTTAGGGGCGTTACAGGTAGGTGAAGGGCAGGGACCAATGGATCCCTGTCCTGGGGTGGGTACACCCCCTATCCTGCCTCTCTCCTGTGGGAGGGGGGCAGTAGCCTAGTCCTGATTGGGCAGGGCTCCCCATCTTCAAGATGGCGAGAGCCCGGAGATGTGCTTCACCTCGCTTGCCCCACCTGAGGGGTGGGGTTGGCAGGCTGGTACATCCCCTGTCCTTATTTGGGGTTTCCGGCCAAGCTTCTCTCCAGAGTGAGGGGTTGCAGTGGCCTGGGGAAGCTCACAGAGGCGGCATGCCTTTGAAGTTTCCACCTGCCCATCCTGGGGGAGGAGATTTAGCACCTCGCCCAGGATGTGCTTTGTTGCAGGCCCAGGAGAGCAGGGGCTCTCCTACCCAGGGGTCCAGCAACATGTCTGCTGTGTGGCAGCCTAGGCAGCCTCTCAGACCAGACGTGGATTGTAGGTTAGGTTTCAGGGGGCATCTCTAAGATGTCCTCTGGGGTGCTTGGTACATTAAATCCCACACTGGCATCAGTGCGGGTTTAATGTGCTGAGAAGTTTGATACCAAACTTCTCAGTCTTCAGTGTTGCCATTATGGTGCTGTGGAGTTCGTGTTTGACGAGCTCTCAGCACCATGTACTCTTAAATGGTAGCACTGCACTTACAGTGCCCAGGAATGGACCTGGGTACTGTAGGGGCACAGGGCTCCTGCTCCTCTGCCCACACCACTGGCATAGGGCACCCAGCTAGAGGGGTGGCTGATGTATGCCAGGGCAGTGTAGGTGGTGGGCATGGCACACAGGGATGTGTGCCATGTCGACTCTTTTTGTCTTGTACCCAGACACTCAGCCTGCAAGGGCTGTGTGTGTGTGTAAGGGTACAGGGCCTCTAAGGGTGGCACAATGAGTGCTGCAGCCCTCAGAGGCCTTCCCTGGTCACAAGGCCCTGGGTACCTAGGGTACCATTTACCAGGGGCTGACATGTGGCCAGGGTTTGCCAATTTGGGTTTTAGGTTTTTAGGGAAGGAACATAGGCCCTGGGCACCTGATTGGCAGGAGTCCAGGGCACACTCAGTCAAAGTACATTCAGCAATTCAGCAAAAAGTGAGGGCATACCATGCAAGAAAGATGGCACTTTCTCACACTTGTTCTATACAATAAGGCACCCATTACCATCTAAACTAATGAACAAACACCCAAATACTTGAATACTTGAACACATCGCGTGACGCCACCTTTACAAACACAGTGTATAATATGTGCATACTTTTGCCGTTTTATTATAAACTGCATATGTTTGAGCTGCAGCACAATATGCGGGGAGTGGGGCGGCCAGTCTCACATTGTATTTTTAGATAGATGGTCGGATTGTAGATATTTACACTGCCCCAGATATTTCTCGCTCTCTCTGCAACTGGAAGTCTAGGAGGAGGTCGCGCGCACGAAGGACGTGATTAATCAATCTCTCTCTCGCTCTCCCTGCACTGTTCCTTCAGCCGTGCTCCCCCTCTTTCCGGCCTCCCCTTCCCTCCCCTCCGCAGGAGCACACACTTTAGCTCCTTCTTATCTCTTCCCCCTCCCCCTTTCACCAGCCACATTTCTTTGCTTCCCTCTCTACCCCTCCCTCCACTGTCCTCCATTCTTTGTCTTTCCTCCCACATCTCTCCATCCCATCCCCTCCCCCTGCTGCTCTCTGCCTTATCTCCTCCTTTGTCTCTTCTTCCTCCCAGCACAGGAAGCTCTCGTGACCCCCCCGTCCCTTCCCTCGTGCCCGCTCCCTCCTGTCGCCCAGATATCTATCGTCAGTCCCCGCGCTCCCATCATTCGCCTGTCATTGCCCGCCTTTTCTTCTCACGGTCTCTTTGTTCTGTCTCCATCTTTTACGAAGAGCTGTCTCCCTTCCTGCCCTCTTCCTGCAGCCTGCCTCTTCCTCCCCCGCCATGATAAACTGTTGTTTTCCGTGATCTGCAGAGTAGCACCGCCTGGCCTAGCCTCTCATTCCGATCTTTTGTCTAGTTTCACTGGTGCAAAGTGTGTCTGTGCATCTCTCTCGTCAAGCTTTAAGTGCGTTTTTGCACTCTTGCCGACGGCTATGGCCGTCCTGTTTCCAGAGCACAATTTTCATCATTGTATGTCCAGTTTGTAGGTAAACTACTCCCTGTTGGTGAAGACTACCGAGCCGGTTAATTATTCCTACGTTCGTTCTATACTTTCCCCGTCCCCTCTAGCTCTTCGCTTCATCATGCTCGTCTCTTATTTTCTTACCCTTTGTTTTAACCTTTTTAGGTCTCGCCTTGCTATCTCGTAAGCGATCGCAAAGCGAGACTATTGTGGGTTTTAAAAGTGCTCCCAATAAGCGGATTGCATGGCTAGCACGCGCACAATCACGCGCATCGTGCCGCCATGCAATCTGCTTTTTGGGAGCACTTCAAAGGGTCCGCTCCCCCGCACCCAAGCGCGCGCCCGCCACGCTCCGCCGGGCTTGTCTTGTTTTGCATGCCATCTTCTCTCCTTCCCAGCGTATAAACCAAGCATCTGACAACGCTGTTTTTAACAAATCATTCCCTCCCCCCCTTGTTTTAACCCACCATGTCCTCCTTCCTGATCACTGTTGATTTAAATCCCTTCCCCCCCACTTCAGCCACTTCCCGCACTATCACTCGAATCCCCGAAGGTATCGGAGTGCTTTATAAAAGCACCATTTACATTACAAAGACACTTTCAGTTTGAGTTTTTTTTTCTATTACACACACAGGCATTAAGTGATTTGCCCAGGATCATAGGATGTTGAGCCAACGCAGAGACTCGAACCCGCTTCCTTAGGTTGGAGGAGGAAGCACGAATGAGAACCATCCTAAAATGAAAGGGCCGGTCAGCTTTCTTTTAATACATTTTCCATGTGTATAATGTCCATTCCCGTCCCACATGCATGACGCTCACCACGCCTGCAAACACTACTCCACCCATTAATCATGTCTACTTGTCACTCAGGCCTGCAATAAAGCTTCCACTTTGAGATCGGTTGACAACGCTTTGCCCGCTTTGCCAAGTACTTGCTATCTTTTACCAGCCCACCCCATGGTTAGTACTCTTATCGGGGTTGCAGACCATAAACAAATTGCCTGGAATGCGCTCCCCCCGCCCCCCCGCCAAGCGTGCGCGCCACGCTCCGTCGAGCCTGTCTTGTTTTGCATGCCATGCCAAAATAAAAAACATCACCAAATATTGGTCATAACGTGCTGGCAATATTAGACTTTCGAAAGCATGGAAGGTCTGTTGCTGCGCGAAATTTCTCAAAGGTACCCACCGCAGCACTCGAGGATACACAACTTGCCGTCAGCCAGCTTTGCCTTTGACATGCATTGGTTGTGTTAACTCACCCTACCAGCCCCCGCCATTGTTTTTAACAACTCCTCCTGCTTTTAAACCACCACCTCCTCCTCCCGCTCTCTGCTGATTAACCCACCCCACTTCTTCAGCCACCTCCTGCGCCCTCATTTGTGTCCCCAAATGTATTGGAGTGCTTCCTGCAAGCTATTTACTTCACGCACAAAAATCTGGGGTTTCCACAATTCACAGCTACTTTTCAGTATTAAGACACTAATCCCACTGCTGCGCCGGATAGTGCCCCGTCACCAGGCACCTTAATTCCACATGAAAACACACTTACAAACACAGGGCAAAATGCAAAGTACTGTGGTGGGGGAGGGAGGGGAGCACGCACAAGCCCAAAGACGTGCAAGCCCGCTCCATTCATCAGCTTTTCGATGTGTTAAAATCCACAGTAGTTTAATACACCATAACATAACAAAACATAGCCTAGCCTAACATAAAATAACAGCATAACATAACAGAACATAGCCTAACATAACAAAACATACCATTACATAACATAATAAAACATAGCCTAGCGTTGCATAGCATTGCATAGCATACCATAACTTAACAAAACATAACATAACATAACAAAACATAGCCTAGCCTAACATAACATAACAAATCATAACATAGCATAACAAAACATAACATAACATAGTATAGCATAACATAACATAGTATAGCATAACAAAACAAAGCATAGCATAACAAAACACAACAAAACATAGCATAGCATCACAAAACATAGCATAGCATAACAAAACACAACAAAACATAGCATAGCATAACAAAACATAGTATAGCATAACAAAACACAACAAAAAATAGCATAGCATAACAAAAAATATCAAAACAAAACATAGCATAACAAAACATAGCATAGCATAACAAAAAGTAGCATAACAAAACTCAACAACACATAGCATAACAAAACATAGCCTAACAAAACAAAGCATAGCATAGCAAAACAAAGCATAACATAGCATAGCATAACAAAATAAAACATAGCATAGCATAAGAAAACACAAAACATAGCATAACAAAACATAGTGTAGCATAACAAAACACAACAAAACATACCATAGCATAACAAAGCATAGCATAGCAAAACAAAACATAGCATAGCATAACAAAACAAAACATAGCATAACAAAACATAGCATAGCATACACAAAACATAGCATAGCATAACAAAACATAGCATTGCATAGCATAACATAACATAAGAAAACATAGCATTAAGTTTGATAAACTCACAGTAGCGGGCTAGCTAGCTTTAACGGCCAGTGAGTGTAAGCAACTCCGTCAACCCAGAAGCAGTCACTCGGTCACCTTTGCTCTTGTATTGCAGTGGCTTCGTTTATTAAACAGTGCCCATATTTATACTGTTAGCACTTTACTTGTGCAAATTTCAGGGCTCACAAAACTTTGATGAATCGAAATTCACAACTGAGGCTGTTAAGTTCGTGCTATATAAAACCCTAAGGATAAATAAAAAACATTGCCATTTACAATGTGAATAGCTCCAACAAACACAAGACCTTTTTCAAAGTACAAAACATTGCCATTTACAATACCAATAGCTCCAGCTCCAACAAATGCGAGACCTATTGCATTTCCAATGCTTGTTTTAGTTTTGTCTTCATTCTTCTCCCGTCTTTTTCTTGTTTTGCATTTTCTCTTCATACCCATTTCTTCTTTTGTTGGTCCATTTTTCCTTTTTTTCCCTAATAAAGTGACTTGTGCATAGATACATATGGACCATAACAAAGTAAAAAACTTCTACCTTGCTATCATAAAGTGACTTGTGCGTAGCTACAAAAGGGCCATAGTAGAACACTGTTTCACATTAATCATATAATTATGGATTTCCTGGCGGCTCTACATTCCAAAATAAATAGTGCGACATGGAAGCAGACATCTGGACTCTGAAGAGAGCATAATAAATTCATAGCATCTGCTGTTAAACGAGTATTGTATTTTAAAAAGATAGGTTTCAGATAAAATTTCCTTAAAAATACATAAAATTTGCAAAATAACAAAAAATGGCAACAGCTTTGTTTGGAGACATTGTCACAGGGGCAATTTAAATTAGAGCCTGCCCTGGTTACTGGGAAGGATACAAGATGGTGTACAATGCCCGGCCTTAAACGTACTAGTACAAATCGGTACGATTTTCTAGTCACGTCCACCAAATATGACTGGAGTCCACTCTTAAGATTAAGCTGCCTGTAAAATACAGAAGTTTTTTGAGTCCGGAGAAATTTCTTTCTTTCTTCCGTCTTGTAAAGCAAAAATGTGTCTTTTATTACCTTCTTGGAGAATGGTATTATATAATCTGAGTCTTTTGAGATATTAATTCCAAATAATGTATTATACCAGAAGATAATATAGTTCAACCACGCAATACGGTGACAATGGTCTAACTTAAGGCAGTCTTTAATTACTGACTGTGTAAACTCACTTTCCTTTTTGTGCCAAATTGAACGCCATAATAATAATGGGCGTAATGCAGCCAGATCTGATGTATATTTAAGACCAGTTTCTTGGTGTATTAAATCAGAGGAAGCTGCGGCCGGGACACATTGCAATTGTTTAAGGAAATTATTTTCATTTATTTGAAGTTGGACCGTGGAGGAGTAACCCCATAATCCAGCTCCATATAAAGCTGTAGAGACACATCTCGCAATATATATGGTTACCATGTCTTTTATTCTATGGTCCCCTATTTTTGCAGCAAAACGAAAAATACCATTGGAGTTTCTGATCACTTTATGACCAATGTTTTCTTGCTCATTGATCCATTTGCCATTTCCATCAAAACTAATACCTAAATAACAAAAGGTTTTAACAGCTTGAATCTTTGAGCCTTCTAAAAAGAAGGACCGCGGTGACTTTAATTTTTTGCCACATATCATGGTAAATGTCTTTAATTTGTTAATCAACAATTTCCTACCATTTATAAAATCAGTAAAAGCGTCGATAAGACGTTGCAGGCCCAAAGGAGTACGTGAAATTAGGACAGCGTCGTCCGCATATAACAATACAGATACAACAGTGTTATCAATTTTGGGGGCATCAGCCGGAATATTGTTTAAAACCAATGCTATTTGGTTAATAAAAAGAGAAAATAAGAAAGGTGCCATAACACACCATTGTCTTATACCTCTTCGCACAGTAAAAAAAGGGGTTCGCTCTCCAGTAGACCCATATCGTACACTGCAAGAAAGTTTCTCGTATAACCTTGCTAAGAAAAACACGATCTCCTTGGGTGCTCCCAGTTCAAACAATACTGACCAAAGGAGCGAATGGTCCACTAGGTCAAATGCACTACTCAAGTCTGCGAAGCATAAAAACAAATTGCCCCCTTTCACCACTGTGTATTTGATAATAAGTAAATCCAAATTTAAACATTGTTCGATGGTCCCAATGCCCTTCCTAAAACCAAATTGTACTGGGGTCCATATATTTGAATCTTCGGCCCATGTTTCCAATCTTTTTAAAAGTACCCTGCTTAACACTTTTATTGAAGAATCAAGTAGTGATATTGGGCGATAGTTGCATGCTTCGGAACGCGAACCCTTTTTGTAGAGGGGGACAATTAATGATTCCGCCCATGATGTTGGGAAATTCCCCGTAGAGGCAGCATTAAAAATTCTTGTAAGGATTGGTGCCCAAAGGTCCATTTCGTCCTTATATAAATCAATCGGAACACCATCCGGGCCTGGTGCCTTGCCCCCTTTACTATTTACCATCCCTTCTCGCACCTCCTCGACACTAATTATTAGTGGTAATGTGGGCCATGTAGAATCATTTAATAAAAGAGAATTTAAAAAAACCTTATCTGGATTAAAAATATTAGAAAAGTGTTTAATCCATTCCGTGCAGTTAACATAGGATGTCAGTTCAGGAATATGATTATCCTTTAAAAAGGGGATATTTACAATTTCCCCAAAAAGTTTTACATTATTAGTTTCACTTGCCATACCTAATTTGTCCTAGGCATCTAATCTCAACTCCTTTTTATGGGCCAGGACAGCTTGTTTATAGTCGTTTCGCAACTTACGAACAAGAATTTGGTTACGGGGTTTAGACCTTAGTACTGACTTTAAGTTAGATAATATCTCGGTACATTCAGAATCAAACCACTTCTTTCCATCTTTTTTCGGACCTTTAGTTTTCCTGGTTAAAATATTCCTAACCACATTATTTATATTAGAAAATTCTAAGCATAGCGTTTCAGGGGTAACCTCTTCACTGAGACAGTAATTAATACTGTCTCTGCATTTACTAACCACATCGAAATGAATCTTATGTGGGTCCACGCCATCCCACTTAATTCTCGTACCCTTCGGCCTGATAGGGAGAATATCTGTAATTGTATGGGCAGTATTAGTCAGTCTGTTGCCCCAAGCCAACAGAACTATGGAAATGCTATTGTGGTCACTAACCGCCTGTTCGGATATCCAAAGGTTCGTATATGGACTATTCTTCGTGAATAAGATGTGGTCTATATTACTATTTGCTTCCCTGCCAGTAAATGATGGACATTTAATATGGCCCTTTCTCTTAGTACAATCTAACAGCTCAAGATCGAATTTTGCCATTAAAGTATTAAGGGTCATACCATAGTCACAATGTGGGAAATGTAACATGTCGTCCTTTGTCCCCGCAGCGATCGTATAGGTCTTCATATAACCACATGAGTTAGTAAGTGTGGTGGGGCAAGCTTGGATATTAAAATAACCCACCCACAAAACAACCGCCAGTTTTTTTGAAATATTTAGTACCCTGTCTATCTCCTTTTCCAGTGGGTCTAAAAGAGCTCCCCTATCTTTATGAAAATTGTTATTATAATGGTTTATTAACACCAAATCCTTTCCCTTTGGGAATGATAGATGCAAAACTTGACTGTGATTACCAATCAATGAGTAGGTTATAATTTTACATCCAATCAGTTTTGTAGAAATTAGTAACAGTAGTCCACCCTTTGCTTTACCCATTAAAGAGGGTGTAGCATTAACACAATATGAGGTATAGCCTTCAACTGCGACAAAATCTGTGCTCCATGTTTCTTGTAAGCACATTACGTCGCTGCCACAAGTAATAAAATCTTGCCAAAAAGGCGTGCCTAATTTGTTCCCGAGACCTGCGATATTCCATGTTGTCAGTGTATACCCCTCTTGTGTTATTGCGCCTTTTAGCATTATTCAAGTTTGTGGGCACATCCATACTCATAATAGGCTCTACAAGTATACTAGCTGTTAAAATATCAGACTCATTAGAACCATTAGTACCCGGTAACTTATTCATCATGATGGGATCCCTATGCGAATAGTGGATATTACTTATTTCAATTTGCCTAGTGATTAAGTTGGAGCTCTCCATTTCCCCTCATCAATGGTCCCCGCTATATTTCTGTGTCAATCGTGATCCTCCATTTGTGTCAGACATTGAAACCTATGATAAAGTGGTAGCGGGGATAACACAGAATGGGCTACCGGCACCATTGGCAGCCAGTTGTTACTCAAGTGGTAAACCATAGGTTTAGTGACAGGATTATTAATCAATGAGTGTCTATAAAAATAGGCAAGTGGCAATAAAGTTGTGTTAAATTCCCGAAAAGAAGGTGGAGGGGCTCTAAGTAAAACTTTATGTTCCCAGACTGGTGACCTAAAATTAACTATGATGCAGTCCCCATCAAATGTTTTAGTTGTGGGGCCTATCCACCCCACTCTTTGTGTAAGTATAATCTGGTCTGCATCTAATATTGAAAAACCTCAGTTTTTAGTTAACCAGTGTAGGGTTTTGTTTTTAAGAGTTTCATTAGTTTTAAATTGCCCTTCCCATAATCTGGGAACATTGCAAAGAACTGTAACACATGCTCCACATTCTGGTGGCAAATTCATCACAGAAGGAACATTATTGCTTTTAAAATCTTCTGAGTGGCGTGCACCCTTTAACTGGTCTATCGTTTGGCCCCCTTGTTTCCCAGTGCCTTCCATTAAGGTAACACCTTTTTCCAACAAAGCTTTATCCTTTCCTTCACATCTTCCCTCAACAATGGGACGACTACTGATATTACCAATACTTTCAGGTAAGATACTTGGAACTGTGCGTTGTGTAACTGTTCCCCTTAACTTAACCTTAACACCCTCGGTCATGTGTAAGACAGGTTCAGACGCAACATTATTTAGGGTGGATTCCGATAAGGGGGCAACAGGTAAGGCTTGAGTAGACTTAGTTAAATAAGGAATTTCCATTAAATGTTGTTCAATAGGACCTACCCTAGCTTCAATAACACAAATTTTCTCATTAATTGGCCCTAGGAGTGTTGATAACAGTATCTCCATTTTCTCCCAGAATCCATCTTTACTAGCCTCATTCTTACTTCCATTAGGCTGGATATCTATAACATTTGACTGTTCTTCGCATAGTTCCCCCTTTCGGCCCAACAGATTTGGTGCCTTTTTGTGATGTATTCTGCTGCCTTTACCCCTGTGTTTGTGTACAATCTGCTCCTTGTTAATATGCTTTTGTTTACTTTTGGCCTTTTGCCCTCTTGTTCTAACAGGTGAAATTACAACATGAGTCTTGGCCATATGTTTAATATTAGACGACAGTTTGCTATTATTACCATCTAAATCCGTAATATCATTGACTAGTTGGAGTTCTATGCTTGAATCCTGCTCCTGGAGAACTGGTGTAGTCGAAAGTCTGCTTACCAGGGGAGACAAATCCGTGTGCAAAATATGGTTAGAGTTAAATGTCTCTGGGTTTTTGTCTACACCTGGTAATCCAGCATACGATGTCATCAGCATGGAGTCAAAAGAATTGGCCATAACTGTGGGTGAATTAACAGGTAATATGGGAGGGGCAGAGCCAATAGGAAGACGTGATCGCGCGACAAATGACGTGATCGCGCGACAAATGACGTTAATGCGGCCGCGAACTGTCGCGAGACAGCGCAAAATGGCTACCAACATCCAACATCTCGTGGAGAACGCGACCGGGTCGGGAAAACTTGTCGGCGAATTCGGGGATTCAGGTAAGGCGATCGCGCGCACGCGAGAATTAATTCTTTTACAGCGCAAGCAAGAAACAAATTATCGCTAAGCTGCGGAATGCGGAAATTTTAACATTTTCGCGCTTTCCGCGGAACGCGAAAATGCCAAAATATCGCAATTCCCACGAACGGAACGGAATTTTAGCCCAGGCCTAGCCTCCACCTACGATAACAACCCTACAATAAATCATCACAAACCTGAGCACCTGGTCGATTGTGCTGGTATGGGGGCGGAACCCTGCCTGCAGAGGTGATAGTATCTTAGAATCCTCTATCCACGATTGGATTCGGCTTAGAACTAACCTGGCAACTATTTTCTGAACAGAATCTATGAGGCTAATAGGCCTATAGTTGCCAGGTATTGCTCGATCTCCCTTTTTATATATCGGGATAATTAGTGCATCGGCCCACGTGTCAGGGATACTCACACCACTAGCAATGGAATTGGCAAGTAAGGTTATATAAACCACCCAGTTGTCCTTATCGTGGGTAAATAAATCTGCTGGCACACAATCGGGGCCGGGGGCCCTACCTCTTGGAATAAGGGAGAGTACTGCCTCAACCTCGGTGTTGCTAAATGATAGGGTAGGGATTGGGGGGGTATTTTAAATACATCCAGATTATTATCAGCAGTAGAGAACTGGGCCGTGAAGAACAGGGCCCACTCTTCCGGCGGAAAATAATTAATTGGTTTGTGTGGTGTCCCGTCTGTCGGGTGCCCCACAAGACTTACCTTTGCTTGTGAAGCAATTCCGCAGAGACGACAAGAGCGCCCGTCCCTGTACCAACCTGACCCCCCTTGGACAGAGAACCCAACAGGGATGAGATGGACGCAAGGATGGGAGCCGATTAAGGACGTAGGGCGGTGGTGAGTGGAATGGAGCTTTGCAGGATATCCCGGGGCAGCTGGAAAACAAACGAGAACAGGATTGGTAAACCACCCCCAGGCTATTCCAGAATATCCCTAAAACACACACAACCGTTCTCCTGCCGGGACTCACCAGTGCTTCTGTATAATGTGTCTTCAGCCATCCGTGTAGTCCCAAAGAATATCCAAGAATCTAAGAGAGACTCTCCTACTCAATGTCATGCGAACAAACAGGCAGAAGGTAACACAGTGATTCAGCAGAAGACCTAACTGCAACCAAAGGATAGCGCTCCTGCGCGGCTCCCCAAAATAACAAGTAATGCGCTCCTGCGCGGCTCCCCAAAATAACAAGTAATGCGCTCCTGCGCGGCTCCCCAAAACAGCAAGTAATGCGCTCCTGCGCCACTCCCCAAACAAACAAGTAATGCGCTCCTGCGTGGCTCCCCAAAACGAACAAGTACTGCGCTCTTGCGCCACTCCCCAAAACAAACAAGTAAGCGCTCCTGCGCTGTTTATTCAAAATAAATGTGAGTAACGCGCTCCTGCGCTGCTCACCCAAAGAACCACAGTTCAAAACGCTGCTGCGCTGCTTCTTTACAGATCGAATGCAACAGCTGTCGCACTCCAGCAATGGTACCAGGACGAGAGCGCTCCTGCGCGAGAACCTCCAACACCACAGGTACCTTCGTGTCGGCAGCGGCCAGAAACGCTCCTCCGTCGCTGAAGCATCGGATGAAGAATTCAAAGCACAGAGCCGGCGGGAAACGCGGTGATAAGGCGTTTACCCCGGAAGTGCTTCCATGACCCGCCTGTGGCAGGAAAGAACTAGACCGGGGCTCAGCTTCCACCCGGAAGTGAGGATCCCGGCAGTGTTGTGCGTGCTTCGTGGGATGTCGGGAAACGGCAATTGCCAAGAACCCGACACCGTCACTCCCCCATTTCACTAGCTACCAAAATGTTGTCATACTCTTCTCGTTACTAGCTAGGAGAAGATTGTGCCAGTGGTTATCATCCCACTCCTTTTTAGCTTTGAATTGGGTTGCTTTGTAATTTGTCCTAGCATGTTTAACTTCTCCCATGTCTTTGGATCTAATAGCCCTTGACAGTGAGCGATACGCATCTCCATTTGAGTTTTTCAGGGAGACCCATGATCATACCTTTCAATGTCTTGTAGAATCTCTCAACAAGGCCATTGGTTTGTGGATGGTAGGGTGTAGTAAACTTGTACTGCACTCCACACTCCTTCCACATGTGTGTCAGGTAAGCAGACATGAAGTTGGAACCTCTGTCTGAAACCACCTCCTTAGGAAACCCTACCCTGGTGAAGACACCCATGAGGGCCTTGTCTACTGCAGGTGCTGTAGTAGTCCTAAGTAGAATTGCATCAGGGTATCTAGTAGCATGATACACTACTACTAGGATAAACTTGTTCCCTGAGGCTGTGGGAGGTTCAAGTGGACCCACAATGTCCACTCCTACCCTTTCAAAGGGTACCCCCACCACTGGTAGTGGGATGAGGGGGGCCTTTGGGTGGCCACCTGTCTTGCCACTGGCTTGACAGGTAACACAGGAGCTGAGAAACTCCTTCACCTTTTGGTGCATCTGGGGTCAGTAAAAGTGACTCACTAGCCTTTCCCAAGTTTTGGATTGCCCCAGATGTCCAGCTAGGGGGATGTTATGAGCCAAAGTTAGGAGGAACTCCCTGTACTTCTGTGGCACTACCACCCTCCTGGTAGTTCCAGGAGTGGGGTTTCTTGCCTCGGCATACAGTAATCCCTCTTCCCAATAAGCTCTGTGGATACCACTGACATCTCCCTTTGCTTCTGAAACAGCTTGCTGCCTCAGGCTTTCAAGAGTGGGACAGTCTTGCTGACCCTGGCACAGCTCTTCCCTAGAGGGCCCCCCTGGGCCCAAGAGTTCAACCTGGTAAGGGTGAAGCTCCATGGGCTCAGTTCCCTCAGGGGTATCCAAATCCTCTCCCTGTGGGGAGGAGTCCTGAATGTTTTGCTGTACATAAGCTGGCTCCCCAGTCTTCTTACCTTTTCTCTTGGTTGGTTGGGCCATTATTTTAGGCTCCGGACCTACTTTGTCACCCTTCCTCTTGCTCTGTGCTCTGGTTTGCACACACACCAATTCAGGGATGCCCAGCATGGCTGCATGGGCCTTTAGCTCAACCGGTTTCCAGATCATTTCCAAGCAGACATGCAGCTGGCAACTTTGGAGAGACCACTACCTGTTTCAGGCCAGTAACCCCCCCCCCTTCCCAGCCTAATGTCACCATGGCCATGGGATGACTAGTGGTGACACTGTCAGCATTGGTGACTGGGTAAGACTTCCCAATCAAATATTGCTCAGGGGAAACCAGTGTGTCTTTCACCATAGTGACACTGGCACCTGTATCCCTCAGAGCTTCTACCCTAGTCCCATTCACCCAGGGGTACTGCAAATATTTCTTTAAGTTGGGTGGCCACACAGCTACAGTGGCAAACTCCACTTCCCCCAGTGAGACTAGACTTGCTTCAGTGTGTTACCAGATTTGCTCAGGGTACACTTCTGATCCCATCTGTTTGCTTGCTGCCCCAGGAGTAGCTGTACTGGGTGCCTTAGGGGCTTGGTTGTGGGGGCAAGACTTATCTACAGTTAGGTGTCCTGACCTCTTACAGTTATTACACCAGGCCTTTAAGGGATCAAAGTTCTTCCCCCTATAGGGTTGAGGCACATACGGAGTAGTTTGGGTCCCACCCCCCTGAACAGGTTTTTGGGGCCCTTTGGAAGACTCAGACTTTTTATCTTGGGGATTCTCACCAACTTTCCCCTGAGGAGGCTTTGTGACCACTTTCTTCTGGTCACCCCCTGTGGTGGTCCTTGTTACCCTAGTCTTGACCCAGTAGTCTGCCTTCTTTCCCAATTCTTGGGGAGAAATTAGACCTAGGTCTACCAAATGCTGATGCAACTTTTAATTTGTGCTGTTACTTAATATATGTTCCTTCGTGAATAAATTGTACAATCCAGTAAAATCCTGCACACCATGTTCAGCTAACCAACCATCCAGTGTCTTTACTGAGAAGTCTAAAAAGTCAATCCAGGACTGGGTCTGGGTTTTGTGAGCCCCCCTGAATCTAATTCTATACTCCTCAGTAGTGAATCCAAATCCCTCAATCAGAGTCTTCCTCATGAGGTCAGAGGATACTGCCTCTGGCCCAGAGAGGGTCAGAAGCCTGTCTCTGCAGTTACCAGAGAACAGTTCCCACAGGAGTGCCTCCCAGAGAGGTTTCTTTACTCTTCTTATTTCACAAGCCCATTCAAAGGCTGTGAACCATTTGGTGATGTCATCACCTTCCTCAAATTTAGGGCCAATCCCTTTGGGGATTTTAGGATCAGAAGTTTCCTCCCTATCCTTGTTTTTAGTATTGCTGCCACCATTGATGGGTGCTAAACCCATCTCTCTCCTTTCTCTTTCTAGAGCTAGGAGCCTGGACTCTAGCTCTAATCTTTTGGCCAGCCTTACAATGCTGTCCTCTTCACTGGTGGGTCCCCCAGTGATCTCTCTGGTACCAGAGTCACCTGTGTGATCTCTAGGTCCCCAGATGCTAATTCTTGGATCGAAGGGTATGGGGGCCCTCTCCTCCCTAGGGAATAGTGTGTGTGTGTGTGGGGGGGGGGTTATTATCCACCTCCTTTTCTTCCCTTTCCTCATCTGACTGGCCATCACCATGTTCAGATGGGTGGTCCTTAGCATACTCAGCCAAGAGCTCCTGGAGCCCTAGTTTGGTTGGATGCAGGCCCATTGGTATATTTTTAAGTTTGCATAGGGACCTCAATTCCTTGAAAGACAAGTTTAAGTAAGGTGTGAGGTCGAGCTCCTCCACCAGGTCCATGTTATTATTTTCACTAATATCTGGGTTTGTTTGAGTCATTCTAACCTGACAGTTCTAATCCTCTACCCTGACTATAGTGACTTTTATTTTTCTATAATTCTAATGGGACTTAAGCGAGGCCCTAGCAAGACTTTTAGTATTTTGGAAAAGACCAATCAGAATTCTAAAGGCAATTTTAAGAGTTCTGTCATGTGATCAGATGGTAACCAAGTAGTCCAACAAATGCAAGTTCGTATCCCACCGCTGATCCACCAATGTGAGAAAGTGGCTCTGTATATGCTGTTCTCAAATAGGTACAGGGTGTACAGAGTCCACAGTCCCCAGAGGTTTGGCAGAGGCTAATGTTAGATATAACCTTACTCTCTAAAGTGGTAGCTTGGTCGAGGAGTAAGGCAGTATCAGAGGACAGTGTAAGGCATTTGTTGTACACACTCAGTCAGCAAATTGATTTCACACACTCAATAACTGAACTCTAGGCCAATGGTTTATAAAAAAAAATGTCTGTTTTATTTTAGAACCAACAATAGGAATTAAAATATACTTTCTCAGAATGAGATGCTTTATATAAATACTTTTGCAATAGGCAATTGGCTTTTGTAGAACATTACAAGTTGTTGCAATAGGCAACACAGTTTTAAACACAACAATGCATTGAGTTCAATGGAAGGTTCAAGTTATTTGCAATAGATTACTTTTAGGATTACTTTTGGGATTCCAGGACTGGATCCTAGATTCAGTCCTGGCACAGTACTTATAAACACGTGATAAAAGTCGACTTGGTTACTACTAAGATTTTCTTAAGTCATATTTTGCTATTTTAAAAGTTGACACTTTCATAGAAAACAGTCAATGATTCCCTATGGCAGAAAATTCACGTTGCAGGTATAGTATGTTCTCGTTACTTTTGTAATCCAGTACTGGGTGCCTAGACTCAGTGCTGGGACCTTTATCCAAAACAGGTAAGTAATTACGTTTTCAGAAATTATATGATTTTTAAAGAATATTTAAAGTTTGCAGAAATTGACAATTAGAAGACATATCACAGAAAAACAGTCAATGATTTCCTATGGGAGAAAATTGGGTTACTGGTAAGTACAGTTGTAAGTATTTTTCAGAGTCAGTGCTGGGCACCAAGATCCAGCACTGGGAGCTCACCTAATAGCAGGTGAGTATTTTCGTTTTCGTTACTCTGTGATTTTTTGGTGAATATTTTAAGTTTTGAAAACTCCACACTTAGAAGAAATTTCAGAAGAAACCAGTCAATGTTACCTTATGAAGAAAATTGAGTTATCGGTTTAAAGGTAAGTACTCGACTGGCAGAGTTAAGGTTCTAGGCATAGACTCAGGGGTCCCCCAGGGTCAGGTAGGTACAGTTGGTTCACCCTCAGCGACTCTAGGGCGGCTGGGTGCAGAGAGAGTTAGGCCCAATGTTATCCTACGAGAGTTAGGGGGCCTTGGTTGGTGGCTGCTGACTAGCAGGCCACGCGGCTGTGGGAGCTGAGCTCCTGGTCACTTGCTCAGGGCAAATGGGGAAGTAGATAGGTGTAGAGGTTACACTGCCAGGGCCACTCGGGCGGCTGGGTGCAGGGTGCTTTTGAGCCTTCGGGCGCTCAATCGATTTCAATGGGAAAGCTCCAGTTTAGAAAAAGACTGTAAGCTGGGGGACGAAAATTCTTCAGGTGCCACCACCACTTCGAGAGGTAAGTTGGGTAGTTGGAGGATAGGTAGGTACCCCAGGATTGGGCACAGGGGGCCGCGGGGCGCCGGGTGCAGGGGGGGCCTTTTGGTGTCGGGAAATCTTACCCTCTGTTGATCGCGGTTGGGGGGGCACCTGGTTCTGAGGCTGCAGGCGTCTTTAGGAGCATCGAGGGAAGTCCTTGGTTGCTGGACTCGGGGTTACAGTCACCGTGGGGTCGTCCTTGTGGTCTTTGTTCACGGCCAGGCTTGGCGGGTACAGAGTGTGAAGGGTTCGCGGTTCCGGGCTGATGCCAGGGATTAGAAGTAGATTTTGAGTAGAGCCTCTACTTATGGGAGTCCCAGGGGCTTAGAGCCAAAAGGTAGCCAGGTCCTCCGGGGTTTGTGAGGTTGCTGGCCACAAGAGATGCTGGGTTGGAGCAGGAGCAGGTTCGAGGGTCGACAGGCAGGTAGGGCTGGGGCCAAAGCAGTTGGTGTCTTCCTCTTCTTAGCAGCTGCAGGGCAGGTCTTCTATCTTCTTGCTCTTCTTTGTATTTTGGAATCTGGGGAAGGAAGGTTCAGGGTGCCGCTAAATACTAGATTTAGGGGCGTTACAGGTAGGTGAAGGGCAGGGACCAATGGATCCCTGTCCTGGGGTGGGTACACCCCCTATCCTGCCTCTCTCCTGTGGGAGGGGGGCAGTAGCCTAGTCCTGATTGGGCAGGGCTCCCCATCTTCAAGATGGCGAGAGCCCGGAGATGTGCTTCACCTCGCTTCCCCCACCTGAGGGGTGGGGTTGGCAGGCTGGTACATCCCCTGTCCTTATTTGGGGTTTCCGGCCAAGCTTCTCTCCAGAGTGAGGGGTTGCAGTGGCCTGGGGAAGCTCACAGAGGCGGCATGCCTTTGAAGTTTCCACCTGCCCATCCTGGGGGAGGAGATTTAGCACCTCGCCCAGGATGTGCTTTGTTGCAGGCCCAGGAGAGCAGGGGCTCTCCTACCCAGGGGTCCAGCAACATGTCTGCTGTGTGGCAGCCTAGGCAGCCTCTCAGACCAGACGTGGATTGTAGGTTAGGTTTCAGGGGGCATCTCTAAGATGTCCTCTGGGGTGCTTGGTACATTAAATCCCACACTGGCATCAGTGCGGGTTTAATGTGCTGAGAAGTTTGTAACCAAACTTCTCAGTCTTCAGTGTTGCCATTATGGTGCTGTGGAGTTCGTGTTTGACGAGCTCTCAGCACCATGTACTCTTAAATGGTAGCACTGCACTTACAGTGCCCAGGAATGGACTTGGGTACTGTAGGGGCACAGGGCTCCTGCTCCTCTGCCCACACCACTGGCATAGGGCACCCAGCTAGAGGGGTGGCTGATGTATGCCAGGGCAGTGTAGGTGGTGGGCATGGCACACAGGGATGTGTGCCATGTCGACTCTTTTTGTCTTGTACCCAGACACTCAGCCTGCAAGGGCTGTGTGTGTGTGTAAGGGTACAGGGCCTCTAAGGGTGGCACAATGAGTGCTGCAGCCCTCAGAGGCCTTCCCTGGTCACAAGGCCCTGGGTACCTAGGGTACCATTTACCAGGGGCTGACATGTGGCCAGGGTTTGCCAATTTGGGTTTTAGGTTTTTAGGGAAGGAACATAGGCCCTGGGCACCTGATTGGCAGGAGTCCAGGGCACACTCAGTCAAAGTACATTCAGCAATTCAGCAAAAAGTGAGGGCATACCATGCAAGAAAGATGGCACTTTCTCACACTTGTTCTATACAATAAGGCACCCATTACCATCTAAACTAATGAACAAACACCCAAATACTTGAATACTTGAACACATCGCGTGACGCCACCTTTACAAACACAGTGTATAATATGTGCATACTTTTGCCGTTTTATTATAAACTGCATATGTTTGAGCTGCAGCACAATATGCGGGGAGTGGGGCGGCCAGTCTCACATTGTATTTTTAGATAGATGGTCGGATTGTAGATATTTACACTGCCCCAGATATTTCTCGCTCTCTCTGCAACTGGAAGTCTAGGAGGAGGTCGCGCGCACGAAGGACGTGATTAATCAATCTCTCTCTCGCTCTCCCTGCACTGTTCCTTCAGCCGTGCTCCCCCTCTTTCCGGCCTCCCCTTCCCTCCCCTCCGCAGGAGCACACACTTTAGCTCCTTCTTATCTCTTCCCCCTCCCCCTTTCACCAGCCACATTTCTTTGCTTCCCTCTCTACCCCTCCCTCCACTGTCCTCCATTCTTTGTCTTTCCTCCCACATCTCTCCATCCCATCCCCTCCCCCTGCTGCTCTCTGCCTTATCTCCTCCTTTGTCTCTTCTTCCTCCCAGCACAGGAAGCTCTCGTGACCCCCCCGTCCCTTCCCTCGTGCCCGCTCCCTCCTGTCGCCCAGATATCTATCGTCAGTCCCCGCGCTCCCATCATTCGCCTGTCATTGCCCGCCTTTTCTTCTCACGGTCTCTTTGTTCTGTCTCCATCTTTTACGAAGAGCTGTCTCCCTTCCTGCCCTCTTCCTGCAGCCTGCCTCTTCCTCCCCCGCCATGATAAACTGTTGTTTTCCGTGATCTGCAGAGTAGCACCGCCTGGCCTAGCCTCTCATTCCGATCTTTTGTCTAGTTTCACTGGTGCAAAGTGTGTCTGTGCATCTCTCTCGTCAAGCTTTAAGTGCGTTTTTGCACTCTTGCCGACGGCTATGGCCGTCCTGTTTCCAGAGCACAATTTTCATCATTGTATGTCCAGTTTGTAGGTAAACTACTCCCTGTTGGTGAAGACTACCGAGCCGGTTAATTATTCCTACGTTCGTTCTATACTTTCCCCGTCCCCTCTAGCTCTTCGCTTCATCATGCTCGTCTCTTATTTTCTTACCCTTTGTTTTAACCTTTTTAGGTCTCGCCTTGCTATCTCGTAAGCGATCGCAAAGCGAGACTATTGTGGGTTTTAAAAGTGCTCCCAATAAGCGGATTGCATGGCTAGCACGCGCACAATCACGCGCATCGTGCCGCCATGCAATCTGCTTTTTGGGAGCACTTCAAAGGGTCCGCTCCCCCGCACCCAAGCGCGCGCCCGCCACGCTCCGCCGGGCTTGTCTTGTTTTGCATGCCATCTTCTCTCCTTCCCAGCGTATAAACCAAGCATCTGACAACGCTGTTTTCAACAAATCATTCCCTCCCCCCCTTGTTTTAACCCACCATGTCCTCCTTCCTGATCACTGTTGATTTAAATCCCTTCCCCCCCACTTCAGCCACTTCCCGCACTATCACTCGAATCCCCGAAGGTATCGGAGTGCTTTATAAAAGCACCATTTACATTACAAAGACACTTTCAGTTTGAGTTTTTTTTTCTATTACACACACAGGCATTAAGTGATTTGCCCAGGATCATAGGATGTTGAGCCAACGCAGAGACTCGAACCCGCTTCCTTAGGTTGGAGGAGGAAGCACGAATGAGAACCATCCTAAAATGAAAGGGCCGGTCAGCTTTCTTTTAATACATTTTCCATGTGTATAATGTCCATTCCCGTCCCACATGCATGACGCTCACCACGCCTGCAAACACTACTCCACCCATTAATCATGTCTACTTGTCACTCAGGCCTGCAATAAAGCTTCCACTTTGAGATCGGTTGACAACGCTTTGCCCGCTTTGCCAAGTACTTGCTATCTTTTACCAGCCCACCCCATGGTTAGTACTCTTATCGGGGTTGCAGACCATAAACAAATCGCCTGGAATGCGCTCCCCCCGCCCCCCCGCCAAGCGTGCGCGCCACGCTCCGTCGGGCCTGTCTTGTTTTGCATGCCATGCCAAAATAAAAAACATCACCAAATATTGGTCATAACGTGCTGGCAATATTAGACTTTCGAAAGCATGGAAGGTCTGTTGCTGCGCGAAATTTCTCAAAGGTACCCACCGCAGCACTCGAGGATACACAACTTGCCGTCAGCCAGCTTTGCCTTTGACATGCATTGGTTGTGTTAACTCACCCTACCAGCCCCCGCCATTGTTTTTAACAACTCCTCCAGCTTTTAAACCACCACCTCCTCCTCCCGCTCTCTGCTGATTAACCCACCCCACTTCTTCAGCCACCTCCTGCGCCCTCATTTGTGTCCCCAAATGTATTGGAGTGCTTCCTGCAAGCTATTTACTTCACGCACAAAAATCTGGGGTTTCCACAATTCACAGCTACTTTTCAGTATTAAGACACTAATCCCACTGCTGCGCCGGATAGTGCCCCGTCACCAGGCACCTTAATTCCACATGAAAACACACTTACAAACACAGGGCAAAATGCAAAGTACTGTGGTGGGGGAGGGAGGGGAGCACGCACAAGCCCAAAGACGTGCAAGCCCGCTCCATTCATCAGCTTTTCGATGTGTTGAAATCCACAGTAGTTTAATACACCATAACATAACAAAACATAGCCTAGCCTAACATAAAATAACAGCATAACATAACAGAACATAGCCTAACATAACAAAACATACCATTACATAACATAATAAAACATAGCCTAGCGTTGCATAGCATTGCATAGCATACCATAACTTAACAAAACATAACATAACATAACAAAACATAGCCTAGCCTAACATAACATAACAAATCATAACATAGCATAACAAAACATAACATAACATAGTATAGCATAACATAACATAGTATAGCATAACAAAACAAAGCATAGCATAACAAAACACAACAAAACATAGCATAGCATCACAAAACATAGCATAGCATAACAAAACACAACAAAACATAGCATAGCATAACAAAACATAGTATAGCATAACAAAACACAACAAAAAATAGCATAGCATAACAAAAAATATCAAAACAAAACATAGCATAACAAAACATAGCATAGCATAACAAAAAGTAGCATAACAAAACTCAACAACACATAGCATAACAAAACATAGCCTAACAAAACAAAGCATAGCATAGCAAAACAAAGCATAACATAGCATAGCATAACAAAATAAAACATAGCATAGCATAAGAAAACACAAAACATAGCATAACAAAACATAGTATAGCATAACAAAACACAACAAAACATACCATAGCATAACAAAGCATAGCATAGCAAAACAAAACATAGCATAGCATAGCAAAACAAAACATAGCATAACAAAACATAGCATAGCATACACAAAACATAGCATAGCATAACAAAACATAGCATTGCATAGCATAACATAACATAAGAAAACATAGCATTAAGTTTGATAAACTCACAGTAGCGGGCTAGCTAGCTTTAACGGCCAGTGAGTGTAAGCAACTCCGTCAACCCAGAAGCAGTCACTCGGTCACCTTTGCTCTTGTATTGCAGTGGCTTCGTTTATTAAACAGTGCCCATATTTATACTGTTAGCACTTTACTTGTGCAAATTTCAGGGCTCACAAAACTTTGATGAATCGAAATTCACAACTGAGGCTGTTAAGTTCGTGCTATATAAAACCCTAAGGATAAATAAAAAACATTGCCATTTACAATGTGAATAGCTCCAACAAACACAAGACCTTTTTCAAAGTACAAAACATTGCCATTTACAATACCAATAGCTCCAGCTCCAACAAATGCGAGACCTATTGCATTTCCAATGCTTGTTTTAGTTTTGTCTTCATTCTTCTCCCGTCTTTTTCTTGTTTTGCATTTTCTCTTCATACCCATTTCTTCTTTTGTTGGTCCATTTTTCCTTTTTTTCCCTAATAAAGTGACTTGTGCATAGATACATATGGACCATAACAAAGTAAAAAACTTCTACCTTGCTATCATAAAGTGACTTGTGCGTAGCTACAAAAGGGCCATAGTAGAACACTGTTTCACATTAATCATATAATTATGGATTTCCTGGCGGCTCTACATTCCAAAATAAATAGTGCGACATGGAAGCAGACATCTGGACTGTGAAGAGAGCATAATAAATTCATAGCATCTGCTGTTAAACGAGTATTGTATTTTAAAAAGATAGGTTTCAGATAAAATTTCCTTAAAAATACATAAAATTTGCAAAATAACAAAAAATGGCAACAGCTTTGTTTGGAGACATTGTCACAGGGGCAATTTAAATTAGAGCCTGCCCTGGTTACTGGGAAGGATACAAGATGGTGTACAATGCCCGGCCTTAAACGTACTAGTACAAATCGGTGCGATTTTCTAGTCACGTCCACCAAATATGACTGGAGTCCACTCTTAAGATTAAGCTGCCTGTAAAATACAGAAGTTTTTTGAGTCCGGAGAAATTTCTTTCTTTCTTCCGTCTTGTAAAGCAAAAATGTGTCTTTTATTACCTTCTTGGAGAATGGTATTATATAATCTGAGTCTTTTGAGATATTAATTCCAAATAATGTATTATACCAGAAGATAATATAGTTCAACCACGCAATACGGTGACAATGGTCTAACTTAAGGCAGTCTTTAATTACTGACTGTGTAAACTCACTTTCCTTTTTGTGCCAAATTGAACGCCATAATAATAATGGGCGTAATGCAGCCAGATCTGATGTATATTTAAGACCAGTTTCTTGGTGTATTAAATCAGAGGAAACTGCGGCCGGGACACATTGCAATTGTTTAAGGAAATTATTTTCATTTATTTGAAGTTGGACCGTGGAGGAGTAACCCCATAATCCAGCTCCATATAAAACTGTAGAGACACATCTCGCAATATATATGGTTACCATGTCTTTTATTCTATGGTCCCCTATTTTTGCAGCAAAACGAAAAATACCATTGGAGTTTCTGATCACTTTATGACCAATGTTTTCTTGCTCATTGATCCATTTGCCATTTCCATCAAAACTAATACCTAAATAACAAAAGGTTTTAACAGCTTGAATCTTTGAGCCTTCTAAAAAGAAGGACCGCGGTGACTTTAATTTTTTGCCACATATCATGGTAAATGTCTTTAATTTGTTAAGCAACAATTTCCTACCATTTATAAAATCAGTAAAAGCGTCGATAAGACGTTGCAGGCCCAAAGGAGTACGTGAAATTAGGACAGCGTCGTCCGCATATAACAATACAGATACAACAGTGTTATCAATTTTGGGGGCATCAGCCGGAATATTGTTTAAAACCAATGCTATTTGGTTAATAAAAAGAGAAAATAAGAAAGGTGCCATAACACACCCTTGTCTTATACCTCTTCGCACAGTAAAAAAAGGGGTTCGCTCTCCAGTAGACCCATATCGTACACTGCAAGAAAGTTTCTCGTATAACCTTGCTAAGAAAAACACGATCTCCTTGGGTGCTCCCAGTTCAAACAATACTGACCAAAGGAGCGAATGGTCCACTAGGTCAAATGCACTACTCAAGTCTGCGAAGCATAAAAACAAATTGCCCCCTTTCACCACTGTGTATTTGATAATAAGTAAATCCAAATTTAAACATTGTTCGATGGTCCCAATGCCCTTCCTAAAACCAAATTGTACTGGGGTCCATATATTTGAATCTTCGGCCCATGTTTCCAATCTTTTTAAAAGTACCCTGCTTAACACTTTTATTGAAGAATCAAGTAGTGATATTGGGCGATAGTTGCATGCTTCGGAACGCGAACCCTTTTTGTAGAGGGGGACAATTAATGATTCCGCCCATGATGTTGGGAAATTCCCCGTAGAGGCAGCATTAAAAATTCTTGTAAGGATTGGTGCCCAAAGGTCCATTTCGTCCTTATATAAATCAATCGGAACACCATCCGGGCCTGGTGCCTTGCCCCCTTTACTATTTACCATCCCTTCTCGCACCTCCTCGACACTAATTATTAGTGGTAATGTGGGCCATGTAGAATCATTTAATAAAAGAGAATTTAAAAAAACCTTATCTGGATTAAAAATATTAGAAAAGTGTTTAATCCATTCCGTGCAGTTAACATAGGATGTCAGTTCAGGAATATGATCATCCTTTAAAAAGGGGATATTTACAATTTCCCCAAAAAGTTTTACATTATTAGTTTCACTTGCCATACCTAATTTGTCCTAGGCATCTAATCTCAACTCCTTTTTATGGGCCAGGACAGCTTGTTTATAGTCGTTTCGCAACTTACGAACAAGAATTTGGTTACGGGGTTTAGACCTTAGTACTGACTTTAAGTTAGATAATATCTCGGTACATTCAGAATCAAACCACTTCTTTCCATCTTTTTTCGGACCTTTAGTTTTCCTGGTTAAAATATTCCTAACCACATTATTTATATTAGAAAATTCTAAGCATAGCGTTTCAGGGGTAACCTCTTCACTGAGACAGTAATTAATACTGTCTCTGCATTTACTAACCACATCCAAATGAATCTTATGTGGGTCCACGCCATCCCACTTAATTCTCGTACCCTTCGGCCTGATAGGGAGAATATCTGTAATTGTATGGGCAGTATTAGTCAGTCTGTTGCCCCAAGCCAACAGAACTATGGAAATGCTATTGTGGTCACTAACCGCCTGTTCGGATATCCAAAGGTTCGTATATGGACTATTCTTCGTGAATAAGATGTGGTCTATATTACTATTTGCTTCCCTGCCAGTAAATGATGGACATTTAATATGGCCCTTTCTCTTAGTACAATCTAACAGCTCAAGATCGAATTTTGCCATTAAAGTATTAAGGGTCATACCATAGTCACAATGTGGGAAATGTAACATGTCGTCCTTTGTCCCCGCAGCGATCGTATAGGTCTTCATATAACCACATGAGTTAGTAAGTGTGGTGGGGCAAGCTTGGATATTAAAATAACCCACCCACAAAACAACCGCCAGTTTTTTTGAAATATTTAGTACCCTGTCTATCTCCTTTTCCAGTGGGTCTAAAAGAGCTCCCCTATCTTTATGAAAATTGTTATTATAATGGTTTATTAACACCAAATCCTTTCCCTTTGGGAATGATAGATGCAAAACTTGACTGTGATTACCAATCAATGAGTAGGTTATAATTTTACATCCAATCAGTTTTGTAGAAATTAGTAACAGTAGTCCACCCTTTGCTTTACCCATTAAAGAGGGTGTAGCATTAACACAATATGAGGTATAGCCTTCAACTGCGACAAAATCTGTGCTCCATGTTTCTTGTAAGCACATTACGTCGCTGCCACAAGTAATAAAATCTTGCCAAAAAGGCGTGCCTAATTTGTTCCCGAGACCTGCGATATTCCATGTTGTCAGTGTATACCCCTCTTGTGTTATTGCGCCTTTTAGCATTATTCAAGTTTGTGGGCACATCCATACTCATAATAGGCTCTACAAGTATACTAGCTGTTAAAATATCAGACTCATTAGAACCATTAGTACCCGGTAACTTATTCATCATGATGGGATCCCTATGCGAATAGTGGATATTACTTATTTCAATTTGCCTAGTGATTAAGTTGGAGCTCTCCATTTCCCCTCATCAATGGTCCCCGCTATATTTCTGTGTCAATCGTGATCCTCCATTTGTGTCAGACATTGAAACCTATTATAAAGTGGTAGCGGGGATAACACAGAATGGGCTACCGGCACCATTGGCAGCCAGTTGTTACTCAAGTGGTAAACCATAGGTTTAGTGACAGGATTATTAATCAATGAGTGTCTATAAAAATAGGCAAGTGGCAATAAAGTTGTGTTAAATTCCCGAAAAGAAGGTGGAGGGGCTCTAAGTAAAACTTTATGTGCCCAGACTGGTGACCTAAAATTAACTATGATGCAGTCCCCATCAAATGTTTTAGTTGTGGGGCCTATCCACCCCACTCTTTGTGTAAGTATAATCTGGTCTGCATCTAATATTGAAAAACCTCAGTTTTTAGTTAACCAGTGTAGGGTTTTGTTTTTAAGAGTTTCATTAGTTTTAAATTGCCCTTCCCATAATCTGGGAACATTGCAAAGAACTGTAACACATGCTCCACATTCTGGTGGCAAATTCATCACAGAAGGAACATTATTGCTTTTAAAATCTTCTGAGTGGCGTGCACCCTTTAACTGGTCTATCGTTTGGCCCCCTTGTTTCCCAGTGCCTTCCATTAAGGTAACATCTTTTTCCAACAAAGCTTTATCCTTTCCTTCACATCTTCCCTCAACAATGGGACGACTACTGATATTACCAATACTTTCAGGTAAGATACTTGGAACTGTGCGTTGTGTAACTGTTCCCCTTAACTTAACCTTAACACCCTCGGTCATGTGTAAGACAGGTTCAGACGCAACATTATTTAGGGTGGATTCCGATAAGGGGGCAACAGGTAAGGCTTGAGTAGACTTAGTTAAATAAGGAATTTCCATTAAATGTTGTTCAATAGGACCTACCCTAGCTTCAATAACACAAATTTTCTCATTAATTGGCCCTAGGAGTGTTGATAACAGTATCTCCATTTTCTCCCAGAATCCATCTTTACTAGCCTCACTCTTACTTCCATTAGGCTCGATATCTATAACATTTTACTGTTCTTCGCATAGTTCCCCCTTTCGGCCCAACAGATTTGGTGCCTTTTTGTGATGTATTCTGCTGCCTTTACCCCTGTGTTTGTGTACAATCTGCTCCTTGTTAATATGCTTTTGTTTACTTTTGGCCTTTTGCCCTCTTGTTCTAACAGGTGAAATTACAACATGAGTCTTGGCCATATGTTTAATATTAGACGACAGTTTGCTATTATTACCATCTAAATCCGTAATATCATTGACTAGTTGGAGTTCTATGCTTGAATCCTGCTCCTGGAGAACTGGTGTAGTCGAAAGTCTGCTTACCAGGGGAGACAAATCCGTGTGCAAAATATGGTTAGAGTTAAATGTCTCTGGGGTTTTGTCTACACCTGGTAATCCAGCATACGATGTCATCAGCATGGAGTCAAAAGAATTGGCCATAACTGTGGGTGAATTAACAGGTAATATGGGAGGGGCAGAGCCAATAGGAAGTGAAAGGCGTCTTTCTGTGTTCTCTATCGCAGTGGCGGCGACCCCAATAGTCTTTTGTAGCATCCTGTCTATGGCTGTTAGACTTGGAAGAGGGTTATTTGTAGATTTGTTCTGCCTGGTGTTGGGACGGAGTAGTCCAGTGGCAGTTTTCCCCATTTTAACTATGTACTCCAACAATATCTCAGTGGCAATGAATAATATAACTTAAAAGTTTGTTTGCTGAATTCGTGGACGCCCCAGCAATGAAACCGGTGAATGGCTACTCTTACCTCTACGTCGGTCACTCGTATAACGGGGACCAATGGGAGTGGCCCAGCCCTGCCTCTCCCTGCCCCGGACAGCCACAGACGGCCCGCCCTTTGCCCGGGCTTAGCCGGGGAATGGAGCCGTTTTTAAAGCGCCTCCAGGCGCGAAAGGTGGTGACGCTGCTTCCGGTGTAGGTGTGCCGGGGAACCTGGGAGTGGTAGTTGTCTCCCTCCTCACTGCGGCCGCGGAGATCACAAAAGCGGCGGCGGGAGGGAGAGTCAACAGCAACAATGGCGCCAAGGCAAAAGAAGTCGGGAGGTAGGCACAGAGTTCCTCTTAGGGCACAAACGCTTGCTTGAGGGTCCATGTCATTTGGGCAGGCACCTCTAAAGTCAACAGGGTATCTCTCCCAATACTGAACCACAACCACCCGAAGGGGATGCACCAGTCCGCACAAGGGTGTGCTGAAAGGCGTTCACAGATGCACATAAACACGACCAGGGCACAAGTCCTGAAAAAAGAAGTGGGGGGGCTAACCTAATTAATCAGTATGCAAGTGGCATCACGGCGCGCGACATCGCGGCGTGTGACATCACAGCACGTGACATCACAGGAAGTGGCATCACAAGAAGTGACATCCGATCTTAAGCCCTCACATATATGTTTATTAGGTCTATAATGAGTACATTGGAGCGTATTTCGAGTATACAGGGAAGCTCTCAATTTCGGCAGAAGATTTACACTTTTGTAAGTTACACATAAAACAATGTTGCCTTTTGTCAGCGTGAACTTCCTCTACCCAAAGTGCTTTAAAAGAAAAAATTGTGATATTTAAATTATTACAGCGCCTCCTAGGGTGTAGTATGCGCTATATGAATGATATTTATTTTCTCCAAATACTGTGGAAGATCAACACATCTGACTACAGTGCATGCATATCTCCTAAACAGGGACTGAACAAAGTGAAAAGCTGCCTCTCTTAAGCGTGAGCAAAGTGCTAACAAGGTGTGAGCCTTTGTTTCTCCTCTGCTGCATTTGCATCAGGTGTGAGGCTCCTGACTGCTCCCAGCCAAGAGACCCCAACAAAAGGAGGCCTGATGGACCCTCAGATTCGGCCTTCGTTGTGGGCCCAGCAAGAGTCAGAAATAAGAGAGCCCCCTCCCCCCTGCACCTCACGTTGTTGAGATCCAAACAGATAACAAGGTGCAGGCGCTGAATGTGTCTGGGTGTTTGGAAATTACACTGGGTTGAATTCTATGTCAGGACCGGAGGCTCCGATTATGCTTCTCATTTCTTTACTGAAGAAATCTCAGCAGCCAATCAGATAACAATAAAAGAAAATAACACTACAATACCCATGAACACACACTGGGTGTCACATAAAAACCATAGAGAATCCCCTATAAAAGGTCCATAAGAGAATACCATATCCTCTTTCTTTGCTGCTCCGCAGCCAGTTAAGTGCTTTGTCTCCTTTACTTACTTTGTGTTTCTTGCTGGCTTTGTCTGCAGCACGCTGCTTATGGTGTCCTTTATGGTTGTGTTTCAGCCTTCCTTCTTCCCTGTGGCTTTGGCGGTTTGCGCGAGTTGTGCGTTGCTTCCGTTTTTTTTTGTGGTCGCTTCCCGGTATTTGAATTTGGGAGCGTTTACTACCTCCCCGGTCCGAGCACTTCGTGCATGATTGGCTCTTTGTGGAGTGCGAGTTCGGGGGCTTGAGGACGCGCGTACTTGCATCGCGCAATCGTCTTTTCATTGTGTTCAGGCGGCCGCTTCCGCACATTTGCGGCGGCCATTTTATGGTGTTTTGCCGGTATTTTGTATATCGGGTGAGAGCGGGAGCAGCGCTTTAACAGCTCTTTGCCCACTTGCCTGTCAGAGCCCCAATTACGTCCGAACTTGTCATTATTTTCAGTTTGGGCTGCATAATAGCGCATAGGCTTTGCCTAGAGTGGTTTGTTTGGCAAGCCCTCCCTCCACGCTTGATTTGTTTATTTACACACTGTTACTTTGTAACTGTTGTTGGCTTGCCCGGGTTACCATTCCCCTTTCTGCTTTCTGGCAATACTTTTGGATACTGTATTTATACAGTGTCTATACTTCCTCCAGTGGGCATTATTGGCACATTCTGTGTTATTATGGCTGAATATTATGACGAGGAAGAGTATTATGATGAAGGGCCCTCTGGGTCTATGGAACAAGACTTGGTTGAAGCGCTTGATGTGGGTGTCCAACACTCTGTGAATACGGCACGGGTTTGTGCTATTGAGCCCTTGAAGCGTCACCTGTGTTTCTATGCTTTGCAGCAGGGATGGTTGCCTGCTTCCTCTGGTCGTTCATCATCAAGTGGGGCACGGGTTACTAACCCTCATGAGTCAGATTTTGCTAGATTAGCCAAAGTTTTATCTACTGACCATTCTTATGGTCAATCTTCCAAGGACCTTTCTGCTTCTAATTCTCTTCCTGCTGGAGGTGACGACACTTCCTCAGACACAGCTTCGGATCAAGATGATGCTCCTCCAGCTAAAAAATCTCGTAAGGAGCATTTTGTCAATGCTCCATCGCATCCTAAAGTCCTTAATTTTGATCCAAACGACATTGTCCATCCTAATTCTTCCTCCTGGCTTCCATCTGCGGAGGTAGCGGAATATGTGCAGTCCCATATTCGTCAGCCTTTTGACAAAGATGTCAGAACTTGTCTGCATTCTGAATGTCCTCGGCCGGACTTGGCTGACAAACTGGCGGAAACGCCGGAAGTTGATCCTTCCATGATGACTTATCTGAAAAAGTATGCCTAGGATCCAAAAAAGGGGATCGATAGAGCATGGCGTTCTTGTCAAGACAAGTTGTTAGACTTGCTTGGTCCCCTCACCAAGATTTTAGAGATAGATTACAGAGCTAAGGAAACCGCATCTTCCATTGGCCCAGATGAGTTGATTGAGTGGGCTCAGAGGGCCATTTGCCAGTTGGGTAACGCCAACTGTGCTATGTCATGTGAACGCAGGAGATCGATTCTCTTGAAACTGGACCCAAAGTTGGCAGAGTTGTCCTCGTCTGAATCTGGCCCTTTAGCTCAGGGTTTGTTGTTTGGTCAGGCTATTCTCAAAGAACTGACAAAGTTTGTTGCCACTTTTAGTGGCCTGGATAAAGCTCAGTCATCCCTCAAACAAGCTTTTCACCCGGTTTTTGGCCAGGCCGGACGATATAGGGGACGGTCGTTCGGCCACGGTTTTCACCAAGGAGCCCAGCATGGCTCTCAGTCCCAGCGTGGGGGTTATCAGGATTCCGATTATAACAACACCTCCTCCTTATATCCCACTCGCAGAGCCCGCAACAAGTTCCGGAAAGGGCGTTATGGTGGAAATCAAGGAGGACACCAAGATTCCTCCGCTTTAGGTGAGCTTGATTGCGTTTTCCCAAGTTTTGTTGGGGGGCAGAATCCAATTTTTTCTTCCCAATTGGCAACAGATCTCGAACGATGCATGGATTTTGGATACTGTAAAGGGTTACAAGATAGAGTTCTTCAGTTCCCCCATTCAGGCTCTGCCTCCATCGCCCCTGTTTTTTTCCCTTCAGGATCAAGCGGTCATTTCCACGGAAATAGATTCTCTTCTGAAAAAAGGGGCCATTATTCGGACCACCCGTCATCCTCAGGGCTTCACCAGCAACATCTTTCTGGTTCAAAAGAAAGGGGGCGGGTCCAGATTAGTTCTCAATCTCAGGGACTTCAATGGCTGGGTCATTTATCGACACTTCAAGATGGAAGGCATCCGTCTTCTTCAAGATCTTCTTCAGGAAGGGGGCTAGATGGTCCGTCTAGACCTGAAGGATGCATATATGACGGTTCCCATTTACGGTCCTCATTGTCGATTTCTGCAATTCCAATGGCAGGGAGTCTAGTTCGAGTACAAGGTTCTCCCTTTCGGCCTCTCGTCAGCACCTTGGTGCTTCACGAAACTTCTGAGGCCTGTCGTGGAGTCTCTGAGAGCCCGGGGTGTTCGCCTGATAATTCATTTGGACGACATTCTCATCATGGCTCGTTGTCCTGGTCTGTTAATGACTCATTTGGAGTGGCCAATCGATCTTTTACAGTCTCTTGGATTTCTGGTGAATCCACAGAAGTCAGTTTTTATCCCGTCTCAATCGATAGAGTTCCTGGGTTTTCTGATCAATTCCCTCTCTTGCCAGCTCCTCTTGCCCAATCAGAATATCAGATCTATCAAGAGGCAATTGAGATTGATTTTGCACAAGCAGATTGTATCATTGAGATCTGTAGCCCGGATTGTCGGTCTGCTGGCTTCTTCAATCCAAGCGATATTCCCGGGTCCTCTCCATTACCGAGCACTTCAACGACTCAAAATCCGCCATCTCCAGAAAGGCCTCAAATATTCAGATCAGATTCCTCTTTCGGAGGAAGCGAGGTGGGAGATGTTGTGGTGGTTAGAACACATGGAGTCTTGGAATGGTCGAGCCCTGTTCGGAGTGTCTCCGGAAGTGTTGATAGAGTCCTACGCCAGTCGGTGGGGATTGGGAGCCCGTAGCGGTCAAGTAACTACAGGGGGCTGGTGGTCTCAGGACGAATTGTCTCTCCATATCAATTGTCTAGAACTCCTGGCAGGGTCCTTTGCGATTTGTTGTCTTTCACCACGCAAGACGAATTGTTGCATTCTTCTCCACATGGACAATGTGTCAGCGGTACGGTATGTGAACAAATTGGGGGGGGCGAAGTCCAAGATTTTAGCAGAAATCGCCAAAGATTTCTGGCACTTTTGCCTTCAGAGGAAAATCACAGTGATTGCGGAGTATCTTCCAGGATGCAACAATCTGACTGCCGATTGGAATTCTCGTCATCTCAGAGATTTCAGCGATTGGAGGCTTCATCCTCGTGTATTCCGGTCTCTACTTCGGCTTTGGGGTCCGTGTCAGATCGATCTCTTTGCCTCTCGACTCAACAGGCAACTTCCACTGTTTTTCAGTTGGCGTACGGATCCGGAAGCTCTGGCCACGGACGCGTTTCTGCAGGACTGGCCGTCTCATCTGTGTTATGCCTTCCCCCTGTTTGTGATGATCCCCAGGGTCTTGGCTCGCACTAAACATTATCAGTCAGATTTGATTCTGATCACTCCTCTTTGGAGGGCTCAGGATTGGTTCCCGTTTCTTCTGGAGATGATTTGTGCAGTGCCGCTCCTTCTTCCCCAATGTTGGAATCTGTTGCTGGACCCTTTGAACAACCCGCATCTATTGATAGAATCGGGTCAACTCCTTCTGGTTGCATGGCGGGTTTCGGTGATCGCTAGAAAATCCCAGGCCTTTCGCGAGACGCTACCAGATTTATCAGCGAGGCTTGGTCTCCCAACACACACAAACGTTATTCTACAGCCTGGAAACGATGTTGTAGTTGGTGCGATCAACGGGAGGTGGATCCCGCTTCAGCAGATATCTCTTTGATTGTAAATTTTCTTGCGTCAATTGCTTCTTCCGGTCTTGCCTATAGAACGGTTAATAATTTTCGATCCGCCATTTCTGCAGGCCATATGACAATCAATGACAAACCTGCTGGTCAACACCACTTAGTGTGCAAGTTACTCAGGGGTATCAGGTTGGTAAAACCGCCTTGCCCTAAATACGTTGAATTATGGGATGTATGTACTGTTTTACGATTCTTGGAGGCTTGGCCCTCCAATAAATATCTGTCTTGCAAACAGCTTTCGGCAAAATTAACTATGTTATTATGTTTGGTTTCTTGTAAGCGCGTTTCTGATATCCGTGCTCTGGATCTTGCAGGTCGAAGATTTTCACCAGAAGGTGTCACTTTTGCTATCTCCAGACGCACTAAGTGTAATACTGCCTCTATTACTTACCTGAGTTTTCCTACTAATCCTAAACTTTGTGTGGTGCAATGTATTAAGGATTATGAGGTAAGTACTGCTGAATTTCGACAGGATATGAGGGGTCAGTTGTTGATTGCTCTGCAAAAACCTTTTCGCCCGGTGACCCCGGCTACATTATCTAGATGGGTGCGCTGGCTCATGGGTGAGGCAGGAATTGATGTTACTAAATGTGGTGCTCATTCTGCTCGTGGAGCTATGGCTTCCAAGGCCTTTTCTATGGGGGTTAGTTTACTAGACATTATGAATGCAGCTGATCGGTCATCTGATTCCATGTATAAGACCTTTTATTATAAACCGATTGTAGATATTGCATCTGTGGTGGTGGCGCAGCTTTGAACAAGCATAATCGGAGCCTCCGGTCCTGACAGAGAATTCTAAATTTACGAACATACGTGACAAGAATTTTCAATTCTATTAAGGACACGGAGGCGAGGATTATCCCACCCAATTCTGTATTACATATGGTTGTTTACATTATCAGCCTTCAATGCACATATATATTTTTATACTGCATGTATATTCCTTGTTTTATCCCCTCCCTTTCTACTGTACTTTATTCCATGAGGGAATGGTGTATTACGACTCTATATTTCTTTTCAGGTTCTGATCCCAAATTAGGTTCTTTGATCTTTCTCCATGAACTATCTTATGGATACCTGCAGGTTCCGGTTTTCTGAAGGTGCACACATCGAGTCTTCTGTTTCAGCCCGTAGGGCTGCTGTTTTCTGTTCTCAGACTTCTTTTTCCTTCCACGTTCTTCACAAATGTTGGACTGGTTTCCTCACATTAACTGTTATGCTTACCAAAGAAAGAGGATGTGGTATTCTCTTATGGACCTTTTATAGGGGATTCTCTATGGTTGTCATGTGATACCCAGTGTGCTCATGGGTATTGTAGTGTTATTTTCTTTTATTGTTATCTGATTGGCTGCTGAGATTTCTTCAGTAAAGAAATGAGAAGCATAATCCTCGCCTCCGAGTCCTTAATAGAATTGAAAATTCTTGTCACGTATGTTCGCAAATTTAGAATTCAGCATCTTTTTCAGTGGGGCCCAAGTTCTTGGCAAGTGTCCACCCTGTCAAAAAAGTGGGTGGACGCCGTCCACCCGCGTGTACCCTCGACTCGTGCCCTGAACACGACTCCCACCGACCGTGGCGTGGAGATGAGCGGTCAGCCTAACTGTAAGGGCAACTATCACTTGGTGAAGGAAAGTCTTTACGAGGCAGAAAACTAGACTTTGAGAGACCTTGAAACCCAGTGGCCTTTTGGGGTGAACAGTTTATAAAACACACCTTTTGCTGGAATTAGAGGTTGCAGTTGCATCCAGAGTTTTCGAGCTCCTGAAAACTTACATGAAATCCAGCTTTGAATCGCATCCCGCGGGACCAGAGATGCCCTGCGTCCTGATGTGAACCTGCAAAGGACTTCGGCAAGAGGTAAGTGACAGGTTTACATAAAGTATAATAGTTAAACTCAATGTTATTTTCAAATGCACAGCAGGCAAAGATAGGTGCATGCTGAAATGAAATAACATTTGACTGCATGTCGGTCTCAATCCAGCAGCCCTTCCCAGTGCCAGCATCGTGCATGAGAATACGGCTTTTCTGGTCATTTTCCCGTATTACTGCAATGCCCGCGAGTGTCACCTAAAAGAACCGTGTCCTGGGGTGCCCTAACATTACGTCATTCCAGTTTCTCGCCTGCTGGGACGGACGCATAAACTCTGAGCTCGGGGTAGTGTTTTTCAAAGCCCACGAGATGGCGCTAGTTCACAACGGAGATATAAGGGTCTCAATATATCACGAGGTGGACATATCCTGTGATTACAGAAATCGAATCCAAACCAAAGGAACTTCAGAGATTTGAAGAATGAAACACAAAATCACCCACCCGCCTAATTAATGTGAAAAGGCGCCCCCCGCTCAAGCCATAACCTCAAACAGATGAGGATGTCCAGTCTTCTCAATTCAGGCCAAACACTGGGTCAGTCTAAACTGCAGTAAAAGAGGGGCCCCACTGCAGATCTGTACTGGGAGAATGCCAGGGAGCCACTCGAGCCAGAATTGATGAATTGAGCATTCATTCTTTGGAATGGACACCACCAGCTGTGCTCTCCTCCTTGTCCTTGTTATGTTCAAGGGAACACCCCCCCGCTTACGCGAGGGTGGTCCCGTCTGTGACCCGGAAGGGCCTAGGTAAATAAATGGGGGCTGGACCGGATGATCCGGGTCAGTGCACCGAAGCGCAATACGAAGCGTAGGTGTGTGTTTTCTATCTCCTCCACGATCCCGGAGTGCATGCTGCCCGCCTACCTCCCGCTGTCCTTCTCAGTCCTATACCGAACGTAACAACTGGCGACGAGGGGGTCTTTTCCGGACTCTCGCTACCCGACGGCTGGATCCTCGCTGCCTGACCCGCTCCGGTGGCGGCCGCCACACGGAGCGCTGCTACTCGCACGTGCGTGCGTCTACACGCGGCCTGTCTCGGCCGCCTCCCTGTTTTCTCCCGGTCACCGGTGCTGTGTGCTCTTCCTCCTCGCCCCGCATCGAAGCTGCCGTCCTGCACCAAGAGCACGTGGGAGCGCTCTCATCGACCGGCCTGCTGCCTGGTTTGCCCCATCGCATGTGCCTGTGTCCTGGCGGTGCTGCATTGGAGGACGCCCCCCCCTTCAGCCTACTCTTCCCGGTCAGTTGCTGTCTGTGTCTCTGCAGTGGGTTGCTGTCTGTGGTGGCGGCGTCGGTGTGGCGCATAGGCTGCTGTGTGACGGAGGGGTGCCCGCGTCTGCTGATTCCTGCCCAGGGGGTCTTACCTGCCGCCGCCTGGCGCCACGTGGAGTGTGCTCGCCGTCGCTCGACGCCCGGTCCCTGTGACCTGGTTGCTGGGTGCCTGTAGGCCGCATCTTGCCGCGGCCTGCGCCGGAAGTGCAGAGTTTTGGCTGTTTTGACTGCGTCAATCCCTAAAGCGCCTCATCTGTCGTTTCAAAGTCTGCCTACACCTGCTGTTTTTGGTCCTCCCGCCCAGTCAGCGCCAAGATGACGACGGTTCCCCCGGTGGAGGCGTTCATCGTGGACGGCCCGCCGTCCGCCCAGGTGGCCAAGTGGAAAGAGTGGCTGGAGCGCCTGGAGAACTACTTTGCCGCAGTCGGCCTCAAGCCTGAACGACATCGGCCCATGCTCCTGCATCTGGGTGGTTCTGCAGTTCACCGATTGGCCAAGTCCGTGGTGGAAACCGGCCCTCCCTACACCTATGCCACACTCAAGGCGGCCCTGACCGCACACTTTGAGCCCCTAGCGAATCCAGATTACGAACGTTTTCTCTTACGCCAAGCAAGGCAACAACCGGAGGAATCAGTTGACACCTTCTATGCTCGTCTGAAAGAACTGGCAAGCACCTGTACTCTACCGGACACAGATGACGAGCTGCGGGCGCAATTTATCCAAGGCTGTTCGTCCGTGAAGTTGAGAGAAAGAGTCCTCGAACTGCCCGGAATCTCCATGGCGGACATTCTCACCATGGGCCGGTCCAAGGAATTGTCCAAGGTGCGCGCCGCACATATGGAAACGGCCCTCCAACGTCAAGTGAAAACAGAGCCAGTTAACGCGGTGGTGGCGACGACCCCGAAGAAAACGTCTAAGAAGAAGCCGGAACACGGAACACCACCACCCTCGTCTCGTACCTGCTACATGTGCGGAGGCCCGTACCCACACCAAGGTCCATGCCCTGCGCAAGGAAAAAGGTGTTCGGCATGTCGTCGTCTGAACCATCTAGCCAAAGTGTGCCGATCGGCGGGACGTCAGCGGCAACAAAGTCGGCAGATCAATGCGGTGGATGCCCCTCCACCCGAAACTGAGGAAGACGACATGGATGACGATGAGGACGAAGGCACGGTCCATGTAATTCACGCCTTACAGCCTGATGGATGTCCGAGACGAAGGGCACCGAAGTGTCACGTCAAGATTGCAGGGCATCTCACGCCGGTGCTGATCGACACAGGTGCGTCCATTAACATAATGGCCCAGTCCATGCTGAAATCCTTCCCAACTCAGCCCGTCCTGAAGCCAACGTCCATACAGGTGTTTGCTTATGGCTCCGGCACACCACTCACTGTGGTAGGCGTCTTCACCACCGACATCGCCCACGAGGCCAACTCCGTCCGCACCAAGGTGTACGTCACCAAGGAGGGTACGGGGATGCTGTTGGGCTGTCGTACGGCGGAACATCTGCAACTGGTGGTTTTTGCGTTCGCTGTGCACCTGGAGGATGTCGAGTCATTGGTGGAAGAATTTCGAGACCTGTTCAACGGCATTGGATGCCTGAAGGACCACCTGGTACGGCTGCACATAGACCAATCAGTACAACCAGTTGCTCTCAAGCATCGGAGAGTGGCGTTTCATCTGCGGCCCAAGGTTGAAGAGGAACTAAGAAAATTGGAGGCCGCTGACATCATTGAGAGAGTGGACGGACCAACACCTTGGGTTTCCCCCATTGTGATAGCCCGGAAACCAAAACAGCCGGGTGAAGTCCGGATATGCATGGACATGCGTTTGCCGAACCACGCCATCAAGCGGGAACGCCATCTGACGCCCACTGTCGACGACATTGTTGCGGAGGTCAGCGGATCGCGCTGGTTCTCGAAGATGGACCTTCGGGCGGGCTACCATCAACTCCTGCTGGATCCCGAGTCAAGAGCCATAACCACCTTCTCCACCCATGTGGGCCTGCGCCGCTACAAGCGCCTCAGCTTCGGGGTGTCCAGCGCGGCGGAAGTGTTTCAGGATACCATCAGAGGGGTGTTGGCTGGCCTCAGTGGAGTCATAAATGTCAGTGATGACATTCTTGTACATGCGCCGACTCTGGAGGAACACATGAACTGCCTACGATGCGTGTTCCGGAGACTCCAGGACAGTGGCCTCACGTTGCATCGCGAGAAGTGCGAATTCCTAAAAAAGGAGATAGCGTTTTTTGGATATCACTTTTCGCAACAAGGAGTGTCGCCCGACCCTGCCAAAGTTCGAGACATCCAGACGGCACCGGCCCCGACCACAGTCACCGGAGTGAGAAGCTTCCTGGGCATGGTCACCTACTGTGGTCGATTCATCCGGAACCTCACGAATCTAACAGCACCTCTACGGGACCTCACGAAGAACGCCGCAACCTGGGAATGGGGCCCCAGTCAAGAGAAGGCTTTTCAGGACACCAAACACGCTCTGTCCGCCGAAACCACCCTGGCGTACTTTGACCCCACCCGGGAATCCGAACTGTCGGTGGATGCCAGTCCCATCGGTTTGGGTGCTGTATTGTCCCAGAAGCAACTGGACGGGGAATGGGCCCCGGTTGCCTACGCGAGCCGGGCTCTGACAGAAACTGAGCAAAGGTACTCCCACATCGAAAAGGAGGCGATTGCGATACATTGGGGGTGTCGTCACTTCCACCTCTACCTCTATGGGCAGCCATTCACGGTTCATACTGATCACAAACCGCTGATTCCTCTCTTCATGGGCGTGTCGTCGAAACCACCCCCAAGAATCGAAAAGTGGATCCTGCAGCTGCAGGAATATCAATTCAAAGTGGTCTACCGCCCGGGGACGCAAAACCCAGCGGACTTCCTCTCCAGACATGCCCGGCCAGTTACCCGAGAAGAAGAGTCTGAAGCGCAGGAGACGGAGGAGTATGTCAGGCTGGTGGTGGAACGCTCTCGACCCCTGCCCATCAGGCTCGAGGACATCCTGGAGGCGACCAAACAGGATGACTGCTGGGAGTTGGTGATATCCGCGATTGGATCAGGAAGGTGGCACTCCCTGTTGGAGAACCTGACACACCGCACAGATGATGCACAACTGGCGTTAAGGGCTCTTCACAACGTCCGGTCTGAATTGGCCGTGTCCCCCGAGGGATGTCTGATGAGAGGCACGCGTCTGGTTATCCCCAGGTCATTACAACAGCGAGTGGTGGACTTAGCTCACATTGCGCACCAAGGGGTAGTCAAGACAAAATCCCGTCTGAGGAGCAAGGTGTGGTTCCCTAATCTGGACAGTGTGGTGGAGAGGACTGTCCGGTCCTGTGCGCTCTGCCAAGCGGTAGGCCCAGCGGATCCGCCGGCCCCAATCCTGACGGAAGATATACCTCCTCACCCGTGGCACCGAGCGAGTGCCGACTTTGGGAGCCTACCGGATGGCCGACACATGCTTGTCGTCATTGACGATTTCTCAAAATACCCCGAGGTTGAGATACTGGACTCCATTACGGCGAGCAATACCATACCTCGTTTCGAGAAAATTATGGCCAGCCATGGGCTAATCAAGGAGCTACGCACAGACAATGGTCCGCCATTCGCCAGCCATGAGTTCTCTGAATACCTCCGATCAAGAGGTGTCCGTCATGTAAAGATCACACCACGATGGCCACAGGCTAATGGTGAGGCCGAGCGTTTCATGCGCACCCTGAACAAAGTGCTCCGGATAGCAATGTCTCGAGAGCAGAACATGGAGTGTGCCCTGTACAATTTCGTAAAAGAATACAGACTTACGCCTCACTCGACAACCATGGCCAGCCCTGGGTTTCTGTGCAATCAACGGGTGCTGAATGATGTATTTCCCCAGGTGACACCATCCTTGCCTGCGTATCGTCAAGTATCCGAACGCCTCCGACAGAGGCGGGCCAAGAATGACCGAATGTCCCAGAGGCGCCATGCCAGGAGCAATGCGTTTGTGGCCGGTGAACGGGTGCTGGTGAAGAATCGACATCCACGAGGGAAGTTCTCCCTTCCGTTTGAACCGGAGCCCTGGGTGATTCAGACAGTCAAGGGCACGATGGTCACTGCCCAGAGGGGCCACGAGACAGTCACCAGGAACATCTCCCAATTCAAAAAATACCGGTGCCCGGCACAACCAAGTGAGATGGTGCCAGAGTCGGAGGGTGGCGAACCGACGGGCGACGCTTTTGATGAGGAGAGTGGTTCACCAGGGCCAGTTCCCCCACTGCCTGGGGCAGTTGTGGAACATTCACCGGGGGCGGCTGGAGCTGAAAGCCGTAGAGATGTGAGCGAAGGTCGAGGTGGACACAGATATCATCTCAGAGCCAATCCAGCGGTGTCGTCTCGACTGAGAGGTTTTGTAATGGACTAGAGAAAAGAAATGCAGTGTTTTCCCGTTCCTTTTGTTTCTCTCTCTCTCTCTCTCTCTCTCTCTCTCTCTCTCTCTCTCTCTCTCTCTCTCTCTCTCTCTCTCTCTCTCTCTCTCTCTCGTTTTGAACTGGAGCACCCTTCCAACCGGTGTTGTGGTTTTGTGATGATCCGGGTCAGTGCACCGAAGCGCAATACGAAGCGTAGGTGTGTGTTTTCTATCTCCTCCACGATCCCGGAGTGCATGCTGCCCGCCTACCTCCCGCTGTCCTTCTCAGTCCTATACCGAACGTAACAGTCCTCAGGCCTCCACCTCCAAAGACTCCCACACCTGGAGGAGTGACAGCCCGGGAGACTCAAAGCACAGAAGACCCCGCTGGGGCCCCCACATCCTGCAGTCGGGACCAGGCCCCAGGTGGCGGGGAGCACGGACAGTCTTTGAATGTCACCCATAATTACACTGAAATTGTGAAAATGTCACAGACCACCAACCGGAATCCTTGACAGCTATGAAGGCAAGATAAGGATTAATTATGGACATGAAAGTTAATATCTGGGAGATAAGATTAATGCAAGGCCAGTAGATGACGCTGGTAGGTTCTGACAGAGGAGATGGTCTGAATAGTGCACTGCGTAGAGTTAATGGGAGATGAAGGTAGAGGGGGAGTGACGCTGGTGGTCCTGTAGCTGGCCAGTAAGTTGGAGATGTCTGTAGAGGACAGACTGTGGTTTGCTTTATTGGGGCGCGGGAGCACAGAACTCCTCGGGAGGGTATTAGGGAAGGGGGACATCTTAGTGCTTAACAGTGAGATGGACGCTACAAGCTGGGAAATGGAAGAGATGAGAGAATCAAGTTTATTTTCTAGGGAGAGGAGAGCTGAGCACGGAGTGTTGAGTGGTTTGATGGATAAGGGTGGGAGTGTGGAGGGTGAGGGGGGACGGATGGGGGAACGGGATTAGGGAGGTGGAGCAGAGGGTGATTGAGGACGGGGAGACATGGATGAGCGGGAAATGGGAGGGAGTGAGGGAGGACGGGGCATGGTGGGGGAGGGGGGAAAGGGAGGAAGTACAGTGGGAGAAGGAGGGAGGGGAGGGGTGGTGGAATGGGTGGGGAGTTGGGGAGCAAGGGTAGAAGGTGGGCAAAAAAATGGTGGGCAATAGGAGAGGATGATAAAACAGAGGTGGGAAGAGAAATATTTTTACTGGTGTTGAACAGAGGGGAAAGAGTAGAGATCATAAATAGGAGGAGAAAGTTGAGGAGTCGGAAGGGGGTCAAATAAAGGCCAAAGGTAAGGGGAGAAGAGAGGAGAAGAGGCTGAACAGGGAGGGGAGGTCAGGGGGTTAGATGAATGCCAGAGGTACGTGGAGAAGAGAGGAGAGGGTGCTGTACAAGGGGGGGAGGGAGGGGGATCCAAGGAAGGCCAGAAGTATGGGGAGAAAAGAGAGGAAGGAGCTGGACAAGTACTGTAAGTTATGAACGGTGATTGAAGGGGGACAGGCAACAGGTGGAGTGAGGGGGAGACGAGGAAGGAATTGTCGAGGAAGGAGACATGGTTAGGAAGCACGGGAAGAGGGATGGGAGGTTGAAGAGAGAAGGGAGGTGGAAGAGAAGAATTAAGGGGACGAGGGACGGGGAAGAGCGGAAAGGGATGAGGTGACAGGGGGAGGGAAGGGGGAAGGTAAGGAAAGTTGATCGGTAGACCAGGTTGTAAGACAGGTGGAATAATAAGGGGGGAGGTTGGTTGGATTAGGGGGGAAGGAGAAAGCGTTAGAGAATCGGGCAGGTGCAGCGTGGGGAGGGGGAGTGGATGCCGGAGGCAAGGTAGAAGAGCTAGGGGGAGGAACCAATTGGGAAGGGGAAGGGGTGGGAGGGGAGGGAGCAAAGGTAGAGGGGATCAAAGGGTAGGCCTGTGACTCCCGGGAACGCGGCCTGATCGAGTATCGGGGAGTCAGGGGGGGAGAAAGGGAGAAAGGAGATGAGCTCAAAGGAGAATCCAGGGAAATCATAGTTGTAAGGGTTGGACGTAGGGAGTGGAAGAGATGATCAAAGAAGGAAAGACAGGAGTCTGTAGCTTGTATCACGACAGTACCATTATTGTAAAGTGTAATGGTGAGAGAGCCATTAAAGCTAGTGGAGGGGGACATTTTTAGCCGCTGTCCATGCGGGATAGATGAGGAAGAAGAGACGTTGAAGGAATTGAAGAGCTGGGGGACCAGGAAGGGATATCGTGAGTGAAAAAAATTAAGTCATTTTTGAGTTTCCCTAGGCACCCATTATGGAATTGATCAACAAAGAGGAAATCAGGGCATTGTTCAATGGTGTTGTGCTTGAACCGTTTTGCTGCTGCTTTGGTCAGATTGGGGGGTAAATGACTTTGAAGCAGTTAACTCCCGACTTAATTCGAATGGAAACCATGATACGGAGAAAAAGGGCCACCAGGGTAGCGATAGCGCAAAGAAGAAGAATAAGAGGAGGGCGCATATTCCAGCAGTCAAGTGAGGATTATCCAATGAGATTGTGGACAGGAGGCGACTAGAAATGCACGGGCAGGGACTCTGGTCTAACTCCCCTCTAAACCATCATACCAGTGGGATAGAAGGCTAGGTAGTGTCCAGTGGCGGAGAGGGAGTGGGATCATAACGGGGCCAAAACCTACCACCCAGGGAATAGGACCTCCAGGTATGGAGATCAGCATGGAAGTGGGAGTCCCCAAACATCGCTTGCTAGAAGAGTAGAAATTCCCAAAAAAGAAAGGCAGAAAAGAGACAACTGCGAGACACAACATATTGGATATGTCTTCTTGAGACCCTCACGGGTCAGTACTGCGCTCTACAAATGGTTGATTGATTGATTGATTGATTCTCAACCATCTCTCTCAAATCCCTTCCCACCTCTGCATCTTTCTTAATTTCTCTGGTTGGGAAAGGTGAGGCAGGGTGGAGGTGGGAAACGCTTTGGGCAATGCTCCTGCTGGGCTGGAAACAAAGGTTGGACTTGTTATTGATGAAAAGATGTTGTTGAATAACATTATATGTGCAAACAAGACATTAGCCAGCTGTAGGACTCTTGGTGTGATAAGATGCATGTGCCTCTACATACCATCACCCCATCCTCCTCTGGGACTCTGCATAAGCAGGGCTACCTCATTGGCTGCAGACCACCCATCAAAATCATTCCCCAACTCCAAGCTCGGCACCAGGGGCGTATTCATGACATTTGTGGTGCTGAGCAATCCAATGCGGCACATTCCTATCCTTCTCCCTTGAGCTGGTGCCATTTTGTCGGTCTAGCACCAACGCTGGCACCCTTGCACCATGATGCAAGGGTGCTTGTGTGGTAGGCAAGAATGTTTTTGTGAGGAACGGACACCTTCCTGGGCAAAAACAATCCCGTTTTTTTTTCTTCCCCAGAATGCAGTACACAGAGAAAGAGCGAAAAACGGGGAGAAGCAAAGACATTTCTCCTTGTTACGCCTCTCCCAGGGAGGTGTATCTTTTCAGCACAATCCGATGTCTGCCTGTTCTTGTAAATCTGTGAATGCGTCAAAATCGATAGATGTTCCATGAGAACACCCATGTAACACCCAATTAAACGCCTCCTTGGCGCAGAGTAATGCAACGCAGTGATTTGTGCTGCGTTGCATTACTCAAGACTTATTGAGCCATGCAGCGCCATGCAAGGTGGCCTTGCGTGGTTTCATATATCTAATTTTTCACTTGTGTCGCTCGTTCACCATGTTGCGTGGTGCAAGACTGAAGTAAAGGGGCTCATGAAGATTTCCCCAGTTCTTTAGAGATATGGACCCTTCTGTCTCAATGGGACACCGCATTGTCGCTGCAACCATTTGCACTGGACTCTGACTCACTTCGTGTTCTGTTATGTTTTTTGTTTTTAACATTTTTTATTTATCAATTTCAAAGAGATAAAAACAGTCAGTAATACAGATTGATACAGAGTAATCAGATCGTACAAACCCTACAGAACCCCCCCCCCCCACCCAGGCAGAGCAATATCATCATTTTAGTACATTTCGGGGAAATAAAACCTGCACAGCAATAAATCATCGTATGTGAGGCAATAGCAAGGACAATCATGAAAAAAAGTTCTTACGTATAATCCACCACTATGGGCCAGGAACAGCAAACACACCAAATCCAAACAAATATGCCGTTAGGGGGGCCCAAATATCTTTGGGGCGGGACTTCTCAGGGAGCTCCTCCTCATGTATCTGTAGCTGATCCCTACAGTAGATCAGGTCGCGGAGTCATTTTTTTTACAGTGGGAGTTGTCTTAGCACCCCAGCACTGCGCAACTGCTCTTTTTGCGAAGAGTGTAGCAACTGCTACAATGCGCCTGTTACAGGGCTTAAGGCGTTTAACGTAGCCCAGCAAGCATATCTCAGGAGTGCAGCACACAGGCTCCAACACAATATCAGTGAGCATGTTCGCTACAGTGGTCCAGAACGCAAATATACTCGTACACATCCAGGCAACATGGAAAAAGTCCGCATCTGCTGCTCCACTCCTCACACTGTTAGCAGTCTCTCGCAAACCATACTTGTAAATTTGCAGGGGGGAGTAACATACCTGATGTAAGAGTTTGAAGTGGATAATTCTAAGAAACAGTTAGCCGTGTGGCGACCAGTGAGCTGGCAACATGCTGTCCAAACCTCTGGCGCAATGGAGATACCCAACGCTGCTTGCCAGCGTAAACAAGAGGGATGTTTGCCCTGTTCCCGTTCACGCATAGTTTAGTGATTAAACCCTTGTGCCCCTCTCCCGACAGCATCGCCTGCAACGCCCGTAGAGTAGTGGGATCCACAGGGTACTCTGGATATGCCGCGATGACAGCCTGATGGACTTGGACGTATGTAAAGCTAAACATAAAACCACGATCTGCAACATTCTGCTCCTCCCGTAGTGTCTTAAATTGACCCCCCTTGTAAAGATCTCCCAGCCGAGAGATACCTGCTGCAGCCAGCTCTCGCAGGGCTGGCGCCTCTCGTGCCGCAGAAATATCAGGGTGTGAAGCTAGTGGTAGCAATGGAGCATATAAATAGGATAATGGAGCCCATGAAGTAAGCATTCGCCATGCCCACGCCGTGCACTTTGCAGGGTTAATCTCGGTATGTGGACCACCCGATTCCCCCCGAGAGGACCACTGCCTGCAACGGCATTGGAAGAACAGCATCCGATTCTATAGACACATGAGGCTGAAAACGCTGGGGGAAATGCCTATAATGCGCAAATTGCACCTGCGCGCACAAGTAATATAGACGAAGATCAGGAGCCTCGAAGCCACCTCGGTCGAAAGGCTGAACCAAAAGATCCCACCTGCATCTGGGTTTCTTACCGCCCCACACAAATGTTAAGAGTGCAGATTGCAGAATTCGGAACATAACTACATTCAATTTTATAGGAATGTTTACAAAAAAATATAACAATTTGAAAAAAACCAAAATTTTTACTACTGCTATCCTATCGCCAGAGAGAGGGGTAAGTGCGCCCATCGCTCAGCCTGTTCAGAAATGCGCGAAACCGTACGGTCATAGTTCTCAGAGACGACTGTATCTGGATCCCTATGCACCCAAACCCCAAGATATTTCACAGGGTCAGATGTCCAGGACAGTGGGAAATCCATCTCCACTTCTTTCGTGAGCGCAGTTAGAGGAAACACTACGGATTTTGACCAGTTGATCCGAAGGCCAGAAAACCTTTCAAACTGTACATATTCCCTGAGTAACGCAGATAGGTGCACAGCAGGCTCGCGACATATAGCAACATGTTGTCCGCTTAGAGGGAGACAATCAGTGGCCGCTGCCTGAACCACAGGGTAGCCGCGGCGTGCTTTTGATGTAATGTGCAGGCAAGGGGCTCCAGGGATATAGAAAAAAGCATAGGTGAAAGGGGGCAGCCTTGCCTCTTGCCTCTTTCGATGTGGAACAATGAAGACACCCACCCATTAACCCGGACGCGGGCAACTGGACTGCTGTACAGCACCCTGCGCCACTGGACGAAAAAAGGAGGAAAGCCCATCCTACTCAGTACAGTGAACATAAAAGGCCACTGCAGAGAATCAAAGGCTTTTGCTGCATCCAGCAGCACAGCCACCGCCTGAAAGTCTGGTTCAAAATAGTGCAACGTAGAGAAGAGCGTGCACAAGTTATGAGTCGTGGAGCGTTCCGTTGAGGAAATATGAATTTTATGATCAGTTATGTCCCCTATCTTAGACCCCAACGGCTCCATGTACATGCTACAAGTACATGTATGTTCCCTCCAGTTCCAGCTATGAAGACGCAAATACATGTACGTCCAACGTCAACATGTCCTCTTTCAGATCCGCCATGAATGGGTCGAATATTCCATTCCTAAGTATGATTGGCCACCGACTTTATATGGTTCACTTTTCTAGTTTTACAGTTCAGGCGAGTAGGCCCTGAATTCTGTCATCAAGCCTTTTCCTGCTTATGCCTCTGAAATGCTCCAGCCTGGACCTGCATCCGTGTCCATGAACTTTGTCCTACTCCCTGCGCGGCTAACGGTGCCTGACGCGGCCTGTTGCCTGCCAAAAACTGTATTCAGCCTTCAAGTTATCTGCTCCGCTCCTCATCCAATGCATTCCTGTCTAGTAGTTTAGGTAAACATCCTTCCAGCTACCGAGCAAAGGGCTCGGCCTCGCTGTCTTTATGCAAGTAATTCATAGCCCCTGTTACCATGGAAGATTCCTGCCCCCTCGCATCTCATGTAGACACATAGACGCTTGTACATGCACTAACAGTCAGTATAGAATAGATTCCGTCCGAGAGACCTTTCCTTTTGGATAAAACAGTTCTTTAAACAAAGATATTAGATACGATTTGGGATTAGGTTGACCTGACCCCCCAGACTTCTGTCTCCACATGTAGAGCTAAATATCAATTCCCCTTCACCCTCTAGTTGCACGTCAATCACACGTCATGCGGCTGCGCGCGCATCTCTGCCAAATATTTCTGCTGACACTGCAGGATTCTCTTATGGATCCACCCACTTGTGACATCATTTTAAATGACGTTTCTAGTATACGCCTGTATTTACACCTATTTTCATTACGTATGTGTATTCTTATCTGTATTATCAGCTGTTACGCCTCCTGCGTCTGTCTTAATGCAATGCTTTTCATATATATATTGTTACTTGTCAATAATGTATTGCCTATCCCTTCCTGAACCTTCGTGGTGATGGAATAAGATTGCCTGGTTCGAACCATAATTCCTTTGTAAGGAATAAAGTCCTTTTCAGAACCTCTAATACCACGGATTCTGCCTCTTATTTTGACTGAGTTATTCTTACTAGACTTTACCGCATAAAAAATAGTACAGGTAATTTAAATATTTACCACATAAATTGGCGCCCGAACAGGGACACTTTCTCATCTCACGCGCCGGAGGTGCGTTGCAGGCCCGGTCTCCTGCCACAGCCGGACGGACAACAACGCGTACCCGCAGGATTTCCTGTATCTCCCTCCGGCCAAGCGGGGGTGACTGAGGCTGCGATCAACACCCAGACGAGGCGGTGAGAAGTGCGAAGTATCCCGACCAGAGCCTAGCTGAGAGAGCAAGATCCGAGGTATACAGAGGCCCACCAGGTTCCGAAGTTCCGAGTCGAGTCCAGTCCAGTCCGGTCCAGTTCAGTTCAGTTCCGAGGCCTTCCGTTCCGTGCTACCCGGTGAGTACCGTTGCTGGGGAGGCAGTTAGACGTGCACATTAATTTGTGCCGGTCCTGACGGGTTTGGGTACACAGATCCGGTCTGCACTGTTTTAGCAGTGTATCTGTACTGTTTAGCAGTATATCCAGTATGTTCATATGTATATAATTCAGTATTATCTAGTATTAGTATTATGTCAGTAGATAGTTTTCTCTTAATTATCATTGTTCGTTAAATGTTAAATGTTTTAATGTGTTTAAAAATTGTGGTATGAATGAGTGTTCATTATTGTGTTTATTGTATTAATTGTGTTCAAGTCCAGTTCGAGTAAGAATCAAGTAGCAAGGTTTAAAGCCGTTCTTTTCAAAATTAAGACAAATCAAAACTAGAAAAGGAGTACTCGAAGAAGCTGTTCCCATTCCACCTAGGGACACTCCAGGGTATTTTATGTATCATAAACATGGCCTAGATGCCGTATTATATCTTGACTTATGGGTGGATTACACCAAGGATCTAGCAGAAAGTCAGAGGTGGCCCGCAGCTGGGACATGGGACGCAGATTGCATCATGAGAGTAGAAGAAGAATTATGGAAAAAGAAAGCCAGACAGTCACAGAAAGATGCCATTGAGTTATGGCGCAAAGAGTCGCATAGGCGCACAGAGAAAGCGCTCAGACAGGAAGAGAAAAGTAGGGAGAACTCAAATAAAGCCCGAGAAAACGTATTAGTTGAAGAAGGTATCCGAGTAAAAACAGAACAAGTAGACAGACAACGGAACACTCTTATGAATCGTATGTATCCTCTTTTGGCCGAAGGTTTGCCTAAGGCCACCCCGGAAATACCGAGAGATTTGCCACCCCCATTACTCCCGATTAAAGCACATCCTAAGACCGCAAAAGATATTTTCCTTTCCTCCTATTTAGACGATGTAGCTCCCGAATATGTTAATGTTCCACCACACACGCCACCTGTCGATGGTGCTCAACCCCGAGATCATCAGCCCCCAACTCCGCAACAACAAACTCCTCCGCACAATCCAACAGGGCCATCTGTTTCCACCGCTTTTCCTGCATCCACAGTTTCTACCTTACATCCCACGAATCCTTTCGTGCCTAGCACCTCAGAAGGTGCGACAGCAATTTTTGCCACGCCACCATCACGAAGTAAATCGTCTCTCAGAGATTTAGCCAACCAACGTACACCCCAAATAGCAACGTCCGACATGTTTAAGGAACATCTTGTAGATTGTAGATATGATCCAGTGCCCGGTAAAAATGACAGAATGCTGCTATCATCACTACGTATACGACGAGCTTCAATGTATTTAACGACACTACCAGGAATGATTAATCATCTAGACAATATATATCGCTTTGTCCAAACAGGGCAAGGCCCTGAAAGTATTGACGAAGCCATGGATTACCAGAAAGTGGATATACAGAGACTACTGTTACGCTTCTTCATAAACTGCTTGATCAGAGACAGAGATAGGTCCGAGGTAGATCAGGATGAAATGCAAGTACTTACCAGATGGGGTCAGAATATATCAGAGGGAAAACATGATAAACAGACATGTATAGTAGTTATGTGCCGAAAAATCCGCAAAGAAGTAGAACGAATACATAAAGCCAGATTGGAGGCAGACAAAACTGAATCAGAGGGAGAGGAGGAGGAAGAATCAGAAATACCCACAGGACAATTAGAAACAATAGCTTATGTAGGTAGGGGAAGACCTTGTAGTAATACCAGATACTTTAATGATCCAATACGTCCGATACGTCCAGAATGCAGCAGACATTTTCAAACCCCTATGCTAAATACGAAGTCCCCTGAACACTTATTCCAGGCTGCTGATAAATTACTTCGAGACCGAAGGGGGTATCATATGCTCGATTCTATGCATGAACAAGAATTAGCCAGGTCAGCAGTACAATGGGCTGACAGTTCTGAAAAATACAGTGATGATGCGCTAGCACACACGTTTTTGAACCTTACCCCAGACGAACAGCGTTTAGCTGGTATATACATTATACAACACCTCGTTATATTATATAGAAGCCAACACTCCGATCCTGGTCCCCTACCTGATATATTGATAGAATTACTCACGAACAAATGGAGAGGTTCAGGTACTGATTTAATTAAAGAAATTCTAGAATATCGACACCAGTACATTGTCTTCGTATGCCCAGAACATGTTTCAGTTCCCCCCAAGTTGGAAAGAAAAACGTACCACATAGACAGACAGAATCCCTTACGCGAAGTGCACCCAATAAGAGGTGAAGACAATAATTTTAAACGCGTGTTTGTGTACGCGCCCATAACTAAAATTGAATTATTAGAAATGAAGAAAGTAGTACCTAGCCATGACAAAGACCCAGCAGGTTTCCACCGTGAGATAAAAGACATGTTACTCATGGGAGAATATACTTATCCTGACATTATGAAAATATTGAAAGTTTTATTGCCTGCCGGTATTTACGAGAAACTCAAAGAAAAGGAATGGGAGGTGGGAGACCAAAAGATAGAGTGGACAGCATTAGAAAACGAAGAAAAGGCCCGAGCTGCAGGTTCAGGGCTTGGGGAAAAGACTACAGCATTACCAGGATTATTAGTGCAGGTACTACCACGTTTATTAACTACGAAAAAGGAAGACTGGGGTGCAATCTCAGCCTGTAAACAAAAACAAGATGAAGACACTAGTGATTTCTATTCCCGATTTGAAAAATGTTTCGGTATTAATAGTGGCATAAAAGCAAGTAGTGAGTCGTATCCACATCTGTTTGTGACAAAATTAGTTGAGAATTCCCTGCCCCAAGTTAAGAATAGAGTATTAAAATTCGAGAGTACTTGGCAAGGTAACACACCGTCACAGATGTTACAAATGTTACAATATCATCACAATAGAATTAGAGAAGAACAAGAACATGAACAAAGACGTATGAAAGACACGAAAATGAAAATGCTAGTTGCTCAGTCAGTTCCAGCTGACGGTCATAAAAAGGGTACGACACAGTCCAATGATTCAGTAGGTCCTGTAAGAGGGACATGCAACTATTGTAAACAGCCAGGTCATTATATACACGATTGCGCAGTTCTGAAACATAATATCTCTACGGGTATAACGAAAGAGAGACCACGTCCGCCTAGACAGGATCAGATCCAGCAACAAGTACCTCAGAATATACAGCCTATGCCAGCTGTACAACAGACCGCACCACAACCACAACAACAACCACAACAACAGCCACAGCCTATTGCCGCAACACAAAACACGACACAACAGATGTACCAGTATGCACAAAATGACTACCCAGAGTATCAGCGCTACACATGAAATAGCCTAGAGAGGGAAGTTGGCTTACCCCTTATCGAGGTTCCCGTAGATCAAGAGGGTCCTTATGTACAGAGTCAAGTATTAGGGAAAGACCGAAAGTTTCTACTCGATACAGGGGCAAGCAGAACAACTATCAGTCACAGCGAAGTCCCAGGGGCACCCCTCTCAGGCTCACAAAATATTTCCCTTGGTTTTTCAGGAAAGCCTACTATTAACGAAGTATCGCAACCACTTGCATTCACAGTTGGTCCATTGACACGGACTACAGATCTATTGCTTACGAAATCATGTCCAGAAAACTTGTTAGGTATAAAAACATTGAAGGCTCTAGGAGCTGTAATATGTTGTTCTCCGGAAGGAGTACGACTATTTTTGCGTGACTTTAAAGGTCACTACGTGTTTAGAGATCTGGATCACCGGTTACAGAATCTACCTGCACATTTATGGGCGCAAGGCCCCACTGATGTAGGTTGTATGCACATTACACCATATCGAGTCACACTCAAAACAGGAGTGGTACTACCACGAATACGACAATACAAGTTACCCCCAGATGCTGTTGTGGCTTTGCTGCAAATCATTGACGAGCTCATTGCACAAGGAGTGGTTGTAGAAACGGACTCCAATGTATGTAATTCCCCGATAATTCCGATTCTTAAACGAACTGATCCAAAAGCACCACCCGTATATCGATTAGTTATTGATCTGCGAGAATTAAATAAATGTATTGTACCACAATACCCCGTGGTCCCAGATATCTCTTCATTGCTAACAGCCATAGATTCAGAAGCAACGTTCTTTACTGTAATTGATCTCAAGAACGCTTTCTTTAGCGTCCCAATCGATCCGGAAAGCCAATATTTGTTCGGATTCAGTTTAAATGGACGAAGTTTTAAATTCACACGCGCACCTCAAGGATTCACAGAAAGCCCCAGCATCTATAGCCAAGCACTGAAAAGAGAACTTGACAGTATCCACATGCCAGCTAACACTGCCCTGCTTCAATACGTCGATTATCTGCTGATCACCGCCCGAAGCGAACCTGAATGTGAAAAAGCATCACTGACGGTTTTACATTTCTTAGCCGACAAGGGGCACAAAGTGTCCCCTTCAAAGCTGCAATTCTGTGTCCAGCAAGTTGTGTACCTTGGGCACTTGCTGTCCAAGGGGGGAAGACAGTTTACACCCGACCGTATCCAGTTAATTGTTAACATGCCGCCACCCAAGACACAAAAGGAGGTACGGGCATTCATAGGCCTCACTTCGTACTGTAGGCAGTGGATCCCTCAATATGCATTTCTAGCAAAACCACTCATTCAGTTGACAACACAGGAGGCAGCGACATCGACTGTCCTCCCTTGGACTCAGGAACATACGCAAGCTTTTGAAAGCTTAAATAAAGCTTTATGCCAAGCACCTGTTTTAGCAACACCATGTTACAGCAAACGTTTTACACTCTTTGTCACAGAACGTGAAGGTACTGCTTTGTCAGTACTCACGCAGGAACAAGCAGGATCACACAAGCCATGTGCTTATTTTTCTAGTACATTAGACCCCGTAGCTCAGGCTCTTCCTGCGTGCCTGAAATCAGTTGCAGCAACAGCTTTAGCAATCAGACAAAGCGATGCCATAGTGTTAGGACATCAATTGACAGTACAAGTACCACACGCAGTAGAGGTTCTCTTGAACCGGACCCAAACACAACACTTGACTATAGCAAGACTGACGGGTTATGAATTGACATTGTTCCAGCCACACATAGAAATCAGACGTTGTAGTACATTAAATCCTGCCACACTTTTGCCATTAAGTGGAACAGACCCATTGGCACATGATTGTATTGAAGTTATCACTATTACGACGAAACCCAGACAAGACTTGACAGATATTCCATTATCAGACCCAGACCTGACATTGTATGTAGATGGGTCATGCATGAGAACAAGTACAGGAGAGTTAGTGGCCGCTTATGCAGTCACAACAGACACTGAAATTATTGAAACAAATTGTATCGATACCTTGTCAGCTCAAGCAGCAGAGCTCATCGCTCTGACACAAGCCTGTATTCAAGCCAAAAATAAGAAAGTCAACATATACACAGATTCACGTTATGCATTCAGAGTCGTCCATGACTTCGGCGTGCTTTGGCGAGAGAGAGGTTATTTAACTTCTCACGGTGCCCACATCCAGCACGGTCCCCTTATTCAAGCTCTGTTAGATGCAATACATCTGCCGACTACAATATCGATTATGAAGTGTAAAGCCCATACAAAAGTGACTGACATTATTTCTCAGGGTAACGACCTTGCTGACAGAACAGCTAAAAAGACTGCTCAGAATCAGACTCGTCCAACTGACACGACAAAGACAATAGTTCCGACACCAACACACTGCATGACAGTTAAGGATCCCGCCCTTGATGTAATTGACATACAGACACATGCTACACCAGAAGAAATAAAGAGATGGACTGAATTAGGAGGGATCCAAACAGATCAAGGATGGATGACGAAGGGAAAATCTATATGGTTTCTCCCCGACTCAATGGTTCAGGTCATCATTAACACAATACATAGTCCAGCGCACCTAGGAGAGAAAGCTATGCTAGACAGTATTCAACACATTTGGTTCAATAAACACTTGCGAGCAGCAGCTAAACAGAAAGTACGTACCTGCATGATTTGTTGTCAGTTCAATCCAGGAAAAGGCGTACCTGTAGAACAGGGTGGATTTCAACCCCCCCGATCACCCTTTTGAAGTCCTCCAGATGGATTATATCCAGATGGAACGATGTCGAGGATTCAAATATGTCCTCGTAGTTGTATGCGCTCTTTCCCGGTGGACAGAGGCGTATCCCGTCTCAGATTACACTGCCCCGACTACTGCCAAACAGTTAGTTCGAGAATTCTTCCCACGGTATGGTTTGCCCCGTATCGTGTACTCAGACAATGGCCAGCCATTCTCATCCGAGCTAATGAAACATGTTTCACTTCTGTTAGGCTATCAATGGAAATTCCACTGTGTCCGACATCCCGAGGCAGCAGGTCTCGTGGAGCGGCATAATCAAACTTTGAAAATTAGACTGTCCAAAGTATGTAGAGAAAAAGGTGTCGACTGGATAGTAGCTTTACCAGTTGCGCTCTTTTACATGAGAATGGTAGCACACTCTCGAACAGGGCTATCCCCGTATGAGGTGATCTTCGGTAGACCACCAAATATGTGGGGGACGCCTATACCCCGTAAAATAACTGATGTTGATTGTAATATGCTGACAGATTACCTGGCTTCCTTGATGTCTGCACTACAATCTTGTCGTTCACAGGTAGCTGCAGCTTTTCCCGATAACACTGAGGTGAAGCCCCATGACGTGGTTCCGGGAGATCTTGTACTTATAAGGAACTTCGACAGAAGGAACCCGCTGGAGCCTCGCTGGCAGTCGCCTAAACTCGTCTTATTGACCACAAGGACAGCTGTGAAGATTGAGGGACGTAAAGGGTGGTTGCACTCGAGCCATATCAAAAAGTTTCATGGACTATCATCCGACTTGAATTTTCAGCCCTGCATTCCCTCACAGACTGACTCAAAACTCCCCCTGGTTGACAAGCCAGAAAAGGAAAACTATAAACTGAAACTAAGGTCTAGCAAGTCAGACAATTTGATTGTTTAAGTCCTCTCCAAGGTGAATCGGTTGAATTTGTCTCTGACATGTATCCTCTAGACCGAAATAGAGAGAGAAATAGACAGAAACAGCTCAAGAAACATGCGTACTGTAAATCACTTCGTAGTCACTGCATAGTGACATTGTTAATTATGTTTTTTCTAAGTCTTCTGATTATTATTTCCAGTATATTATTACACATGTATTACCCTATCTAAAAAGCGTGCTTTCAATGCTACTGCCGAACATTCTTTTAGCGAATTACCCCCGCATGAGTTGTCCTATAGATTTGCGCTGCGCAACAACACATTCATTAGTATGTTACATCATTCTCATCAGACCAGCAATGCTACAAATTGTTGGATATGTGGCCGACTCCCTCCCTATCAGAAATACAAGGGAGTTCTGCCCCTCTTTCCGTATCCATTCACACACAATGGCTCCTGTGGAGCATGGTTTAGTTTGATTAATTCCCTAGATTCAAATACAGTAGTTTATCAAGACAACTGGGTATGGGGAAACCTGAACCTAGTTTTACTTAAAGTCTGCTACCCTAACAAGGAGGGACTTCCCAAAAGAACAGGAACTGATCTAGAAAATGAAGTATATGGATTAGGTAACTTTACACTTAATCTCATGATCCTGAATGTTGAATCCGAAGCTACACCAATCTTGCCCGCTATGTCAGTATTTCCAGTTAGAGGCGAATTATGTGTAAGAAAGAATGGTCCAATACACATGGGCCATAGTAAATGTACCACTGTAATAGAATTCAGTGATAAAGGCAAGTCTACATTTAGAGCTTCTCGTCACTCCTACTTCATTTGTGGTCACACCGCATACATACGCCTACCCCTAGATTGGGATGGTACCTGTTACATTGCATTCCTTCTGCCACCTGTTTTCCTAGCCCCGCCTGATTACCATAGGAATACCCATTTAGTACACAATAGACAGCAGAGAGATCTCCCGATTGTCGACTACACTGAAACAGCATGGGAGCAATATACAGATTTCAATAAAGGTTTCTTTCCCTACATAGGTACAGTCACTAATAGTAAGCTGATACGTAGATTAACTAGAACCCTTGAAGCAGTAGTGAATGAAACTACTTCCGCCTTAGGCAACTTAACAGAGGAGCAGTCTGCGATGCGGATTGTTGTTCTTCAAAATCGTCTTGTCCTTGACGTCATTCTGGCCGATAGGGGCGGAGCTTGTAGGGTCATCGGATCAAGTTGCTGTGTTTTCATACCAGAAAACGCGCCCTCAGTATATAAAGCCATAACTCGACTTCATAAAATCGTAAGCCAGATACACCAGAATCCAGGCACCTGGACTTGGTCCGGTTGGTTCTGGAGCGTGTTGTCAGCCTGGGGATGGAGGATCCTATCCTTCCTAGGTATTGGCTTTCTCATACTATTCAGTTGCTGCTTGTGTCTACAAAGTGGGCCAGCGATTTGTGGTCTGTGTGCCACATCGTGTATCCCGCCTTCAAATTTTCATTCAAGATCCCGGAAGAAGAAAGAAGAACAAATGATGCTATATGAACAGATTGATGGATTGATGAAAATGGATATTTCATAAGGGTCCGTAGGGGACAAGGAGGGAATGAGGAAATATGAATTTTATGATCAGTTATGTCCCCTATCTTAGACCCCAACGGCTCCATGTACATGCTACAAGTACATGTATGTTCCCTCCAGTTCCAGCTATGAAGACGCAAATACATGTGCGTCCAACGTCAACATGTCCTCTTTCAGATCCGCCATGAATGGGTCGAATATTCCATTCCTAAGTATGATTGGCCACCGACTTTATATGGTTCACTTTTCTAGTTTTACAGTTCAGGCGAGTAGGCCCTGAATTCTGTCATCAAGCCTTTTCCTGCTTCTGCCTCTGAAATGCTCCAGCCTGGACCTGCATCCGTGTCCATGAACTTTGTCCTACTCCCTGCGCGGCTAACGGTGCCTGACGCGGCCTGTTGCCTGCCAAAAACTGTATTCAGCCTTCAAGTTATCTGCTCCGCTCCTCATCCAATGCATTCCTGTCTAGTAGTTTAGGTAAACATCCTTCCAGCTACCGAGCAAAGGGCTCGGCCTCGCTGTCTTTATGCAAGTAATTCATAGCCCCTGTTACCATGGAAGATTCCTGCCCCCTCGCATCTCATGTAGACACATAGACGCTTGTACATGCACTAACAGTCAGTATAGAATAGATTCCGTCCGAGAGACCTTTCCTTTTGGATAAAACAGTTCCTTAAACAAAGATATTAGATACGATTTGGGATTAGGTTGACCTGACCCCCCAGACTTCTGTCTCCACATGTAGAGCTAAATGTCAATTCCCCTTCACCCTCTAGTTGCACGTCAATCACACGTCATGCGGCTGCGCGCGCATCTCTGCCAAATATTTCTGCTGACACTGCAGGATTCTCTTATGGATCCACCCACTTGTGACATCATTTTAAATGACGTTTCTAGTATACGCCTGTATTTACGCCTATTTTCATTACGTATGTGTATTCTTATCTGTATTATCAGCTGTTACGCCTCCTGCGTCTGTCTTAATGCAATGCTTTTCATATATATATTGTTACTTGTCAATAATGTATTGCCTATCCCTTCCTGAACCTTCGTGGTGATGGAATAAGATTGCCTGGTTCGAACCATAATTCCTTTGTAAGGAATAAAGTCCTTTTCAGAACCTCTAATACCACGGATTCTGCCTCTTATTTTGACTGAGTTATTCTTACTAGACTTTACCGCATAAAAAATAGTACAGGTAATTTAAATATTTACCACACCGTAACAAACCCCGACTGATCTGGCAACACTAGTAGGGGAATTAGGGGTTGTAATCTAGTAGCTATCATCTTCGTCAAAATCTTTGCATCCATATTAATGATTGAGAGACGCCGATATGACCCACACTGATTTGAAGGCTTATCTGGTTTTAGCAGTGTAACAAGTAGAGCCTCCCGGAGAGAGGGCGGCAACGTCGCCTTCTCATAAGCTTCTGCATAGACCTCCAACAACCGAGGGGCCAGGTCTGACGCGTATGCTTTATAGAATTCGCTGGGTAGCCCGTCTGACCCCGCAGCTTTACAGGTTGGTAGGGACATTATGGCCTCTCTAAAGTCCTCCTCATCAGGCGGTTGTACAAGATACTCCCGATGAGAATTGGACAACCATCTGAGTGCTACATTGTCCAGATATGCGTCTATCTCCGCAGTTGGTGGAGACTCTCTGGAGGCGTAGAGACTAGTATAGAACTGTAAAACGGTATCACAAAGTTCCATTGTCGATTGGCGGGCTACCCCATTTTCATCATTAAGCTCGGTTATATTCTCCTGGCTGCACGGTTCTGTTAGTTTTTGCGCAAGAGAGCGACCCGGTCGGCCACCCTTGCCATAGTATTGTGCTATTCTACTCCGGGAGCAGTGCAGCAGTTCCTGGTCTACTGTTTTATTGTGATCCGTGACAAATTCCCTTATTGCGGCTAATTTAGCAGTGGAGGGATCAGATTCATATTCCCGTTCTAGTTGAGAGATATCAGAGGCCAATTTTTGTATCCTACATCTAATGTCGCACAAGACTCCGGATTGGGCCCCTATACAAGATCCCCTTATGGTGACTTTAAACGCATCCCATAGCATCCCCACACTGTCTACTGTCCCCTCATTCTCCCTAAAAAAAAATGTAATTGCCTCGCCTAAATTCTGCTTGAATACAGGGTCTTTGAGCTCTGAGGGTTGGAGCCTCCATGCAAAGGGTGGTTTCTTATATGTAGGGATTTGCAGTGCGAGGAGTACAGGGAAGTGGTCCGACAGAGTGCGTGCCTCATGCGACACCGCAACTGTCCAAGTTCAGAGCATCTCCAAGACCAGCCAAAGGTCAATACGAGACCAGGACCCATGCACCGATGAAGCAAATGTACTCCACCAACCTGCAGGGTGACGTCTGCGCCAAATGTCATGTAAGTGACCAGTGTCTAGCAGTCCCAGTAACACGTTCTCAGCACGTTTGGGCCACATCTCGCTGTTGCCAGCTCTATCCATTGTAGCATCCAGCCACAGATTGAAATCTCCCCCCCCCCCATATAATTGCGGCTGGAGGGAACAACGATATTCTATGCCATACATCCAAGTAAAATGAGGAGTCATCCACATTTGGACCATACACATTCACAATCAATGCACTCTTGCCACTCAGTTGTCCATGCACAATCACCACTTGCCCACAATCATCTGTTTCTGATCTAATCACAGTGAATGGTACACCCTTTTTTACCAGAGTTAACACCCCCTAGAGTAGGTAGAGAAAGAAGACACAGCCCTGGCACTCGCCCAACGTGTGCCCACTTTGCTCGCTGAATCAGTTGTTAAATGCGTCTCTTCCAAGAGGGCAATTTGCACTACCATGTGATCCAAATATGCAAACACCGATCTAATCTTTTTACGCGTGTTTAGTCCACGTACGTTCCAGGTGAGAAACTTGATTGCATTATTCATAGTTTAAGTCCAGCCATAGTTGAGCCCATAAGAAAAATGACAGGTAATTGTCACCCAAAGTACCATCACATACCCACACAAGGGTTGCCCAAGCTAGTATCATCAGCATTCTGCCTTCCCCGAACCAACGCCCCCAACCCCCTTCCCACTTCAGCAGCCCCAACATGCCAAAGCCATCCCAATACCCTACCCTTCCTCCCACCAAATTCCCAACAAAAACAGTACAAAATTAGGGTACACCCATTGTCGGGGGGCACAGAGTGCTACTAGCCTCCAATCAGGTAGGAGGTGGCCGCGCAGGTCTAATTTGCGCCATTATAGAAATTTGCTCATGCCAAAATACCCCTTTAGGCAAGGTGCAGCAGCCCCCTGAGGGGCGAGACTACCGAGGGAAAACATAATGTTCAAGACCCCAACTGGGTTCGTAAGATAGGCACTTGATAGTGGACACTCACCCCAAAAAAAAAACAACCTAGAATTCTAGCAATCGTAGTAACATAGGGAATTCAGGTTTCTTAAGGCCACACCACTGGTAAGAGGCATATACATTGTTCATGAGAGATGCAGCATGCAGCGTGGAACCGACCAGTGCAACTCAGGTTAGCATACAGCATAGTGGGGAGCAGTCCGAGGAGCTATACAAGTATGTGAGTTCGAGACAACGTATGGATCCCACCTCTACTCCTCTTCTTCAGGTGCAGTACTGGACTCACGTCTCCTGCGTTTCAACTGCTTGGCATGTTCCATCGTGGCTTTCGGGGAGGAAAATATCTTACAGTCTCCGTACATGCCTATTCGCAGACGGGCGGGATACAGCATAGCATATGGAACCCCTGCAGTTTGTAAAAACCTTTTTACAGTGCCAAATTCTTGCCTGGCCACTTGGACAGCAGCCATAAAGTTGGGGAAGAAGGCCAGTGTGTTGCCCTGATGAATTATAGTGCCCTTCTCTCTTGCCATCCTCAATATGGAGTCTAGGTCCCTATAGTTCAAGATCCTAGCTATGATTGGGTTGGGTGGTGCCCAAGGAACCGGCCTGGTAGCGAGAGAGCAGTGGGCACGCTCCACAATAAACATGCTAGAAAGTTGATCCGTGCCAAAAACATCAGAAACAAGGTTTTCTATATCAGTCTCCATTTTCCCCACATTCGTGGACTCCGGCAGCCCAGTAATGCGAATATTGTTGCACCGGGACCACGCTTCTAAATCCTCATTTTTTGCCTGGATGAGGGCTAAAACGTTCTCCATGTTTAATGTCTGCAACTGAACTCAGGCCATCCTTCATAGCTGACACCCTTTGTTCCACCTCCCCCATGCGTGCATTTTGCTTTTCAAGCTGGGATGACATGGGGTCAAGGCGATGGTTGACTGCAGCCATTGTGCCCTCGATGGACTGCAGCGTATGCTGCATGTACAAAAGGGGGTGGTGATGGACGGAGCATCAGAACCAATCAAACACTCACAACCAGTCAACAGATCTGGGTTTGACCCATCACCGTTCTTTAGCCCACTATGCCACCCCAGTTCAGACATGGCCATATGCAAATCAGTCTGACCCTATGCCTCATGGGAACAGTCCAGTCCCGAACTGCCAAGCCATGCCTTCCCTGGACCGGAAACAAGCGTCCTAGGACCGGTTTCTGGCATTTCAGCCGTCTTCAGCCAGGCTTGCTTGAATCCAGTGGCAAAGTGAGCAAGGGACTCACGTCTGAGCATACCCTGCCAACTAATGGCAAACAAAGCGGTACAAAAGGGGGTGGTGATGGACGGAGCATCAGAACCAATCAAACACTCACAACCAGTCAACAGATCTGGGTTTGACCCATCACCGTTCTTTAGCCCACTATGCCACCCCAGTTCAGACATGGCCATATGCAAATCAGTCTGACCCTATGCCTCATGGGAACAGTCCAGTCCCGAACTGCCAAGCCATGCCTTCCCTGGAACGGAAACAAGCGTCCTAGGACCGGTTTCTGGCATTTCAGCCGTCTTCAGCCAGGCTTGCTTGAATCCAGTGGCAAAGTGAGCAAGGGACTCACGTCTGAGCATACCCTGCCAACTAATGGCAAACAAAGCGGTACAAAAGGGGGTGGTGATGGACGGAGCATCAGAACCAATCAAACACTCACAACCAGTCAACAGATCTGGGTTTGATCCATCACCGTTCTTTAGCCCACTATGCCACCCCAGTTCAGACATTCGGGCTGGACTGTTCCCATGAGGCATAGGGTCAGACTGATTTGCATATGGCCATGTCTGAACTGGGGTGGCAGAGTGGGCTAAAGAACGGTGATGGATCAAACCCAGATCTGTTGACTGGTTGTGAGTGTTTGATTGGTTCTGATGCTCCGTCCATCACCACCCCCTTTTGTACCGCTTTGTTCGCCATAAGTTGGCAGGGTATGCTCAGACGTGAGTCCCTTGCTCACTTTGCCACTGGATTCAAGCAAGCCTGGCTGAAGACGGCTGAAATGCCAGAAACCGGTCCTAGGAAGCTTGTTTCCGGTCCAGGGAAGGCATGGCAGTTCGGGCTGGACTGTTCCCATGAGGCACAGGGTCAGACTGATTTGCATATGGCCATGTCTGAACTGGGGTGGCAGAGTGGGCTAAAGAACGGTGATGGATCAAACCCAGATCTGTTGACTGGGTGTGAGTGTTTGATTGGTTCTGATGCTCCGTCCATCACCACCCCCTTTTGTACCGCTTTGTTCGCCATAAGTTGGCAGGGTATGCTCAGACGTGAGTCCCTTGCTCACTTTGCCACTGGATTCAAGCAAGCCTGGCTAAAGACAGCTGAAATGCCAGAAACCGGTCCTAGGAAGCTTGTTTCCGGTCCAGGGAAGGCATGGCTTGGCAGTTCGGGCTGGACTGTTCCCATGAGGCACAGGGTCAGACTGATTTGCATATGGCCATGTCTGAACTGGGGTGGCAGAGTGGGCTAAAGAACGGTGATGGATCAAACCCAGATCTGTTGACTGGGTGTGAGTGTTTGATTGGTTCTGATGCTCCGTCCATCACCACCCCCTTTTGTACCGCTTTGTTCGCCATAAGTTGGCAGGGTATGCTCAGACGTGAGTCCCTTGCTCACTTTGCCACTGGATTCAAGCAAGCCTGACTGAAGACGGCTGAAATTCCAGAAACCGGTCCTAGGAAGCTTGTTTCTGGTCCAGGGAAGGCATGGCTTGGCAGTTCGGGCTGGACTGTTCCCATGAGGCACAGGGTCAGACTGATTTGCATATGGCCATGTCTGACCTGGGGTGGCAGAGTGGGCTAAAGAACGGTGATGGATCAAACCCATATCTGTTGACTGGGTGTGAGTGTTTGATTGGTTCTGATGCTCCGTCCATCACCACCCTCTTTTGTACCGCTTTGTTCGCCATAAGTTGGCAGGGTATGCTCAGACGTGAGTCCCTTGCTCACTTTGCCACTGTATTCAAGCAAGCCTGGCTGGAGACGGCTGAAATGCCAGAAACCGGTCCTAGGAAGCTTGTTTCCGGTCCAGGGAAGGCATGGCTTGGCAGTTCGGGCTGGACTGTTCCCATGAGGCACAGGGTCAGACTGATTTGCATATGGCCATGTCTGAACTGGGGTGGCAGAGTGGGATAAAGAACGGTGATGGATCAAACCCAGATCTGTTGACTGGGTGTGAGTGTTTGATTGGTTCTGATGCTCCGTCCATCACCACCCCCTTTTGTACCGCGTATGCTGCATGGCCAGCAATGTAGATTCCAGCGAAGGGGGGCTATCCGCTTGGGCATCAGCCTCCGAGTCAGATGCAGCCTTCTGCGGAGTCTTGGCAGGCTTGCGCGCCTCAAAATTGAGGCATGGTTGTGAATTGTCTGTCCTCCCCATGGGTCCCTAATGGGCCCCCCCCCCAGTGGTAGATACCCAGTCAGGGGTGATAAGCACAGAAGATAATGTACAGCCCCCCAGGCACTGTCTGTGAATGTCCCAAGAACTACAGCCACCTCCAGACACCCTGTGCAAGGCACCGAATATAGCAAATCAGCTTAGTACTCCCTACAGGTTTCAGGCACAAGCTGGGGGCTGCCAAAGTATTGCTCACCAAGGCCCCGTCACCAGCTTTCTCGCGTCCAATGTATGCCCCTCAGTGAAAACTAGTTCAGTCACTTTAATGTTAAGGAGTTGTAGCAGGCAAGAAGCACTGCCTGTCCTCTGAGTTAATGATATTTCGGCAGGTTGAAGCGACAGCCCCGGGGGCCAACAGGCAGGCGTCCCCAGTGATGCAATCAGCAGCAGGCCCGACGATGTCTCCTCCCGCGCCCGCTGCCACTCAGCGAAGACTAGGCCTCACGCGCTGTTCCCCGCACCAGCCGCAGCTCGCAGGCCGCGGCCCTAGCCTAGGCCCGCGCCTGCATCCGCAGCTCGAACCTGGGCTGAGCCGCAACCCCACTCACCACAGCCAGCGCCTATGGGCGTCTGGGACCTCAAAGAGCCGCAGCCAATTTCAACGCTGAAGGGGGTCTCGGCAGCCGCCGGGATCCACCTCTTACGCACCGCCCAGGCTCCGCAACTCGCCTCACTTCAGCAATCGATCCCTCACTTTTCTTTTGCTGATGACATGGTCTCACGCAGGGCAGCCGGCGCCGATCCCAGGTCGGAGCACTCAGGACAGCAGAGGGTGTAACGTAGAGCTTTAGGCAGACGTGCCAAAGCACCGCAGCCCAGGAAGGACTACAGCATCACGGCAGCTGCCATTTTCTATGCTGCGGCGTTAGCATGGTGTTGTCTCGCCAGCACACAACCAGCAAGTCTGTAGGGCCGCAGTCACCCCCCGCAGGTGCAGCAGGGGTTCACAAAGCCACACAAGTGTCCAGCGGGCTCAGATGTTTCTAATTGCAGCAGATAATAGACGGATTGTGGCTCGGCCGGGCAGAGCCTCACACCAGTGCGGCCATCTTGCCGTGCGCCCTCTAGCGCCCAGTGTTCTGTTATGTTAACAATACTTAAAGAGCGCACAGTTACCCATAGGAGTCTTGGCGCTAGCTTTACTGAACAGGAGGAAAAAAACAGCCCTGTTATCTAGTAAAAAGCCAAGTTTTCAATGCTTTCCTGAAAGAGATAAGATCGGGCATGGACCTGATGTAAAAGCGTAGCAGATTCCAAAACGTCGGGCTCCTCAAGAAGCAAGTTTGAAATGAGGAACTCCAAGTCTATTTGCCCTGCTGAGCGAAGAGTTCTGAGTGGCTCATGGCTGGAATCATGGAGTGCCAGCAACATTTTCTTCTCTTTGCTTAATTAATATGTAAGGACAAAACTGAGTCCCATATTAAGCACTTTGTTCTCATCTTCTTGTGCCTTGTTTGCCTCTCCAACCACCGCTTCTTGAAAAAAGATGATTTGATTGAAAATAGGTCATGGGATGTGGTGGGCCTGGTGGTGGTGGTGGGTTACAAGGTCCATGCCAGTAATACATTTGTTGTTGCACTGGAGTAAGGACAATACAGAGAAACGTTATTCTCCTCCAATAAGAATATACATATGAGAGTCCTAGCACTTACCCTAAAACACAGCACTTACATTAAAGACAAACTTGATCACACCAGTTGAGAGGCCTCCTTTCCACAAATATCAGGGTTTGAGCGAGCTTTATTCCTTGATCTTATATTCTGTCTTGATTGTGAAGTCCAATGATTATTTGTATGAAGTAGGACACATAAACATTTCTTTTACATTCCCTTTGTTGCCCCTTCTAGTTTAGGTTCCGTTGTGAGGGGAGGTCCATTTGTACTTTGTATGTATGAGGATATACAGCAACTTTATTTTATCACCGAGCATGCGCTGCGCAAGCTGAATAGGAACTGGGACCTCAACTCCCATCATTCCTTCAACGTTAATGACGCTGCTACACCACTGTGTACATGTCGCGGGACTCTACATCACTGCGTACACGCTGCGGGACTCTACACCACTGCGTACATGCTGCGGGACTCTACACCACTGTGTGCACGCTGCAGGACTCTACACCACTGCGTACACGCTGCGGGACTCTACATCACTGGGTACACGCCGCAGGACTCTACGTCACTGTGTACATGCCACAAGACTCAACGTCACTGTGTACACACCGCGGGACTCTACATCACTGGGTACACGCCGTGAGACTCTACGTCACTGTGTACACTTCACTGGACTCTACGTCACTGCGTACACGCCGCAGGACTCTACGTCACTGCGTACACGTGGCGGGACTCTATGTCACTGCGTACACATCACTGGACTCTACGTCACTGCGTACATGTCACTGGACTCTACGTCACTGCGTACACACCGCAGGACTCTACATCACTGCGTACATGTCACTGGACTCTACGTCACTGCGTACACGCCGCAGGACTCTACGTCACTGTGAGGAAAAGTGTTCTTCTGATCGGCATAATTTGTACCGAGATTGCATTGTTTTTTCATTGCCATCTCATGTCAAACACTTCGACACGACCCACCTGGTTGTTTCTGCTGATGCCTGGGAAAATTCTAACTGACAAGACAAAATCCTTCTTGCAGCCTGCATTCCTGCCCAGGAACTGTCACCCACCCAACCCCCCTGTTCTTTGCAGTTCAACAGAAAGCCATGAGACACTCAAGCCCTGGGTAAATGATTTGTTTTCCATCTCCTGCTCCCAGCTTGGTAAACATCCTTGACAACGTGATCAGGTTATCTGGACAGTGGTCTGTCTGCTGGGCCTTGATCAGGGTGATTAAACAATGACCTGAAAGACCGGGCTTTGATCAAGCTGAGTAAACAATGGCCTGAAAGACCAGCTTTGATCACACTGAGTGAACAATGATTTGTGTACCAAGCCTTGACCAGGTCACCACCTACAAACATCGTCTGGATCTGGTTATCAACTGCAAACACGGCCCTGATTGAACAATGGACTAACAGCCAAAAGACTGGAATGAAAAAGTATAAAAGGCTTGTAAGCTGCTGAGTAAAGCAGCAGCCTCCTGGGTTTTGTCTCTGACTAGCTTGGGACTCTGTTCCATAGCCCGGGCGATTGGAATAAATCTGGGTTCCTCCTGCAGACGAAGGCTCCTGTGTCTCCTTTTACTATGTATGGAGGGTATGGAAGACTTGGGCGGTTCCCCCGCTGCCGAAAGACCCAGTAAGTGGGTTATTCCGGTTCTTCAACTGCGTACACGCCACAGGACTCTACGTCACTGCGTACACTGGATGCATATGGAAGGGGCTTGGCAGATAGAAACACCGGGTTCCACCACCATATTTATGACGTGGCTGGGGGAGAGCTGGACCTCCAAGAAGGTTATGAAACAGCATGTCACCCTTGGCGAAGGACGGCGTGACCGTACACATCTCCAGGGCAGATCGGCACCAAACCTATGTGATTCCTTTCTTAATTACTATTTTGATTTCTCTTTGCATCTTTATCATCTTAATTGGTTTTCGAGCATCCGACATCGCACGTGTGTTGGCTCAGTGGGATGCCTGACGAGTGTTGGCTCAGTAGGCTGCCTGACGAGTGTTGGGTCAGTGGGCTGCCTGGCCAGTGTTGGTTCAGTAGGCTGCCGGGCCAGTTTTGGCTCATTAGGCTGCCTGGCCTGTGTTGGCTCAGGAGGCTGCCTGGCCTGTGTTGGCTCAGGAGGCTGCCTGGCAAGTGTCAGCTCAGTGGGCTGCCGGCCGGTGTTGGCTCAGTAGGCTGCCGGCCGGTGTTGGCTCAGTGGGCTGCCTGGCCGGTGTTGGCTCAGTAGGCTGCCGGGCCAGTTTTGGCTCAGTAGGCTGCTGGGCCAGTGTTGGCTCAGTGGGCTGCCTGGCCTGTGTTGGCTCAGGAGGCTTCCTGGCCGGTGTTGGCTCAGTGGACTGCCTTGCCAGTGTTGGCTCAGTAGGCTGCCTGTTCAGTGTTGGCTCAGTAGGCTGCCGTGCCGGTGTTGGCTCAGTAGGCTGCCTGTTCAGTGTTGGCTCAGTAGGCTGCCGGGCCGGTGTTGGCTCAGTGGGCAGCCTGGCCTGTGTTGGCTCAGGAGGCTGCCTGGCCAGTGTTGGCTCAGTAGGCTGCCGGGCCAGTTTTGGCTCATTAGGCTGCCTGGCAAGTGTCAGCTCAGTGGGCTGCCTGGCCTGTGTTCGCTCAGTAGGCTGCCTGTCCAGTGTTGGCTCAGTAGGCTGCCGGGCCAGTTTTGGCACAGTAGGCTGCTCAGACAGTGTTGGCTCAGTGGGCTGCCTGGCCTGTGTTGGCTCAGGAGGCTGCCGGGCCTGTGTTGGCTCAGGAGGCTGCCTGGCCGGTGTTGGCTCAGTAGGTTGCCTGGCCTGTGTTGGCTCAGTAGGCTGCCTGGCCAGTGTTGGCTCAGTAGGCTGCTGGCCAGTGTTGGCTCAGTAGGCTGCTGGCCAGTGTTGGCTCAGTAGGCTGCCTGGCCAGTGTTGGCTCAGCAGGCTGCTGGCCAGTGTTGGTCCAGTAGGCTGCTGGGCCAGTGTTGGCTCAGTGGGCAGCCTGGCCAGTGTTGGCTCAGTAGGCTGCCGGGCCAGTTTTGGCTCATGAGGCTGCCTGGCCGGTGTTGGCTCAGGAGGCTGCCTGGCCAGTGTTGGCTCAGTAGGCTGCCGGGCCGGTGTTGGCTCAGTAGGCTGCCTGGCCAGTTTTGGTTCAGTGGGCTGCCTGGCCTGTGTTGGCTCAGTGGGCTACCTGGCCAGTGTTGGCTCAGTGGGCTGCCTGTTCAGTGTTGGCTCATTGTGCTGCCGATCCGGTGTTGGCTCAGTGGGCTGCCGGGCCAGTGTTGGCTCAGTGGGCTGCCGGGCCAGTGTTGGCTCAGTGGGCTGCCGGGCCGGTGTTGGCTCAATGGGCTTCCTGGCCAGTGTTGGCTCAGTCTACTCCACATCCGGAGGCAGCAAATCTGAATGCTCAATCATTAAAACAGTTTTTAAATCGATTACGTGTAGCAAGATGATTTTGACAGTATGTTTTATAGACAGCAGGGACTGGTTGTTGGTACCAAGTCCAGCAAAACATGTGCATCATCCTGCAGTGCAGACAATTATCCCGCACACTAATAACACAACCATAGGCAATTGGTGCATAGACAAGATTCCATTTTGAATTGCTTGCAAATCAAATCAATTCGATTTGGTCTTTCCTCACACATCACCCAAAGATAAACATAGAATGCTGACTATGTGTGTTTCACTTGGTATGGTACCATCCGTAAATGAGTGTACCGCATGGGAAACAAATCTTGGGTCTAAATATGAGTTTGGCGGTCCGACCACCATGGGCCAGCCAAATATGCTTTATGTTTCATGACCACCACACTTTTCATGGAGGTGAGGCCCCCATGAGGCAGTCAGAAAAATAAGGGGGACCTACAGGGCCCCCTGTTGCCCCTGTGCATGAGGTTCATGCAGGGGGCACATGCTCTGCCCTCATGTCTTTATTCACCCCTGTTCCTGCATGGCATGGACTGCACCAGTCCATGCTGTGCAGGAACTTGCTTGCTTTGTCGGTCCTGTGGCGATGTCCTGCTAAGGCTCACACAAGAGCCTTTGCACAGCACCACCGTGGGACTGCCAAAGACCCTCCCCCAGACCAGGAAAAAGCTCCTACTCTGGCAGGCGGTGGACGGTCGAGTTTGGCGGTGTGGGAGCGGGGTGCTGGTGAAGCGGTCTTCTCGCACACCGCCAAACTTGTAATCAGTTTGTGGTAAATTATTTTCCTTTACCGGGACTTAATTTGATACGGAAACATAATAAAACAGCTCAGTAAAATGAGAGGCAGAATCCGTGGTATTAGAGGTTCGGAATGGGCTTTATTCCAATGAACGATTATAATCGGTTGCTCCAAGTTCCATCACCACGGAGGTTCAGGAAGTGAAGCACATACATTATTGACATGAAATGACTTTTATAGATCATACATTACAATGAAGCGAATGCAATAGGCGTAACAATTGATAAGGAAAATGACGATTTATCTGCGTAACCAAAAATGGGTGTAATAAGGAGTAAAAAGGAACGTAATTGGTTATGATGTCACATATAGGTGGATCTATAAGACAATACTTGGCATAGATGCGCGCGCAGCAGCATGACGTGTGATTGACGTGTAACTAGGGGGTGAAGGGGACTTGACATTTAGCTTTACATGTGGAGACTAGAAGTCTGGGGGGTCAAGTCAACCTAATCCCAAATCATATCTAACATCCTATGTTTAAAGAACTATGTTATCCACAAAAGAAGGACTCTCGGACAGAATCTATTCTATACTGACTGTGCGTGCGTGTACAAGCGTCTAAGTGTCTACACTAAATGCGAGGGCAGGAATCTTCCATAGTAACAGGGCTATGAATTACTTGTATAAAGACAGAGAAGCCGGGCCTTTTGCTCGGTAGCTGGAAGAATGTTTACTTAAACTACTAGGCAGGAATGCATTGGCTGAGGGGGAAGCAGATAATTCGAAGGTGAAATACAGTTCTTGGCAGAGAATAGGCTGATGTCAGGCTTCGTGAGCCGCGCAGAGAATGAGACAAAGTTCATGGTCACAGATGCAGGCTCAGACTGGAGCTTTCAGAGGCAGAAGGCAAGAAGAGTTTTGATGACAGAATCAGGGCCTACTTGCCTGGACTGTAAAATGGCATAAGTGAACCATATAAAGGCGGTGGCCTTTCATATTTAGGAATGGAATATCCGGCCTATTCATGGCGGATCTGACAGAGGACATGTTGACGGTGGACGCACATGCATTTGAGTCTTCATAACTGGAACTGGAGGGAACATACATGTACTTGTGACATGCACATAGAACCGTTGGGGTCCAAGATAGGGGACATAACTGACCAGAAAAATCCATATTTCCACATTCCCTCCTTGTCCCCTACTTGCCCGTCAAGAGATATCAATCTTCATCAATCCATTGATCTGTTCATATAACATCATTTGTTCTTCTTTCTTCTTCCGTGGTCTTGAATGAGATCTTGGTGGTGGAATACACGATGTGGCACACAGACCACAGATCGCTGGTCCACATTGTAGACATAGACAGCAACTGAATAGTATGAGAAGGCCAATACCTAGGAAGGATAGGACTCTCCATCCCCAGGCTGATATCACACTCCAAAACCAACTGGACCAAGTCCAAGTGCCCGGGTTCTGGTGTATCTGGTTTACAATCTTATGAAGGCGAGTTATGGCTTTATATACTGATGGCGAATTTTCTGGTATGAATACGCAGCAGCTTGATCCGATGACCCTACAAGCTCCGCCTCTATCAGCCAGGATGACGTCAAGGACAAGACGATTTTGAAGCACAACAATCCGCATAGCAGACTGCTCTTCTGTTAAATTGCCTAAGGCGGAAATAGTTTCATTCACTACTGCTTCAAGGGTTCTAGTTAATCTACGTATCAGCTTGCTATTAGTAACAGTACCTATATAGGGAAAGATGCCTTTATTGAAATCTACATACTTGTCCCATGCCGTCTCAGTATAATCGACAATTGGGAGATCTCTCCGCTCTCTATTGTGTACTAAATGAATATTTCTGTAATAATCAGGAGGAGCTAGGAAAACAGGTGGCAAAAGGAATGCAATGTAGCAGGTACCATCCCAATCTAGAGGTAGACGCATATATGCAGTCTGACCACATATAAAGTAGGAGTGGCGATAAGCTCTAAATGAAGATTTGCCTTGATCACTGAATTCTACTGTAGTAGTGCATTTACTATGGCCCATATGTATGGAACCAACTTTTCTTACACACAATTCACCTTTCGCTGGGAATACTGACATGGTGGGTAAGACTAGTTCAACTTCGGATACGACATTTAGAATCATGAGATTAGGTGTAAAATTACCTAATCCATATACTTCATTTTCTAGATCAGTTCCTGTTCTTTTGGGGCGACCCTCCTGGTCAGGGTAACAGACTTTGAATAGAACTAGGTTCAGATTTCCCCATACCCAATGATCTTGGTAAACTGCTGTGTCTGAGTCTATGGAATTGATTAAACTAAACCATGCTCCACAGGAGCCATTATGTGTAAATGGATGTGGAAAGAATGGCAGGACTCCTTCATAATTCTGATAGGGAGGGAGCCGGCCACACACCCAACAATTAGTTGCATTACTAGTCTGATGGGAATGATGTAACATACTAATGAAAGTGTTATTGCGCAGCGCAAGTCTATAAGACAATTCATGCGGGGGTAAGTCACTAAAAGAATGTTCTGCGGTAACATTGTAAACATTTCTGGCAATAGGGTAATATATGTGCAACAATATACTTGCAGTAATTATTAAAAGACTCAAGAAAAACAAGATTAATAATGTCACTATGCAGTGGCTACGCAGTGATTTACAATACGCCTGTCGTTTCAACATTTTCCGCGACTGTCCATGATTCAGGTCTAGAGGATACATGTCAGAGACAAATTCAACCGCTTCACCTTGGAGAGGACTTAAACAATCAAATTGTCTGACGTTCTAGGCCTCAATTTTACTTTATAGAGTTCGGTTTTGGTCTTTTCAACCAAAGGAAATTTTGAATCAGTCTGTGAGGGAGTGCAGGGCACAATGTCTATATCCGAGGATAGTCCATGAAATTTCTTGATATGACTTGAATGAATCCAGCCCTTGCGGCCCTCGATCTTCACGGCTGTCCTTGTGGTGAGCAGAACCAACTTGGGTGTCTTCCACCTGGGCTCCAGCTGAGTCTTTCGGTCGAAATTTCTCACAAATACGAGATCACCCGGAACTACGTCATGGGGTTTCACCTCAGTGTTGTCGGGAAAGGCTGCAGCTACCTGTGAACGACAAGATTGTAGTGCAGACATCAAGGAAGCCAAGTAATCTGTCAGCATATTACAGTCAACATCAGTTATTTTGCGTGGTACAGGCGTCCCCCACATATTTGGTGGTCTGCCGAAGATCACCTCATACGGGGATAGCCCTGTTCGAGAGTGTGCTACCATTCTCATGTAAAAGAGTGCAACTGGTAACGCTACTATCCAGTCGATACCTTTTTCTCGGCATATTTTGGACAATCTAATTTTCAGGATCTGGTTATGTCTTTCTACGAGACCTGCTGCCTCGGGGTGTCGGACACAGTGGAATTTCCACTGATATCCTAACAGAAGTGAAACATGTTTCATTAATTCGGATGAGAACGGCTGGCCGTTATCTGAGTAGACAACACGTGGTAAACCGTAGCGTGGGAAGAATTCTCGAACCAACTGTTTGGCAGTAGTCGGGGCAGTGTAATCTGAAACCGGGTATGCCTCCGTCCAACGGGACAGAGCGCAGACAACTACGAGAACATATTTGAATCCTCGACATCGTTCCATCTGGATATAATCCATCTGGAGGACTTCAAAAGGGTGATCAGGAGGATGAAATCCACCCTGTTCTACGGGAACGCTTTTTCCTGGGTTGAACTGGCAACAGATCATGCAGGTACGGACTTTTTGTTTGGCTGCTGCTCGTAAATGTTTATTGAACCAAATGTGTTGAATGCTGTCTAGCATAGCTTTTTCTCCTAGATGTGCTGGACTATGTATAGTGTTAACTATAACTTGGACCATTGAATCAGGAAGGAACCATACAGACTTTTCCTTCCTCATCCATCCTTGGTCCGTTTGGATCCCTCCTAATTCAGTCCATTTCTTTATTTCGTCTGGTGTAGCATGTGTCTGTATGTCAATTACGTCAAGGGTAGGATCTTTAACTGTCATACAATGTGTCGGCATCGGGACTATTGTCTTTGTCATGTCGGATGTTTGGGTTTGAGCAGTCTGTTTAGCTGTTCTGTCGGCTAGATCATTGCCTTGAGAAATGATATCAGTAACTTTCGTATGAGCTTTACATTTCATAATTGATATTGCAGTAGGTAGATGTATTGCATCTAATAAGGCATTAATGAGGGGTCCGTGCTGAATGTGGGCACCGTGGGAAGTTAAATAACCTCTCTCTCGCCACAGCACGCCGAAGTCATGTACAACTCCGAATGCATAACGTGAATCAGTGTATATGTTGACTTTTTTACTTGTGGCTTGAATACAGGCTTGTGTCAGAGCGATGAGCTCTGCGGCTTGAGCTGACAAAGTATTTATACGATTAGTTTCAATGACTTCAGTATCTGTTGTGACTGCGTAAGCAGCCACTAATTCTCCTGTATTTGTTCTCATACATGAACCATCTACATACAATGTCAGGTCTGGGTCTGACAATGGGACATCTGTTAGGTCTTGTCTGGGTTTCGTCGTTATAGTAATAACTTCAATACAGTCATGGGCTAGTGGGTCTGTTCCGGTTACTGGCAAAAGTGTGGCAGGATTCAATGTGTTACAGCGTCTGATTTCTATATGTGGCTGAAACAATGTAAGCTCGTACCCTGTAAGTCGCGCTATAGTCAAGTGTTGTGTTTGCGTTCTATTTACAAGAACCTCTACTGCATGTGGTACTTGAACTGTCAATGGATGTCCTAACACTATGGCATCGCTTTGTCTGATTGCTAAAGCTGTCGCTGCTACTGATTTTAGGCATGCAGGCAAAGCCTGAGCTACGGGATCTAATGTACTAGAAAAATAAGCACATGGTTTGTGTGCTCCTGCTTGTTCCTGTGTGAGTACTGACAAGGCAGTACCTTCGCGTTCTGTAACAAAGAGTGTAAACTGTTTTCTGTAACATGGCGTTGCTAAAACAGGTGCTTGACATAAAGCTTTCTTTAAGCTTTCAAAAGCTTGTGTATGTTCCTGAGTCCAAGGGAGGACAGTCGATGTGGCTGCCTCCTGTGTTGTCAACTGAATGAGTGGTTTTGCTAGAAATGCATACTGAGGGATCCACTGTCTACAATATGAAGTGAGGCCTATGAAAGCCCGCACCTCCTTTTGTGTCTTGGGTATTGGCATGTTAGCTATTAACTGGATGCGGTCTGGTGTAAGCTGCCTTCCCTCCTTGGACAGCGAGTGTCCAAGATAAATAACTCGCTGGACACAGAATTGCAGCTTAGAAGGGGACACCTTGTGCCCCTTTTCGGCTAGAAATTGTAAAACTATCAGTGATGCTTTTTCACATTCGGGTTCGCTTCGGGCGGTGATCAGCAGATCATCGACGTATTGAAGCAGAGCAGTGTTAACTGGCATGTGGATACTGTCAAGTTCTCGTTTCAGTGCTTGGCTATAGATGCTGGGGCTTTCTGTAAATCCTTGAGGTGCGCGTGAGAATTTAAAGCTACGTCCATTTAAACTAAATCCAAACAAATATTGGCTTTCCGGATCTATTGGGACGCTGAAAAAGGCATTCTTGAGATCGATTACAGTAAAGAATGTTGCTTCGGAATCAATGGCTGTCAGTAATGACGAGATATCTGGGACCACAGGAAATTGTGGCACAATGCATTTGTTTAATTCGCGCAGATCAATAACCAATCGATATACTGGCGGGGCCTTTGGATCTGTTCGTTTAAGAATCGGAATTATTGGTGAATTACATATATTGGAGTCTGTTTCTACAACCACTCCTTGGGTAATGAGCTCGTCAATGATTTGTAGTAAAGCCACTACAGCATCTGGTGGTAACTTGTATTGTCGCATTCGTGGTAGTACCACTCCTGCCTTTAATGTGACTCGATATGGTGTAATATTCATGCATCCAACATCAGTAGGGCCTTGTGCCCATAGATGTGTGGGTAAAGTCTGCAGTCGGGGATCCATGTCTCTAGACACATAATGACCTTTAAAATCACGTAAAAACAATCTTACTCCTTCCGGAGAACAACATATTATGGCTCCTAGAGCTTTCAACGTTTTTATTCCTAATAGATTTTCTGGACATGATTTAGTAAGCAATAAATCGGTAGTTCGGGTCAAAGGTCCTATCGTAAGTGGGAGAGGCTGTGACACTTCATTAACAATAGGCTTTCCTGAAAAACCAAGGGAAATATTCTGTGAGCCTGAGAGGGGTGCCCCTGGAACTTCACTACGTTTTATGGTTGTTCGACTTGCCCCTGTATCGAGTAAAAATTTTCTGTCTTGGCCTAATAATTCACTATGTACATAAGGTCCTTCTTGATCTACAGGGATCTCGATAAGGGGTAAGTCAACTTCCCTCTCTAGGCTAGTTCATGCGTATCTCTGATACTCAGGATATTCATACTGTGCGGTCTGATACATTTGTCGTGTTGTTGTCTGTGTGGCAGCAACAGGCAACGGTGGTGCAGCTGGCACAAACTGTATTGGCTGTTGTGCGGCTGGCATGGCCTGGGTATGCTGCAGAGCTCCTTGTTCATTCTGATCTTGTCTGAGTGGCCGTGATCTTTCTTGTGTTTTACCTATGGCGATATTATGTTTTAAAACTGGACAATCGTGTACATAATGACCTGGCTTTTTACAATAATTACATGTCCCTTTTACAGGTCCTGCTGAATCGGAATGTGTCATACCCTTTTTATGTCCTTCAGCTGGAACTGTCTGGGAAACTAGCATTTTCATTTTCGTGTCTTTCATGCGTCTGTGTTCATGTTCTTGTTCCTCTCTAATTCTATTGTGATGGTACTGTAACATTTGTAACATTTGTGATGGAGTGTTACCTTGCCAGGTACTCTCGAATTTTAATACTCTATTCTTTACTTGGGGCAGGGCATTTTCTACTAATTTTGTTACGAACAGATGTGGGTATGATTCGCTACTTGCTTTTATGCCACTATTTATACCAAAACATTTTTCAAATCGGGCATAGTAATCACTAGTGTCTTCATCTTGCTTCTGTTTACAGGCTGAAATTGTACCCCAATCTTCCTTTTTCGTAGTTAATAAACGTGGCAGTACCTGTACTAATAAACCCGGTAGTGCTTTAGTTTTATCCCCGAGTCCTGCTCCTGCAGTTCGGGCCTTTTCTTCCGCTTCTAACACTGACCATTCTATCTTTTGGTCTCCTACCTCCCACTCTTTTTCCTTGAGTTTCTCATAAATGCCAGCAGGCATTAATACCTTTAATATTGTCATAATGTCGGGATAGGTATACTCTCCCATGAGTAACATGTCTTTAATTTCTCGGTGAAAACCCGCTGGATCTTTGTCATGACTGGGTACCACTTTCTTCATTTGTAACAATTCTATTTTCGATATGGGCGTATATACAAATACGCGTTTAAACTCATTGTCCTCGCCCTTTATTGGGTGCACTTCTCGTAAGGGATTCTGTCTATCCATGTAATACGTGGTTCTTTCCTTGGCCGGTAATGGGACACGGTCTGGACATACAAAAAGAATATACTGCTTTCTTGATTCTAGAATTTCTTTAATTAATTTAGTACCTGAACCTCTCCATTTATACATAAGCAATTCAGTCAATATGTCAGGTAAGGGACCAGGGTCCGAATGCTGACTCCGATATAGTATAATGAGTTGTTGAATCATATAAATCCCAGCTAACCTCTGTTCATCTGGGGTGAGATTCAAAAATGTGCGTACTACTGTATCATCACTATATTTTCCGGGACTGTCCACCCAATGGACAGCTGCCCTGGCTAAATCTTGTTCATCCATAGAATTGAGAAAATGATAACCCCTTCGTTCTCGGAGTAGTTTGTCGGTGGTTTGGAACGAATGCTCGTTAGACCTTATATGGACTACGGGTGTTGGGAAACTCCTGTTATTGTCTGGACATATCGGACGTATCAGGTCAATAGGACATCTATTACTATTACAAGATCTTCCTCTACCTACATAGGCTATAGTGTCTGACTGTCCTGTGGGCAGTCCTGATCCTTCCTCCTCGTTTTGCTCGAATTCATCTACCGCTAATCTTTCTTCGTGTAAGCGTCTTATTTCTTTACGGATCTTTCGGCACATGGCTATTATACAATTTTGTTTATCATGTCTACCTTCTGATATATTCTGGCTCCATCTGGTAAGAATTTGCATTGCTTCCGGGTCTACCCCCGGTCGGTCTTCATTTCTGATCACACAATTTATGAGGAAACGTAACAGTTCCCCCTGTATCTCCACTTTCTGGTATTCCATAGCTCTGTTAATACATTCTGGATCTCGCCCTGTTTGGACAAAATGGTATATTTTATCTAGATGCGCAGTCATTCCTGGTAACTTCCCTAAATACACTGCGGCTCGTCTGATACGCAATGATGCTAGGGTCATTTCGTCCTCTTTTCCGGGCACAGGGTCATATCTACAATCTATCAGAAGTTCCTTAAGCGTACGGGCATTTATGAGTTTGGGTGTACGTGAATGTGCTGACTCTTGAAAAGTAAGTTTATTTATTCTGGGTGGCGTAGAAAAAATATTGGTAGCACCTCCCGTAGCCCCATCTGGGGTGTCGGACGTGAAAGGATTCGTCGAACGTGACACAGCAACTATAGGTGTGGACACAGCTATAGAAGTAGCTGTAGGAGCGGATGCAGAAACAGATGTGCTTGCCAGAACTTGTGACTGTAGAGATACGGGTGCCGGATCTTGGCGTTGAACCTCCCTGACAGGCGGTCTATGTGGGGCGGAATTAGCATACTCGGGAGCTGCGTCATCTAAATATGAGGAAAGAAAAACATCTTCTGCGGTTCTAGGATGCCCCTTAGGATGTACCTTTATTGGGAACAATGGGGGTGGCAAGTCTTTCGGTATTTCTGGAGTAGCCTTAGGTAATCCTTCGGCCAGAAGGGGATACATACCATTCATAAGGGCATTTCTTTGTCTGTCTACTTGTTCTGATTTCACTCGGATACCTTCCTCAATTAATAGATTTTCTTGAACTTTATTGGAATTCTCTTTACTCTTCTCTTCCTGTCTACGTGCTTTTTCTGTTCGTCTATGTGATTCTTTACGCCATAATTCAATGGCATCTTTCTGTGACTGTCTGACTTTCCTTTTCCATAACTCTTCTTCTACTTTCATGATGCACTCTGCATCCCAGGTTCCCGCTGTGGGCCACCTCTGACTTTCTGGTAATTCCTTGGTGTAATCTACCCATAAATCAAGAAATAATATAGCGTCTAAGCCATGTTTATGATACATGAAGTACCCTGGAGTGTCCCTAGGAGGAATGGGAACGGCTTCTTCGAGTACCCCTTTTCTTGTAGTGATCTGTCTTAGTTTCGAAAAGAACGGCATATTGAGAACTGACCTTATACTTGATTTTGAACAGACTTAATACAATAAACACGATAATGAACATTCATTCATACCACAATATACAGAACGTACTTAAACACATTAAACATTAAACATTAAACCTTTAACTGAAACAACAATGATGATCGTCTGCATAACTAATCACCAAGCTTAATTCTTGACAATAACTAGATACTTCGGAATACTTGATATACTGCTAAACAGTACATATACACTGCTAAAACAGTGCAGACCGGATTTGTGTACCCAAACCCGTCTTGACCGGCACAACCTATGTGCACGTCAGAAATGCCTCCCCAGTAATGGTACTCACCGGGTAGCTTCGGAAACGGAAGGCCTCGGAAACTTGAACTTGAACCGGACTGGACTCGACTCGACTCGTCGGAAACTGGACTCGACTTGGGACTTCGGAAACTGGTGGGCCTCTGTATACCTCGGATCTTGCTCTCTCAGCTAGGCTCTGGTCGGGATACTTCGCACTTCTCACCGCCTCGTCTGGGTGTTGATCGCAGTCTCAGTCGCCCCCGCTTGACCGGAGGGAGATACAGGAAATCCTGCTGGTACGCGTTATTGTCCGTCCAGCTGTGGCAGGAGACCGGGCCTGCAACTCACCGCCGGCGCGTGAGATGAGAAAGTGTCCCTGTTCGGGCGCCATTCATGTGGTAAATAATTTTCCTTTACCGGGACTTAATTTGATACGGAAACATAATAAAACAGCTCAGTAAAATGAGAGGCAGAATCCGTGGTATTAGAGGTTCGGAATGGGCTTTATTCCAATGAACGATTATAATCGGTTGCTCCAAGTTCCATCACCACGGAGGTTCAGGAAGTGAAGCACATACATTATTGACATGAAATGACTTTTATAGATCATACATTACAATGAAGCGAATGCAATAGGCGTAACAATTGATAAGGAAAATGACGATTTATCTGCGTAACCAAAAATGGGTGTAATAAGGAGTAAAAAGGAACGTAATTGGTTATGATGTCACATATAGGTGGATCTATAAGACAATACTTGGCATAGATGCGCGCGCAGCAGCATGACGTGTGATTGACGTGTAACTAGGAGGTGAAGGGGACTTGACATTTAGCTTTACATGTGGAGACTAGAAGTCTGGGGGGTCAAGTCAACCTAATCCCAAATCATATCTAACATCCTATGTTTAAAGAACTATGTTATCCACAAAAGAAGGACTCTCGGACAGAATCTATTCTATACTGACTGTGCGTGCGTGTACAAGCGTCTAAGTGTCTACACTAAATGCGAGGGCAGGAATCTTCCATAGTAACAGGGCTATGAATTACTTGTATAAAGACAGAGAAGCCGGGCCTTTTGCTCGGTAGCTGGAAGAATGTTTACTTAAACTACTAGGCAGGAATGCATTGGCTGAGGGGGAAGCAGATAATTCGAAGGTGAAATACAGTTCTTGGCAGAGAATAGGCTGATGTCAGGCTTCGTGAGCCGCGCAGAGAATGAGACAAAGTTCATGGTCACAGATGCAGGCTCAGACTGGAGCTTTCAGAGGCAGAAGGCAAGAAGAGTTTTGATGACAGAATCAGGGCCTACTTGCCTGGACTGTAAAATGGCATAAGTGAACCATATAAAGGCGGTGGCCTTTCATATTTAGGAATGGAATATCCGGCCTATTCATGGCGGATCTGACAGAGGACATGTTGACGGTGGACGCACATGCATTTGCGTCTTCATAACTGGAACTGGAGGGAACATACATGTACTTGTGACATGCACATAGAACCGTTGGGGTCCAAGATAGGGGACATAACTGACCAGAAAAATCCATATTTCCACAAGTTCCTAAGTGAGTATTTACTCTACTATGCGCGACATACATTCATTGGTAGTGCGGAGGTATTGAAATAAATGCAGAATAAACATAAGGTGCCCTGTCTTTTGATTGACAGATGAAATTAATAGATAATTGTGAGACTGTGGGGGATAGTTACAATAAAATGTTGGAGTACGGTTTTACGCCAAAATTCGTAACGACACTCTCCGAAATGTTTTAAGCACAGGAATGTGCTGTATTTACAAAAATATGGCACACCCCTGTTTTTCCCATAGCGCTGGCACTTAAAATTCTGCTTAGCGCCAGCGCAGGCGCCCGTGCTCAATGTTGCAGAGGTGCCTGCTCTGCAGGGGCAATTGTTTATGTGCAGATAAACAATCTTTAAAGGTGAATTGTTAAGAGCAAAATAGAAGGAGGAATTAGCAATTTTGCCTCGTATCGCTATCCACAGACCAGGTTTTACCTGGCCTTCGTTTTTGGAAGTGCCCCGTCCCTACAAACATGGGGCAGCATCAAAAACCAATTGATGTTGCGGCGAAACACCCACAGCAACACCCAGTGCCCTCCTCTTTGCCACAGTGGACTTCTGCAGTAAGGGGCACATTTACGAGGTGGCGTTAAGGCACGTTAAGTGGCTTAATGCCCCCTTGTAAATATGGGGTAGAGAGCAACGCCACCAGAGTGTCAGAAAAAGTGATGCTCCAGTGGTGGCTGCGGCTTGTGAATATGCCCCTGTCTGACAATTCACAGTTGGTTATCAAAATAAGGGGGGAAGGAGAGGTTGATGGTTAGGTTCACCCTCCAGCAGTATATGTATCACAAAACAACCTGAACTAGTCAAGTAAAAGAACCTAACCTTAGGGGGAAGGAAGGTATCAGAAGCCAAATAGGTTCTAAAATACCAAATGTAGAGAAAGGAAAAGATTGTCCTTTTCTTGAGTCCCCTCACTCACCAGGGTTTCCCCACGGTGACATGCTTCATCATTGGGGTCCTCCCAGTCCTCTACGGACTGAGGCGTGCTGCGACTTGCGGATTACGTAGGAGCACTGGAAAATCAGACTATGTGTAGTGCAAGTGAAAGTGGAGTGGATTTGTGAAATTAAAATTAATCAGCTAGTGGGCCAAAATAGACTTTATTAATGCTCTAAGCTGAAGAAATTAAAAATGGGGTGATATACTAAGGTCCCTAGTTATAATGAAATAGGTGTACCTAGCATATTGTATTGTCAACTAGTTTCGAGCTTCCCCAGCTCTTCGTCAGGACAACACTGGGACCAGCCCAGTGTGACAGTGCCACTCCTAGTCAACCTTGATGTGGTGTAAAATGAAAAAACGCTGCAACAGTGAGGCATGCGTAACTTATAATACATACGTTTTGTACGTCAGGAAACTTCTGTGGGATATAATAAAATACATATTATTTCGAAAAAAATGTTGTTAGTGGGTACTTTTATCTATAAAAAGTTTTTTGTGAGCACACTACACCCAAGTGGTCAATCACTTCAGTCTATGACGTGCCTCGTGGTTGTTTCTTTATAAAAGAGAAGAAAAACAGAAGAAAGTTGAATCACTATCTCCATGCCGGCGTTTTTGTGCTGAAAAGTGATTTGTGGTTTAAAAATTATACTTAACCAACATGTCTGACATCACACGAAACATACATACACAAAACATACAATTGGCACAAAAAACGGGTAATTACATACTTTTTAAAGGACATAGATATGCCTCATGGTCAACGGAGGGGCAATGGCGGTCTAATACATCTAAGAAAAAATGTAAAGTTTGCCGTTAAAGCTGTTCAGTGCTTCGTGGTCGAAGCTTGCCCTGTTATGGAGGCAGAGACGGAAAAAAGATCAATGTTCTCCGTGTGGTGGGCGGGATTGTTCCAGAACTATACATCTCTGTGGGTCACAATCTTTTAGGTTCTTGAGCTGCAAAACCAGAAATCAAAATAAAAAGTTTGAGGGTCACACAGTCCCGGAAACTAAGAAAAAGAAGAAAGCGAAATGGAAAACCAGAACTGGATCTCTGCTGTGGCAGGAGTCCAGCAGTGGGGGATGCGATCTGGGAGACTGCGAGAAGGTGTGGGGGACTCCAGTGAGGGTAAAAGGGCAGAAAGCAGCAGACAGACTGAGTATCACAGAAAGCAGGAATACATCAAAGAGAAAAGTGAAAGAGAGCCAGCACATGAATGTGAGTGTAAAGTGAAGAAAGAAGAGAGAGGTTCTGATTCTACAGCTCCTTTTAGGGAAAAGAAAGTAGTGGGATTAATGAAGAAGAAGAGTGCCCTGGAACCCTCGCATACCTTGCGGCACTGGGCAGTGCCGCTTCTGGACAGCGCAGCTGGAGTAGCCATAGTGCGCCAGACTCTCAAAGAGTGTACTGTGGTGATTCCAACTAAGGAAGTCATACAGGTGAAACACCAGATGCACACGTACATTCTCCAGATAGGTTTTATGATGTAGAAATACAAATTGAAGAGAATATATTGCACAAAAGTAAAGTTGTTCAGTTCCGGAAACATTTGTTGGATGCCTGCGTCATCATTCTCACAGGGCATGAATGCCCTCCATGATTCATATGGGACGCACCTCCATGAGAGGGGCAATAATGCAAGCAAGCTCCTTAGTACCTGAAGAAGTATGCATGAGAAGGGCTTTAAAACAGGCTCCGTGCTGCTTGGAGGCCAGGCTGGTGGTACCAAGAATCCACATCTGACTCCCTTGTGCAGAGAGCCCTCAGTTGAGGCTCAATACCTATTGAAACCAAAAGTAACCCACATTTTAAAGGCCATCGTAGATCACCTACAATATCAAGGTGCAATAGTGCCTTCTCACTGAACCATGAACGTCACTGGAGCGTCACTTTTTCGGACACTCTGGTGGCGTTGCTCTCTACCCAATATTTACGAGGTGGCATAAAGCCACTTAACGTGGCTTAACGCCACCTTGTAAATATGCCCATTACCGCAGCAGTCCGCTGCAGCAGAGGGGCTGGCATTGGGTGTTGATGTGGGCGTTCCACCGCAGCTTCCAGTGCCTTTTTACGCTGCCCCCTATTGGCAAGGATGGCGCATCACCACACACTAAGGCCTGGCAAGACCTGGTTTTAGGATGGTAATACAAGGCGAAATTACTAATTTCTTCTCATATTTTGCTCTTTCCATGTGTGCTGCATTCTGCTCGGAACATAAACAATCTCCCCTGCAGTGCCGGCACCCTTGCAGCATGGTGCAAGGGTGCCTGCGCTGGCGCTAGGCCGCTTTTTTAGCGCCAGTGTGAGGGGAAACGCAGGGGTGCACTGTATTTTTGTAAATAGGGTGCATCTCAGCATTTTATAAATGTCTGAGCGCGGCGTTGCCAATTTTGGCGTAACACCGCGCGGCGACATCTTCCTGTAAATATTTCTCTGAGTTCCTTGTGTCTTTCCCTGAACTACCTACCAGTGGGTCTCGGCCCTTCATACTCATTTTCAGTCCTGAAGACAGCCTCACCAATTTATCACAACGTTGACTGAAACGTCGACACGTATCCTAACTTTCCCTTTAGTTATTGTTAAACTCGATTTCAGAGTTTACGTTCCTATGTGTAGGACACACTCTGCATATGTTATGTGAGGAAGAGGCCGTACAATCATTGCCAACTAGAAAGCAATCATGGATGATGCTATAATGTCTGTTATCAATGTATATGAAGATTTGTGTTTTTAACTCCTAATCGTATGCATGTGATTGTCTTTGATAGTCATACAACAGATATACACCTGTTTCTTGAAAATCATTTACACAGACAAATCTTTATATGAGTTTTTCTAATTAATTTGTGATGTCACAAGTGGACATTAAAAAGCAGTGAAATATAAGTCAAAACATTGGTGAAACATAAATCAGTTATTCCCTGTTGTACTTTCAATACCCAAGCCCACAAGGGTATATTGGGTTGCCCTTATATGTGTATAAACTTCCTAAAAGTGGCATTTTAAAAAGTGTAATTGAAAATCGACTTTACTATTAAAAAAGATCTTTCATTACAATTTCATAGATCCCAAACATAAACTGGCTACCTGGTCCCCATCAAAAGGTGGCACTTATTAAATATAAGACAACTCAATGTTATTATTTTTTGCTACTGTGAGGCCTACCTGCCACAGTAGCAAAAAATGAATTTAGTAGTTTTTCACTACAAAAGCATTTAAAACTTAAAAGTACAAGTCCAACCTTTTCGTTACAATGCACTATGCACTATTGCCTACCTAGATCCTACCTCAGGGGTGACTTATATGCAATAAAAGTGGAGTTTAAGGCTTGGCAAAGGGCTTTTATTGCCAAATTGAATTGGAATTTTTAAACTGTATTGAGGCTGCAAAGGCAGGCCTGGGACGTGCTTTAAGGGGCTACGTCAGTGGGGCCACAATAAGTGCTGTAGCCTCACTAGTAGCATTTAATTTACAGACCCTGGGTTTATGTTATACCATTCCACAAGGGACTAAAACCTTGGTGTAAACCAATGTAACCATGTTTAGGGGAGTGAGCAAAAGCCCTTTAGTCCTGGTTAGCAGGCGTCCCACGGCCAACAAAAATGAATTCAGCCCCAAAAAGTGGAGGGTCAAGGCAAAAGGTTTGGGGTAACCCTGCAGAAAGGGCCAGGTCCACCAGGCACTATTGTCCTGAAAGTCTGACACACTCCTCCAGTGGTTCCGGAATGACAGCAGCATTCTCTTTCTCGCCGAGCTAGAAGGGGTCTCCATGCTCTGAACATCCCTGCATGCGTGTGCTTGCTTGTTGGTGTTATTTGGGAAAAGGATTCCTATCAAAGAAATGATCCAGAGTCCTTACGTTTCACCTTCTCATTGGATGACATGGTTCCTTCGCGCCCCTTTGCTAGTTCATGGGAAATCAATGCTGTTCGGCAACTGATGACGGATCTTAGCTTGAACCCCTCATTGGACAACGAAGACCCATATCCTGATGCAGACGTCACCAGCAGCTGTCCTGCTGCCACAATCATGGCTCTCACTCTATTCATTGATTCAGCCTCCTGGGGCAGTGGATAACTTTACACTGAGGACCTTGCGGGCACCGACGGCGAACAGCGCTGAACGTTTTCTTATTTTAACAGCAATGACAGATTTTACCCTTTTGCATTTTATTACTTTCAAGAATCTGAAAAACTAAAAAAGATTTGAATTTCTCATCCTAGATGTATCTATTTACTACAGTTCACTGATTTATTTTTAGACTAAGTTTATATTTACTGAAAGAAAAACGTTAATGAAAAAAGTGTTTTGTGACCCAGATTTTGGTAAATTAAGGGCGCTCATACCTAGTTCATAGGATGCATAATTGGGCCATATTTACAAGGAAGTAACGCAGTGCGGTGCCGCAAGCCATTTGGCTGCGCCTCGCTGTGTTACTTTCAAAGCAAAGGGATGCATCATATTTACAACAGTCCGATGTATCCCCGAGCTGGCGCACAGTTGGATACCATGCGCCATCGCGGGCACCCTTGCAAGGGTGCCTGCGTTGGGGGATGATTCTTTTTGTGCAGGAAGGGACACCTTGCTGCACAAAAACAATCACGAGAGGTGTTTCCTCTTTCTATGAGTGCTGCAGAATGCAGCAGACATGGAAAGAGGAAAAAATGAGGAGAAATAAAAGTATTACTTCTTGTTACGCCTCCCCTGGGGATGATTCTGACTCATTCCCAGGTTTATAAAATGTAAATCTGTTAATGCGGCGTAATCCATAGGTGTTGCATGGGAACTCCCACAGCAACACACATGGAGCGCCCCTTTCATGCAAAGTGCTGTGTGAAAAGGGGCCGTACGGACACGAAAAGCCACGCATGGCTGCTTTACGTGTACTGGTTAATATGAAGCAGCACACTGCGCCGCTGGTGCATCGCAAAAAGTGACGCACCGGCGGCGCACGGGGCTTGTAAATATGACCCTATATTTCTAAATAAGACTGTGCGGCAAAGAACTTCCATGAGCTTTGAGTCTCTTCAAGATTTGAGCACACCATCAATTGCGAACATTATTTTGACGGAGTTTACACATTGGGAACGGAAAGCAAACGCTGAGAAGGATATGAATGAACTGGTGCAGAACGGAACATACAATCTGAGATTGTCTGATACAGATGGTGTGGCTGAATGGCCAGCACATATTGGTTTGTGTATGTAGAGCTTTCTGTCTAACGTGACTGGTCCATTGGCCACTAGCCCAGACCACAGGTATATTATTAGTCCCCTACGGCTATGACCAATTCTAGTGTAGGGAAGTTGTGCCAAAAAGAGCTGTCCTAATTTAGTTTGAGTGCTGTAAAGAAACATATATGAAAGATCAGTGAAGATATGAGTTTGCTTGATTTTCTCCTGGGCCTGCAACCAGTGCACAATAAAAGGTTTTTATCTGCCACAATATATACTGCTGTAATAGAGGAGCAGGCGCACTGGGAGAGAGATGCTGCAGAACACATTAGAGAAGGTGATGAGGAGATAATGCAAACCACTTTCAAAGGTATTGACAATGGCTTTCCGAGTCTTTCAAACGCGTCTCCCCAATCTCCACATGTTATGTTATGTTATGTTATTGAAGTTTATAGAGCGCACGATTACCTTGCGGTGTCCTGGCGCTAAACACTGGTAGCCTGCGCTAGCGTGGGAGATTAGAACTGAGAGAAAAACCAAGTTTTGAGATTCTTCCTGAAAAAGCTGAGATCTGACGCATTTCTCAGCATGAAAGGAAGTTCATTCCAGATTTTAGCGGCCCCGTAGGTAAAGCTCCTTCCTCCCCAGTTAGCCTTTTTTATGCAAGGAATTTTCACTAACTTAGCTCCAGTAGATCTAAGCATTCTGCATGGAGTGTACCAGAAAAACTTATTTTTAAGAAATTCGGGAGCTGTCCCGTTCAAGGCTCTGAACACAATGCACGAAGCCTTGAACCTAGCTCTCAGGTGGGTAGGAAGCCAGTGCAGTCTCTTCAGCTCATCTTTAACTGATACCCATCTAGGAGTCCGAGTCAGGAGTCTGGCTGCTGCATTTTGAATGACCTGCAGCCTGTTTTGATGTTGTGACTGCATATTGATATAGAGACTATTGCAATAGTCAAGTCGGGATATTATAAGTGCGGTCACTACAGTGCGGAGGCACCCCTCAGTGAGATAGGACCTAATTTTCCTAATCATTCTAAGTACCAAGGAACAACCTGAGGTGACCCTGCTCACCTGGTCCCCCATGCTGAGTTTTTCATCGACCACCACTCCCAGGTTTTTAGCCTTCCTACAGGGTGTGGGGCAAAGACCGAGTGAGTCAGGCCACCAATCGGGAGTCCACATCCGAGGGTTATTTCCAAACCTCACCACTTCTGTTTTGGCAGAGTTCAGCTTAAGGCAATTAGCTGACATCCACCTGGAAATGGATAGCATGCATTGCGAAAAGCGAGTTCCTGTTTCCTTTTCAGCTCCCTCCCTCACCGACTACACAATTTGCGTGTCGTCAGCGTAGGAGGTAAGTTGGAAACCAAATGACCTAATAATACCAGCCAGGGGTGCCACATAAATATTAAAAAGAGTGGGGCTCAATGAAGAGCCCTGCGGAACCCCACAGGGCAGAGTGAAAGCTTCTGATGTAGTGTCATTTAATTCGACTATTTGAAGTCTGTCCTTTAAAAAGGACTCAAGGAGGTTCCAAGCTTGTCCTGTTATCCCGATCTTTGACAACCGATTTAGCAAAACTTTGTGATGCACGGTGTCAAAGGCCGCGGATACATCTAAAAGGATTAGCATAGCATTTCCTCCTTTGTCCATAGTTTCTCTGATCTCCTCCATTGATTTAATAAGCGCCAGCTCAGTGCTATGATGAGATCTGAAGCCGAATTGTGAGTGATCCAAAGAATCGTTCAGCTGAAGAAAATCGCTGAGTTGCCTATTCATAGCTTTTTCAAGCATTTTGGCTGGTAGAGGAAGCCTAGAGATAGGACGATAGTTAGAAGGATCTTTAGGGTCCAAGGATGGTTTCTTCAAGAGAGGAAGTACTGAGGCCTTTTTCCAGGGGGTGGGAAAAGTGGCAGTTTGAACCACATTATTAAAAAGGGGTGTCAGAACCCTGCAGGTGGTGTCTGCAAACTGTTTGATAATCCAAGTGGGACAAGGATCGCTGGGCGCACCTGATTTAATATTATTCATGAGATTCTTTGTTTCCTCTAAGTTCAGCGGGATAAAGTGATCCAGAGTTGGTGTCTAAATCCACATGCTTTTTGTTAACCATGTCTGATAAAGAAGAAAAGATGGTTTCCACTTTTGATTTGAAGAATGCAGCGACTATATTGCAAAAGTTAGGTGCGATTGGACCATTGGGTGTCCTGGGGTTTGAGAGTTTAATAACAGTTTTAAAAAGCTCCTTCGAGTCAGATTTGGCTTTGGTGATTTGACGTGAGAAGTAATCTTTCTTGGCTACCAAGAGAGATTGTTTGTAAATTGCAATCGTTGATTTTAGGTCCATTTTGTCAGCCGTTGCATAGTTTTTTCGCCACAATCTTTCTGCCCGTTTACATAGAAGTTTTTTTCCCCTGAGCTCTTCTGAATACCAAGGAGCCGTAGGTATGGCCCTTCTCGGTATCCATTTTCTAGGGGGGGCTGCACAGAGACACGCCTCATCCAACCAGTTGTTATACCGTCGGCTTACTACTTCAGGGTCGGGCGAATCTATAGGCAATTTTTCCAGGAGGGAAGATTCTAGATGTGTAGCATCTACTTTTCCCCAGGCTCTGGTTGTGATCTCCTTCTTATCTTTTAAATTTGTAAGATCCCTCGTGACATGTTTTAGTTCAAAGGTGATTATAACATGATCCGACCAAGTGATGGGAAGGACGGAGATGTTACCCAAATCACAATTATTTGAAAAAATCCCATCTAGGGTATGTCCTTTTATATGGGTGGGGAAGGAGACCAATTGTTCAAGGCCTCCTAAGGCCATAGTGCTATTGAGTCTAGCCGTATCAGGGTCCTCCAGTTTTTCCAAATGGAAATTGAAATCACCTAGTACGACAAAAGATTGTTGAGTCAAACCATCTTCTAGTAATGAGTTAAGAGAGTTGAGAAAATCAGTCTTGCCTCCTGGAGGGCGGTAGATTAGGATCCCTTTAAAAGGTTTAGAGTGTGCAGAAATGATGTTGAAAGAGAGCCTCCTCTGCTCAAAATCTTTCTAATGAAGATTTAAATTAGTTGCAGCATAGGCACGCTCAAATACGTGCATTAACACAGTTGAGCTGGGCCCTACAAACACAACAAGCAGTGGAAATGCAGTAGGTCTCACATTTGTTGGAGTTGGAGCTATTGGCACTATAAATGCCAATGTTTTTCTACTTATGCAATAGATATGCCTTCCCCACCTTACTAAAACAAAGAACTCAGTTGTGTATTTTTTATGTAGTACACCTGCAATTGTGCCCTAGCGCTGGACCTGAAAATGGCAGCTCTGACTCCATGTTAAAACAGTGTTGTGTGGGTGCAGTACCATAGGCTGCCACTAGGTGTCTCTTGGGACCTCTTTTGGCTACTTATGGTACTGAACCCTGCAACATGACTGGGCAAAGGATATGGCGCAGCGGTGAGAGCGTCCAAGGCCTGGTCAGCTACAAATTTAATCAGGACGGACATTGTTTCCAATCACGGCCACGCCACAGATGCCACGTGTTCTCCAGCTGAAGCACAAAAACAATAGCCTGGCATCATGACTGCCGTCCTGCGTCTGTCCCTAGAGCACATTAGACTGAGTTGATGATCTGATTAGAGGTCTTAAAAGATCTTGGATAAAAATGTGTTCTATTGTTCCTTTTTACAAATGTAAGAGCAGAGATGGTAACAGCCTGTGAACACGATAGTAACAGTCGTGTGAAAGTAAGGGACATTCTGGGAACCACATAAGGCCTGACAGCCAATGTTAAAGCTGACAAATGTGTTTGTGACATGGCGCATTGAGGCAGACAGCATGACAGTAGACTTAACACAAATTAAATTCAAAGGAACGGAAGCTCTGATGTGCATGACTTGAGTCTGAGATGTAAATGTAAACCTGGAGGCTCGGCAGGCTGTGTGCAGCAAAGCTGAAGCTCCAGTAAAGCCGATGGTGCAAGAGTGAGACTGGAGTCAAAACAGGGTTAAGGGCAAGGCTGGAGAACAGATAAAGCATGGTGTGTTAAAAATAATCAGGAACACGCACACCTGAGGTGTTATCATCCACCATTTTAACTGTGAACAAATACAAAACGAATACAGAAATACAATATAATTCACACTTAGGGCCCGATCACGATGAGGGTCGGAAAGCGTCCGACCACAAATCAGAGGCTTTCCGAGCCACATCGTGGTTTTAGTTTCGACCGCCACATTACAATGCAAGCGGTCGAAACCGAGACCGGCCGGTCATTCCGGCTGGATTCCGACGGGCTCAGCCCGTCGGCCAGTCAGGAACTGGCGTGTAATTTCTATGGACGGCGTTTCCGCCGTCGGGATTACGATGTTGGTTTCCAACAGGCTTTCCATGATGGGCTTTCCGACGAGATAGACCTAGTAGACTGTAGATTATCACTGGGCCATGAGAGGTCACCAATGCCCTAAGCTGAAGGCGGAAAGATGTTGAGCAAAACTAAAACTAAGGAAATGACCCCTTTACAACAGAGGACACCTAATTTAGGTACAAGCACTGACCCTGCTCCTAATTCGGTTCCCCCCGAGCCTGTAACAAAAGCAATAAACCACTGCAAGGCAGAAAAGAATAACTGGTAAACAGATGCCCACAAAAAGGAAGCAGCTTCGTTGTGTTGCCAGTACCAGCATTTGCCTTCTTACCTGGGTACACCCAGTATGGCCAGCCTCAGCCCCCAATCCACAACCGCAACACCCACCCCACACGCTGTCCTTGGGCACTGAGACAACTGATGGCCCGCTCGTAGATCCCATGTTTTTTTAACTGTACCGCTCCAAACTGAATACCATTTTAGTCAATAAACTGAGCCATTGCTGGAACATCTGGTCAACATCGAGAAGAGCCTGGACACAATTCAGAAATAAGTAACGTCTGGGAATGAGGTTAGGGACGGGGCAGTGTACCTCATGACTATTCCTTAAAACACACCTTGAGTAAGGCATCTATACTCCAGACTCTAAATTTACCTTTAAGGGGCGGCTTAACTGATGTAGCCCCGACCGAGCAGTCCCACAGATCAACCCAGCCTAGTAAGCAAATTACCAAAGGGGACAGTGCAGCCGCAATTAATAAAAGCACTACACAAAAGGAACTAACACCTGCCACTGATAGAGGGGCAAGGCCGGAATAACCCACCGCCTGCAACCGCACACACATCCGCCCACATGCTGTAAGGTATGCACCCAACAAGGATCAACTGGACATACCACCTGCAGCACGCCCACACGTAGGTTCTAGCCTGTGTGCTTCCATTGAGGGAACCACAAAGTGAAACATGGGGAGAACTGAGGAAAATAATGTATGGCCTGGCTGACTAAACACAAACATTTTAATCTGGCAAGATGCGATGACATTTTGATGGTGTGGAGGGTTGGTGGTTAGGCCGGCAGAACAAAGAAATAGAGGGTGATTGTATTGTTATCAATTTTGAGAGACGTCAGAGTGTGCGAAACATGTTTAAACAGCAGGAGGACTGTGGCGGCCCTAATTCTAAAATCTGTTGCCTCCCCCGGGGTTACCTCTACAGACCAGTAGAACTAGGAAGTCTTTATCCCCCACAAATGATCACATATGGCAAGAGCTTCTCCATTCTAGAAGACCTTGATGGGTTAGACTGACTGAGCTCTGATTTAATAGATGGTGTTGGGCCCGCACTTAACATCAGGGCAATCAAGTCACCCCCCATAGCCCCCACAGCCCCACTGACCCAGCGCATATGTAATAATAACCAATCATTAACAATCTTGAGCTGGAATGTTGCGGGACTCCACTCTAAACTATTGAGTCCGTACTGGCTCGCCCTATTAAACTGTGTGATATTTTAATGTTTCAAGAGACCTAAACGACCCACAAAATATTTGTTGAGGGTTTCGCTTGCTTTTATAACTTAGCAATACTTTCTAAATCAGGCCGTGCAGTAGGAGGGCTAGCTATCTGGGTGAATATCAAAGCAGGAGGCTGTGTGAAGGCATTAGAGCCATTTGATAACAACATCCAGGCCGTGAGGTACCAAAGAGGCCCCACTATATATCTAATTACCTTTTCCAATAATGATTTTGCCAATGTGTTGAATACTAATTTCCCAATTTTGTTTGAATATATTTTGTCCTTACAGAGCGCCGTAGGTGATAGCGGCCAATTGGCCATTTTTTGGTTGGGTGGCGTGTAATGAAGTGTTGAGCTTCACTTGAGATTAAGCAGGCAGTATATTTATTAAGTCATCCAGCATCTCAGTTCTCCGGCTGCTCCTCTAACTGCTGCCCACCAAGCCACACCTTATGGTCCAGATTCCACATTCCACTCATGTAACTTGGCAACCAGAATAACATTCCAATGCAGGGAAATAAGTGAGAACATCACATGGGGATTTTAATGCTTGGGTTCAGCACGTACCCATCCCTATTCCCTGATTACTACAGTTCGCATCAATACTCCTTCTTGTGCACAGACTAGATCCGGCATACAGGACTTGAGCTGGCCTCATTCCTGGCTACTTGCAAACTAAATAATGTTATGGATGTTTTAGGTAACTGCTCAGAAGCACTCCCTACCTTTAGGGCCCGAGGCTACATATGCACAATTAACTATTTTTGTGTATCACCAAATCTGGAGGGTTTGCTGCTAACAGGGAAAGTTATCGCTTCTGGTTTTGGAGATCACAACCCAATCGAGGTTGTCCTCACTTTGCCCCCAAACCACAATCCTTGATGGAAATTGGAGCAAGCAGTCTCGAGCCCTCATCTGATGGTCTTAGATTAATATATAAGGCAGATGCATCTGCTACTTTATTCGATAAAGTTGTTCAAGAGAACCTCCCCGTGGTCATGGCATGCCTTAGCGAAGAGCGTATTGCCCATCCAGGGACTACGGCCTTTGAACATCTTTGCTCTCTCATTAAGAAAGAGCTTACGATACCTATAAAACCCCAAATCAGTGATCCAAAATGGTTTAGTCAGGAATGCTCTATTGCTAACAGCCAACTACGTCACGCTCTTAAGGCCTCCCCCAGGAATATGCAGGAGGTGAGAGGCCTACGGGATACTTATAAGCGAGTAACCGTTGCTAGACAACAGGAAGTACTAGACCAGCAATGGGACTCCCTAGCCTTGACTGCTAAGAATAAGAGTAGCAAAGTTTTTTGGGCAGCAGTAAAAGAAATGAAACAGTTTAAGCAGGCAGAGGCAAAGATTTACTGCATCAAAACTAGTGAGGCCACAAATATGACCCCAGTAGAGTTCGCTTTGTGGGAAGTTGAGGAGGCTATAAGTCAGAGTATTGGGGAAAGGCCCCAGGTCCCGATGGCACACCAACTGATCTTTTACCTGTAACCCAGGCTCTGGGCCCCACTGCTATGGAACATTTTTAATAGTTTAGGAAGCTCTCCGTTACTGAGCACATGGTCAACCACAATAATAGACCAATCTTTAACCTCTTCTGTGCCCATGATGAGATGGTCTCGTCATGGAGCACAGTCGCGCTGTGCCCATGACGAGACTATCTCGTCATGACACCCACCCACTAGGGAATCGCCAGGCACAGGAGGGGGAAAAGGCCTGGCACCCAAAGGGTTAAGAAAGGAAATTGTTCAGAGCCAAATTGTTACAGGCCAATCTCATTAGTTGACACAACACTAAAAATTCTGGGAAGGTCCCATTATAATTGGATAAAAGAATGGGCAACTGAGAAAGTAATTTTTACCCATGTCAGTACGGCTTTAGACCTAAGATTGGCACGGTAGAGCAGCGTCTTAATCTCATGGATCCGACCACAGCGTTCGATAGTATAAACCGTTCGAAGCTGGGGTCCACTCTTTTAACCCTTGGCATGGATGCACCACTGGTGCACTTTATAGCCTATTTGCACAGAGACATGAAAGCCAGAATAAGAATAAATACCGAAGGGTCGGGGTCCGTGGCAATCTGAATATTAAGAGGGGAGTAAGACAAGGACGTGTTTAACTCCACTTCTATTTATTTTATACATAAATGATCTTCATCCATTATTTCTCACTGCTACCCCTGATGTGCCCAAAGTTGGGCGATCCTTCCTTCCATCGCTTCTGAACGCTGATGACGCAGTATTAATGGCACGAACCCCAAGGGCCTTACGACAGTTAGTGTACGGAATTGAGCATTTTATGAAATCCCTGGATTTACGCATCAATTTCAATAAATCTTACATAATGACTTGTGGCCAGAAGACATTGAACCTGGAAACACTTAAGGTGGGGGAGGCCGCTCTAATTTACAGATAATGGATTATGGACTGAACATGTTACACAAAGGAGCCACAAACTATCAAGAGTGGTTAAGTCGCTGCTTAGTTTACCACAACCAAGAAGGGGAGGAGCCCTTCTCCCTCTACTGCAGGTTTTCAAAATACAGTGCAGACCAATAGCCACATACGGGGCAGAGGAATGGGGCATTAATAAGTGTACCCCAATCCAAGTGGAAGAAAACAGGTTCTGCAGAAGAGATTTAGCGGTCCCAATTTCTTCCTCCAATTTTATTTCCCATAGTGAATTGAATATCCCGTTTATCGAGGATTACATATATGTTCGCCCGCCACTATTAAGACTCGCACTATGGAGGAACACGGAGACGAGTCTCACTGAAAATATAATTCGAGACTGTGTCGTCTGTGAGCAAGGCAGGAGTATTTCATGCTGGCAACCGTGGAATCTCACCTACGGAAAGTAGGTTACCAACACTTGTTTGAAAACCCGGAAGGGACACCAGTCATTAGTAAAACAAGCATTTGCAATGCAATCGTTCTCGCCTTCGGACCTTATAAGTATTTAGCGATGCAGCGCATTATTGTGCATTACTGCAATGAGGCTGGTTTTGTTCATGCTTGCCAACTGCTAGTAAGGACTATTAATGACGGCATCTCCAGCTGTGACAACGCTACGTGTTGCCCTGGTGATGACATATTAATAATCTATAAAGTCAGGTCTGTTCATGTGATATCAATTTCAGGGATGTCATAATTAATTTGCGAGCCTGCATAAGAAAACCTCTTCGTTCTTGGGGGCATATTGACTTTGGAGCTGCTGCCGCCCCAGGAGGGGCCGTGTCCATGGCTGTGCTTTTTGTGCTGCTGCTGCGGAGGGGGAAGGTCGACACATGGGACTCCAGTGCCCAGGAGTCCGTGCGTTCCACCAGCTGTGCTGCGGCCCACCCACTCGCCCACAAACACTTTAAAACTGCTCGCGGAACCCGCTGGCGCAGGTCCCGCTTTGTTCTTGGGGGCATATTGACTTTGGAGCTGCTGCCGCCCCAGGATGGGCCGTGTCCGTGGCTGTGCTTTTTGTGCTGCTGCTGCAGAGGGGGAAGGTCGATACACGGGACTCCAGTGCCCAGGAGTCCGTGCGTTCCACCAGCTGTGCTGCGGCCCGCCCACCCGCCCACAAACACTGTAAAACTGCTCGCTGAACCCGCTGGCGCGGGTCCCGCTTCGTTCTTGGTGGCATATTGACTTTGGAGCTGCTGCCGCCCCAGGAGGGGCCGTGTCCGTGGCTGTGCTTTTTGTGCTGCCGCTGCGGAGGGGGAAGGTCGACACACGGGACTCCAGTGCCCAGGAGTCCGAGCGTTCCACCAGCTGTGCTGCGGCCCGCCCACCCGCCCACAAACACTTTAAAACTGCTCGCAGAACCCGCTGGCGTGGGTCCCGCTTCGTTCTTGGGGGCATATTGACTTTGGAGCTGCTGCCGCCCCAGGAGGGGCCGTGTCCGTGGCTGTGCTTTTTGTGCTGCTGCTGCGGAGGGGGAAGGTCGACACACAGGACTCCAGTGCCCAGGAGTCCGTGCGTTCCATCAGCTGTGCTGCGGCCCGCCCACCCACCCACAAACACTTTAAAACTGCTTGCGGAACCCGCTGGCGCGGGTCCCGCTTTGTTCTTGGGGGCATATTGACTTTGGAGCTGCTGCCGCCCCAGGAGGGGCCGTGTCCGTGGCTGTGCTTTTTGTGCTGCTGCTGCGGAGGGGGAAGGTCGACACACAGGACTCCAGTGCCCAGGAGTCCGTGCGTTCCACCAGCTGTGCTGCGGCCCGCCCACCCGCCCACAAACACTTTAAAACTGCTCACGGAACCCGCTGGCGCGGGTCCCGCTTCGTTCTTGGGGGCATATTGACTTTGGAGCTGCTGCCGCCCCAGGAGGGGCCGTGTCCGTGGCTGTGCTTTTTGTGCTGCTGCTGCGGAGGGGGAAGGTCGACACACGGGACTCCAGTGCCCAGGAGTCCGTGCGTTCCACCAGCTGTGCTGCGGCCCGCCCATCCGCCCACAAACACTTTAAAGCTGCTCGCGGAACCCGCTGGCGTGGGTCCCGCTTCGTTCTTGGGGGCATATTGACTTTGGAGCTGCTGCCGCCCCAGGAGGGGCCGTGTCCGTGGCTGTGCTTTTTGTGCTGCTGCTGCGGAGGGGGAAGGTCGACACACGGGACTCCAGTGCCCAGGAGTCCATGCGTTCCACCAGCTGTGCTGCGGCCCGCCCATCCGCCCACAAACACTTTAAAGCTGCTCGCGGAACCCGCTGGCGTGGGTCCCGCTTCGTTCTTGGGGGCATATTGACTTTGGAGCTGCTGCCGCCCCAGGAGGGGCCGTGTCCGTGGCTGTGCTTTTTGTGCTGCTGCTGCGGAGGGGGAAGGTCGACACACAGGACTCCAGTGCCCAGGAGTCCGTGCGTTCCACCAGCTGTGCTGCGGCCCGCCCACCCGCCCACAAACACTTTAAAACTGCTCGCGGAACCCGCTGGTGCGGGTCCCGCTTCGTTCTTGGGGGCATATTGACTTTGGAGCTGCTGCCGCCCCAGGAGGGGCCGTGTCCGTGGCTGTGCTTTTTGTGCTGCTGCTGCGGAGGGGGAAGGTCGACACACGGGACTCCAGTGCCCAGGAGTCCGTGCGTTCCACCAGCTGTGCTGCGGCCCGCCCACCCGCCCACAAACACTTTAAAACTGCTCACGGAACCCGCTGGCGCGGGTCCCGCTTCGTTCTTGGGGGCATATTGACTTTGGAGCTGCTGCCGCCCCAGGAGGTGCCGTGTCCGTGGCTGTGCTTTTTGTGCTGCTGCTGCGGAGGGGGAAGGTCGACACACGGGACTCCAGTGCCCAGGAGGCCGTGCGTTCCACCAGCTGTGCTGCGGCCCGCCCACCCGCCCAGAAACACTTTAAAACTGCTCGCGGAACCCGCTGGTGCGGGTCCCGCTTCGTTCTTGGGGGCATATTGACTTTGGAGCTGCTGCCGCCCCAGGAGGGGCCGTGTCCATGGCTGTGCTTTTTGTGCTGCTGCTGCGGAGGGGGAAGGTCGACACACGGGACTCCAGTGCCCAGGAGTCCGTGCGTTCCACCAGCTGTGCTGCGGCCCGCCCACCCGCCCACAAACACTTTAAAACTGCTCACGGAACCCGCTGGCGCGGGTCCCGCTTCGTTCTTGGGGGCATATTGACTTTGGAGCTGCTGCCGCCCCAGGACGGGCCGTGTCCGTGGCTGTGCTTTTTGTGCTGCTGCTGCGGAGGGGGAAGGTCGACACACGGGACTCCAGTGCCCAGGAGTCCGTGCGTTCCACCAGCTGTGCTGCGGCCCGCCCATCCGCCCACAAACACTTTAAAGCTGCTCGCGGAACCCGCTGGCGTGGGTCCCGCTTCGTTCTTGGGGGCATATTGACTTTGGAGCTGCTGCCGCCCCAGGAGGGGCCGTGTCCGTGGCTGTGCTTTTTGTGCTGCTGCTGCGGAGGGGGAAGGTCGACACACGGGACTCCAGTACCCAGGAGTCCATGCGTTCCACCAGCTGTGCTGCGGCCCGCCCACCCGCCTATTGGCTCACGCCGCCTTAATACATCATCACTAACCGCTGCGCGGGACGCCCGTGGGACGCACCGGACGAAGCCCGGACAAAGGGCGGACAGTCTGTGACAGTCCGGGACAGGAGGGGGCAGGAGGAGGCTGGGCTGGGCCTAGGACTTTACGTGTCGATCCAAGGTGTTTGACTACCCAGGTTTCCATATCAAGGTTGTATTCCTCCCACAGCGCCTTTATAATTGTAATTGTCACGGGGAAGCCAATAGCGAAAGAGGGGAAGTGGGACTGTGTCACATGCCACTGTGAGGATTTCTGTTATTTTCGTTTGGCGATTTAGATTATAAGTTCGCTAAGGTCAACTGGTTTTGTATATAATATCCAAAGTCAAAAATGCCCCAGTGACAGCAACCTTGGACAATTATCTGGTCAAGATGGTAGATAAAATTAATAAAGAACGACGAAAGTCCCTGGGGCGGGCGGGAGCCCTTGACCCGACTCCTTCCTTACCCATTCTTCCTATCTCCTTGTCTACCCCTCATCAGGATGTTAGCGATAACCCTAACCACCTGGACAGTCCTATCTCGGCGGCGCTCACAGACCAAGACCGCACTGATAGTTTAATACCTGTGGCTCTTATAGACCTAGAATCTAGTCAGGCTGTCCGTTTAGATCCACCGATACAATGCCCGACGGCCCCAAGATCTCAGAGAGTATTGCGTTCATGTAGGAATAACAGTAAGAATGTCCAATTAAAGCGGGGGGAGTCGCATAAACAAGAGAGCTGACCCCCCATTAATCAGTGCTGTCTGTGACCCTAAATTAGCACCGGATAGTACCTCGGTCATAATAGACAGCGAGCAATTCGACTTCCTAATCAGTACTATAGACGCTAAGTTTGATCTGATTGTTAAACCTTTATTGCTCAAACTTGATACGATCACTGCCGAAGTAGTCAGATTGGGAGGTCTGTTGGGATCACAAATTAACACCAATATAGGTCCCCAAGTCAAGGACAAGGATCTTGGAGGTAGTAAAGTAACCTCTAAGATCTCTAGTGAGGTTATACCTACGGCGATGTCCAATACACTCAAGCCATCTTCCGGAGGCTTTAGTGAGAAGGTAACTATTGCATCTAACCCCCCGCAGACAACAGGTCGAAACCCTTCATCCGACTCAGCCTCAGGGATTCAGGTAGGACACAGCACAGGGAAAACTAAAATTATGTTAACCCACAGTTTGATTTACCACCAGACTGTGCACCTTTTGTGGCAGTCTTAACCAACGTCCCTCCAGCCAGAGGGTCTAGACACAATAACATTCACAGAGAATACCATGACTCCCTGAAAAACAAGACCGTGGCTTGGCTTGACCGGGAGTGTGGTTTCCCAGTTGCCTTAGCAGATGAAATCTTAAGCACTAGAAGAACCAACTGGATAGGCAGTTCACGCAAGAATTGTAGTGGCGACTGTATCGTTGTTAATTTTAGAAATCCACAACTCGCCACCACCGCCCTGCTAGGAGCTACTTCACTCCTCTATCGAGATCAAGGGATCTCTCTTCGTCCCCTAGGTTATTTTTATAGGCATCTTAACAATCAGCCTAATGCTGATCATACCGGGGGGGGGGCAGAGGTGTGAATTTGTACACTGGCTTTAATATTGCCACGTCTAACAGATTCCAATCTCTGAGTGGTCTTGACTCCAATGATTGACTGGAATCTGTTTTGACGAAATTAGGGGATGCAGCTGTTTCTTCAGGATGTGGGGGGGCCATGTAACATAGGGGTACACAGATATTGTGCGTACAAGTGGTAATCGGAGATCTAAAGCTAATCCCAATAACGACCCCAGAGGTTGTAGTGATGTGAGGTTGGTCTTTGATGGCCAGGGTGGGGACCCCTCCCCTAAGAACGTATCTCATGGTCATAGTAGACCAATATCCTTGACCAACATGCCCATTAAAAGCTTTAACCCCCGGACATGTTCAATTGCTAGCTGGAACGTTGCTGGACTTTTATCAAAGGATGCCTGCCTGGGCTGGTTTGAGTTTATTAATGCTTTTAATATAATTTGTTTCCAAGAAACCTGGTGAAAGGACCCAATTAATTACAGTGGTTTTGCTTCATATCAATTACCAGCCATGGCCTCCCCTTCGGGCAGGGCAAAGGGAGGGCTCCTGGTTTTGATTCATGTGGAAGTTCCTATTATCGTCAAAAAACATGTTTTGGTTGGAGTTCATTCCCAGATTTTATGGCTTTATCAGGAGCAAGGTAGAAACATTCTTTTAATCAATTTTTATAACAATATATTCGACAGTACTAGGCATCAGGTAGTGTCTGCACTTGAGGCCGCTTTGGCTGACATTATAATGGGGTTTGATGTTGATTTCGATCTTATCTGGGTGGGGGATTTTAACACTGCTGCGTGTTCCCTTTCCGACTAAAGGGTCTGTGGACTTACTAATTGTTTTGGGGATGTTGATCTTCACTTCCCCCATAATATTTATGGGGACTCATTGAATAAAATCTTGGCCACCTATGATTTGGAAATTTTGGTTAATGAGAAAAATGCTTCTGGAGGAATCATCCCGACGTTCACGGGAAGGAATGCAAATACTGTAATAGATTTTATATGCATGTCCTCTAGCCTTAGCCCGTGGTGTATGGCCCCTGTGGTCGTGCATAATTTGCTTAGTGATCATAATTGCATCACTATTGAGGCCATACTTTGGAAGGAGAAACCTGTTTCTAAAATTTGTACCATTGCTAACATAGAGCCGTATCGATCGAATGGAACCAGAATTAGATGGAAAGGGGACAAAGCGGATATAATGTCAATTTCTATTGTCAAAAGCTGTTTAACAGAAATAACTACTATCCTAGAGAGTGAGGAGGTTACCGATGAAATTGTGCATAACTTTATTAACATCAATCTTACAATAGATAGTAAATTCACCAAATTTGGTAAGGGCAAGAAAAATCTACAAAAGGGGTGGTTTGATCACGCAAGTACTATCGCGCTCAAGGGGCTCAAAGCGGCATTGGCAGCCAAGCCAAAAGTTAATAGTGTGGTTAGGGAGCTTAGATCCACCTATCAGGCTGCAGTCAAACGTAGGAAGACCGAATTAAGGCAAGAGGCCTGGGATAAATTAGATCAGGCAGCCGTAACTTCGGACTCCTCTTTATTTTGGGCCACAGTCAATTGTCCGTTTCTAAAGGACGATAAGATACCCGAACTGACGGCCAACGTTAGTGTGGAAAACTGGGTTACCCACTTCTCCTCGATTTTCGATTCGGACAGACCGATGGGTTTGTACGAAGACCGTTGGCCTATCGTTCCTCTGGACATTTCCATCGTTGAAGTTCAGGGAAGTATCATCTCCAGCAATGGTGGGAAGGCCCAGGGGCCCGACGGGGTGCCCATCGATGTGTATAAATTAGTACCGGAGTTGTGAGGCCCGTTGTTAACTAAAGTTTTTAATGCTGCTGTATGTAAGGGTGTCCCACCTACTTGGGAGGAATCCATCATCATTCCTATCTATAAGAAGGGAGACAGGGGGGATGTGAAGAACTATCGCCCAATCTCCTTGCTTGATTCCTCAGTGAAAATTATGAGCAGGGTGCTTTTGGTTAGGCTGGAAGAATGGGCCGAATCCAAAGACATTCTGGTCAATTGCCAATATGGCTTTAGAAAGGGACGAGGGACTATTGAACAATGTCTTAATCTTGAACTCTTAATTGGGAAATATTCAAAGGCTAAGAAAGGCTCTCTCTATCTCTGCTTCGCAGATTTGAGCAGTGCCTTCGATATGGTTGACCATAGCATTTTATGGGCTAAATTGCTAGAAATGGGGGCACCTGAGGGCATTGTCTATTTTCTGGCCCGACTTTATGCCAATCTAAGTACCAGTGTTCGTTATGGTCCGGGTGGGGAGTGCACCCCAAAGTTTAAGATCAGGCGTGGTATAATACAAGGGTGCGTTCTTGCCCCCCTACTCTTTACCCTTTTTATTAACGAAGTTGATTCAGTCCTAAAGACGGTTGCGGCAGATGCCCCTAAAATCAATGATCTTAACATCCCTGTACTACTCTACGCGGACGATGCCGTGATCTTGTCCAGGACCCCCATAGGCCTCCAACGCCTGAGGGACAGGTTTTCGCTGTTCATCAAGGATAGAAAGTTGTTGATTATTAAATCCAAAACTTACATCATGGAATGTGGTCTGGGGCGTAAAAAACCCCATTCCTACTTTATTGACGGGCATAAGGTGCAAACAGTGGATACCTTTAACTATCTTGGCATCACATTTCCAAGAACTGTAGCTGGACTAGTGAGCTTATCAATGTCCGGGCCAAGATGGCGAAATGCGCCCATGGGGTGTTCAAGTTTGCTACCAAATTAGGGGACAAACGGATTAAAGACATGTTAAAAATATATCAAATGAGATGTCTTTCAATTGCCCTCTACGGTGCTGGGGTTTGGGGTCACGCCACGGCAGGGAGCCTACAAGTGGAGGAAAATCTCTTTTTAAAGAGACTCCTGTGTCTGCCCAAATCAGCCTCCAATGACCTGGTGCATAGAGAGCTTGGGATTCTACATCTTTCAGACCTGATTACCCCAAGACCATTAATGCTTTGGCGTGCTATTTGGTCGAAGGAAGAGACTTCCTTAAATAGAGCCATCATTGGAGACTGTCTTTCTATTGATAACCACTTAAAGATTCCTTGGATTAAATATGTTATCAATAGTTTTTTAGAGATTTATGGTATTGATATAAGAGAGGATGGTTATGCTGCTTTTAGTCGGTCTAAATTCGAGATGAAGACTGCCTTCACGAGCCATAAGTCAGAGAGGCGGGGGAGGGATGGTGGCAACCTTACTACGTGTATGCTCTACGGAAGATATTGTGAGAATGTGGGCTATCAACCGTATTTGAGTTATGTCACCAGAGCTTCCCACCAGTTTGTCTTAACGAGACTAAGGTTCGGGATCGTGGACCACCTGGTGGCCTTTCCCTGCAATAAAAAACATCCGACTGGTCCGTGCCTATGCGACAATACTTCAGCACAAAGCACTATGCACTTTCTATTGTTGTGTAAACTTTACAGTAAATTTCGTTCAGCCTTTTTAAAACCTATCTTTTTGAAGTATGGAGTCAGAAATGTACATGATACTATGAAGTTGTTTTTTAATATGCCCCATCCTGCCGTTTGTTTTTTTACCGCTACCTTCCTTCTTCAAGCTATTAAAGCAAGGACTAGCATGTTCTTTTAATTGTTTTTTTAACCATGTATTCTGTACTGTATTTTCTACCATGGTTTTTATTGATTATTGTGTATGCAATGTAAATGTATGTGCTTTTATGGACTTTGTATTTAAGCTCCGAATAAAGCCTTATGAAATGAAATGAAGAAAACCTCTTGTGGGGCACAAATGTTGCAACTATGCGTATTTAAGCAACAAACCATTAGAAGGACTACCATCAACATGAAAATGGCATTTTAACCCTTATGGTCGTTTCGACTTTCGGAATAATTATTTTTGCTGCATGGTTGAGAAGACACCACATGTGCGGGTTCTCATTACTCTCTGTACCTCGTAAAATATATTGCTGTTAACCAAGTAAACCACTAACATTCCGGTTACCGGGCCACGTATGATGGGACTCCAGCGGTATGCCGGGATCTTAAGTGTCCGGGCCGTAAGTGTCACATTTGTACGCTGTAGGCCTATTAGGGATATGGAAGTCCATGCGCTGGTAAGTCTGTTCGTTATAGCTACACAGGACACTGCTGTGTGAAACAAGCTCGTAGACCGGGGATCCGAGCAAATGGAAGGTGGCAAGCGATGGTACAATAAACCCTCAGCCTTGGAGAGCCCTGTCTTCTAAAGAGAGTGCCCGAAGAGCCAGCGGGCTAGCCATTGCAGCTGCGCAGCCAGATAAATGCGTTCAAAGTGCGGCAGGGCAAGCTCTCCGCCTCCACCAGGAGTCTCGGAGTAGTAAGGGCCACTCTGCATTGCCCAGAGGGGGAACAACCTTTACAACGCATTTTTTACAACGCAACATCCACTACAACGCATTCCATTACATAGCATGACACTACAACGCATTTTTAAAAACTACCTTTACAACGCATTCCATTACATCGCATACTACCTTTACAACGCATACCATTACAACGCATAATATTACACTACACTATCCAACACTTACCCTACTGTTGCACCTCCTGGAGTTAGAATAGTAATTTTTACCCCTATACTATCCAACACTTACCCTACTGTTGCACCCCCTGGAGTTAGAATAGTAATTTTTACCCCTATACTATCCAACACTTACCCTACTGTTGCACCCCCTGGAGTTAGAATAGTAATTTTTACCCCTATACTATCCAACACTTACCCTACTGTTGCACCCCCTGGAGTTAGAATAGTAATTTTTACCCCTATACTATCCAACACTTTCCCTACTGTTGCACCCCCTGGAGTTAGAATAGTAATTTTTACCCCTATACTATCCAACACTTACCCTACTGTTGCACCCCCTGGAGTTAGAATAGCAATTGTTACCCCTATACTATCCAACACTTACCCTACTGTTGCACCCCCTGGAGTTAGAATAGTAATTTTTAGCCCTATACTATCCAACACTTACCCTACTGTTGCACCCCCTGGAGTTAGAATAGCAATTTTTACCCCTATACTATCCAACACTTACCCTACTGTTGCACCCCCTGGAGTTAGAATAGTAATTTTTACCCCTATACTATCCAACACTTACCCTACTGTTGCACCCCCTGGAGTTAGAATAGTAATTTTTACCCCTATACTATCCAACACTTACCCTACTGTTGCACCCCCTGGAGTTAGAATAGTAATTTTTACCCCTATACTATCCAATACTTACCTTAAATGCAATTTAATATTATGCGTTGTAATGGTATGCATTGTAAAGGTAGTATGCGATGTAATGGAATGCGTTGTAAAGGTAGTTTTTAAAAATGCGTTGTAGTGTCATGCTATGTAATGGAATGCGTTGTAGTGGATGTTGCGTTGTAAAAAATGCGTTGTAAGTGCATGCGTTGTAAAAGTGTGCGTTGTAACGACATACATCCTGCCCAGAGACCCAAAGAAAAGCAACCAGGGATGAATCCGGCTGTTTCAAGAAGGAACAGGATGAGGAGGGGAAGGTTGGTAGAATAATAAAGTACACGAGGGAGGGCCACTATTTTTACCAAAGCCCTGGGTGCACTGTCCAAACATATCTTGCAAAGCACATACGCCAAACACACAGTTCAAGTCTAAACCATAAATATATATTTCCCTACAAATCCGCCAACTCGTATTTAATGCCAGAATCTGAATAAACAGACTGGGAGCAGGGTTTGGAAGGAGGTTCCTTATTTCAGCTGCAGTTTCAGCATGTGGTAGGTCAGGGGTGGGATCCCAGCTGTAGGTACAGGTGGGAGGATTTTCTATGGAAGTTCGTGAGTTTTGCAGTCTATGCTGTTTCTCATCAATGTGTTTGCAGTTTATGGGGCAGATTTACAAGTCACTTTTTTGACGCAATAGCGGCGCAAACAATGCGCCCTTTTTACAACGTGGCGCATCTAGGGAGATGCGTCACGTTGTAAAGCCCTGCGTCACATTATACCTGCGTCAGGTATAATGTATGCAGGGTGGGCGTTCCCACGCAGGAAAGGCTCGTAAAAGTGACTCAGTGAAATCTACAAGATTTCACTGTGCCACTATTAGGACGCCACAGCGTCAAAACCTTACGCCTGCTTCAAGCAGGCTTAAGTATGATGCAGTGTATTGGGAATAGGCCGCAACACGCATTGCTGGAGTTGCGTCGTGCTTGCGACATGACTCCAGCAAATGCGTGACTTTTCCGCTAACAGATGCGTCAGAATTTCTGACGCATCTGTCAATCCTAGCGCCATAGAGCGCCGTATTGTAAATACGGCGCATCTATGGTGGCGCAAGGGTTTCTAAGGCTGGCGCAGGGAAAGTGACGCATCTGTACAGATGCGTCACTTTCTTGTAAATCTGCCCCTATGTTTTCAAGGTCACATTGTCTTACGGATGTGATGGAATGGATGCGCCTGAGTTTTCTAAAAATTGACACCGAGAAAACAGAAGTTATGGAGTTTGGCAGAGGCCCGTCAGTGTGGAACACTCTATGGTGGCCACCTGAGGCCGGGCAATGTCCTTTACCGGTTACTAAGGTGAGGAACCTGGGGGTGATTTTTGATGACAAGCTGAATATGTCAGCGCAGGTTAATAGTTTAACCTCTTCATGCTTTTTCCTGCTAAAAACTCTGCGTAAAATCTTCCCTTACATCCCTCAGGCGTTGCAGAAGACGGTGATGGCCGCTCTATTTATGTCCAGATTGGACTATTGTAACGCTATGCTCCTGGGTATTGATAAATACCAGGTTGCCAAGATCCAGTCTTTACAAAATGCCGCGGTCTGTGTCATTCTGAACTTGCCTTGGGGCCATCCCACTTCTATGGGTAGAAGATCATTACACTGGCTCCCGGTTCAGCAGAGAATTGAGTTTAAGGCGCTCTGTCTGGTACACCGGGCACGTTTCGGTGGGAGTGCCAATGATGGAAGGGACAGGTTTAGGCATTGCATCCCCTCTCGCGACCTGCGTTCGGCTAGTCTTGGCCTCATCTGCACTTCTAGATTTAGACTAGCAAGATGGGGCGTCGTTCTTTTGCCACCTGTGCAACTAAACTATGGAACAAGCTACCAGTGGGCATGCGACTCCAACCGAATTATGTTGCAGGAAGGCCCTGAAGTCTCTTCTGTTTCAGATCTATCAGTAACCGCTCCTTTGTTACCGATTATGCACACTCTAGCGCCAAGACGCTGTTCTGGCATTCAAGCGCTTTATAAGCTTCTTTATACTTATACTTACTTAGCATTTAGTCCAAAGCTCCTGGGTTCTCTCGCTGACGCTTCAATCAGTCAAGAATGATGCATAATATGCGCTAAATTCTAAACCACTGGAGGACCATAGAGTTCCTGACACTCCTTTAGAGGGCTGGAAAAGGTGTGAATTGTCCTATTGTCCCGGGAGTTGCATCAAAAGTGCCCCAGAGACAGGCTCAAATAAAAAAAACAGTGCAAATTCCAGGCAAATCTATGGCGCCGTCATTGGTTGCTGCGGATGTATGAGGGGAGGGAGCACAATAAACACATATATTTTATTTCACTGCGTGGAATCTTTTTTGCACATCAGTCAAACATGGGCAAGACCATTTGTGAAACAAATGCAAACATTATTTTTCTTGCAAATTATTGGACGTGACTAATAAGGAAAGGTTTCATCAACAAAAACACAAATCCGTAAACTACCTGTTAAACATAAAAAGCTGGCTATGTTGGCAGTACTCAGCGTTCATAAAATTGAACTGAATGAATACACCGGTAGCTTAAATCCCTCTTTCACAGTTTGAAAACTGTTCAATCGGAAAGTAATACCAGATATCCCATTTCAGTCGGACGAGTGTGATGCCCAGCCTCCCCCCCCCCCCACCTCTGCTGCCCTCATTCTCAAGTCTTTAGCTCTATTTAAATAGGTGGGTTCTTGCTGCAAAACAGTCCTAGGGGCATATCTACAAGGCGGCGATAAAAAATTATCGCGGCCGTTTTCGGCCGAAAAGCTGCGATAATTTTATCGCCTAATTAGCAAGGTCACGCTAGCGTATGAAACCTTGCTTTAGCACACGAAATCTTAACGCCCAGCTTTGCATCTCTAATGAGATGCGAAGTGGGCGTTCCTGACCTAACATGACAGGAGAAATGTCGCTAAGCGACATTTCTCCTATCATCAAGCCCCACGCTATGAAGCATAGCGGCAGGAAAAGTAGCGATAACCCCTGTTATCTCTACTTTCCTTACACCTGCTTCAGGACTGACTTAGCCATGATATCCTATGGAAGGTGGATATCATGGCTAAGTTTGTGAGGCCCTATCAACAAGCTAACGCCACATGTCGTGAGATTATCGCTGGGTTTCCAGGGATAATCTCTCGTTAGGGAGTTAGCGCTAGGATTTTTATCACTTTTGAGATAAGCGTTGCTAATAGCACGCTATCTCAGCGATAAAAATCCACGCTAGCCGGCGATAATTATCCTAGCGCTAAGTGCGCTTAGCGACAATTATCGCCAGTTGTTGCTGATATGCGCCCTAGTTTTTGGGAACTCACCATGGGGCATATCAGCAACAACCGGCGATAATTATCGCTAGGATAATTACCGCCGTCTAGCGTGGATTTTTATCGCTGAGATAGCGTGCTATTAGCAACGCTTATCTCAAAAGCGATAAAAATCCTAGCGCTAACTCCCTAACGGGAGAATATCGCTGGAAACCTAGCGATAATCTCACGAAATGTGGCGTTAGCTTGTTGATAGGGACTCACAAACTTAGCCATGATATCCACCTTCCATAGGATATCATGGCTAAGTCAGTCCCGAAGCAGGCATAAGGAAAGTAGCGATAACAGGGGTTATCGCTACTTTTCCTGCCGCTATGCTTCATAGCGTGGGGCTTGATGATAGGAGAAATGTTGCTTAGCGACATTTCTCCTGTCATGTCAGGTCAGGAACGCCCACTTTGCATCTCATTAGAGATGCAAAGCTGGGCGTTAAGAATAAGTGCGCTAATGCAAGGTTTCACGCGTTAGCGTGACCTTGCTAATTAGGCGATAAAATTATCGACGCTTTTCGGACGAAAACGGCTGCAAAAGCGGCGATAATTTTCTATCGCCGCCTTGTAAATATGCCCCCATAATCATACGTATAAAATACGCTAAGACTCTTGAACGTAAACACAAATGCATGCTTTTATTGATGCTGACTTTGGTTATTCTAAATGTGTTGTAATAGAGTCTTTAAATTAATCCAGTTAAGATTTTAATAATAAATGGAATCGAAATAAGGGGTTTCGGAACTCACAAACTGACTCAGGCTGTAAGAGTTAAAGTTTTGTACGTTAAGTTATCAAAGTTACACACACACACACACACACACACTCTTTCTCTTTACTGTTAAATGTACACAGCAGTTCCATAAAATTCTCGATCCGTGAGCAGTCTGGGAATTACAGGTTGGAATCTCAGCAGCACTGATTCACCCTTTCAACCCCACAGTGGAAAGACTCAGGGGCATATGTACAAGGAGTTAACACCACCATAGCGTCCGTTTTCTGACGCTAGGGCGGCTTTTTTTTATTGCCGTATGTACAAGTTGCCGCTAACTGCGGGTAGCAACAGCATTCTGGCGATCTCGTCCGTTTTTCCGTTCACCACTTCTGTTAGCGATAGCTAACCAAAATGAGATGCAAGGTTGGCGTTCCCATGTAAAAAGCGCCGCTAACCCTACTTCGCGATATGTACAATGATCGCCGGGCCGGCGAAACGTCAAAAAAACACCCGCTAGTGTCCATTAGTGGCTGGTTTCTAAAACCAGAAAAAGGTGGTCTTAAAAATGGAGATAACAAAACAGAATATAAGGGGGAGTAGCCCTGAACCACATTTGACAACCCACTGATGCCATGGAGGTACTGCTCATGCAGCTTGGAGCACCAAGAAGACAACAACCACCGCCCCGCCCCCAGGACCACCACGAATGCAGCGCCAAAGAAGACAGCGGGTTTATCGTCAACGCATCACCCTGATAGACCTAACACCAGAGCATGTGATAGCCCACTACAGGCTGAAAAGGATCTCCATCCTTCGCATATTGACCCAGATAGCCCCCAGGCTGCAGGCACCAACACAGCGTTGCAGCAACATCCCTCCACAGATGAAGCTCCTAGCAGTGCTGTACATGTTGGCCTAAGATACCTTCCAAACAACCACTGCCAGAGTCGGGGGAGTCTACCAGTCATCCTTTTCAAGGCTACTCCCAAATGTCTTGGATGCCATCATCAGCCTGACGCCACAGCACCTACGCTTCTCCAACACTGCTGAAGAACAGCTTTTATACCATTGCTGGCTTTTCCCATGTGTTGGGGGCAATTGACTGTACCCAGGTCCTACTTGTGCCTCCTGCGGACACTGCACACATTTACCGGAACAGGAAGCACACACACTCCATAAACGTGCAGGCAATCATGGACCACCATGGCTTGTTCACCAATGTTGTAGCCTAGTTTCCAGGGAGTGTGCATGACTCCTACATCTTCCCGCAGTCCATCATCAACCAGCGTTTTGAGAATGGCACATATGGAAATGGACTGCTTGTTGGAAAGTACAAATTGAACACACCACACACAACAAGTCCACAATCATGTAGCACACAAATGTGAGAATGCACATGTGGCAAACGTCAAGCAGCATGCCTTAAAATATGTCCACCCACCAGACACATGAACACAAGGAAGTCGGTCCTTGGGGATAGCCTTGTAGGCAAACCTCCATCCAAAGTCCTGCCCCTCCGTCACACAGCTGCAAATGCTTGGAGAGGTTGGAACCAAGTAGGTGTGATGGTGGGTCAGGACTTATGAGGAAAGTGTGAACACAAGCTCAAGTATGGTGGTGGTGAACTGCATAGTCGTGAACTTGCGGAGCAGAGACTGTCCCATGCTGGTGCAGAGGGCGTGTCTGCATCCCAGTCTGAAGTAAATTAGTGCGTTGGTGACTGTATTCTTGGATTTGTGGGGGATCTATTTGAAGCTCTTACAGAGGATGCAGAGGGTGTTGAAGTAGCTGGATGTGACGGCGGTGACCTGTTGGTACATGGAGAGGGTGGATCTGAGTACGATGCCCAGATCTCTGGCATGGTCCGTGTCGGTTGTGGGACCGCAAAGGGTGGTGTGCCACCAGGCACTGTTACATGCCGCTGGGGTGTTTCCAAGGATGACTCATGTTCCCTCTGCATTGAGTCTCATGCAGATGTTGCTCATTCAGTATGCAACTGCCTGCATTCCTTCCTGGAAGCTAACTCTGGTGGTGGTGGGCTCCTTGGTGAGGCAGAGGATGAGCTTTGTGTAAAATAGTGGTATAACAACCCCCACTTGACTAGACACAGTGCCTAGAGCACGTAGAATTGTTGGGACCCTAAGGAACCACCCAAAGTAGTGACACAGGGGACCCACAGGGGGACAGGTACAGTGTGAGAACACAGCCGCGAGCTCCGTTCAATCCTATGGGAAAGTCGCGGTTGGAATTTAAAGCTTAAGGACACTTAGGAAAGGACTTGGAGCAAATCCTTTTACACTTAGAAGATTCTAAGGCCAGCACCCATGTGAGCACTGGAGTACTCGTGTTACCTAACCCAGGGAAGTCGGGTGCATAGGTGTCGATTGGTGTCGGGAATCTTCGTCATTTTCAATGATATGATGCTGCAAAGTGTTGCTGCCGTGAAAAGGAAAAGTGTTCGGTGTGATCCAAGCCTGGATAGGAGCTGAGAAGAACCTGAAAGCAGAGGGGACAGTGTCTGCGTCACTTGCCAGTGACCAGGGGCACGATAGACGAATGCCCACCGATGTCGGGTGTTTCAGGTGCGAAGAGGTGAAGCTTGACTCTGCAGCCATGGGGACCAGGAGATGATGACAACAACAAAAATCCACAGGTGAGCTGTCCCACAAAGGATGTCGAGTGCTGGGGGGTAAGTGTCCAGATTGGAGACCAACAAGCCTTGGCAACTGCAACCCATGCGGTCAGAGAAAAGATGCTTTGGTGTGGACCAGCAAGGTCCTGTGGACTCCCCAAGCAATGTAGAGTAAGGGCACATCTAGGGCAATCAGGAAAGCCCACTGAAAGTTAAAGTATCCTTCTCAGGGACCCACAGGTCTCTGGACCAGGGATCGCAAAGGGACCTCAAGAGGAATCACAAAATACCAGCCCACGGAACACTCGTGGAGTGTAGGCCAGTAATCTTCAGTGGAATCACTGCTCGGGGTCTGGACTACAATTAGCCCAAAGCAAAGCCTCAGGGATTGCCAAAAAGCATATGTTGCTGCAAATGTCCACGGTGTCCAGGGGTTCGGGTTGCATGGTTCCCATGACGGCTGCAGGTCTCAGGTTTGCTGAGAGCACTGGTCGGCCTCAGGTAAGCTTAGTAACCCACCTCCTGTGTTGCAAAATCTTCGGAGTCTGTCAGGAGCTGCGTAGATGCAAACCGGTCAGATGCATCTTTGGTGCCTGGCTTGCAGGGGAGTAACTCCTTTACTCCAAGGGAAATTCTTTGGTCATCCAACGTAGTGTAGATCGTGAGATGTAGATTGGTTTCTTTAGCAGAGTTTCGTCCAGGTAAATCTAAAGTCCTGTAGCCAGGGGTTCCTACTTTATACCCAAGGAAGGGGTGGGACAAACTCTGGGGACCCACCTATGGGAGGGTCATGACATAGGGGTGGGTTCACCCATGTCCTTTGTCCAATTTTGCACCAGAACAGGGGCTGAGAGCCCCTGCAACCGGTTTGAGCTGGACTATGCACAGGGACACCAAATGTGCCCCCAGTGCAGACATCAAGGCACTTTCAGAGTGCACCCACCCTGCCCCAATACACTAAAGCCTGTCTGGGAGGTGGTCACACCTCCCTGTGACAGAAAACCTATTGTCCAGCCATCCCCTGCCGGAGTTTCATTCAGCAGCAGGAGGGCAGACGCATGTGTCTGTGGCTGGCAGCATCCATTTTGTGATGCCAGCGTTTGCAAAGCTGGTACCGGGTGTACCGGTGCTGTCATATTTCTCCCTCTAGAAGGGTGTAATCATACCTCCCACACCACTTACTGGTGTGGGGGTATGATTCCAAGGTGTTTGACACCAAACACAACATGTTTCGATGCAGCCGTTTTAAAGTTAGCATTTACCGCGAGGTTAAAATGCACTTAAGAGTATATGGTTTGGCTGCTTCACAGACAACCCCGGAGAAGAGATTCCGAAGGCTGTAGAGGGGCTCTGCTCATGCATGGGCATCCTCTCACATAAAACCCAGCACTCTGCCTTCCGGATTGATAAGGCCTGCCATAATGGTGACTGATAGGTTTACATGTGCAGTGATATGGATAGATATATTGAACCTATATCTAAGTAAGGGGTGCATGCACCACCTTACACAGGCTGCAGTAGCAGACCTGTTGTGTCATTTTGAATTGGCTCCCAGGGGTGGCATAATACATGCTGCAGCCCCTGAGAGGCCTCTGGGGTACCTATGCCCTAGGTACATAGTATACCATATACTAGGGACTTATAAGGGTACCCCAGAATCCATTATGAAGTGTACCTAAAGTACATGAACAACCAATTTAGGGAGAAAGCAGATAGACTGGGGTCCTGATTTTCATGATCCCAGTCAAAATAAGTCGAAAACCAGCAAAACACCAGGCAAAAAGTGGGGGTAACCATGCACTTAGATTCCACCTTCCTACAGACTTGTCCAGGATGGCATTGTCCGTGGCTTATCTGGTGGTTTTGGTGCTTTCATGGATGACGTTGAAGAGGTCTTTGGAGTTGGTGGAGTATGCAACTATGATGTCGTGGATGAATCTCCTATCCGTGCCACCTATGCGTTGGTGGTATTTGGACATGGTGTTCTTGTATGTCTAGCAGTTAACGTGTGTCTTGTAGTTTCTCCTGCTTTACTCCAGGGTTCTGCAGGTGTGTCTGGTATCTTTGAGTTTGGTGGTGAAATATACGGAATAGCTGCTGCCCTTTCTGTGGGTGTTGTGTGACGGGGTGAGTTTGTCTGCGCATTTGAAGATCCATGTGTGGGATTAACTGGAAGCCCGTTTGGTGTCTGCTGCAGTGTTGGGGGAGTTGCAGTTGAGGGTTGATTACATCTGTTCATCGGTGACTTAGCTCCTGTTCCTTTGCGTTGCGCGATGTGTGTGTGTGTCCGGCTGGGTTTTGTTGCCGATGAAGTGTATGCAGTGATGGTCGGTCCATGGGTGCTGTGTGGTGTGGCTGAAGTATATGCTGTTTCTTCCTGCAAAGAAGGGGTCGAGTGTGTCTCCTGCCTTGTGGGTCGGTATAGGTAAGAGTTGTGCCATTCACATGTTGGTGAGCTCTTAATCCAAAGGGCAGTGGAGTCGGTGTCTTTGGGGATGCTGAGGTGGAAGTCCAGGTCTCCGATGAGTAGGTAGTCCATGGAGGTGATGGCGTGGGTGCAAAGAGATCGTTGATGGTGTTGGCAAAGCAGTCCATGTGTCGGGGGGTGTTAGATTTGAAATTCGCCTCCTCCACAGTGCACCAGTTATGCTATGTTATGTTTGGAATGTGTGGCTAAAATAGACACCAATTGTATTCACTTTATGTAACCGACTGAATTATCATTGCCACATGTAGGCCTCAGTTAGCCAGAGTGACTCCATTTTGTATTTTGTAACCACTAGAAGTCTGCTTATGCTTTGCTCACATTAGGCCTTACGTCCTTAACACGCTTGCCTCAGCAGAAAACTGTACTTCATTATTATTCTCTTTTGTTCAAGGCTGTTAGTCGAGTTGCTAATGAACTGTTATTCTGATTGCACATTCCAATCTCTTCATGTAGTTTTGCTCCCACGTTAGCAGATGCTGAGACTCGGCACAGTGGCCTTGGAATACAGATAGTGCACCCCTCTGGCAGATGCTAGCTCATCTCTGTGTACCTCTTTTGTTCATGCCCGGCTCAAGCCGGTAATTTTCCACCAGAGGCATGGCCGAAGTCTCCAGAAAGGTTTATTATGTATTAGTGTATCCTGGGGAGTCAGTCCCCTCAACAGACATCTTAGGGTGAAGGTCTGACTGGGCTCCTCTGCAGAGTACATACCTGAATAAATGTAAGTTTTCATTCTCTACTGTCTGAGCGACTCTTCATTTAAGGAAGGCATAGAAGGTGGTCGTAAGAACACACATGGCCCTAGACGGCTGTGTCCTTCAGGGGTCTGTAGGCAAGTGTGCCGCAGAGTGTGGAGTCGGGGCTGGGCTGGACCTGGAAGTGCATGTCTTCCGTGGCGGCAAATGTGTTGCTGGAGGTGGAGAGGCAGAGGGGACTTTTTCATGCACAATGGTGAGGACTCCTGCCGGGTGTTGGGGGCAATCCTCCTTCCGGATCTTGTCTCTGTCCGGGATTGTGAGGGCGATATCAGGGGCAGAGTAGTTGGTGATCCAGCTGTCCAAAAAGAAGGTGAGGTTGGGTGATAGTGTGTCCCAGAGGTACCAGATTTCCACGGTGTGTATGTGCCGGGATCATTCGGTTAGGAGGAGGCATCTTAGTGCGTTGGCGATGTGTTGGCGGCTGTGGTGATGGTGAAGGTCATGGGGCAGTGGAGGCAGGATAACTAGCCATGGGTGGTGTTCATTGTGGCCTGCTGTCAGTTGTACTTCCTTCTGGGGTTGAGTGCAACAATGGCGGATGAGTCGTAGAGGTAGACGTAATGAGATCCATGGTCCCTGGCTCCGGTTGTGACTGGCTCATGGACTGACGTAGAAGTGCTTGCTTATTGTGTGCCTTCATTGCACCAGTGGTGCTAATGTGCAGCCGCCGCCGTTACATAGGGTAGGGGGGATGGATGAGCAGCTGAGAGGCAATGTAATTTGCATTGATGCTGGACAATTGTCTGGAGCTACACATGGCAAATCTAATTTCCCGAAGTAGCACAACTCACACACACAAAAATAGGGACACAGCAAACACAGCATGCACATATACTAATGGACACATATCTCCACGTCATGTTACAGGTGATCAAGGAAATGCACTATCTCCATGGCTGATGACGACCCTCAGAGCCACAAACACCCAGGCACAGACACATTACAATGTCGCACTTGGACGCATCAGGTCCATTGTGGAGAGAACATTTGGTGTACTCAAGTCACGGTTCAGGCGCTTCAACATCTCAGGCGGCAGACTGCTGTACAGCCCTGAAATAGTCTGCAAGACCATTGTGGCATGTTGTGTGCTGCACAACATATGTGTCTGCACCAATGCATCATGGATAGAAGTTCCGGATGAACCAGACAATCCTGAGGATGACGAAGAGGAAGAGGCTGATGCTGCGCCCCCCACCCTCCCAGCTATGGCTGCAGGAACAGCACGAAGGGACAGAATCATCCACAATTCTTTCATATGACCACGTAAAAATATGACAACCCTTTCTTTGTTTATACTGTGCAAAATGCACATGAGCATAGTTCTTCAAATAAAACATCATGTTAGAAATGGCGATTTCTGGTTGGCTAGGGCTTGCGCCAAAGCCAGACAGAAACCACCACTCTAGTCAGGGCTGGGGAGTTACACGCCAAAGATAACCCCTGCTCACCCCCTTGGTAGCTTGGCACGAGCAGTCAGGCTTATCCCTGAGGCGATGTGTAAAGCGTTTGCGCGCGCACCCAGCAACAACACCCAAGGCCCACCACAAAGGAAACTCCACACAAGGTATTCTACAAAAATAGCCTTTGTATTATACACAACACATTAGATAAAAACACACACTCTACAATGTGCCAACAGGCACGGGCAGAATTTACAAGGGATTATATATACAGGGGACAGGGCCACCTGGACCGCTGTCCGGAATTAGCACTCTTAGAACATAGGAATAATATTTTAGAACATAGCACATACAATCACTGTAGCACTAAAAATAGAACATATAGCACACAACCAGTACCTACTGGCGCAATAATGACCTCAGCGTCATCACACTAGCATCAGGTGAGTACCACCTACGCAACCCTAATCACCTTTAGAAAAATATTGCGCAGGGAATCAGGACCTCACTAGCACCACCTGTGGTAGGGAGAAAACAACCACCTAAGTATCACAATACCTGTAGGGGTCTAAGCACATAAACACATGATGCATAACATTCAGAGGTGTAAAGCAAAGCACATGACGCATAAACACATTCAGAGGTGCAGGAAAGGAACAATGGCGCCAAAACTCACATTAGCCACTATCTGTGGCAGTCCCTAGGCCAACTGGCCTTGTCGGGGCTAGGACGCCCTATGTCCCAGCAAAGTCAGGGCGCGACTGCGCAGGCTGCGCAGACCAGGGCGCACAAAGCACAACCTACACGTAGCAGTTGCCCACTAAGTGCTGGGCAACTGGTGAAATGCTGGGGCACCACTGTGCCTTCCTAAACAAATATGGCAGGGGTTGGAGCCTCGTGGCTCTAAGAAAACACTGGTGGCCCCCTGAGCCTCGCAGGCTCTGATCAATATTGTGGGGCAAGGTGGGAGTGGCCCGCTGCCATCTGGGGCCACTCAATCGCCAAGGAAATGCCCCCAACGTTGGAGCGCTCTGAGCGCTCTGCGCAACCACTGCTGGCCTCGTTGGAGCCTCGTGGGCTCGGAACCACTGTCAGTACATTGGAACGTCTCACGCTCAGAACAAAGAACAATGCCCCCTTCAGGTATTGGAGTCCCTACGGACTCTAAATCAACACTGGCCCCCACCGTTGGAGTCCTGCTCGGAGGACTCGAAAGAAGAATGCCCCCGCAGTTGGAGCGTACTCGCGCTCTGAGACCCACGCTGCGGTCCAGTTGGAGCGGCCTCTGCGAAGCGGGGCCGCTCTGCACCCGCCTCTCCCCACCCGGACTCCCTTTTTCACTCACCGGCTGGGGGAGAGGTGGCGAAGGCAGAACTCGATCTGCGGGGCTCGTTCCCTGCAGACTTCACCCGGCACTTCTTCTGGCGGCACCGGAGCGCGGGGTGGCCTCCCGTAGGCTTCCGGCTGAATCACCTGGTACAGGAGCGCGGGGTAGGCTCCCGTCCGCTTCCTGGTTGCTGCTACGTCCCGCCCACGTCCCCACACGGGCTGCCTGACTTCCGGTTCGCCCAATGGCCGCGGCGGTGATTTCTCTCGGCAATAAGAGGGGTAGGCTCCCTCGCGATATGAACTATACGGCGGGGTGGGCACCCGCTGTGGAATTACGACAAATAAGCGGGGTGGGCACCCGCCAACGACCTCGGCAATGTCCCTGGCAGGGTGGGCACCTGCCAGGGGAATTCAGAATCTGAAAAGACGGGGCAAACGCCGGGTGGGCACCGGCTTTCAGAAATAAAGCGCTCCGGCGCTAAACGGCAAATAAAAGCGCTTCCAGGCGCTTGAGGGACACAAAGCGCTCCCAGCGCTTAGGCATAAAAATAAAACACCACAAAGTCCAGCAAATTTCTTCCCTGCATGCAGCAGGGCAGGGGTGGGGGGCAGGGCTGGGCCCAGAGCCAGCTCACTGGGCCTCCAGGCAGGGAGGTAATCCAAGTGGCGGTCCTCTGGTCCAGCAGCAGCAGCAGCAGCCCCCCTCAGGTAAGATCCTGGCAGAGAACAGTTTCTGTGGGGACACAGCCCCATTTTTATACAGGCAAACCCTTTGTTCTGGGTTCAGGGTGAGGGGGAAAACCAGTCGCAGCTGGTTGGGGAGCACCCTTGATGAGCTCAGCCCCTCACTCTATTCACTGGCAGGGCTAGGGTCGTCAGTCGCACCACAGGGGGCGGGGCCAGCATTGTGTGTGGAAAACCCTGTCCTATTCAGGACCCAGGTGTACTCCTCCCACCCATCTAGCTGCTGATCTCCCCATTCACCACTGGGTGACTCATCCTGACTCTGGGGAATCCCTAGCCCGTCACATGACACGACCAGCCAATCACGCGACAGACACACTGCACACAGAAGTGCCCACTTCTAGAAGTGGCACTTCCACACTAGGTACATGCACGCCGCGCACATCATCGCGCAGCATTCACTCCCACGAGTCCGCACATACCAAACTCGGGCCTGCACACCCCACGCATCAGGAACTACTAGGGACACATACATTCCCCATGCATTCCTATGGGAGGGCAGGCCTATCTCACCACATGCACTCAGGGCACGCACGCACTTTACCCTGGGACACAGGGAAAGTGCGCAGAGACCAAACAATCACCATACCAAGTCACCAATAAAAAGCCAAAAAGTCCAGGGGTGAACCTGCCAGAAGGGCCAAGTCCAACACATCACAACACAAAAACCTTGTGTGCATGTTCATACTCTGCATTAGCACATACATCTGACAAGCGAAAGTTTAACAATGTGTCGTTATGATTGTTGAATTGTATGTTTGTGGGTGGGTAAGTGTTTTGGGCTCAGAGATGAAATTTAGGGTGTGTTTTGGGGTCAGAGATGAAATTTAGGGTGTGTTTTGGGGTCAGAAATGAAATTTAGGGTGTATTTTAGGGTCAGAGATGAAATTTAGGGTGTGTTTTAGGGTCAGAGATGGAATTTAGGGTGTGTTTTGGGAATTAGAAATGAAATTACAGCAAATACAGTTCATCTGACGTAAAACTCGCAGTTAGCCTCCAGATTTTTGCCGCATTAACGCTAACACGATAATATTTTCAGAACTGCAATAGGAAAATATAGCTAAATACAAAACACAAAATATTACCGCAAAATACATTTTGCGTGCAGAAAATAATCACAAACTCAAAAAACGGGCCGCAAACACACAGGAAGTGATGTCAGTATGCAGCCTGTTGTCTGGAGGAGTACTGTGCACTTTCACTTTCACAATTCTTGTGATTATGGAGAGTGTTGGAGGGTATTGGTGTTGTGTGCTGAATTTGGTTTTGAGAGTGTGGTTGTGTCCTGTAAACTGTCCCTAGTGTCCCTGTGAAGTCTTGTGTAGTTGTCCTTACTTGTTTTTTATGTCTGGTACTATATTTTGTCGGGTGTTTGTCCAAGGGGTATTTTAAATTATTAATCGTTGTTGGGGTATATATTGGGGTTTTAATTTTTTAGGAGTGGGTTTAGGTGTGTGCTGGGAGATGGTGGGTGTGGGTAGGGAGGGCAGGATGTCGGAGGGAGGATTGGGAGGCTTCCTCTGGCTGGTGAAGCACTATCTGCAAGAGCAACAGTTCATGGACAGAATGCAGAACACTGTCATACATTCACCCCAGTACAGAGATCTGGGTCTAAATCAATCGTGTCTTTTGCTTGCCATGCCATTCCAGTTTGGACCCAGCCATATGCAAATCAGTCTTGACCCTGTGCCCAATGGGAAAAGTCCAGCCCGAACTGCCAAGCCAGGTCCTCCCTGGACTGGAAACAAGCATCCTAGGACCGGTTTCGGGATGGCATGGGGGACAGGGTCAAGGCAGATTTGCATATGGCCAGGTCTAAACTGGGGTGGCATGGTGAGCACAAGAATGATGGATTTAACCCAGATCTCTTGACTGGGGGTGAATGTTTTGATTTGTTCTGCATTCCGTCCATCTATTGTGTGTCTTTTGCTTTCTCCCCCTGGTGAAGCACTATCTGCCACTGATGATCGCAAGTGGGGGTCGGATCCTGCAGGGCTATGCGGTACGTGTGAGGAAGATGAGGTGGGAGAATGTGAGGAGCCAGATGCTGCGGGTCTTCGGTATGACAGTACTCTCCGACAGTGGAAGCATCGATGGCAGGATTGCGTTGGCCATGAGGGTGACATGTTGGACCACCTTGGAGTCCTTATTGGCCAACAAGGTGGTAAGAACAACCTCAACATAGTTGAATGAACACTTGTGTTACTAATAATAAGTGCTGTCTGTAACACAATGGGGTATATGTACAGGTATTTTGCGGAGTGAGGTGTTCTACATCATGCCTTCAGGCCTAACTTTCCCACTGCAGAGAGACAACGCTGCACCATGTTCACAAGCATATGGTGCAGGCTTGCGTATCCACCTCCGCTGGTGCAAAAACGTTGCAGTGTAGTGCCAACCCAGGCACCCTTGCACCATAGTGCAAGTGTGTCTGCGTGCCGGGAAAAGATTGTTTATTTACATGAAGTGTAACCTTACATGACATCAGCATCAATGCAGTATAATCATTCCATGTGGGCTGCACAAGGCAGCACACATGTAAAGATCATAAAAAGTGAGGATTCGTGATTTTCTCAGAGTTTTGCAGACAGGAACAGCTATTCGCTAACATCCCATGTTGGCGCAGACCACTATACGCTGCCCTTGTACCTCTGTCTAGAATACCACTGAATGAGATATGAAATGTAAAATATTTAGCATATGACTTCTCAAGAGTGACATACACCATCGATAGTTTTGACACACTCTTGTGCAATCTCCATCGATTATTCTTGGCTAAACAGGGCCTTAGGAATGTGTCACACAAGTCGTCTGTGCAAAATGTGTGAATAGGCAAGCCTGACTGTCTTGATTGCCCTCACTCGGCATTATCATGTTAGAATAACAGGCAAACTCAACACAATCATGTATGTCACATAAACTGCAAAAGTACAGTTACAGAGCATTGACACTGGAGGTGATCAATTGGATGATGACTAGGACACGTGTGAGTTGTTGTTTTGGTTGCCAACACACCTTTTGTTTTATGTCTCACAGCCGAAAGACCACTCATCACACAGGGGGACATCGACGCCTTCAGAGACCCACACGCCACTGGTGAGTACACCCATTGAATGTTGTGAGATGTGATGAATGTCAGGATCAATTCATGTCCTTAGTACCAGGCAGTATGTGTGTGTATCACATGCACCTTGACTCCAGTGTGATGGGCTTTGGTGGGTGGAAGTGTGAAGGATGTACAAATTCGTAAGTGAAGATGGAGGAATGCATATGTCTTCCTGATGTGTGTTTGCACTCCCCAGTCAGTGATACCCATGCAAGAAATATCAATGTGTTGTTTCCGTACAGCACATGCATGCTGATTGCAGAGCATACAGACAGGAGAGGCGACATGTGAGTGATGTTGGTGATGAGTATGACCAGACATGGAATGCGTGTACATCCTTGGCTGAGATGACTGCACAAGTGTGCCAGATTATGCCGAAGTGGGTAGCGTTTTCCTGGCTGTGCAGTGTCAGATACAGGTCTGCACAGTACTATCTTATGTATGCTGCATAACAGCTTTAAAAGATTTCCATGGCGTAGCTTAAAGCCAAGGGTTCCAATGGCACGTTCACCCACCAACTAGCAAAGATGGCCTATGTATGTATGTGATTGGCATGTTTTGTCACTGCAATGGTGTTGTAAAGCTGTCCCATTTGACTCATTCCCCTCATTTGACTCAAGGTCAAATGTACAAGCCACTCTCGCAGAATGGGTGACATTACCCCAGATGCATTTTCAAGGCATGCTTTTAACACACATGTTTTAACACACAATACCTTTTACCGCGCTGGGCTTCACAACGCAATTCTTTAAAACACATTCCCCATCAAATCTGAATGACTATTCTGACTACGGGGGCGTTACTTTTGGGAATGTCTTGTAACATTTAGCGGTCTACAGTCCTGGGTTTTGAGAGTTCAACAGGGTCAAAGATGTGGATTAAACCACATTGGTCCCAATCACCACCACTACGTCACCTATTGTGAGGTAGTGGTGGTGAGAGGGGCTGCGCCTCATGTACAAGTCAGTGTTCAGACGCCGAATGTTGTTTTGCCATGGGTGCTGCTTGATGCAGCACCAGTGGAAGTGACAGGAGGGCTTCTCCAGGATTGTTAATGTGCATGGAAGGACACCTTCCTACCCATGAACAGTCATCACATGCACACAGGCACCCTTGTACTCTGGTTCAAGAGGGCCTGTGTTGGCGCAAAGTAGTTAAACCTAGCATCATCGCAGGATGAAAGGCAAGGCTGCGCCATATTCTTCAGAAAACGGTGCAGCCTTGCGTTTCAAACGTGGCAGAGAGTGACGTGGAGCCAAGGAGGATAACGACACAGTCCGCCACTTCCTAGTACATATCCCGCGTTGTCCGTTGTTCATGTACAGGAAGGCACACCTTCATGTACATATACAAAACATGGCATGTTCAATCTTGCATGTGTGCTGCACAAGGCTGCACACACTGAAGAATCAACTATGATGAGAAATGCATTGGTTCTCCTCCTTTGACTATTTTGAATCAATATTATCAAGGTCTTCTTTCTGGTGCTGCCTCCTATGTACGCCACCCTTGTACATAGGGGGCAGTGTCAAATACAATGTCTGTTGCACTGGAACGACTTACACAACACCCACTGGACGCACCTTTCACACTAACCATAGTGTGAAAGGGTGCCCGAGGTCCAAGGCAGCGTTAAGCCACGTTTCATGTCTCAATGCTGTCTTGTACATGATATGCAACCCCTTTCTCCACAGTAATGCCACTGAAAGTGATGTTATGGCGGCAATAATCGCTTGTACATATGCCCCTGACAGGGTCATGGGGTTGTGACACTACCAGTCACATGCCATGCACTGTCATGTCAGTGTTGCCAGCATGTTGTAACTGATCAGTGATTCTACATTGCATTGTTCATGTTAATTTCAACCTTCACAATCTGTTGTTAGAGTGTAGGCCTCCATGTTCCACTGACCCAGTGTTTCTGTGTTAATTGGAGAGAATTGACATAGTCTTCATGACTCACATTTGCTCATTGCTCTTCTTTGACAGACAATATGTCGCCAGAGGAGGCCCATGCATTCAGGGTCAGGAAGGACCGATATCTCCACATCTGCAAGGTGGCGAAGGGATACTGCAACATGTCAAGGAGGTATCAAACTGACCGAGCAGCTGGTAGGTGGAAATCGGTGCCCAATGTAGGCCAAGGACACTGCCAGAGTGTCACGCAAGCCAGACAGGGTACTTCTGGCGATAGGCGTGGGTCCTAACATGGGCAGGGATCTGCACATCCCCCAGGAAGAACACCGAGACAAGCTGCAACCTCAGTATCCAGAACACATTCTGGTGCCCCCTCACAGACCCAAGGACAAGCTACACTGGCAGCAGCAGGATCTGATCAGGTAGTCCTGTTTACCATGTCGGACCGCCGTGCTATAATGGACTTGAATGCCAGGTTGGCACGTTTAGAACGTGAGATGTTTGAGCACCTACATGCAGGACATAAAGGCTGCCCTGGGTCTCCCAATTTGAACATTTTCTACGTTCCCCCAATGTAATTTATACTTAGTAGTTAGTGATAGGTTAGTTTTTTAATTGTTAGGTAGTGTAGTTGTAGTGTATTGATGGGTGGTGTTAGATTTTAGCATAGTTTTATATTTATTATCTTGTAGTATTTGTGAATAAGTTTCCTTTTCCTTTGGGTTGGGGGTTGATGTCTTTGCTCTTCAATTTTTTTTTTTTAAAACCCCCAAAAATATAGATTTGTCTATCATATCTGTGTAGTTAGTTTATGTTTAGCTAAGATGCATTTGTCCTGTCTTCTGATGTGCTTTAATGGTGGGAGGGGGGTTGATGTCTTAGATATATTGTTGCGTGTTTAGTATTAGTAGAGTTAGATAGTTAAGGTTATTACTCACTTTGTAATGGTTAGTTAAGATTAGGCAAGTTGTAGTAGTGCTTAGTGTCAGTTAAGGGTAGTTTATTTGGTTAAATGTGAATACATTCATACTGTTTTGGAATTCAGTTAGCACTTACGTCTGAAGTGGTTTGGTGGTGTGTTGCTTTTTACCTTGTTTCCCACTTCTTCAATCTCAGGGTAATCATTTGAATGTGTATATGTGGTCATGACATGTTACTTAGCTGGACGGACAGTGTCAGGATCCTTTGATTTGAGCACAGTGAACATGCATGCATTACTGTGTGGCAAGTTGGAGTCATGGCCTAGGCTAGGGACACTCTTTTGTACAGTTGAACATCTCATGTGTGACTCACAGAGTTGGAATGCACATTGGTACACATTTGCAACACAATGTTGGAACATGGCCTTGAACAGACATTGACATTGCAAATATTGTCCATCATGATGATGGATGTCTGCGCTGTGTTCCACAGATTACGTCCACTCCCTTCTTATCCTTAGAGTCCATCGAACATGCACAGACATCGGCACACTTGCTGCGTAGTGAAACTGTGTCATCATTATGGGCATTGGTTGTTCCTGTGGTTGGTGGCTCACCCTCCTGCCCATGCACAATTTTGTAAATTAGCTGGTCGAATGTGGGTGGCTTAAGGCTGAACACAGTTCTGCAGCAAACAGGAGGGGAAATGTAGCATTGCCCCCTGTAGTGCCTGTGTCCTTCCCACTTTTCCACGCTGTCACTGTTGTCATTGCCTCATAGTGATGCAACACTTGAAATGGTGATACAACATCTGACTATGTGCTAAGTGCAGTGCACTACACATCCCTGGACATATTGCCCTCTCCTTTCACAGTGAGCACAGCATGAGAGGGTTCCTTGTTTCAAAGGCATTGCTAAGCCACAGTAAGTGTCTGACAGTGGACATGCACTTAAGGCTAAGTCCCTATTGCTAACACAGCTTCACTGAAACAGAAATTGTGATTCCAATAGCAGGTGGGTGATATGTGCCATAAAGAATCAACATCTATGTGCTTGTGGTGTGCTCTATCTTGGAATGTGACATGCAATGACCCCCATCACAACAAGCTTTGTCCACCCCGTAGAGTGTGAGTAGATCTGCCAAGTGAGACTTGTTATCAATGCTAAATGAGACACTACTTGTGGCATGCAACAGACTTGGACCTATTCCCAAACATGCCTATTGCCATCATGTACGAGCGAAATGTTGGGCTATTGCTAGTAGGTCATATTCGATCAATGAGGGCACGGCTAGATCCCACATGCCCAGTCAGCTCACTACTAGGCCTGGGCGATAATTTCGTTACATTCGTGGAAATTGCGATAATTTGAAATTTTCGCGTTCCGCGGAAAGCGCGAAAATGTCAAAATTTCCGCATTCCGCAGCTTAGCGATAATTTGGTTCTTGCTCGCGCTGTAAAATAATACATTCTCGCGCGCGCGATCGCCTTACCTGAATCCCTGCGTTCGCCGATGTCAGGATCCCTAATGTGAGTTCCAAAGCGAAGCGCAAGGAATTGAGTTCTATGGGCGTTCAGTCTTGAATGGGTTTCAATGGTCGAGTTTGTGGCATGCCCGCATTTCCAAGATGGCCGCGCAGACGCTGGGGTCGGCGGTCTAGTTGCTGGCAGATCTAGAGGGAGACGATGTGACGCGCGCGCGCCTGAGGTAGTGCGCACTTCACCAAGATTTTTCCTCAGAGAAGACGTGTTCGAGAGAGTTCCCAGTTCTGAAGAGAATACTTTGTCAAAGAAGTTTTCCAAAGGGACACAAGAGAGTTGTGTCGATACTTACCGAAGAGAAACAGAAAAAGCCGCAGAGTCCGTAGAGGCAACTTACTGAGAGTAGAGTTTGGAGTTTTCCTCGTCGCTCCAGGAAACAAGATACGACTTCTGCAGCACCTGAAGAGAAGACAGCAGAAAGCTAAGTGAATTATTGATAGATTATCTAAGGTCACATAAAGATGATAAGTAGTGTTGGGTGACGCAATAAGTAAAGACTTACCAGAAACACCAGAGATAAGCATACCGAGTCCTGAAAAGAAAAGAAGAATATTGAAGTATATTGTAGTTTTTACTGAAGAGGTACTAAGGGAGAAAATATTAAAGACAATAAGAACAGTCAACCAAGAAAGTAAGGAGTAAGACTTACCTGAGCCATAACAATTCGCAGAAACCATAGGAGAGGAAGCAACTGGAGAAGTTAAGGCACAAAGAATCATCTAGAAGACAACAGTTAATAGTATAGCTAGAAGCAAGACAAGAAAGAAGAGAAATCACGAGAAGAAAGATTGATGGTAGGTCAAAAGAGAAAGTTAAAAGATATTAAGACTTCAAGATAAATAGGTATAATAAACGAATATATGTTTTAAAGATAATTAGACACATCAATAACAAGAAAGAAGAAAAAGGCAGAGTTGAACAAGAAGAGAGGCACAGAGTTCAGGATACTGGGTAGGTAGGAAACATCATTAGAGAAGAAGAGGAAAAGAGGCAGAATAGAGTAGAGGAGGAATAATAATAATATAATGTTGTGTGCTTAGTTACCTCAGGAATCTTCAGTAGCAGTGAGATAGCTGAAGAAGAATTCCAGATAGGAAAACCAGAAGGTCCAGAACCAGTCTCTTCTCTCGTTTGTTATTTTATCCAATTTCCCCCTTCCCCCTTGCTGATCAGTTAGAGCCAAAGACATTCCTTGGGGCTGAGTGATTAGTAGTGGGAGTCGGGAAGCTAGCAGCTTCTGTTCCTGTGCAAGACAACGGCAACCAGCGAGAAGCTGAAGGTGAGCCTTGACAGCCGACAAGTTTTCTTGATCCGGTCGCGTTTTCCATGAGATGTTGTATTGTTTTTAGCCATTTGCGCTGTCTCGCGACAGTTCGCGCCCGCAGTGACGTCATGCGTCATGTGATCACGTCTTTCTTCTCGCGATCATGCACAGCGAGACAACTTAAAATAAGATGGCCGGGCCCGCGAGCAACCACATGGGTAAGTTGGCGAGCCGCAACCATGCAGAAAATCTCGCGAACATGCGGGAAAAAAACTTCCGCATCTTCGCGATATTTCCGCGTGTTCGTGATAATTTTTAACATTTTTAAGATAATTTGCGAAATTGGATTTCGCTAATTCCGCCCACCCCTACTCACTACCTATCTGTCTGTGACACAGTTTAACTCGGTGTACATTTGGATGGATTCACTGCTCAAACATTATTGGAAACTTCCATGCCTGAATGGTCATGATAAACACACATCTGTGTACATTTTAGGTTTTAATTAGCATGTGCATTGGCTTTGGGTAAGACTGCCACAGTACTTGGTCAAACAACCCCAATATTTCATAGATGCCCAGTGGAGGGCCTGACAGAGTCCTTTGTGTGGAACATGTCCAGAGGAAGAGGCAGAGTTCAGTCAGCAGGATGATTGCAGTGTCTTTGGGAACAACACAAGTTATGGCAGTCCATATTGAGGTCCAAGGTGAGTGTCACAGTGTGCAGCAGAGGACATTGGAAGATGATGTTCCGTGGCATGATGCTAAGCACAGATCCAAGGCAGAACTGATCATTTGGCATTGATGAATTCCACCGCTATCTTCTTAGCAACATTGCAGATTCATCAACATCTTCGTCCACTGATGTGTCATGTGCCTCCGGTGTACATGGTGGTAGATTCTCAGCAGCACTGTGAGGCACTGACACATCAGGGGGCAGAGATGTGGATGTTGAAGCTGCAGCAGCATTCATCTGTGCCAAACCTTAATGCAGCACTGCTGCGACGAGCAGCTGCAGGGCATGAAAGATTCCAACAACGTGTCTGTGGTGTTCAACCGTGGCTGCCATTAGCAAGGCTTGCATCCGCTCCATGTTCTCCATGATCATTCGCATGTGACGCAACTCCTGGCTGCCATCACTGGAGCCACTGTGACTGGACAGTTGTTCTTGTCTGTGAGTCAGTACTCAGCCATGGAATGCTGGAGAGCCTGGAGCGGACTGTTGGTGCCTAAGATGGACTCTAGGTGGTCTCTAATGGGACTGAGACACCCACGGACCCCATCTAGTTTGGCCGCCAGGCTGTCAAACCCCACCCGCTCCTGACCAGCCATCTCCATCTGGACCTCGACCGCACGATGTTGAAATGCCAGAACTGGGTCCTCAAGGTCCTGGGCGACCGCTGTGGTGGTTGGTGCTTGCTGCCGCGTGGTTTGTGCAGGGTTTTGAGTTTCCACAACATTGCTGGATAGCCCTGCTTCAGGAGATGGGGTGCTAATTGAGTCAAGCAGATGTTGGAGGGTGTCCTGGTCGATGGTTGGAAGGGCTTCCTCTTCATCAAGAGTGGGACAGGCTGCTGTGCAGGAGGTGATGTTTCTCCCTCTGCAACATAAAGGGGAGATGCATTTGTAAGTGTCCGGCAGGCTGGCAAAATGTCCCCCTTGGCTCAACACCACACACATACAATTGTGTGCACTGCACTCCATCTCTTTGACGACAATACGAGGATGCACTGTGAATGCAACAGATTATGTGCAGAAGTGAGCATGCCCCTAACAATGTCAGCACACATACACCATTGTGCACGTCTGTCTGAGTTGTGTGCAAGAATGCGTATGTGCACTAAGGTCGCCCCTCATGCACATAGATAATCTGAAAATCAACTCAGACACCCTTTCACAATGGTGCATGTGTGCTGGCATGCTCACTTGTGTACATCATCTGTCGCATTCACAGTGCATCCTCATTTTGTTGTCAAATAGATGCAGCCCTTTGCAGACAATTGTATATGCCTGCTGTTGAGGCAAGGGGGATATTTTGCCAGCCTGCTGCATCTCCAGGCTATGTACCACTTAGCTCTTTCCTGTTGCACTTATATTAAGGTTTGATAGGGATCTTTGGCTATGTTTAGAATTACTTTTCTGGGCATATTTCCAAGTGTATGACCCCACCAATATGTGTCTTGCAATATATTTGTTGACTAAGGTTATATGTGTCTCTACCTCCAGGGGCAAGCGTATCTGTGACAAGATCTGCAGTCATTTTGGATGTGCACTGGTAGATGTTTAACCCCATCGCTGCTAGGCCTTTCCCCTCCTGTGCTAACCCTTTTTTGGGCTATTTGGGGTAGTTCGCGCTTAGGCCCCTGTAACTTTTTGACCACATTAGGTATCCACGCCAAATTCGTGTCCTTTTCTTCCAACATCATGGGGATTCTAAAGGTACGCAGGATTTGTGGATTCTCCTAGAGCAGGGGTACTCACAAACTTTCACTTGGGGCCAAATTTACAGTGTGGTTTGTGGCCGAGGGCTGCACCTTGGGGCGGGGTCATTGGGGGAGGGGGCGGGGCTAGAGCAACACAAAAAAACTGTGACCATGAGGTGGAACACAGGTCCCTGCAGCGGACGCCTTCGTCCACTGAGCCACCGGACCCGGCATACACATATCTCTCTCTCTCTCTCTCCCTCTCTCTATCTCCCTCCCTCCCTCCTCCGTCTCCCTCCCTCCTCTATCTCCCTCCCTCTCTCCTTCTATCCGTCTCTCTCCCTCTCCGTCTCTCTCCATCTCCCCCTCTCTGTCTCCCTCTCTCTCTGTCTCCCTCCCTCTCTGTCTCCCTCCCCCTCTCTCCCTCTCCCTCCCTCTCTCCCTCTCCTTCCCTCTCCGTCTCCCTCCCTCTCCCTCCCTCTCCCTCCGTCTCCCTCCCTCCTCCATCTCCCTCCCTCCTCCATCTCCCTCCCTCCTCCGTCTCCCTCCCTCTCTCCTTCTATCCGTCTCTCTCCCTCTCCATCTCTCTCTGTCTCCCCCTCTCTGTCTCCATCTCTCTCTGTCTCCCTCCCTCTCTGTCTCCCTCCCCCTCTCTCCCTCTCCCTCCCTCTCTCCCTCTCCTTCCTTCTCCGTCTCCCTCCCTCTCCCTCCGTCTCCCTCCCTCTCCCTCTGTCTCCCTCCCTCCTCCATCTCCCTCCCTCCTCCATCTCCCTCCCTCCTTGGTCTCCCTCCCTCTCTCCTTCTATCTGTCCCTCTCCCTCTCCGTCTCTCTCTGTCTCCCCTTCTCTGTCTCCCTCTCTCTGTCTCCCTCCCTCTCTTTCTCCCTCCCCCTCTCTCCCTCTCCCTCCCTCTCTCCCTCTCCTTCCCTCTCCGTCTCCCTCTGTCTCCCTCCGTCTCCCTCCCTCTCCCTCCATCTCCCTCCCTCCTCCATCTCCCTCCCTCCTCCATCTCCCTCCCTCCTCCGTCTCCCTCCCTCTCTCCTTCTATCCATCTCTCTCCCTCTCCATCTATCTCTGTCTCCCTCTCTCTCTGTCTCCCTCCCTCTCTGTCTCCCTCCCCCTCTCTCCCTCTCCCTCCCTCTCTCCCTCTCCTTCCCTCTCCGTCTCCCTCCCTCTCCCTCCATCTCCCTCCCTCTCCCTCCGTCTCCCTCCCTCTCCCTCCGTCTCCCTCCCTCCTCCATCTCCCTCCCTCCTCCATCTCCCTCCCTCCTCCGTCTCCCTCCCTCTCTCCTTCTATCCGTCTCTCTCCCTCTCCGTCTCTCTCCGTCTCCCCCTCTCTGTCTCCCTCCCTCTCTGTCTCCCTCCCCCTCTGTCTCCCTCCCCCTCTCTCCCTCACCCTCCCTCTCTCCCTCTCCTTCCCTCTCCCTCCGTCTCCCTCCCTCTCCCTCCGTCTCCCTCCCTCCTCCATCTCCCTCCCTCTCTCCCTCTCTCCTTCTATCCGTCTCTCTCCCTCTTCGTCTCTCTCCGTCTCCCCCTCTCTGTCTACCCCTCTCTGTCTCCCTCTCTCTCTGTCTACCTCCCTCTCTGACTCCCTCCCTCTCTCTCCCTCTCCCTCCCTCTCTCCCTCTCCTTCCCTCTCAGTCTCTCTCCGTCTCCCTCCGTTCTCCGTCTCCCTCCCTCTCCCTCCGTCCTCCGTCTCCCTCCCTCCTCCGTCTCCCTCCCTCCCCCGTCTCCCTCTCTCTCTCCATCTCCCTCTCTCTCTGTCACCCTCCCTCTCCGTCTCCCTCTCCGTCTCCCTCTCCGTCTGTCTCTTTGACTCTCTGTCTGTCTCTGCCTCTATCTGTCTGTCCCTGTCTCTGCATATCTGTCTCTGTCTGTCCCTGTCTCTATTAGGCTCTATCTCTATCTGTCTCTGTCTGTTTCTGTCTCTCCCTTCTGCCCTCTGTCACCCTCTGTCCCCTTACCCGACTCTCACACCCTGCTGTTCTCTCATCATTCTTTGTCACCTTCCCAGAAATTAGTCAAAATACAGCAACATTTCTTTTTTTTTGTGAAAAATGGGAAAAACGGGCTGCAAATGAAAGCGTCTGGGTTTTTCTCTGCAAATGGTATCAAAAAAGGGTTTGTGGGGCTGAAATCACCATTTCTCCAGCTTTTAGGGAATGATAGAATTTTGTCAGAAAACCAACATTGTTTACACAGTTTTGGCATTTTTCTGGGACATAGCCTATTTTTGCTATTTTTTGTGCTTTCAACCTCCTTCCAGTTAATGGTAGAAATGGGTGTGAAAGCAATAATGGCTCCTGGTAAGCTATACATTTTTGAAAAGTAGACAAAATTCTGAATTCAACAAGGGGTCATTTGTGTAGATCCATCAAGGTTTCTTTATAGAAACTAACAGTTAAATATAGGAAAAATTAAAAATTAGTTGAAAAAAGCAGCCTTTGTGTCAACGTTGTCACCTGTAACTTCTTCTAATTATGACAGCTCTTTGAAATCAATACACCGTTACATCCGCTGGACCTTCCTGGTATATATGGGACTTGTAGGTTCACCAAGAGCCCAACGAACCCAGAGTAAAAAACTGAGCAGCATTTGCTCATGGTTTTTATTATGTTCCGAGTATATAGCAATTATTGTGGGAATATGTATACATGGAAAAATCGGTATGAAAGACACCTATGTATTTCTGAAATGGGAACAAATTACAGAGTTTAGAAACAGTGCATATTTGCACATTTTCGAAGTTGGAAATACTCATACTAGCATGAGAATTATTGGTCATTTTTCAAAATGACTTTTTTTTTACACAATGTCTTTCATTTGGAAGGGAGAAATGTATCAAAAATCAATAGGTAATAACAGTTGATTTACAAATCTGAACTACCCTAAGTCTCCCAATAAAAATGGTACCTCACTTGTGTGGGTAGGCATAGTGCCCACGACAGGAAATGGCTCAAAACCTAACGTGAACACACCACATTTTCACAATGAAAATTTACACATTTTTTGCGAAGTGTCTAGCTGTAGTTTTTAAACACTAGCTCTGCCGGCACCTAGAGAAACCTAGCAAACCTATACATTTTTGAAAACTAGACACACAGGGGAATCCAGGATGGGGTGACTTGACTGTCTCCCACCATGTTCTGCTAACCAGAATCCCTTGCAAACCTAATAAATTGTAAAAAAAAAATAATTTTCCCCACATTTCTGTGGTGGAAAGTTCTGGAATCTGTGTGGATCCATATATTTCCACCCCCCCTGCGTTCCCCAAATTCTTACGAAAAAAATGGTACCTCACTTGTGCGGGTTGGCCTAGTGCCCGCGACAGAAAACGGTGCAAAACGCAACGTGGTCACATCTCAATTTCGCAGTGAAAAATGACCATTTTTTTGGCAAAGTGCCTAGCAGTAGTTTTTGAACCCTAGTTCTGCCGGCACCTTGGGAAACCTAGCAAACCTATACATTTTTGAAAACTAGACACCCAGGGGAATACAGAATGGGTTGACTTGTCTGCCACCCACCAGGGTCTGTTACCCAGAATCCCTTGCATACCTAAAATATTTTTAAAAAAAACACATTTCCCCCACGTTTCTGTGGTGGAAAGTTCTGGAATCTGCGTGGATCCATAAATTTCCACCCACCCCGCGTTCCCCAAAGTCTTACGAGGTAAATGGTACCTCACTTGTGCGGGTCGGCCTAGTGCCCGCGACAGGAAACGGCGCAAAATGCAACGTGGTCACAACTCAATTTCGCAGTGAAAAAGTACCCTTTTTTGGCAAAGTGCCTAGCTGTAGTTTGTGAACCCTAGCTCTGCCGGCAGTTAGGGAAACCTAGAAAACCTATACATTTTTGAAAACTAGACACCCAGGGGAATCCAGGATGGGGTGACTTGAGTGCCCCCCACCAGGGTCTGTCAAAAAAAAAAAATTCCCCACATTTCTGTGATGGAAAGTTCTGGAATCTGCGTGGATCCATAAATTTCCGCCCACCCAGCGTTCCCCAAAGTCTTACGAGAAAAATGGTATCTCACTTGTGCGGGTCGGCCTAGTATGAGAAGGTCATATTAGGTGCAACAAATGTGAGCCTTGTGAGATGTCTGAATGAACGTTATTGCCGGATGCTGAGAATGTGGAAGTCAGAGACGACGTGGATCATGACTTTTGGGAAGTGCTTGATTTCTGTACCAAACCACGTCCTTATATAAAAGATTAACCTTTGTCAGAAAGTGATTATGTGATGTTTGTGGATGGGTCATACTTGAGAACAGACGAAGGAAATCTGAGTGCAGCATATGCAGTATGTACAGTTGCAGCAGTAATGGAAGCATCTTACCTAAAAGGAGTAAAACCAGCCCAGGTAGCTGAGCTCTTCGCATTGACAAGGGCATGTAAATTGGGAAAGAATGTTAGAGTGACTGTGATAACTGATACTCAGTATGGCTTTGGTGTTGTGCATGACTTTGGCCAGATTTGGTCACAGAGAAGATTTTTGACTTCGAGTGGAACCCCTATAAAGAATGCCGAAGTGGTTGGAAAATTGCTTGAGGCGATACAGCTGCCTAAGCAATTGGTTGTTGTGAAGTGTGCTGCACACTCCAATACTCAAGAATATGTAGCAATAGGGAACAGGTATGCAAACGATATGGCTCAATCTTATGAGCGAAACCAGAATTTGGTTAACAGGGCAAAAGAGAAGGAAATGAATTCATGTCCTTTGTTGTTTACTAATATTGTGAATACCTGGAAAGAGGTGAGGCAGGTACAGGAAGAAGCAGGAGATGAGGAAATGAGACAATGGGTCAAGGCAGGATGTGCACCAAGGGAAACAGATCATGTGTGGGTATATCGGGATGAAAGACCAGTTATGCCTGATAGCATGGTGTCAGCTATGGCCCAGATGTATCATGGACAAGCACATGCAGGGAGAGATGCCATGCTTAGATTATTTAAGCAGACATGGTATTATGCAAAATTCGGACTTGTAGCTGAGAGTCTTTGTCAACGATGCCTTATATGTCAACAGTTCAATCCTGGAAGAAAAACAGTGGTAAGGCTAGGAACGATAGGTCGAGAAGGAGGGCCTTTCACCAGAATGCAAATTGATTTCATTGAGATGCCCCCCTGTAACAGGTTGAGGTATGTTTTTGTGATGGTCTGCCTGTTTTCCAGATGGGTAGAAGCATACCCCACAAGAAGAAGTGATGGAATTACAGTAGCAAAACTGCTTTTGAGGGAGTTCATCCCAAGATTCGGATTTCCAGTCACAATTGAGTCAGATAGAGGAAAATATTTCCATAATGAAACCATGAAGCTAATTTGTGAGGCATTGAATGTACAACAAAAACTGCATTGCGCTTATCGGCCAGAGGCTTCTGGTGTGGTAGAACAGGTAAATGGCACTATTAAAAACAGATTAGGAAAGATGTGTTTAGCCACAGGGCTGAAATGGCCTGATGTCTTGCCTCTGGTACTCATGACTATTAGATCAATTCCAGATAGAAACACAGGTTTGAGTCCCCATGAAATTGTAATGGGGAGAGCAATGAGGCATGTATTCATTCCAGTCAACAAGTTATTGCCTATCTCTGATGACTTGGTGTTGGATTACTGTAAGGGGCTGGCTGACGCCGTACATTCTGTGTTTCATCGGGTTGGATCAGATGCCACCACCCTTGAAAAGAAGCCAGCTCATGATCTGAGCCCAGGTGACTGGGTGAGAATTAAAGTGCACAGAAGAAGGAACTGTTTGGTCCCACGTTGGGGAAAACCCCGACAAGTAATTTTAACTACAACAACAGCTGTAAAGTGTGCTGGAATAAAGAACTGGATCCATGCTAGTTATACCCTGCGAATTCAAAATCCAGTAGATAACAAGGAAGGAGAGTATTTTGAAGAATCAAAATCCACCTCTGAATCAGATACTGAAGACAATAGAACAGGACAAAACTCTGAAAGGGGGGAGTCAGAATCAAATTTGACCGTTGCCCCAGAGAATATTTCCTTGAGAAGAAAGTTGCAGATATCAGACACCAGCTCAGACTCAGAAACAGAACAAGCACAAGTACGTACTGGACAAGAGAAAAACAGTGAAGAGACAATAAAAGAGATTCTTGATAAAGAAATTCCTGATGGAAAGTTGAGAGAAATTCCACCTGAAGTGACAGAAACAGAAGGTCAGGTGCCAGATATAGAGAGTGAGGGAAAGATTTTTGCGGAAGACCCCTGAGGAGTTGTAGGGAATTCAAATATCCAGTTAGAGGAAGGGACAGCTAGTCTGCAGGAAGATTGTGTGCAAGAAACACGAGGAGGGACAGAAGTAGGGAGAATTGAGAAGGTGGTGGAAAGAAAAACAGTTGAAGGTAAAAGTCAAGTTGAAACAAAATCAGAAGACAGTGATGAAGAGGTACCTGAAGGTCGAGTTCTGAGGAAAAGAACATGGAGAGCCGAGAAGAATGATAAAGGAAATAAATGGAAAAGACCAGTAAAGGATGAAATTTGGCCAAACAAAATAAAGAGATTGAGATACCGATTGACACGAGTGAATTAATCTATAGCTGAACAGGTGAATGAAGTATATAGTCAAGAAAAGTTGAAAAACAACAACAGAAGAAAATAAGAGAACAAGAAAACCTAACCAGGAGTATAAGTCGCCGGAATGGTCTTATGTGGCGCTGCCTGAAATAAAAAAAGAGGCGGATAGCCAAGAAAATCCAGAGGTGACTGTACCAGAGTTGATTGAGGAAGACGAAGAATCGGAAATCCTGAGAGATATCTTGTCCGACATTGGAGAAGAAACGGATGTTCAGGAAGTTCTGTATCAAGATTGTGAAAGAAAAGTGAAAGACGATCAAATGCCAAACTGAAAAGACCAAAAGCGATACTAATGAAAAGACAATAAAATTACTGGAAGAGACATAACTGATAAAACCAAGTAGGTGCTTAGAGCCTTGGGTTAGACAAAACTAGTTGTGAAGGAGAAGAGGCTAAATCAAAAGACACTGTTCATTTTTTCGAAATGGCAAACACAGAGAATAGAAAAACTAAATGTGTCTTTCTTAGAAGGTGGTTAAAAATGTTTTGTTGTTATACAGGATTACTAATGCTTCTATGGAGTGCTTTGGCTTTGATGATCTCTTTTAAAGTTACACTAGATACAATAGAAGGACATAGTGAGAAAGAAACTAATGTAGAAAAGTTTCAGAAAGTATATCCGACTAATATAGATAGAAATTATATACATAAAGACAGGTCTATAAATGATTTTTCTAACAATGTATTTTCAAAACGACTATATGAATATGTAAAGACAGTGGATGTGAGGGATTGCTATGTCTGCATGCAGTTACCTGCATCTGTATCTGAGGGAGTGACCTATCATCACCTCCCAGTAACGTATGGAATAACTTGTAGTGTAATAGCAAGTCTGTTTTACAAAATAGGGAAATTAGAATATTACTTTTCAGATGTAGATAACATATTTTCACAAGTACCTGTAATTAACAAATTGAATAAAGTAAAACCAGCACAGGTATTAGGGGAATTTTTCTTAGAAACTGAAGAAATAACATTAGAGTCTATATTTAGAAATAATCTAACTTGTAGTTTAAAGAAGGAGGAGAAAGTGTTCTTGGATATGGTTGAAGAAAGGAGATTAAAAATGCAAAAGATAGTATCTGAGGGAAGAGAGGAAACGACAGTCTGGGATGTTGAAAAGGAAAAACATTTGAAAGTAGAAGCTAGTCCAACAATGGCTTTAGATTGGCCTCAGAAAGGAAAGTTGTGTATTAGAAGGAATCAAACAGCATATGATAATTATTTTGTAGGTAACAGTGATTGCCATGATACATATCGAATCATGGGTGGATGGGGATTTAAAGGAGGAAATGATCCAGTTTTTCCTGGATTATATTTTATCTGCGGGAACAAAGCATATTATCGATTACCGGATCATTGGTTTGGCACATGTTATGTGGGCCTGGTTTTCCCAAAGATATTCCATGTGGGAAGAGGGAGAGATGGTGAACATGAGCTAGGTAGTCAACTAACACGTAGAAAGAGAGAATCTTGGACAGAAATTGTGGGAGACATTTTTGGAGCATTGATACCAGCAGTGGGAATGTCTCTGAAAGCACATAAAATTAGAATATTATCAACAGTAGTGGATCGCTTGTCAACAAGCACCGCTGGATGATTTTTATTGGTAAATACAGAAATGGTTGCCATGCGTGCCATGGTAATGCAAAATCGACTTGCCCTTGATATAATTTTGGCAAAAGAGGGTGGAGTCTGTGGAATGCTGAAAGTTCAACATTGTTGTACTTACATTCCAGACGAAAGTCAAGATCTAAAGTCATACATTAAAAATATAACTGATTTGCATGAGGAAATTGCACCACTGGAGGTTGAAGGTGTTTAGGAAAAGATTGGAAAGAAATTATGTTATATTAAAGATTTTCTATTAAAGTTAGGTAGTACATTTATAGGTAAAATCATATTTCCATTAACCTGTGTAATTTTTCTAGTATTAGTCTTTACATTAGGATGCTTATGTTGCAAAAGAAAGAAAATACTGAAAAAAAGAGAAACTTTGAAAAAGAGAGAGAATAAAAGACGAGAAAGAGAATTTGAAGAAGTAGAATTAGAAGAAATGAAAGATAGCATGTATAGAAAAGCAAGAGAAGAAGAAATTGGGGAAACAGAGATGTGAACTAAAATTTTATGAATTCATTTTCTTTTCATAATAAATATACAAAATTTTACCACAGATACTAACAATAGTATATGTGGTAATAGAATACTGCATGTTATAATTTTGTGATGTTTGCGTTCCTGATTGGATCAAAAAGGTGAATATAATGGCTTTAAATGTCGCTATATGCTAGATAAATACAAGCACATAGAGGGATTAGCAAGGGGTTAACATTAGGATCACCAATTCCATGAATTAATTATTCTTTTGTGTTTGTTTCGCTTAAGTTGGCGTTTGGGCCTAAATCAAAGATGGCCGTTGTCACCACACGACGAAGTGGCCACTGTCTCATGAGGCGCGGAGTGAGCTGCACATGTGCAAGAAATTTCCTAAACCTCGCAGCGACCTCTGCACAGACTGTCCCTGGTCAAGGATGGCAAATGGGATTTTCGCCAAGACAGGGGAACGATCATCCATACAGTAAACCGGAATAAGCCGATACTTCGTTAACCAATGACCTCACCCCTCAAACTGTACTGAAAATCTTTGGACAGTAGTCGTATGATCTCAACCAGCCAATCACGACTGCTCTAAAGTTTACATTTGTATTTTCTATGATTTGTTTTATTATAAAAGGCTAGTAGAATAGGGAGGGATCCTACCTACTTACCCCTACCTACAGCAGCAGCAGCGGATGCCATGTTCGTTGTGACGCTTTCCTGATGATCCAGATGCTGCCCGATTATTTGATGACTGCAAACTTTTCCAAAATCTACGGGCTATGATAGATGCTTGCACGGCTTCTGGTCCTTTGATAAATTTGGGACTGTAGCGTGCTGAGCAGAGGACTTTGAGCTTTGGCCTGCTTTTCGGACAATTTATGACAAAATTTGGTTATGCAGAGTCAATGAATTAGAGGACTTCAAATAGCCAGATTAGGTAAATATGATGTTCTGCGATTTATTTAAATTGATTTAAACCTTAAACTTTGACGAGACAAACACAAATAATGATCCTTATGAAAATTTAGATAAACAAATATTGATTAACGAGAATTCATGAGTTTGTGGGGTTTTTTTTATTAAGAAAGATAAGGATTCTGAATGTTAAAATGTGTTTTAGCTGGTTCTAAATCACCATCAACCAATCCAACTAAATTGGTCCATTCGACCAAGTGGGAGGAGGGCCTTGATGTAAGAGATTAGGGATCTGTAGGTGAAGGATGTCAATGTATATTTTGTAAAATAACTTTTCTCTCCTATAGGTTACAAGGTATTTTTCCCCACATGTCCAGCGCTTGAATTTCTCATCCCTCCTGTGTGTGCAGACTCGAGAGTGAGAGACGAGTGAGTGTTGGTGTTATGGGCCCCACCAATGACTGAGTGTGTGAATGAGCTAGTGTGACGTTGGGTCTGCGACGCAGGGAGGGTATCGGTATATGTTGTTCCTCATTTCCCAGTCTTGCGCTGGATCAAAGGCATCGGGCTCAAGTATCATTCACATCAGATGTAAAAATGAGGTCAGAGGAGGACGGTGCAAGGAAGAGGCGTGTGGAGTGGGTCCAGAGAGAGGACGGCTAGTGAGAGGTGGAAGGTGGCTGGAGGAGAGAGGGGTGTGAAGTGTGTCCAGATCGAGGACAGCTAGTCAGAGGTGGAAGGGGGCTGGAGGATGGCGGATGGAGGATGGAGGTTGGAGGATGGAGGATGGAGGAGAGAGGAGAGAGGAGTGTGGAGTGGGTCCATGGGAGGACGGCTAGTCAGAGGTGGAAGGGGGCTGGAGGAGAGAGGGGTGTGGAGTGGGTCCAGATGTAAGACAATTAGTCAGAGGTGGAAGGGGGCTGGAGGAGAGAGGGTTGTGGAGTGGGTCCAGATGGAAGACAATTAGTCAGAGGTGGAAGGGGGCTGGAGGAGAGAGGGGTGTGGAGTGGATCCAGAGCGAGGACGGCTAGTCAGAGGTGGAAGGGGGCTGGGTGTGGAGTGGGTCCAGATCGAGGACAGCTAGTCAGAGGTGGAAGGGGGCTGGAGGATGGAGGATGGAGGATGGAGGATGGAGGATGGAGGATGGAGGATGGAGGATGGAGGATGGAGGATGGAGGAGAGAGGAGTGTGAAGTGGGTCCATGGGAGGACAGCTAGTCAGAGGTGGAAGGGGGCTGGAGGAGAGAGGGGTGTGGAGTGGGTCCAGATGTAAGACAATTAGTCAGAGGTGGAAGGGGGCTGGAGGAGAGAAGGTTGTGGAGTGGGTCCAGATGGAAGACAATTAGTCAGAGGTAGAAGGGGGCTGGAGGAGAGAGGGGTGTGGAGTGGGTCCAGATGGAAGACAATTAGTCAGAGGTGGAAGGGGGCTGGAGGAGAGAGGGGTGTGGAGTGGGTCCAGATGGAATACAATTAGTCAGAGGTGGAAGGGGGCTGGAGGGGAGAGGGGTGTGGAGTGGGTCCAGATGGAGGATGGCTAGTCAGAGGTGGAAGGGGGCTGGAGGAGAGAGGCGTGTGGAGTGGGTCCAGGTGGAGGATGGCTAGTCAGAGGTGGAAGGGGGCTGGAGGAGAGAGGGGTGTGGAGTGGGTCCAGGGGAGGACGGCTAGGCAGAGGTGGAAGGGGGCTGGAGGAGAGAGGGGTGTGGAGTGGGTCCAGATGGAGTATGGCTAGTCAGAGGTGGAAGGGGGCTGGAGGAGAGAGGCGTGTGGAGTGGGTCCAGATGGAAGACAATTAGTCAGAGGTGGAAGGGGGCTGGAGGAGAGAGGGGTGTGGAGGGGGTCCAGATGGAGGTTGGCTAATCAGTGAATCAATGATGGAAGGTGGATGAGTAAAGAGTTTTTCCACACAAAAAAAGAAACAGGTTTCTTCAGAAAAGGTTTGCATGATTCTTTGTTTCATGCGTATCACACAGATTCATGCCCGGTCCACATTCATGTGCAGAGAGCTAGTAACAAACACTCATCTACATTTATAAAAGGAGACCCTCCTTCCCCTGCTTCAACAGAGGAAAGTAAGGAAGAGGTTAATCTCATTCTCAATGACATTTGGTGGTGGGTGCATATTGTTGGTAGCGAAAGCGGTGGTCATGTCCCAGGCGTCCACCGTGCCGATCGTCAGGTCCTTTAGCAGAGAGTTCATTATCTGGTACTGAATGTAGCCATGGAAGTCACTCATCGCCTCAAAATTTTCTGGTTCAGAAGAAGTGTTTTCAGTTTTGAGGACGACTTTTGTCTCTGGGCTCCTCAGGAGCAGCTCCTTTAGGGCTCTGCGGATGTTGATGGCGCGGCGGATGAAGATGTGCAGAGGGTACAGTCTGAAGTGTGCGCCAGCCGTAAAGGTGATGACCGTGTTCTTATTCCCACCCACTCGGGCAATCATTTCTGGGAGAATCGGGTTCTCCAAAATTGAATAGTAAACAAGGAATACAAATGGATTTCCATGTTTTTGGAACCTGAGTTGGATGTTGCGGTCTATGTCCACCAGCAGACGTGTCCTTTGCCATCCCTCGCCGTAGAGATCAATTTCTTTGAGAGCTGAAAGGAAGAAACAAGGAATTAGAGCAAGTCAAGAATGTAAACACAGCAGAGCAAAGGACACATCGAATGAAGAAGTATGGTGTTAGCCAGTCCATACCATATTTATTCATTTATTCAGCACCTGGATACCCTCATGGGTGACAAGCAGCGCTCTACAAATCCACTTTACATTGCATAACATTTATTAGTCTGCAATTGTATGTATGCAAATCTTGTATGGAAACAAAAAGCTAACTTTGAGTGCACCACAGGGACAATTACAACTCCATACAAGCAGTTCACAAAAGAGCTACATTAATTACAAAGTAGAGCAACAGCTTACAAAGTTACATCAGTTTCAACAGACATCTGGCACATGAACGCAACCCGACCCCATGAGGGTATGTGCTGACTCTAGAGCAAAAAACAAATATTATTGAAGAAAAGGCACATGGACACATGATACATAAACAAAATGAAACATTGACAGCGACGCATTTCGCGCCTATTGTTAGGCAAACTGCACCCAAATGAATACGGTCTGTTTGCTCAATGAGCCTTTAAATCCTTCGTTCCCAAGTGAAACTTTCTGCCTCCCAATAACCAAGTGCTGAGGAAAACCATAATGTGAAGAGTGGCATGCATGGATAACCTCAGTCACTGAGAACTACTTGGGCTGCATCCCAGTCGATTCTGAACCACCACGAGAGGTCCTCACTAAATGAGAACTCAAGCAACCTAAGGCCGCTTTGGTCGATTTGGACCTGTTCAGTCAGGTGCAGCTTGGCTCCAGTGTCACAATCAGGGGTAGGTGGAACTGGCGTAATTCTCTCTAGCGTAATTACAGCAAAATTACTCGTAATTATGTGTAATCACATAAAAGGGTAATCCGGCATTTTGCACTATTTAGTAAAATGCACCTTGTGTCCAAAATGGACATGAGGATGCGTTTTGCACTAAATGCTACAGGACACGAACAGCAGTAGACAGCAGCTGCTCGCTCTCTCTTAGTTTTATGTTCCCGTGCTCCTGAGATGGACAGCAGAAGCCGCAGCCACTTGCTCTCTCTTAGTTTGCTGTTCCTGTGCTCCTGAGACGGACAACAGTAGAGCCAGCTGCTCGCTCTCTCTTAGTTTGTTGCTCCTGTGCTCCTGAGATGGACAGCAGTAGCGCCAGCTGCTCGCTCTCTCTTAGTTTGTTGTTCCTGTGCTCCTGAGACAGACAGCAGTAGCGCCACCTGCTCGCTCTCTCCTAGTTTTTTGTTCCTGTGCTCCTGAGACGGACAGCAGTAGCGCCAGCTGATCGTTCTCTCCTAGTTTTTTGTTCCTGTGCTCCTGAGACGGACAGCAGTAGCGCCAGCTGATCGTTCTCTCCTAGTTTTTTGTTCCTGTGCTCCTGAGATGGACAGCAGTAGAGCCAGCTGCTCTCTCTCTTAGTTTGTTGTTCCTGTGCTCCTGAGACAGACAGCAGTAGCATATATTGTAACACAACAAGGGTACCCCTAATTTAGTTTCCTATCTCAGGGTTTTAAAGCAAATGTTTCTGAACAAAGGTATAGGAAACAATTCATAAAAGAGTGAGGTAATATACAAACATACAAAGAATTCTTTTATGCACCCCCATTGATCAAGTATGACTATCGAAAGACCTAATTTTCATTAACTTTCTTTATTTCTTATTATTTTATGTTTTTACAATAGAAGATCATTTCATTTTTCTTATTTCTGAGTCTCTTTATAAAAATGTATTATCATCAATGTTGTACCATTTCATATCCAATTAGACAATTGAGTTTGCACTTCACATTTAAACACAAAAAAGAGACAGAGGGTAATTATTAATTATGGCTATTGTTTAATCTACGCGCGTTTCGGCGTTCAGCCTTCCTCAGGTGGCCATAATTTCTTAACTACTTATTTTATGTAAATATTGCTTTTATAATTTGAATACGTAGGTATACAGCATAATGTTTTCCTTAGTGCTGGATCATCATAGTTCTTTCCAGCAAGTCTTGATTTTTTGGATTCCAAACGGGATGAATGCCAGAACCTCCCTACTTCATTTAGAGTATTCTGTTATATCGTTTTGCGGGTAGTCGTCTCCGTAATTGCCTTCTTTGAAAACACAGATCTAACAATTTCAGGATGTTCCACGTTTCCACAGGTCATATAAATAAGCTTTAGGAAAGCAAATGTCTCACTCAAGGTCCAGAGACCTGTGAGAAAGCCATGGGTGGCCCATGCTCCCTTCTGGTTGTGCTTTACTGGCTGTGGAGACTACTGCCATCAGCCGGCAGGACTCCACTCTTCTGTGTGAAACCAAGCTCTGAGATCCTTCCATGCAGGGCTCTGGGGCTGGATACCATCCTCCTGCGCTTCTGCTGGCAATCCTGAACAGCGATGGCTCTCGCCCACACAGGTCCTGCGACATATCCTCATTCTGTCAAAAATACATTATGGGCTCCAGAAAATCCAATGTCACCTTTAGCTCCACACCCAGAGGATTGCTCCCCTCTGGTGTCTCTAGGGGTAGTTTCTAGATTTCCCTGCAGGGTTTGGCAAGAGAGACAGCGCGCGCTCCTCTTCTTTCTTGTCAACTTCTTCATCAATTTCCGAGCGAGTCCTATGAGCGACATCAATCGCAGCCAAACGGAACCAGGACTCATCATTGTATCGTTGACTATAGAAATATCATAAAAGATGAGCATGCACTGATACCCTGTACATACATACATACATACATACCCTGTACACACATACATACATGCACTGATACCCTGTACATACATACATACATACCCTGTACATACATACATACATACATACATACCCTGTACATACACACATACATACATCCACTGATACCCTGTACACACATACATACATACCCTGTACACACATGCATACATACATGCACTGATACCCTGTACATACATACATACATGCACTGATACCCTGTACACACATACATACATACATAACCTGTACACACATACATACATGCACTGATACCCTGTACACACATACATACATACATACCCTGTACACACATACATACATGCACTGATACCCTGTACATACATACATACATACATACCCTGTACATACATACATACATACATGCACTGATACCCTGTACATACATACATACATACATCCATACCCTGTACATACATACATACATGCACTGATACCCTGTACACACATATATACAAAAATCAAAAGGAGGGCAGAACGGACCACTTGTCCTGTGTCACCAGGGTCTCAGTTAACGTGGGGGACCATCGTTGTAAAGTATGCTGACAAAGGAAACGACCCGATGATCATGCTGTGACAGTGCACTGAGGCGGGACTCAACATATACCGCCCACCGCCGGTGTATGTATAAGAGGGTTGTTTACAACGATGGTCCCCCACGTTAACTGAGAGCCTGGTGACACAGGACAACTGGTCCATTCTCCCCTCCTTTTGATTTTTGTACGAGCCATTGGAAGCCAAATGGATCACAGCTTCTTATTCCCTCTTCATTGATGTTTTGAGCATACATATATACATACATACATACCCTGTACATACATACGTACATAGATACCCTGTACCTACATACAAACATGCACTGATACCCTGTACATCCATACATACATACATACCCGGTACATACATACATACATACATGCACTGATACCCTGCACATACATACATACATACATACCCTGTACATACATGCACTGATACCCTGTACATACATAAATACATACATACCCTGTACATACATACATACATGCACTGATACCCTGCACATACATACATAGACACACTGTACATACATACATACATACATACATAGCCTGTACATACATACATACATGCACTGATACCCTGCACATACATACATACATACCCTGTACATACATACATACATGCACTGATACCCTGCACATACATACATAGAGCATGGGGGCTGCTCATGATGACATTTTTTGCAAGTCCCCAAAACTCCCCCTGAGCCTCCACTCCTCATCCCTTTTGGTAATTTTGAGATGTTTGGGGGGAGATAACCCAATAAGTTCTACTTTTACAAACCCCCCCTCCTCTATGCTCCCAATAACCCCTCATACCATTATCACCCCGCACATCCACACCAAGATCATTAATCCTGATTTTAAAACACATAATACACATCGCCTGCTTATTGTTGTTTTACTGTCATCACTATTATTTCTAAAGTTGCTTTTTTCAAATGATGTAAACATGTTGGATACAAATATTTAGCATTTAAATATGTCTATTGATGAGTTTAAAAATATGTATTTCCGCATTGCTGCACAACAAGGCCAAAGTTTCTCTCATACTTATTGTATACCCACATTTTCTCTCTTTCTTTCTACTTTGAACAGTTGTGGCTGTGCACCCCTGTCTGCTTCCTGTGATGGCCACAGCTGACACACCTACTGTGGAACGGCCTCTCTTCAGCATGTTCCACTGTGAAAGTGGAAAGTAACTAGTGTCCAACTTTGTCAATTACTCAGTGGTTTGCAACTGAATGAACAGTTTCATGCTATTGATATATTTCAGATGTGGGACCCTTCCAGCACAAAATACTACGGTCAGACATGCGTTATAGCTTTTCTCATTGTATATGTGTGTCTGTAAAGTGTACTCACAAGTAACAGTTCTCCTTCTTTGTGCCTGCCTTAGGGAGGATGTGTCTACCCGTGTAAATATAGAGGGGCAGATTTATGTTTCCTGGTGCATCCCTGCAAATCAGCAGGGATGCGCCAGGAAAGATGCGTCACACAAGTTTACCCTTGCGCCACCACAGATGCGCCGCATTTACAATGCAGCGCATCGTGGCGCAAGGATAAACAGATGCGTGATGCATCTGATGGCATAAGGGCGGCGCATTGCTGGAGTTGTGTCGCAAGCACGACGCAACTCCAGGAATGCTCAGGGGCTGCCCATACCTAACATGCTGCGTCATGCCTTACGACTGCTTCAAGCAGGCGCAGGGTTTTGACGCAGCAGCGTCGGAAAAGTGACTCAGTGAAATCTTGTAGATTTCACTGCGTCACTTTTCCGAGGCTTTTTCCGACGGAACACCCACCCTGACGCAGGTTTAATGTAGCGCAGGGCTTTACAACGTGACGCATCTTCCTAGATGCGTCACGTTGTAAATAAGGCGCAACATGGCGCATGGTTTACGCCGCCGCTGCGTCACAGAAGTGACGCAACAGCGGCGTAACTGTCTCGCAAGGGGCTTGTAAATCTGCCCCATAGGGTTTTGCATAAAAAAACATGGATGGTAGCATGGCAACAACCTCGTGCCACCCATGGGCGCCCTCCACGCAAATAACACAAAGCCGCAAATAGCAGAACTTTGCTTTAGTTTTAGGAAACTTTCCAGCATTAATACACTTTTGAAATGGGAAGTAAAAAGATAAGGGGCATACATTTCTTGAAGATAACACAGTATTTTGAGATGAGAGTTGGAAAATAAAGTAAATGATTTAGGTGTGGAGAAGTGAATCTCAAATTATAAATACGTTTTGTATTCTTAAAGAATGCTTTAAAAAAAGGAAGATGGAAGGTTTGGAATTGGCAAATAATATTCTATCAAGTCCAAGGTTTCCTTTAAGGTAAATCTTTCCGCCACTAATAAGGAGATTGCGACCCAGCTGAACAATATCTGAAGAGCTGTCTCTTCAGAATACTGGGTTTTAAGCAGTCAGACCCTATATGTTAATACATTGTAAATGAAATGCGTCTAATTTAACTTTAACATAAACAAACCTATTGCTTGAATACTTTTCTGCCATTTGTGACGGCCACTTCTTAGGAAAAAAAAAATTAATAGGATTCTCCTTCGCGCCAGCCAAATGGATACAAAACGTCCAGCTCGGGCCATAACTCACAAAGGCAAACTCACACTTTTGTATCAGTTTACAAGCTGTTTGCTCTTCACAAACTCTGAGTTAATAGTAAGTTTAAGACTGCGGAGACTCCAGAGTTGGGGCACAGAACTTTGCACACACAAAGATAGGAGTGTGCGGCAGTTCAAAAAACTGTTTGCCAAAACTTTTCATTCAGCTGGAAACCTTTTTCTAATGGTTGTCTGACACTCTATCATGGCCAAAAATATTGAGACATAATTATAATATCGAAGATATTGCATACCATAATATCACGTTTCTGTACTTAGAAAGGGAATGACTGAAAATGGTGTCAAAAATATTGTGGAAAGAAATATTGCCAAAAATCTGTAAGAATATATTTTTTAATAAATAAACATTAAACTAAGTAAAATGAATTATATGTGTATCATCTCATGTACTGCACCTCTCATGACATCTTCTAAGACATCATTGATAAAACCACAGCAACTTCTGAAATGACATCATTGATGACAAAAGCGTGCTTGGTTCTAATTACTTTAAGGTACGAGTTATAATTACTTGACATAACCATGACGGGAGACATCCTTTACCACGCAACTATTACAACGCGGTATGGTTACAGCGTGGTTTTCACAACGCAAGTCATTACGTCGACTTGCACTGGAGGGCGCTCTAGACTAAGGAACAGTGTGAATTACTATTCCAACACCTTCCCTACTGTGCGTAGACTGGAGTTGGAATGTACCATGACTGGTGAAATTCACGGTATTGTTGGTTTAAACCGGTATGTTTAACTGGAGTTTTCACTAAACTATAGCGTCCCTTTAACCCTTTTTTCATTGAATACAAACACACATACACCACACACAGACTCATATATGAATAGGAAATTCACTGAAAAAGCCAAAGGTTAAAGTGACGTTATGGTTAGGTGAAAATGTCAATTATAAAAACATGTATGGTTATTTCAACTAACTATAAATCTCTCCCTCGCCATGCACTGCTGCTTCTGATTCACATATTACAGCACTCATGACGTGTTCGATTACATCATTGATAACATCCATGATGGCAGCTGAAATGACATCATTGATGACATCACTGTGTTGGTGAGCCATAGGGCATGTCAGGGCATGTTTACAGCTCTCTGCACAGGTAAGTTATGGATTGCTCAATCACACCGGATGCAGGACTGTGTGAAGCAGGTGCTGGTGAATGTACCACTCCACAGGCACAGTTTATGGTAATACTCAGAAATGTCCCACTAGAGAATTTATGCACAAAGGCTTCACTCGAGTGGAAGGATGAGATATGTGTACCTCCGTTTCTGGTATCATTATGCACCTTATGCAAGTCCCCAAAACTCCCTCATCGCAACTTTAGAATTCACGTTTCATCTCTGCATCAAATAGAAGCCAATCACGTATTAAAAAATGCACATTTTTGTTCAGGCATGAATAGCAGTTCAGAGAGGTTTGAAAGCCTGCTGCTCTTTTCAAACAAGCATTTGCAATGCAATAGGTCTCGCAATTGCGAGATTTTGAGCTATTGGCCTAAACTAATAAAAGGCATTGGCATTTACAATACCAATAAGTCAAAGTTTGGCAAAAGTGAGACCTATTGTATTACAGGGCACGGTGTCCCTGAAGTGGGTGCCGCACTCATCCATGAAGTAAAAAAAAAAATGAAACAGAGCGGTGTCCCTGAAGCGGGTGCCACGCTCACCATTAAAGTTTAAAACAAATATATATGAAACAGGGAGCGGTGTCCCTGAAGCTAGGTGTTATGGAATGTATGTATGTGGTGTGTAGTGGAATTGTGTGTTGGACTGGATTAGTTAGTTGTCTAACTGTGTGGCATGGAATTGTGTGGTGTGGCTTGGATTTGTGTAGTGGAATTATGTGGCATGGTGTGCCGTGGAATTATATGCATAGTAAATATGTGGTGTTAAGTATACTGGAATTATGTGGAGTGGGATTGTATGTTATGGATTGTAATTATGTGGAATGGTATTTTGTGGTGTGGAGAGGTATGTTCTGGACTTTAATTATATTGTGTGCTTTTGAATTTTTTGTGGCGTGATGTGGAATTGTGTGGTGTGGATTAGTTGTATGTGTAATTGTGTTGTTCAGTTGTATTATGTGGTTTGGTGTCGTATCATGTGGTGTGGATTGCAAATGTGTGGAGTTGAATTGTGTGGTGGGGAACTGTGTGGATAGGTTTACCTGTTTGGTGAGGAAAAGGAGAAATAGGTTGGAGATGAGCTTCAGATCTATGTGTTTGGGTGTAAACAAAAAAGAAAGAGTTAGAGCTATCGGAGTTGTATTGAGTAGTGTGTAATTAGGTGGAGTTGAATTATGTGGTGCTGAGTGGTATTATATGGATTGTAAATATGTTGTGTGGTGTGATTGTATGAATTGCCATTGTATTGAGTGGTATTGCGTAGAGTGGCATTGAGTAGAGTGGTTTGGCGTGCAGTTGTGTAGCATTGTGTGGAGTGCAGTTGGTTGGAGTGGTGTTGCATAGAGAAGTGGGGTTGCGTGGAGTGGTGTTGTGTGGAGTGTCATTGCAAGAAGTGGCATTGCGTGGGTGGCGCTGCATTGATTAACACTGCATGGAGTGGTGTGGTGCAAAGTGGAGCACGTTTGGGTGGAATGCAGTTGTGTAGAGTGGGGCCACGTTGCGTAAAGTGAAGTTGTGCGGGGTAGCGTAGTGTGAAGTAGCATAGAGTGGCACTACGTGGAGTGGTGTAGAGTAGAGTGGTGTTGTGTTGTGTGTAGTGGCATTGCATTAAGAGGTGTTGCGTGTAGTGGCTTTGCATTGAGCTGAGTGGTGTTGCGTGTAGTGGCATTGTATTGAGCTGGTGTGGAGTGCATTTGTGTATATTGGAGTGCAGTTTTGTGGAGTGCAGTGGTGTAAAGTGCAGTGGCGTGAAGTGCAGTTGCGTGGAGTTTAGTGCAGTGGTGTGGAGTGAAGTACAGTGGCATGGAGTGGAGTAAAGCAGAGTGGAGTAAAGCAGAGTGGAGTAAAGCAGAGTGGACCGGAGTAAGGCAGAATGGAGTGGAGTAAATCAGAGTGGAGTGGAGTAAAGCAAAGCAGAGTGGAGTAAAGCAAAGCAGAGTGGAGTAAAGCAAAGTGGAGTGGAGTAAAGCAAAGCAAAGTAAAGCAAAGCAGAGTAAAGTAAAGCAGAGTGGACCGAAGCAGAGTGGACCAGAGTAAACAGAGTGAACTGGAGTAAAGCAGAGTGGACCGGAGTAAAGCTGTGGAATGAAATAACGAAGAGTGGAGTAAAACAGAGTAGCGTGGAGTAAAACAGAGTCTATCAGAGTAGAGCGGAGGGGAGTAAAGTTGAGTGACATGGAGTACAGCAGAGTGGAGTCAGGCAGAGTCTAGGGGCGTAAAGCAGAGTGCAGGGGTGTAAAGCAGAGTGTAGGGGTGTAAAGCAGAGTGGAGTAAAGCAGAGCTGTATTGAGTGGAGGGGAGTAAAGCAGAGTGGCGTGGAGTAAAGTAGAGGGTAGTGTGGCATAAAGCAGCGTGGAGTAAATCAGAGTATTGGGGTAAAGCAGAGGGTAGGGGAGTGAAGCAGAGTGTAGGGGAGTAAATAAGAGTTGCATTGAGAGGAGTGGTGTAGAGTAAAGCAGAGTGGCATGGAGTAAAGCAGAGTTGAGTAAAGCAGAATGGCGAGGAGAACAGCAGGGTGGCGTGGAGTACAGCAGAGTGTAGTAAAGCGAGGTGGAGTACAGCAGAATGGCGTGGAGTGGAGTAAAGCAGAGTGGCACTGAGCAGAATGGAGTTGAGTGGAGAAAAACAGTGGGGCGTTGAGTAAAGCAGAGTGGAGTAGAGTAAAGCAGAGTGACATTGAGTGGAGTGAGGTAAAGCAGAGTGGTGTTGAGCTGAATTGAGTGAAGTAAAGCAGATTGGTGTTGAGCTGAACTGAGTGTAGTAAAGTAGAGTGGTGTTGAGCTGAATGGAGTGTAGTAAAGCAGAGTGGCGTTGAACTGGGTGGAGTGCAGTTAAGCAGAGTCGCGTTGAGTGGAGTAAAGCAGAGTGACGTTGAGTGGTGTGGAGTAGAATGGAGTAAAGCAGAGTTGAGTAACGCAGAGTTGAATAAAGCAGAGTGGAATAAAGCAGAGTGGAATAAAGCAGAGTGGAATAAAGCGGAGTGGAGTACGTTTGGGTGGAATGCAGTTGTGTAGAGTGGGGCCACGTTGCGTAAAGTAAAGTTGTGCGGGGTAGCGTAGTGTGAAGTAGCATAGAGTGGCACTACGTGGAGTGGTGTAGAGTAGAGTGGTGTTGTGTTGTGTGTAGTGGCATTGCATTAAGAGGTGTTGCGTGTAGTGGCTTTGCATTGAGCTGAGTGGTGTTGCGTGTAGTGGCATTGTATTGAGCTGGTGTGGAGTGCATTTGTGTATATTGGAGTGCAGTTTTGTGGAGTGCAGTGGTGTAAAGTGCAGTGGCGTGAAGTGCAGTTGCGTGGAGTTTAGTGCAGTGGTGTGGAGTGAAGTACAGTGGCATGGAGTGGAGTAAAGCAGAGTGGAGTAAAGCAGAGTGGAGTAAAGCAGAGTGGACCGGAGTAAGGCAGAATGGAGTGGAGTAAATCAGAGTGGAGTGGAGTAAAGCAAAGCAGAGTGGAGTAAAGCAAAGCAGAGTGGAGTAAAGCAAAGTGGAGTGGAGTAAAGCAAAGCAAAGTAAAGCAAAGCAGAGTAAAGTAAAGCAGAGTGGACCGAAGCAGAGTGGACCAGAGTAAACAGAGTGAACTGGAGTAAAGCAGAGTGGACCGGAGTAAAGCTGTGGAATGAAATAACGAAGAGTGGAGTAAAACAGAGTAGCGTGGAGTAAAACAGAGTCTATCAGAGTAGAGCGGAGGGGAGTAAAGTTGAGTGACATGGAGTACAGCAGAGTGGAGTCAGGCAGAGTCTAGGGGCGTAAAGCAGAGTGCAGGGGTGTAAAGCAGAGTGTAGGGGTGTAAAGCAGAGTGGAGTAAAGCAGAGCTGTATTGAGTGGAGGGGAGTAAAGCAGAGTGGCGTGGAGTAAAGTAGAGGGTAGTGTGGCATAAAGCAGCGTGGAGTAAATCAGAGTATTGGGGTAAAGCAGAGGGTAGGGGAGTGAAGCAGAGTGTAGGGGAGTAAATAAGAGTTGCATTGAGAGGAGTGGTGTAGAGTAAAGCAGAGTGGCATGGAGTAAAGCAGAGTTGAGTAAAGCAGAATGGCGAGGAGAACAGCAGGGTGGCGTGGAGTACAGCAGAGTGTAGTAAAGCGAGGTGGAGTACAGCAGAATGGCGTGGAGTGGAGTAAAGCAGAGTGGCACTGAGCAGAATGGAGTTGAGTGGAGAAAAACAGTGGGGCGTTGAGTAAAGCAGAGTGGAGTAGAGTAAAGCAGAGTGACATTGAGTGGAGTGAGGTAAAGCAGAGTGGTGTTGAGCTGAATTGAGTGAAGTAAAGCAGATTGGTGTTGAGCTGAACTGAGTGTAGTAAAGTAGAGTGGTGTTGAGCTGAATGGAGTGTAGTAAAGCAGAGTGGCGTTGAACTGGGTGGAGTGCAGTTAAGCAGAGTCGCGTTGAGTGGAGTAAAGCAGAGTGACGTTGAGTGGTGTGGAGTAGAATGGAGTAAAGCAGAGTTGAGTAACGCAGAGTTGAATAAAGCAGAGTGGAATAAAGCAGAGTGGAATAAAGCAGAGTGGAATAAAGCGGAGTGGAGTAAAGCAGAGTGACGTGGAGTAAAGCAGAGTGGTGGGGAGTAGTGTAAAGCAGAGTGGAATGGAGTAAAGCAGAGTGCATTGAGTAGAGCTAAGTAAAGCGGAGTGGAGTAAAGCAGAGTGGCATGAGTCGAGTAAAGCAGAGTGGTGGAGAGTGGAATAAAGCAAAGGTGGGAAGTGGAGCAAAGCAGAGTGGCGGGGAGTGGAGGAAAGCGGAGTGTAGTTGAGTGAAGTAAAGCAGAGTGTAGTCGAGTAAAGCTGAGTGCTGGGAAGGGGAGTAAAGCATGCACAAAAATATAGTATGAATATTTCATTTTTCCTTCATTATATTAAATCTTTTAATCAGCCCAAACAACACTAATGGAATCTGCAATCTACACCCAATAACTAAGCCTCTTGAAAAGTAAGTTCCACTGCTGTGGAAGTTGTCAACAAAACACAGATATGACAGTTTTAGCAGTGATTGTCTCAAGCTATGCTAATGTCGTCTTGTATATAGCGTCACTATCACCTGTTTAACAAACTGCAAAGTATACAATGTTCTTTCCGGACGGCAGACTCCTTGTCGCATCCTTCTCGCTTTGAATAAATGTAAGGTGCAAGCACATTACCAAGGGATGGCGTGCTAAAAATAGTCCAAAGTTTTTGACATACAGAATTGACTCCATAATCACCTTTAGAAAGTTTGTAATTGCGGAAGAGTTAATTAGCAAAGGAGGAAGCCTTTACTGGTGGGAGACGGAAGAATCCTTTGTAGCTGTGCTTAGCTGTAAAGATTGTTATCATCCTTCTAACCAGCACATGGTTTTTATTGCCACACTTGTCTGTAAAGGTTCCAAACCGCAAACACATGCCAGGGGACGGTGGAAGGGGGTTTAAGGGGGTTAGCCCTAACTAGTAGCATAAGAAGGACAATGCTCTGGGCGCTGTACGTTTAACACACTGTGAGTGACAAATGGCGTGCAGCAAGCGCTACATTTCTCACACAAGGAGACTGCTGTGGGCACTTGGGGGCATATTTACAAGGAGGCAATAGAAAATTATCGTCACTTTTGCGGCCGTTTTCAGACGAAAAGCAGCGATCATTTTATCGCCTAATTAGCAAGCTCACGCGTGAAACCTTGCTTTAGAGCACGTATTCTTAACACCCAGCTTTGCATCTCTAATGAGATGCAAAGTGGGCGTTCCTGACCTAACATGACAGGAGAAATGTCGCTAAGCGACATTTCTCCTATCATCAAGCCCCACGCTATGAAGCATAGCGGCAGGAAAAGTAGCGATAACCCCTGTTATCGCTAATTTCCTTATGCCTGCTTCAGGACTGACTTAGCCATGATTTCCTATGGAAGGAGGATATCATGGCCCTATCAACAAGCTAACGCCATACTTCGTGAGATTATCGCTGGGTTTCCACGTTTGGCAGTTAGCACTAGGATTTTTATTGCTTTTGAGGTAAGCGTTGCTAATAGCACGCTATCTCAGCGATAAAAATCCACGCTAGCTGGCGATGATTATCCTCACGCTAAGAGCGCTGAGCGATAATTATCGCCGGTTGTTGCTGATATGCAGCTTGATGTTTAACTCTACGTCATATGATGAGCAGTACCAAGCAGATAAATATTGGCATTTTTTTACAGATGCACTGAATGTGGCGTGGTTAACACACGCTGTGCACCAAGCACTGCATGTTTGACACGAAGAGTGTTCTGTGCGCTATATGTTTAACATTAGGTAAAAGCAGGCAGTACTAAAGCATGTAAGAATAGCTGTAGATAAACTCTGAGCCATGATGGCTTCAACTAGTTACAACTAAGTCTAAACAAATAAAATAAGCAGCAGGGAATGCGACAATCATAAGAAGCGAGACCGCGCCCTGGAATTTCAGGTTAGAACAAGCAGCTATTTAAGGAAATTACAAACATGCAAGTTTTTAATAATACATTTATTTTTAACATTTCAATGACATGTACAGGGCAAAGACTCAATACACAAGCCTGATGTGTTTTCTGGTGTAACAGCAACAGCTGCGTTTTCTTTTAAAAGGAGGCTGTTTTTATTTTTGTTGGGGACGATGGTTTCTCAAGATCTGCAATCAAGCAACTCCAGGAAGGGGGAGGGCGGAGAGAGAACAGAAGAAGCCTTTGCCTTGCACGTGATACCACTATTTCTAGTAAATCAGCCCTTTTAAAAATGCTAAAAGCACAGCTTTAACTCGTTGTTCCTGGGGAACAGCCGAAGCAGCTCTTAACTCCTTGTGTGCGGGTTTATTTCTCCCACTGTGCGGGAGAAATAAACTCGTGCGTGATGAGAAAGGCGAGGCCGGGATCGGCCCCGCCACAAATATGGCGGGGCACCGACCCCCTCCCCCCCCCTCGCTTGTGCACCCGGTGGCGCGTGCCACCGCGTCATCATGATGCGGTGGGCGCGCCACGTCCAGGATTGGCTCGCGACGGCGACCCCCATGCCCTGGAAGCGATTAATGCGCTTCCGGGTCATGGGGGGGGCTGGGGACAGGCCAGGTAGAACTGGTCTGCCCCCTGTACTATGATAAAAGGCCGGGGAGCGCGGGACACGGTCTCTTTGTCCCGCACTCTCCCGGCATACGGACACAGCCCCAGGAGGCTGCTCACGTTTTTAGGTCTCGCTGAGCCAAAGGCTCGAAGAGACATTTTGTATGTGGGATTTTCAAAGTGCTACCCACAGTCTTTAGGCTGGCCTAAACCTTGAGTGCACGATCACATGCACGTGCACAGCTGCTCCCACTCCCCCCTCCCTTCTCTATAGCTTTCTTTCACTTTAGCCACTTTGACCCTTGCATTCCCCCCTCCCTTCTCACCCAGCCCTTTGATGCTCTGCTCGATTACTTTCACTTTCGCCGCTTTGATGTTTGATTTTTATTGCCTTTGTTTATGTGACGGAGATCCATTGCATTTGGCAGAACATTTATGGGGCCGTATTGCATGAAATACACCAGGTGGCGCTAACGTGTTTTACAGAGCACCATACAGCATTTTGTTCTGCGTTAAAAAAAAGACGCTTTAGGAGCGGAAAGGAGCTATCCCTTTTACTTGTATTAAAATGTATTTTTAAAGGTGTCTCAAAGGATCCTGAACATAGTTTATACTAGCATGCGCCAATACTGTCCGTATTTCACTCCTGATTGCACTGGCCTTCCGGGTCCTAAGACTCAGACTCATGATTTTACTGTTATTTCAAAACCAATCTAACATTGGTTTTGTTTTAGGTATTACCTTAGTAAAGCATACCTATGTGATCTTACTCTCCTTGGTCAGTGTTTTATTATGGATGACAAGATGTTTTCTCATTAGGACTCGCACCATAAGCCTCTTTCATTCCAAACATCTGGAAACGCATTCGTCTCTGTAACTATATAGTAATGGCTTTCAGTTACAGCTGGCGGAAATTATGCTACACACCTATTTATTGCCTTCACCAAACGATTCTGCTTTCACTGGTGTGACCATAACTTGCTAAAATATTTTACTGATGCTTTCGGCAGTTTCTCCACTTCTGTCTGATCACTCCTCAAATGACACCTTCCTTAATCCCACCCACATGCAAGGTAAACCACTCAATTTTATGCTAATTTCAAACACTTTATCCAAATCTAAACCAATCATCGCTCCATCTGACATCACACATTTCACATGCAAATCAGTTCGCCTCCTTGTAGATCGCTCTCTCATGTACCCATCTGCTGTAGAAAACAGACCCCACTGCTCTCACTGCTTTCCACGTGATCTTCATAAAGACCTCACTTCAGTCTTGCACTACAGCTCATACAACTGCTTCATTATCCACCTTGTACCAAAGATAGGCCTCAGCCATGAATTACACTTGAAATAAGAGCGCATAACAGTAAATGAGGGCAGCAGTACATAAATGGCGAAAGCACATATTCACTGCTAACTTCTTGGTTAATAAGCAAGCCCTTCATACACTGCATAATGAGCTAGGAGGTGTCAAATCTATCTATTTCCAGGACCTCATTACCTCACCATCAACAAGCGCTCTGTGCAAACCTTCAGCTCTTTACTCTCTCCATCATCTTCAATTATCAGTATTCTATTGTTCATCCTTACCTGCTCATGACTTCACCCTGCTACATCTGCTCCAAGATTAACACTATAATTAGTCCACAGTGCTCAAGTCCTCACTCGCCTCAACCCTGCGCAGTTACATTATTACGATTTAACACAACATCCTCCTAACAAACGTTTCCTCTTATGAAAGTAGCTAATCCACCCTGTGCCCCCCCCCCCCTGTAACCATTTCGTCCTCCCTTCATCAAATCTTGGCCTCTTTCATCCAACAGTTTCCCCTGCATTTCCCTTCGCACTGTCTGCCTGTCCTGTAACCGACTACTCAACCCTCTCCTGTGTTCGGGATCCTTCATTCCACTATCCTATCCTCTCCTCTGTTCTTGTCTATGCTCATACTCTTAGATCGTTCTGCCTCTCCTTTGATATTGCTGGTCACCCCACACTTTTCTCAATGAGCGCACGGGGCATTAGCTGGGTACCAGCCCTTATGCTCCTCAATAAGCAGCCGCAATTGTTGCAGTTTCACCAAGGTGAGTTTAGTAAAAGTTTATTTTACTACTTTCGATAACTGGTGCCTTTCGCAAACAGAAAAGGTAATGACAATGTATGGCACATTACAAGATGGCATGTTTTAATACTAGGGCTTCTGATTATATGCATAACGTTTGATCTAGCAGACATGATTGAACATATGGTGAGACCCTTAAATGAAGGCTTAGGGCTCAAATCACAAAGGGACTAATATGCAATAAAGTTACGTGTCTCTTCACTCATGGCAGAATCTCCGCACTGCAGTCACTGCAGTGCGCTGGACAGAGAGGCTGCCCAGAGTGCAGAGACTCCACACTTGTACCTTTACTACATGTAAGTCCCTTTGCAAATCAGACCATTAACCTCTACTTCTTTGTGATTTTTAAAATAAAGAGAGGGGAGCATTTATAGTAAAAATGAAAAACTCGTGTCTCTATTTACAATGCAGTTATTGGTTGTTTTTAACTTTCAAGAAAATAACACATTTGTTCTTAAACGACATCCATATCTTAAATCACACATTTTATGATTTTGACATTTGGAATTTCATGTCATACCCTTCACTTGTGCCCATTCCCGACTTCTTATACCCTTGTTATCTAGCAGTGCTTTCAACACCACAGGCCATCAAATTCTGGACGGAACGGCCCTAAACGGTTTCGCCCATACCTCTATAATCACACTCAAATGCTAACAAGCATTGGCATAGCCAATAGGTCTCGCCTTTGGGACCGTTTAAGTGTTTAGTTATCCAGCACAATATCCTTGGTGCAGTAACATTAACTGTTGCATGGCTAAACACTTATAAGGTCCCAAAGGCAAGACCTATTGGCTATGCCAATGCTTGTTGTTTATTTATTTTTGCTGCAGGTTCCAGGTCCGGAGGTCGTGGCTCGCCGGTTTCGTGGAGTAAGGAGCTGGCAGAAGGAAAGGCGTTCCTGACGGTGCGAAGTTGTCCTGAGTAGCGGCGTGAGGCGATCAAGAGTCGAGTTTGGCGGAATCCCTGCTGCGTTGTTGCATCGGTGGGGCGGCGGCGTGAGTTGCCGGGAGAGGCTCGTGAGGTTTTGCTGTAAGGCGCGCGCACGCGCCGATAAGGTATTGGTCAAGGAGGGGGGGGGGGGGGTGGCGGCCCAGGGGGCGGAATAAGCGGACCGGAGCGCAATATTGTGTGATCTGGTGCTTTGGTGTTGCAAAAGTGTGTGTCTAACATCGTAGGCTTTTATTAGCAGGAGCTCGAGCTCAGAGACATTGTTGTCAGCTTTTGGTGTTGTAGGCTCCCTAAGAGGCAAGGGTTCAATCTCCAGCAGGGGAGGCAAGGTCATCTCTGACGGCATAAATCTATACAGTGGGGCCCAAGGGTGAAATTAAGAGACTCTTGCTCGCAGGGTTACAGAGTGAATGTGTCAAGTACCTATAGCTGAACGTGCCTTTTCCACAGGAGCCGATGCTGGATCTCCACTCCTCCACTCCGCTACCGTGAACTAAAAAGCTCACGAGCAGCAGAGAGGGGGAAAGGGGAATTGGACAGACAAGAGAGACTGCACTGCGTCTTCTTCCGGGACTGGACTCGGAAACTCCTTCCTCCCGACTCCTGTAATGAGAGTTACTCAGTAACAATTCTACAATAGACTGACTCTAAATGGGCAATTACGTCTTTTCTTTTTTACACTATTACCTGTCCTGACACAGTGGGCAGCTGCTCTCTGAACTCATTCTGTTGAGTACCTTCTAAGTGGACGAGGGGCTGAACTGTAGGCGTGTAGCGGCTCCTGCAAATAGAATCACATGTAATCCTGGTTGTCTGAAACCCCACCTACCACTCTAAATGACAGCCATTACCTGACTACCACCTTAGAAGATTTATAGTCCTTTATATAATGAAGGTGTTCTTGATGCTGAAGACTAAATTCTTCTTTCCGGTTCCAGAACCTCGCAGATGAATGTTAGTTGGTAAGTACCCTTATATATATATATATAATTGTATCTACTTTGAACAATCTGTGATAGTCACTTTCACACTAAAATGCTGAATACAGTTCTTATTGCTGGTGCTGCATCTGCGGCGAAACAGCCTCAGGAACGTTTTACTCAATTATGCAGAACTCTCTCTCACGCTTTGCTGACTGAAAGTCTATCTCGTCTTTTCCAGTTTAATAAGTCTCTGGGAGCCTTTTCTAGATTGCAGGTGCTTCAAAGATAGGAAAGAAAGGCTGCACTTACTTCTCTGGCTGACATACGCTAGACTTGCCTCTACCTCTTCTTTCGCCTCTACTGCGCTGAGACGAGTCGTCGGGTAACAGAAGAATGCCTCACTCCAGGATGCTCGGAACTGAACTCCACTCTAATACCAAGGAGAGGGACTTATACGACAAAATCCCGGTCTCGGGACAGAAGACGGTCGCACAGGAGTGCAACTATCTCAGGCTAGTAATATTGCGGGAAACTCTGACTGGAAAAGTCTGAAGAGAACGGAGCTCACAAGTACTCCGCCTCTTCACAGAAATTAGACGGTTGAAGTGCGCCGCGCTCAGAACGCGCGCGCACAACATCAACCAAGGAACACTGCACCTCTGCCTGAGAGATTCTGGGGAAAATGATGACCAAACCAGCGGACATCTTGGAAAGGAGAAAAGAACCTAAGCTTTTAGAAAATGTAGGAAGGCGGAGAGCGATCTTACAGAAACGCTTCTTCGCCTTCCCCCCACCCGCCAAGCCTAAACCCTGGGTTGTATCCCTAACCTAGGGAATCTAGTCTTCCCAGCCTCAAACCTGACAGTATGTGGCATAATGGTTAAGGTCTGAGACTCTTACTCTCAAGGTTGCAGGTTCAATTCCCCTTGATTCTGTTCAAGTAGATCTTTTTAACTACTCATCCTGTGGGTGCAGGCCAAAAAACAAAAATTTGGGAATTTTTTCGTGGGCCTCATATTAACATATCGGGGCATAAAAGTTTTTGGGCGCAAATTTCTCCGCACTTACAGGTTACCTAGCTTCAGGTTTGATTATTAGGGGGGCATGTACAGTCGATTGAATGCTGTGATCGTAATATTGCGCTAAGCCTGTGTTGCTTGTTTTCCCAGGTGAAGAGCAAGTTGAGCCGTATTTGCCAGGAATATTGAGGGATAGGTGTGTGGGTATTTGATATCATAGCATGTCAGGTAAGCGGGGAGCTAAGCGTTCTCGCATGGAGCAAATGCTTGAGGCAATGATGCGCAGGATGGCGACTATGGATAGGCGATGGGGGAAGGTTGAACAAATGGGACATAGCCTAGCAGAGCTCAGGCAGAAAGTAGAGGACCAGGGCGGGCCGTCCGGCAGGCCCAAGCGGACAATAGTGCCACCAAAACCGAGGGGAGAATTGGAAGCTCTCCCTAAGCGGGTTAGACATAAGAAGGGGAAGAATCAGGACCCAAAAATAGCTAAACCTTTAGAGACACCTGGAGGAGGTGGTCCTCCTGGGCTTCCACTAGTGCCAGAGATCCCAATAGGAAATCCGGATTTAGCGCCCAATGTTCCAGGGCCAGTGGTGCTGGTATCGGCACCAGTTCCGGTGCCTCCATCGGTCGAACCGGTAGTGTCAGGGGTCATTCCAGTTTTACCCACATTATCCCCAAATGTGCCGGTCTTGAACCCTATTGCCCCGGCCCCGGTATCAGCACCGGCAGGGGGTGGGCAGGTGCCGCTGGAATTAGTTTCTCAGATAGCGGCAGTTCTTCCATGGTTAGGAAAGGGGGGGATGTTGCCTCTGTCGGTTGGCGCCAAAGAGGTGGGGGAGGACCCTCTGGCGGAGGCACAACGAATGGTGGCAAGGATTATGGCGGCACCGAGCGGGGATCAGAGCGTGGCCGCGGATAAGGCCAAGCGAACACAGCCAGTGCCCCAGGGGAGCGACAGCGGAAAAGGCAAGACGGCGGAGTCAGTGGGAGCTGGGGCAACGGGTAAGGAGCTGGCTTTGCCATTGTTGGGCGCCGGGGTGTTACCTTCCAGGAAAGCATATTTAGCGCGGCATGTTCCGCGCGATGTGAAAGAATTGATTTGGTCTGAGACGTATTGTAGGAGAGTGGCATCGACTGCATAGTTGCCCCCAACTTTTTGCTGATGTTTTGACTGTTTTTATGACTTTAGCCAGGCTGTGGCCCTGCTATCCAGGACCCCAGCCTATCTGCTTCCTCTGGTAAACTATGTGAGTACCCTAGGTACCAACCAATTGGATGCTGGGCATGCCCTACCAGTCCCTTGTAGATGGTACCCTAGGTACCCAGGGCATGGGTCCCCCAGTAGGCCTACCAGGGCTGCAGCACTTATTGTGCCACCCTGGGACAGCCACCCAAACTGACACCACCAGGCCACTACTGTAGCCTGGGTAAGGTGGTGCTAGCACCCCTTACAGGGATGAAGGTACCCTATGTCCCATACCATACAACACATATACTCTCATAGGTCACCCCTATGGCAGGCCCTGGTAATCCTACAGGGCTGGGTGCTGAGGTATGTGTGAGGGGGGACCCCTACGTGAGTAGGACCTCTCTGCAACCTTCGTAAAATCGTTACTGGGTTGTTTGTAGTGTAGCCATACCATATACTCTTAACCGCATTATAAGTTATTGCGTCATCGCTGTAACTTAGGAATGGCTACACAGAACCATATCGTGTTTGGTGTCAAACATGAAGGAATCATACCCCCAGTCCAGCCATGGGCATGGGGGCACGATTCCCCCTTGCTAGGAGGGTGATATGGGAAAAGCGGTAGAATTTGGACACCAATTTAAAAGTGCACATGTGCCACAAAATGGCTACTGTTCGCCACCTACACGACTCTGGCTGGCTGTTGCTGGGGAAAACCCCAGCCTCGCCAGCTGGACAATAGGGCTCCTGTGGCAGGGAGGTGCCAGCACCTCCCCAGACAGGATATGTGGATTGGAACAGGGTGGGTGCACCAAATGTCCTTTCAGAGTTGCACGTAGGCAGCTGCAGAGCCCCAATTCTGCATACACCGCCTGGAACCGGTTCAGGGGCATCCTGCCCCTCGCCCAGGTGGGAAACACACAAAGGGGAGTGGGTGTAGCCACCCTTTCCCGCCTCTACTCTGATTGGTAGGCTCTCTTTTGGACCATCCCCTAATCTTGGGGATATATGGGAATAACTTTGCCCTAGAGCCTTAGATTCGTACAGGACTTCACAGAACTGACCTTCGACGAGCTGCTGCCCAGCTGACTGAAGAAATCTCCCTTGGGATAAAGGAGTTATCCCCCTGCTTGGCAGGCACCTAAAAGACTACAAGATACCCGGTTGGAACTTTGTTGCTCTCACGACCTTCGACGCCTTCCAGCAACCTCGAGGTGGGTCTCCAGTGCATCCCAGCGTCCTGTGAGCGTGCCCAGCAAGTCTGAGCACCCTGGACCACGTGGGTGTCGAGATCCCCGCATACCCCGAGACACCGGCCACCTCTTGTCCAGCACACGACCCCGACCAGTGGGGAAGTTGTGCTTTGGCCCATTCTTGAGCCAACCATCAAGCAGCATTTGTGTCGACTCTCAGCTCCCTGGCCCGCTCCGGTGGCCCGTGGGAGCCCTTTTACGCACTCCATTTTGCTGCCTTCTGCGGTCCCTGGTCCCTCGACTTGTGGGCCCTGACGGAGAACAATCTTCTTTTCCAAGAGTTCCCCTGGTTGCTCCATGCCTGCTCTACGCTCCCTGCAAAGGAGAGCACCCTCAGACCTCGTGGGTCTGCACCAGCAGCTGCTTTGTTCATCTTGCGTGGGTTGCGGTTGCCAATGCTTAGTGGATCCAATCGGGACACTAACACCGCAGCGACCCTCAGCCGACGTGGGACAGTCGCCCTCCAGAAGCTGGCCTTCCTTGAAGCCTCCCGGAGCCCGTGACTGCAGAGCCCAGCTGTACCTTCCACACCTGAAGCACCCGACATCCACGAGCTCCTTCCTGTGAGCTCCCTGGTCACTGTGCTGTGACCCAGACTCTGTCCCCTCTGCTTTCAGGTTCATCTTTGTCTTTTCTTCAACTTTAATCTTCACGACTTCAACGACACTTCCAGCTAGCAGCAGTTTGGACTCCTTTTCCATAGAAAATCAGCCCGCGACCCGACACCAGAATCGACCTATGCACCCGGCTTCCCTGGGGCAGGTAACAGTGGTACTTCGGTACTTCCGTGGTGGTGGGCTCTCCAAAGCCTTAAGTCTCAAGCCTTAACTTTGTACTGTTGTTAGAAGTGTCCTTAAACCTTAATTATTCAACCGCGACATTCTCCATAGGCTAACATTCCGATCCCGATAGCAACTTCTCGCACTGCACACGCCTCCCGTGGGTCCCCTTCCTCTTAACTGTGGGTGGATTCTTAAGAGGCCAGCGATCCTGAATGCCCTAGGCATTGCCTGTAGAATTGTCGTGGTTCTTATACCACTATTTTAGTATATGGTTTGGTCCCCCCCTGGGGCCCATTGATTTCTGCGCTATTTATTGTGTTTATAAATGCTTGTTTGAAGTGTAACTTTGCCACTAGCCACATAAAGTGACTGTGGGATTCTGTCTAGAATAAATACATATATTTTATATATATACCTGTGTGGGCTACTCTTTCATTTGTTTATTCAAGAGGTTATTATGGTAAAACAATAAGCTTAACACTCCTTCAAGACTTAGCCTGAAGGCTGCTCTCCACAGCTACCACTAGGATAGCTTTCTTTAAAGGTTGTCTTAAACCTATCATCAATAGGAGTCGAATTGGACTGGTGCAAGGTGTCCCTATAACTAGGAACAGCATATGCCAGGCCAACTTCTCACATTGGTGTGCAGCGGTTGGATTCAAGCTTGCCATTGTTTTACCAGATAACAAATTGAATTTCTAAAGTGAAAGCCACTTGGTACCAAAGGTACATATAAATTCAAGCTAGAATACAATAAGTTCTACTGAACTTAGAGTTGTGTGTAGAGGGTTTAGCACACCTTGACTACAACTCAAGAGAGGGTTCAGTAGGCCACACTTAGTGTAGGTAGATACATCACTACACTAAACATGTCTTCAGGTGGCACTAAGGCTATGGAAGGACCCCAGAGGGTCCCAGTAGATAAGTATGATAATTTCACCTTTGCAGAGCTCAGGGAAATGTGCACCCTTAGAAAACTGAAGACAAACAAAGGTGCCAACACAAAACGTCTCAGGGAAATCCTGCTCATAGCAGACTTTATGGAGTCCATAGGGTCCAGAGGGACGGACAGAGTGGGTGGGCACCCATCAGAAGAGGACACTCCCAGAGTGGACTCTGATGATGACCAGGAAGAGGATGAAAGTCCTGACCTGGAAGAAACAGACCACTCACAACATGGAGGTGATGGCTCAAGAGGCACTCCCTCCACCCTTAAAAGGAGAGTGGTGGATCCAAGAAGGAACAGATCCCCCTCAGTGGGATCCAACCATTCTAGGAGATCAAAAGGGTCCTCTGCCTCTTCTCAGAGAAGAGAATCCTCTCATGAGAGGAAATGCAGACTGATCAAATTTGAGCAGGCTAAGCTTGAGCTTAAAAGAGAACAGTTAGCATTGGACAGGGAAACCCTGGAGCTTCAGAAAGCTTCAAGAAAGTGGGGTCTAGAGATCCCTGGTGGCAGTAATGAAACCCCTAGAGTTAGAGAGAAAGTCCCTGACAATAGGAACCTCCACAAGATTGTGCCCCCCTATCAGAATGGGGATGATATCCACAAATGGATATCTGCTCTTGAAAGGGCCTGTAGAGTACAGAGGGTCCCAGTAGAGCAGTGGGCAGCAATCCTGTGGCTCTCCTTTTCAGATAAAGGAAGAGACAAGCTCCTCTCTGTAAGAGAAGAGGATGCTGATGACTATTATATCTTGAAAGATGCTTTGATAGATGGGTTTGGCTTAACCACTGATCAATACAGACTTAAATTCAGAGACACCCAGAAAGCACAAAATCAGGATTGGGTAGACTTTGTGGATTGTGCAACCAAGGCACTGGAAGGTTGGTTAACTGGCAGCAAAGTAGATGATTATACAGGATTATACAATCTCATAATGAGGGAGCAAATCCTTAACAATTGTCAGAACCAGCTCTTACATCAGCACCTGGTTGACTCTGATCTGACCTCTCCCCAAGAATTGGGAAAGAAGGCAGACAAATGGGTCAGAACCAGGATTAAGCAAAAGGTCCAGCCCTTGGGAGGTGCAACTAAAAAAGAAGATGCCAAGAACTCTGACAAGGGTGGGGAAAAGGGAAAAGACCAGCAGTCTTCAACAGGCCCCCAAAAAGCAGCATCTGAGACTACCAAGAATAGCAAACCCAAACAACCAAGGAAGCCATGGTGTAAGTACTGTAAACAGACTACCCATTGGACTTCAGACTGTAATAAGGCCAAGGACTCCAAAAACACCACACCTGCCCCTAAGGCTCCTGTTCCCCCTAGTACAGTTATAGGTGTTGGTGCACAGAACAAGGGCATAGTAGGGTTGACCCTGGGATCTGGAGAGGAATCTGGCCTAGTCAGAACTCCTACTCAGGCTGTTCTAGTTTGTGATGGGGACTTGTCCCTGTTTGTGAGCCCCAGTGGTCTGGGCAAATACAGACAACAGCCAACCATAAATGGAAGGGAGTCACTAGCTTACAGGGATACAGGAGCTAGTGTCACTATGGTGACTAAGGACCTTGTAGACCCTAACCAGATCATACTTGGAGAGACATACCAAGTGACCAATGCTAGCAACGTTAGTACAGACCATGCTCTAGCTGTTGTGAACTTCTCCTGGGGAGGGGTAACTGGCCTCAAGAAAGTTGTGGTGAGTGCAGACCTACCTGTTGAATGTTTACTAGGGAATGATTTGGAGACCTCAGCATGGGCTGAGGTGGAGCTAAGTACCCATGCAGCAATGTTGGGTATACCAGCAGAAGTATTTGCCCTGACAAGGTCAAAAGCAAAGCTGACAGGAACTGAACATGCCTTGGATCCTGGAAAAATGGACCAAGGGCCTTCCAGGAGGAGGAGTAGCAGGGGTAAGGCCGAGCCTTCCCCCCAGGATCAGTCTGTAGAGACTCTTTTAGCAGAAGAGGATCTATCTCCTGAAGAAGGAACTGCCCCAGAGGAACTGGAACCTGATCAGGTTGAGTTCTTGGGGGCAGGGGGACCTTCTAGGGCAGACTTGAGCCTGGAGCAGCAGAGCTGCCCCACTCTTGAACCCCTCAGACAGCAAGCTGCTGCTGAGGCTGCAGGGGATGCCAGTGGGACCCATAAGATTTATTGGGATGAAGGGCTCCTTTACTCTAAGGGTCGAGACCCCAAGCCTGGTGCAGCCAGGAGGTTGGTCATACCTCAGAAGTTTAGGAGCTTCCTGCTCACACTGGCCCATGATATCCCCTTAGCAGGACACCTGGGCCAAAATAAGACTTGGGACAGAATTGTCCCACACTTTCATTGGCCCCACATGAGTGAAGACTGTAAGAGCTTTTGCAGCTCTTGCATTACCTGCCAGGCAAGTGGCAAGGCAGGTAAATCCACAAAGGCCCCCCTGATACCATTGCCTGTGGTGGGGGTGCCCTTTGAGCGGGTGGGGATTGACATTGTTGGTCCCTTGGACCCACCAACAGCATCTGGGCACAGGTTCATTTTAGTGGTAGTGGATCATGCCACTAGATACCCAGAGACTATTCCCCTTAGGACCATCACAGCTCCTGTGGTGGCAAGGGCCCTCCTTGGAGTCTTCTCCAGGGTGGGGTTTCCTAAGGAGGTATTGTCTGACAGAGGTACAAACTTTATGAGTAGTTACCTGAAGGCAATGTGGAAGGAGTGTGGTGTCAACTACAAGTTCACCACCCCTTACCATCCTCAATGCAATGGGCTTGTTGAAAGGTTCAACAAGACCTTAAAGGGTATGATTAAAGGACTACCAGAAAAGCTTAGGCGAAAATGGGATGTTCTTCTGCCCTGCCTTCTCTTTGCATACAGAGAGGTGCCACAGAAGGGGGTTGGCTACAGCCCTTTTGAACTTTTGTTTGGCCATCCTGTTAGAGGGCCACTTTGTCTAGTGAAGGAGGGATGGGAGCAACCTCTCAAACCCCCTAAACAGGACATAGTGGACTACGTACTTGGTCTCCGCTCCCGGATGGCTGAGTATATGAAGAAGGCAACTAAAAACCTGGAGGCAAGTCAGGAATTACAGAAAGCCTGGCATGACCAAAAGGCTGTCCTGGTGGTGTACCAGCCAGGACAGAAGGTATGGGTGTTGGAGCCAGTGGCCCCAGCAGCTCTCCAAGATAAGTGGAGTGGACCCCATACCATTTTGGAGAAAAAGGGAGAGGTTACCTACCTGGTAGACCTTGGCACTCCCAGAAGTCCCCACAGGGTACTTCATGTGAATAGATTGAAAGCATATGTGGACAGGGCTGACAGGGGCTTGCTCATGGCAACAGATGAGGGACAGGAGGAAGAGAGTGACCCTCTCCCAGACCTGCTCTCTCAGAACCCTGACGATGGGTCAGTTGATGGAGTAGCCTTGGCAACCAGCCTCACTGACCAGCAGCAAGCAGACTGTAGACAGGTTCTACAAGCTTACAGACATATGTTTTCTCTGACTCCTAGTCAGACCACCTGGTGCACTCACGAAGTGGACACTGGGGACAGTCTGCCTGTCAAGAATAAGATCTACAGGCAACCTGACCATGTCAGGGACTGCATAAGGACTGAAGTCCAAAAGATGTTGGAGTTGGGAGTAATTGAGCCCTCAGATAGCCCTTGGGCTAGCCCAGTAGTCCTAGTACCAAAACCTCACACCCAGGGTGGTAAGAGAGAGATGAGGTTCTGTGTAGACTACAGGGGTCTCAATGCAGTCACTAAGACTGATGCTCATCCAATTCCCAGAGCAGATGAGCTCATAGATAGGTTGGCCTCAGCCAAATATCTGAGCACATTTGATCTGACAGCTGGCTACTGGCAGATAAGGTTAGCTGAGTCTGCAAAAGCCAAAACTGCATTTTCTACCCCTAGTGGGCATTATCACTTTATTGTGATGCCCTTTGGTTTGAAAAATGCACCTGCCACTTTTCAAAGGTTGGTGAACCAAGTCCTCTCAGGCCTGGAAGACTTTAGTGCAGCATATCTGGATGATATTGCTGTCTTTAGCTCCACCTGGGAAGATCACCTGATCCACCTGAGGGAAGTTTTAGAAGCCCTGCAGAAGGCTGGGCTCACTATCAAGGCTACTAAGTGCCAGATAGGGCAGAGTCAGGTTGTATACCTGGGACACCTTGTAGGAGGAGGCCAGGTTCAACCTTTACAGAGCAAAATCCAGACCATCATGGACTGGGTTGCTCCAACCACCCAGACTCAGGTTCGAGCTTTCTTGGGCCTGACTGGTTATTATAGGAGATTTGTGAAAGGATATGGATCCATAGTGACCCCCTTGAATAATCTCACCTCCAAGAGGATGCCCAAAAAGGTTCAGTGGACTGTCAGCTGTCAGAAAGCTTTTGATGACCTTAAACAGGCAATGTGCTCTGCTCCAGTGCTCCAAAGCCCCAACTACTCCAAAGAATTCATAGTTCAAACTGATGCTTCAGAGGTGGGGGTAGGTGCTGTGTTATCACAACTGAATGAGGAGGGCCAGGATCAACCAGTAGCTTTTATTAGCAGAAGGTTGACCCCCAGAGAGAAACGTTGGTCAGCCATAGAGAGGGAGGCCTTTGCTGTGGTCTGGGCCCTGAAGAAGCTGAGGCCATACTTGTTTGGTACTCACTTCATTGTTCAGACAGACCATAAGCCCCTCCTATGGCTAAAACAGATGAAGGGTGAAAACCCCAAACTACTCAGGTGGTCCATTTCCCTACAGGGGATGGACTATACAGTGGAACATAGACCTGGGAGCAACCATGCCAATGCAGATGGCCTCTCCAGATATTTCCACTTAGAACATGAAGACTCAACTGGTCAAGGTTAGTTTAATGTCCCTGCGTTTGGGGGGGGGGTTGTGTAGGAGAGTGGCATCGACTGCATAGTTGCCCCCAACTTTTTGCTGATGTTTTGACTGTTTTTATGACTTTAGCCAGGCTGTGGCCCTGCTATCCAGGACCCCAGCCTATCTGCTTCCTCTGGTAAACTATGTGAGTACCCTAGGTACCAACCAATTGGATGCTGGGCATGCCCTACCAGTCCCTTGTAGATGGTACCCTAGGTACCCAGGGCATGGGTCCCCCAGTAGGCCTACCAGGGCTGCAGCACTTATTGTGCCACCCTGGGACAGCCACCCAAACTGACACCACCAGGCCACTACTGTAGCCTGGGTAAGGTGGTGCTAGCACCCCTTACATGGATGAAGGTACCCTATGTCCCATACCATACAACACATATACTCTCATAGGTCACCCCTATGGCAGGCCCTGGTAATCCTACAGGGCTGGGTGCTGAGGTATGTGTGAGGGGGGACCCCTACGTGAGTAGGACCTCTCTGCAACCTTCGTAAAATCGTTACTGGGTTGTTTGTAGTGTAGCCATACCATATACTCTTAACCGCATTATAAGTTATTGCGTCATCGCTGTAACTTAGGAATGGCTACACAGAACCATATCGTGTTTGGTGTCAAACATGAAGGAATCATACCCCCAGTCCAGCCATGGGCATGGGGGCACGATTCCCCCTTGCTAGGAGGGTGATATGGGAAAAGCGGTAGAATTTGGACACCAATTTAAAAGTGCACATGTGCCACAAAATGGCTACTGTTCGCCACCTACACGACTCTGGCTGGCTGTTGCTGGGGAAAACCCCAGCCTCGCCAGCTGGACAATAGGGCTCCTGTGGCAGGGAGGTGCCAGCACCTCCCCAGACAGGATATGTGGATTGGAACAGGGTGGGTGCACCAAATGTCCTTTCAGAGTTGCACGTAGGCAGCTGCAGAGCCCCAATTCTGCATACACCGCCTGGAACCGGTTCAGGGGCATCCTGCCCCTCGCCCAGGCGGGAAACACACAAAGGGGAGTGGGTGTAGCCACCCTTTCCCGCCTCTACTCTGATTGGTAGGCTCTCTTTTGGACCATCCCCTAATCTTGGGGATATATGGGAATAACTTTGCCCTAGAGCCTTAGATTCGTACAGGACTTCACAGAACTGACCTTCGACGAGCTGCTGCCCAGCTGACTGAAGAAATCTCCCTTGGGATAAAGGAGTTATCCCCCTGCTTGGCAGGCACCTAAAAGACTACAAGATACCTGGTTGGAACTTCGTTGCTCTCACGACCTTTGACGCCTTCCAGCAACCTCGAGGTGGGTCTCCAGTGCATCCCAGCGTCCTGTGAGCGTGCCCAGCAAGTCTGAGCACCCTGGACCACGTGGGTGTCGAGATCCCCGCATACCCCGAGACACCGGCCACCTCTTGTCCAGCACACGACCCCGACCAGTGGGGAAGTTGTGCTTTGGCCCATTCTTGAGCCAACCATCAAGCAGCATTTGTGCCGACTCTCAGCTCCCTGGCCCGCTCCGGTGGCCCGTGGGAGCCCTTTTACGCACTCCATTTTGCTGCCTTCCGCGGTCCCTGGTCCCTCGACTTGTGGGCCCTGACGGAGAACAATCTTCTTTTCCAAGAGTTCCCCTGGTTGCTCCAGGCCTGCTCTACGCTCCCTGCAAAGGAGAGCACCCTCAGACCTCGTGGGTCTGCACCAGCAGCTGCTTTGTTCATCTTGCGTGGGTTGCGGTTGCCAATGCTTAGTGGATCCAATCGGGACACTAACACCGCAGCGACCCTCAGCCGACGTGGGACAGTCGCCCTCCAGAAGCTGGCCTTCCTTGAAGCCTCCCGGAGCCCGTGACTGCAGAGCCCAGCTGTACCTTCCACACCTGAAGCACCCGACATCCACGAGCTCCTTCCTGTGAGCTCCCTGGTCACTGTGCTGTGACCCAGACTCTGTCCCCTCTGCTTTCAGGTTCATCTTTGTCTTTTCTTCAACTTTAATCTTCACGACTTCAACGACACTTCCAGCTAGCAGCAGTTTGGACTCCTTTTCCATAGAAAATCAGCCCGCGACCCGACACCAGAATCGACCTATGCACCCGGCTTCCCTGGGGCAGGTAACAGTGGTACTTCGGTACTTCCGTGGTGGTGGGCTCTCCAAAGCCTTAAGTCTCAAGCCTTAACTTTGTACTGTTGTTAGAAGTGTCCTTAAACCTTAATTAATAAACCGCGACATTCTCCATAGGCTAACATTGCGATCCCGATAGCAACTTCTCGCACTGCACACGCCTCCCGTGGGTCCCCTTCCTCTTAACTGTGGGTGGATTCTTAAGGGGCCAGCGATCCTGAATGCCCTAGGCATTGCCTGTAGAATTGTCGTGGTTCTTATACCACTATTTTAGTATATGGTTTGGTCCCCCCCTGGGGCCCATTGATTTCTGTGCTATTTATTGTGTTTATAAATGCTTGTTTGAAGTGTAACTTTGCCACTAGCCACATAAAGTGACTGTGGGATTCTGTCTAGAATAAATACATATATTTTATATATATACCTGTGTGGGCTACTCTTTCATTTGGTTATTCAAGAGGTTATTATGGTAAAACAATAAGCTTAACACTCCTTCAAGACTTAGCCTGAAGGCTGCTCTCCACAGCTACCACTAGGATAGCTTTCTTTAAAGGTTGTCTTAAACCTATCATCAATAGGAGTCAAATTGGACTGGTGCAAGGTGTCCCTATAACTAGGAACATCATATGCCAGGCCAACTTCTCACACGTATGTAAACATGTTTTCCTTGCTGGAGGACAACAGAGAGATTGAATATGCGAGGAGGCAGAAGGAGTGGATGCTCCCCAGTGAGTGGCGGGCGGAAATGTCAATATTAAGGGTAGAGGAGACACTGACAAACTGGATAAGGGCATTTTCTGTGTTTATGGCCATAGTGGAGGAACGTACACCTAATATGCAAGCAGAAATGGCATGTTACCAGAGCAGGGTGGCAATGACACGTGATAAATATGGTGGCATGGGTTGGAAGGAATATGATATGAACTTCAGGAAGGCGAAAGAGTTTGACCCTTCACTCACATGGGACCGGGTGGATTCTATCTCTTGGGTTGACCAGTTTGGCCCAGGGCAGCCGGGCAGTACAGGCCAGAATTGGGGCAAGGCACACATTACGCCGCCACATCAGCCCTTTCGGCCAGGGCACACCGGGAGCTCGGCACCGGGTACTGGAAAAGGGGGAAGGCGAAAAGGAGTGTGCTGGGATTTTAATAGGAAGTCATGTACCAGAGCGCAAGGCACTTGTGAATTCAGGCATGCATGCTCCATTTGCAATCACCCATCTCACCCAGAGTCAAAATGCCTTAAGAAGGGGAATGCCTTTTCAGGGACTAAACGGGGGAAGAAACAAGATTGAGGAGAAAGGAGAGAAGGTAACGCATTCACCCATTGATGTCTTTGCTATGAACCCCTGGTTAAACAGGTATCCAGATCATGCTTCAGCTAGGATGCTCCAAGAAGGTTTTTTGTATGGTTTCAGGATACCAGTTGGGGATTACAAAGGGACATCGGGGTGCAAAAATCAGTTGTCTGTCAGATCAAACCCAGGGGTTGTAGTGCAAAAAATCAAGAAGGAATTGGGGTTAGGGAGAATAGCGGGTCCGTTTGATTTCGCCCCGGTGCCAAACTTTGTCTGTTCCCCCTTAGGGGTGGTACCAAAAAAGGAAGAAGGGGAGTTTAGGTTGATTCATAATCTATCAGCTCCGAGAGACAAGTCATTGAATGACGCCATCAATGAAGAACTGTGCAGTGTGAAATATGCTTCATTTGATCAGGCGGTAGAGATGTTGAGGGTTTTGGGACCAGGGGCCTTGCTGGCAAAATCCGATATTGAATCTGCATTCCGACTGTTGCCGGTGCATCCTTTAGATCACCACCTGCTAGGTTTTTCATTTAAAGGAAAGTTTTACATGGATAGGTGCATGCCCATGGGTTGTTCGGTTTCCTGTGCGTACTTTGAAAAATTTAGTTCATTTCTGGAATGGGTTTTCAGACAAGTGAGAGGACATCATTTTGTGATGCATTATCTTGATGACTTCCTTTTTCTGGGACCGGCGGGCTCCCAGGAATGTTCCGTGGCATTGGAGAGTTTCTGTGTACTCATGCGTACATTTGGGGTCCCCCTGGATCAGGGGAAGACTGTGGGGCCAACAACCACAATTGAGTTCCTAGGCATCGAAGTGGATTCAGTGCAAGGCTGTTTTAGGTTACCTGAACAAAAGATTATGAAATTCCGTGCAGCTTTGCAAAAGTGTTTGTCTAAGGATAAAGTAACCCTACATCAGTTGAACTTTGCGCTACGGGTGATACCTATGGCTCAACCATTCTCTAGTTCCATCTCACGGGCCATGACCGGCCTACACGAAAAACATCATCACACACGACTGTCATCTGAGGTTCGCCAGGACATGCGGATTTGGATTGCATTTCTGGAGGGTTTCAATGGCAGAGTAGTGTGGCCCGGTCCCCCCACTACTTCTGCTGAGTTGGGTTTATGGACTGACACAGCGGGTAGTGTGGGATTTGGTGCCATACTCGGGAACAAGTGGGTGGCCCAGCAGTGGCCGGGGTGGTGGTTCGAGAGTGGTTTAACAGCCAACATAGGCTTCTTGGAGCTGTTTCCCATTTGGGTTGCATTGACGGTGTGGCCCCATGATCTGCAGAATCAGTCTGTAATCTTTTGGTCAGATAACATGACAGTGGTGGAATCCATCAATCAACAGGCGGCAAGGTGTAAAATGATTCTTCGCCTGTTGAAAGAGATAGTGCTGCTATGTATGAAGCTGAATGTAGAGTTTAAGGCTAAACATGTCCCGGGGGTGCGGAATAATGCTGCTGACGCACTCTCTCGCTTCAAGATGCAGGTTTTCAGGGAACATCTACCATCCGCAGAGACAACATCAGCATACTTTCCCGAAGTTCTTTGGCAGATTGGTGCCCCCAGCTACAGAACCTCGTGGCTGCTAGCCTAGCTCCCAGGACCAGGAAAGCTTTATGAAGGAGCGTTTTGGTCTTACTGTACTTTTTTGGGCCAGGACTGGGAGGATAGGTGGGATACGTCAGGCGCATTCCTCTTGTTTTTAGACAACCTACATAGAGAGGGGCACACTGCAGCGGCAGCCAGGCGACAAGTTGCGGCAGATTCCTTCTTTGCGCAGATCAGAGACACAAATGATCCTACACATAGTTTCATTGTGAAAAAAGCATTGAAGGGGTGGCGTCGCATCCAGGGTGCGGCGCCTGACACCAGGCAGCCGATAGGGTTGGAGCGGCTGAGTGCGCTGCTGACAGCATTGGGTGCCATATGCAGTTCAGTGGGGGAGACATTATTATTCAGGGCTGCCTTCACATTGGCCTTTTATGGGGCATTCAGAGTGGGTGAATTGGTGGCACGCAACAAGCAGGACGGCCAGGGTGGGCTCCTGATGGAGTACGTTAAAGTACAGGGTGACATTTTGTTTTCAACCATCAAAAAATCAAAAAATGATCAGGAAGCTAGGGGTGAAGGGGTGGTACTGCATAGGGCAACAAATAACCCGTGTTGCCCGGTAATGCATCTTGAGAATTACCTCAGACAGAGAAGCAGCGCGTTGGGTGAATCATTGTTATTACATGCGGACGGTATCCAACTTACCATGTACCAGTTTAAAAAGGTATTGGACATGGCGATCAGCAAGGCGGGCATGGATCCAAAGGTTTTTGGGACGCATTCTTTCAGGATAGGGGCTGCCACTGAGGCAACGGCTAGGGGCTTGCACTCCAGTAATGTACAGAGGATTGGACAATGGGCTTCCAATAGTTATAAGCGTTATGTGCGGCTGCACATGTTGTGAATACACAATACGATTGTGTACTGATGCTTGCCTTGTCTGTCACTTTCTTCACAGTTTCTCAAACCTGTCACGCAGGGGGGGAACTGCCATTGTCTCCACAGCAACAATCTCATCAACAATCATAAAAACTACAGGTCATAGGGACGCGTAATGTGTGGATTGTGTGGCATTCATATGTGCGGCGTATGAAATCTGTTTTCCTTGCAGGTAACTACGGGAAAAGAGCAGAGCAGAGGGGTTTCACGATATCTTTTCACGGAAAAGGGGGCCTTTGCCTTAGTCAGTTTAGGGGCTTTATGATGGATCTCCTGAAGAGACACAGTCCTTCTCCCTCTATCGTGATTCTACATCTGGGGGGCAATGACTTGGTGAATTTGGGCAGGAGGGTCTTGTTCGAGAACATAATCTCTGAGATTGGTTGGTTAGCCAAGGCGTGTCAGGGTTGCTGCATAGTTTGGTCGCACATGATACCCAGATTTAACCCCTTCAGTGCCCATGACGAGCTGGACTCGTCATGGGCCGCGGTGGCGCTGTGCCCATGACGAGTCCAGCTCGTCATAGACCCCGCCCGCTAATGCAACGGCCGGCACTGGGCGGGGAAAGGGGCGGGCACTGAAGGGGTTAAATGGAGAGGGGGGGGATTCTGTGAGGGCTTTGGACCACTCGGTAAAGAGGGTCAACAATAAAATAGGGAAACTGTTCAGATCTTCTAAATTACAGTGCATTGCACATGGGTGTGTCAGGGGGGAACCGTGCTTCTTAAAAGACGGGGTCCACTTGACTAGGTTAGGTAAAGACATAATGTTAGAGAATTTCATGGCCTGGCTAGAGGGTCTGGGAGAGGGGGCATGACCTTTCTGAGGGATAGGTTGGGGGGGGCCAGATAGTCGGGCAACTATGCTGGCCTGTGGCGGTAAGGTCATGACTGGTGAGCAGTAAATTTAAGGTCCTTAGGGGGCGGCCTCATTCTCGGATGGGGTCGCCCAGGGGGAGGGACAACGGGTCTCTCCTATAATACCAGGGGCGTTACATCCGGTTGGCTGGATGGGTGCGGGGAAAGGGGGGAGTCACGCTTTCTTTTGGGCTGGTTGGCCACCCCGCACTGGCATGGACGTCACTAAATGGCGCAGAGTGCAAGACCCCCCAAATTTGCATGGAGTTCAGGGAACGTATGGGGGTAACCGGGGGGGGGGAAGTACCCTCTCGGTAAGTGGGCCCTCTGTGCATGCGCAACCCTTCGGGGGGCGTGGTAGGTTGATAGGATCTGACACCAGTTAGTGACCTTGCCGTAGGCCCAAATAGGATACGCAGAAAGTAATTAATGTATGATTATGATCATTATGTTAGATTCGGATAGGAGAACTATGTATTAGAGATATGTTAAGGTTAGCCATCTGAAATCTGTGCATATGAATTGTAATCAAATGTCGTGTTATGTTTCTGCGTATAATTTGTAAAATATTTATTTCAAAATTTTAATTTTGTTTTCATATTTTTAATAAATACGGCCGGGGGTTGTTCGACCCCCACCTCCAAAAAGTAAATTACTTCTCATGTCCCTCATTAAAATGTGTTTATGTGCAGAGGGGGAGGGGGAAATTCGATAGTCCCAGACCATATACGACGGCTCCCGGCCGTCGTGCGCACACGCCCACCGTAATGCACGACGGCCGGGAGCCGTTGTGCGCACACAAGGGGTTAAAGTAAGGCACTAGTTCGGATCAAAAGCATTTATTTAAACTATGGGCAATGCTGGCTGGCTTCAACTTGTTACAGCTAAGTTTATACAAATGAACTCAGCTGGAGGGAAGGCACGGGGATTGGAAGAGGCGAGACGGCGCCCCGGAATCCAGGCCAGAACGAGCAGCTCTTTAAGATGCAAGAGTTTTAAATTATACATGATGAAGATTACAACAGAAATCGCGCACAAATGCGTAGAAGGAGAGGGGAGTGGGGAGAATGAAAAAGTACCTTTGTCCGTGTTGTCAGACGGGCTGGCTGCTGGCGAGAGGTTCTATGCACGGTGCCCCCTCACCTAGCATGCCGCCTGCTGTGAATGCCCCCGGAGCTGTGATGCTCCAAGTTGCTGCCCTGCTTTGGACTGCATTTCAATCCTGATTCTAAATTAGCCTGACAAATGTTTCTGAGGAAGGGAGAAGGGTCATTTAAAGTAAACAAACTTGCTACTGCTGGCCGGGCTGCTTTAAAAAAAAAAGAAACTCATTAAAACAAGATAAAGGCTTGCGCGTAGCCAAGCCACTTCAAAGACGATCACGCGCAACGCAGCTGCCAGCAGGTTAGCACCCAGCACAGGCAGAGCAGGAACTTCAGCACAAACAAATCATGGCCAGGAAGTGGCTCAACACATAGCGATGTCGACTCTGGAGTAGGGGAACAGGGTTCGAGCCTCAGCGTGGGCTGAATCAATTAATTATAATTAACAGAGATCTTGTGAGTTATAAATAAATAAACAGTGTCGGGTGAGGGCAGGAAGCTGCCAGATGTGGAAATGCCAGCAGCAAAGAAAACACGCATTTGCAATGCAATAGGTCTCGCAGTTACACGAGTTAAAGCTATTGGCATTGTAAATGCCAATGCCAATAGGCATTGTTATTTGCAATGTCAATAGTTTAAACGCGCGTAAATGCGAGACCTAATGCATTGCAAATGCTTGTTTATTTCTTGTTCCTTGCTTAGAAACGCTCCGCTTTATGAATGGAAAAACATCTGTGATGAGAAGTGGTCTCCAAATAGATTCCCTTATGCTACAGATACCAAGCCTTCTGACATATGATGTCCACTCACTCGCTAAAATGGATGCCTTATTTTTTTTTTTTAAGTTTGAGTTTATTGAAGAAATAAGAAGGGAAGGAGAAGGGAGGGGAGAGGGGGTATAATCATCATGGTAAGCATATACAAAGAATAAGCATTTCAATAAAAATTCTCAATAAAAGCAAAAGTAACAAGCATGAGGTTTATATGAACAGAACCTACGTATAGGAATGAAAAATACTGTATAATGTAGTAGAACGCAATATCATAGTAAAAAGGCATTAAGGAAACAAGAAAATCATGGCGGCTTGCGTACCTCAACTGTGTCAGGGTCTGGAGAGGCATGTGCTGGAGCAAAGGAGGAGAGATAAGATACCAAAGGGAGCCAAATCAGATCGCGTTTAATTGCTAGGGAAACGGGAGATACGTAATTGGTGTCTAGGCGGTGATGGAAGCAGACTGCATTCCACCAAGATTGATAGGAAACATTTGCAGCCTGCTTCCAATTAGAAGTAATGGTATGGTAAGCCACAGCAACTAGGAGGTCAAGTAGTAAATAATGGGAAGGAGATTGCGGAAGAGACGGTGATAGGGAACCTAGAAAAACTTGTAAAGGGGAGAAGGGAATTTGAAGTTGGAATATTTTTTGTATTTGCGTCCAAACTAGGTACCAGAACTTGGAGATAGAAGGGCATTCAAACAACATGTGTTTGAGATCAGCAACGGGACAGGAACAGGACCAACAAATAGAGGTTGTGTCAGGCGAAAAACGGGATAAAGCATGTGGAGTACATAAAGTTCTGTTATAAATAAAATATAAGGTTTGGGTAGTATTAGCAGCTCTAGAGGTTTTATGAAGCTTAGTCCATATTTTGTCCCAGAAAGGTATTGGCCAATCCTGAGAAAGATCCAATTCCCATGCATTCTCGATTTTAGACTTTAGTCTGTCAGTGGTGTATCGGAAAGAGTTATATATAGCAGAGGCTGAGGGAGACTTACTCAATAATAGAGAAGTAGCTTTGCGGGCCAAAGGAATATCGGTAGAAGGTTCCAAGGAGCGAAGATATAGGAGCAGGACTGGGAGAAGGGTGTTGTATTGCATTCGAGCAGAAGCGGGCAGGGAGAAAGAGGATTGAAGTTCCTGGAATGAGAGAGGAATATCTTGGGAAATTAATTGAGAGATCCAACACAATCCTCGAGAATGCCATGTCTTCCAGAATATGGTACGATTACGAATTCTGAAAAGAGAATTATGCCATATCGGTTGTTCGTGAATAGAAAGAAGGGAGGGATAAGATGATATTAGGTAAGGGAGAAGGAGAGTACGGGAATGAGAAATAACAGGTGTGCGAAGGATGCCTTATTTTGAATCAATGATTCTGTGTGATTTACGAGTACCTTCCTTGTCAGGATATGTATCTTTCAATCGGACTCCTCCCTGAGTCCCTGCTGTTGAAGGATCTGACCTCCTGCCGCACATTGAAGCCTTCTGCAGATGGAGTGCAGTTATTTATTCAGGTGTGCTTCATTCTCTACTAGAGGTTCATGTGGAATCCTGGAAAATACTCTACACCTATGATCTAGAAATGCAAATTTAATCGAGGTGCCGGTTCCCTCTTAAAGTGTCTGCCATGCAAATGAAGCAGGCAGTTTTAGTTCTACTTGCAGCCCCCGCCGCAACCTGAAGCACTCTATCAGTACAGTGACCGAGGCTCATGCCCTGTGCCTTTCACATTTGTATCAGCCGTATTAAAGTGACAATGCAGCCCAACATATTTTTGGTAAAAAGGATTCGGTTTCCTTGCTTCATTCGTACCTTGATTGCATATTGGTGGGGTTACTGATATCATGACTACAATTATACAATATTTTGAAATTGAACTCGTGCGTCCGGTGCCTTGATACTCTGTCTAGTTTGGAAGGTCTCCCCCTGTGCAGTATTTCTTTTCAGTTGTCATAGCTCTGCGTTGGATCATCGCTTTCCCCATTTCCTCATGAGTGAAAGCGCATTTTCACGTATATCTGCGATGGTTGCAACAGCTGAAGACTGTCCAGTGTTCATCCTATCAGAGTGTACATCTATAGGCTGGGCCACTAACAGGAGACGGGGGGATACAGGCACAGGTTAGGTTTGCCTCTCTGCTGACTAAGCTTCTTCTAAACTATTTTGCTGGCGAGGTTAGTGCTTTCGGCTCAATGGCCCACCTGAGCTAGGCATTGGATATTAATTCTCATGGCCATATACGCATTTCTTTTTTCATGACATGTGTTTGAGTTGTCCTTGAATTCAGTAAGGCCAATGCACAAGCACTGGGTGAGGGTTCCTTACAGTGCTCCTAAAAAAAATATTTCTTCTGCTTTGCTCAGATGAGGTTCATGTCTGAAGGCGGTGGTCTACAAATCACTAAACAAAATTAAATAAGGTAAAGGGAACATGCAAAGATGACATAATGGTTGATGTTCTTAACTTTTGTCAAAGCCATTTCTAACATCTCTACCCCAAAATTTGAAATGTTGGAATTGTGTTATATGTTGGCTGTGTGTGTGTGTGGCCTTGAGGTGAATGGTTGGCGAGGGCGGCCTTTGGGGCAGGGGAGTTAGGAATCTGCTGCAGGGGCGGCGGGTGGGCTTGGAAAGTGGTGAGGCGAAAAAAATGAGGGCCGGGGGTAGGTGGGGAATCTTTGTTTATAGCGCAGATCTCAAGCTGGGAACACATGTCAAGACTGAGGGAAGCAGCACATGTCCTCACAGCACCTACTCAACGCTCATTATAAATGCACATAGTCTGTTCTCATTTTAAATACAAACCTGGCGCCATGTCTGATGCACCGCACACCTTACCTGCTATAATGCAGAAAACGTCACAAACACACACACATTTTGAAACTAAATGCATATTATCAAGAGATTTAGGATTTTCTCCTCGAGAGCCCTTCCAAGACAGACACCCAGCACCAAAGACTTAAACGTAACCAGCAGGGACAGGTAATGAAAAGGCCATCTTAATACACCCATGACGCGCAGCACAAAGTCCCACAAAAAGAGAAGAGAGCCACGGAATGAAAGAACATAGCATTTGAAAAGAAACAAACAAACCATAATGGGCGGCGCACGACCGATGACTGATAGAAGGGAGCATAAGACGCATTGTGGCGCCCTCATTTCAATACATTCATAAAACATGCCCTCTCAGCCACGCTTCTGGATGTAGCCAATACTTTGGTGTACAATAAAACACATACTGGCAAAATAGAAATGTACACTTCTATGTCTCAAACTCCAGCAGCAGCCCCACACAGAGGGTCAACACAGCATTTTTCACCTCAAGGTTGCCAGCCTTTACTCCAGTTCAATGTGCGACAAGTTTTTGTCCCAGAAGTCCCTCCTAGGCCTGTTTTAAGGGCATGGCACCACGTGCAAAAATGCTGCAGTCGTATTTTCACAAAGATACACAATGGCAATTGACTGAACACAATAAAATGTGCACAAAAACGTTAATAAAGGGACACTGCTTCAATGCCTGGCAGAGAGGCAGTGGCACAACCAAACACATGTCTGTCTGCAGTATTAAATCCCGAAAATAAGTTGTCATGGGCACGATCATAGATTTGATGTAGCGAACACTGAGGAGATTTAGAGCCACATTCAGCAAGGCGCTATTTTAGTGCGTGCATTTATGCGAGTGTTACTGAGTTCATGCGCAACAGGGGTGCTTTAAGCATGCAACAGGAGTGCAGGGTCAATGGCAGGGGCAAATCCCACCCCGAGGACAATTTCCAAATAATCTGCTTGAACGTGGAGCCACAGTTTTCGGATTTAGGGCTTGCACCAAGGTAACCTACAATACCGGTAATGGAGTTTAATGAGCACACACAGTGAGATCTAAGAACGCTCTGATTGTTTATGGCAGTCATGGAGTAGTCAGACTGCCATTGATTTTGGAGGAGAGGTCGATCCCGTGGGAGACCTGGTATGTAAGTACGTGTTCCCGCAGCTCCACCCGTGACTTTCTTTTATTTTCGGTTAGGATTTTTTTGGTGACACATTCGCAAAAGGCTTGCAATGAGGCCAGAGAAGAGTAGCCTCTTTGATTAGTTTATATGAGCGCAGCTGCGGACAGCATGCTCGCAGGAGGGGGGAGGAAGAGGCGCAGGTGGAATAACTTATTATTTCCACGACGATGATGACCCAGGAATGGATTGGGTGAGCTTAAAATGCTGTGGGCGAAATGAGGGCAAGGAGTTCACAGGCATTCCATATCAGGATAGAAGAAAAATAAGACAAGCAGGAAGTGGGATAAGGGAGGGGGTGGCAAATGGCGTGTACATTTCGCAGGCGCTTTGATGTTCGCAGTGGCCGCGCGGCTCACTGAGAACATCAAAGCGCCCGCGAAATGTACACGCAGGCTGCCAAATGGTGCGCGCGCCCGGTGCACATGCACTGTGTGAAAGTGATCGCCCGCGAAAGTGAAAGAAAATGGTGTGCAGGCTGCCAAATGGTGCACGCGCCCGGCGCACATGCACTGTATTTGGAGGCCTGAAAGCACTCGTTTGCACTTCCAGATCCCCCATTTACAAAAGCTCTCGCGAGTTCAGCGCTAAAGCGCTGTCTCAGGCGAGACCTAAAACGTAGTCCCTAATTAAAAAGATAACAGCCAGCAGTGTAAGTTAACTGTAGTTGGTCCATGCTGCTTCCTCCAGAAACAGAAGAAAACAGGAAGTGACATATGGGACCACCAGACAACAATAAGCGAGATAAGAACAGCAATGCCAGATTCCACCAATGGCAAGCAACAAAACAAAGACAAATGCAATGGGTGGAGTTTCACTAGTAATACTGATTACTTGATGCCTCGTAGAGGCAGCTGCGCTGCCTATACGATACCTAAAAAGCAAACAAACGTAAGGGTTAACAAACAGAAGTTTGACTCATGAGCTGTCCGGAGTCACAGCAGACACTTGGAGATTGTAAAGTTTCCCTTCATGTTGGTCCTGGTCATTTGAAAGTGTGGCCCTGTCATAATCCCTGATGCGCTCATAGGCCCAGATATATGAATGCTTTGTGGGTCGAAGTCACTTTTGTGACGCACTTGGTGACGCAGACCAGACATAAAGTGTTAGGGTGGGATTTAATATCCAGCGCAAATATGGATTTGCGTTGTGTCGTTCCCATGGTAACACAATGTTGCATTACAGAACCAGCCATGGGTTTTGATGAAAGTCCATAGCTACAAACATTGATAGAGATGGATTTGTGCCAAAATCTTATGCCTCCTTGAGGCAGGCATAATAAGGATGAATGTTTTCATTTCTCGTTGCTTTTCCAACTTTGCATGTGTTCTGCATTACAAAAGCCTTAAAGCATAGTGTTGTTGCACAGGAAGGAGCCCCTCCTAGTAAAAAGCCTATGCCTCAGAAAAAGCAGACCCCCGTGCACCATGATGCAAGGGTGTGTGCTTGGGCACATGGCTGCCAAAAGTGTGCCAGCGCTGGGGGAGAGACAAAATGCCCCATGGCACAGTGGCTATAGCATAGCTTTCTGTTGTCCTTCAACGCAGGGCAGCGCAGTGTTGCATTGCATCAAAGAACAGTGAGTGTGGCCCTTACGTCGCTCCACGGGTGCCTCATGCTAGGGAGCTCTGGCTCAGCACAGGCTCTTCTCTCTCTGAGATGAGACACGATGCTGCAGGAGGGGCTTCCTGTAATGGGTCTGTGATGGCATCGGAGCTCCCTGCCCACGCCCTGCACAACACAGACACATACAAACTATCAGAACCTGCCTTGTGGGAAAGGCAGAAGATACAAAGGCAAAACTAAACTACACTTCAACAGATTTACAAACAAAATACTGCAATTCATTTGTATAATTGAAGTCAGGGGTATGGGGACTCTGAAATCTTTTGTAAATATATTTCTTGCCTTTCTGTTGTAATTGAATGAATGTCTTTGTTATCTGCCTAAGAGCACAAGCGTCAGGGGTGTGCCGGGAGCAATAAAGAAGCCACAAGGGCCTTGGCACCCTTCAGCCCCCCTGTCAGCTCGGCTTCTGGGTGCCCCACATTAGACCTTGATGACCTCGCCAACCACTCGCCCATCCCTCATCCAACCTTCAGCGACAAGATCATCAAAAGGCAATCTACGCACAACTTCAACATCACGTCACCACCGACCATCTCCTGCACAACTATCAATCTTGCAGCAGATTGTGATGCGGCTTGAAGACAAGAACCTTACAACTCATACATGACGCCCTCCTGACCACAGCGAAAGGTGGCTCCGGCCTCCTGAAACCACTGGCCCTCTCAGCAGCCAAACGCAAAAAGGCAACACACCCGGAAGTCTTGAATGTGATTCACTGGCAACATCCGTCACTGGTCTTCTTCTTACCTTCGTAGCCGACACCAGTCCATTGACAGGGGCATCTCCAGGTCCAGAGGATCCTCACCACCTCTGGAGCTCCCTAGAGGCACATCTTGTCCCGTGTCATCTTCAACCTCTCACAGATAACCAGGTCAAGACACAGCAATCCACTGAGGACACACAGCTGTGCTTGAAAGGCTCCTCAGACCCAGACATCAAGTGCTTCAAACACTGAATCCAGCGCCCACCTGTGGCTGAACCCCACCAAGACAGATGAGGACACACAGCTGTGCGTAAAAGACTCCTCAGCCCCAGACATCAAGTGCTTCAAACACTGAATCCAGCGCCCACCTGAGGCTGAACCCCACCAAGACAGGTGAGGACACACAGCTGTGCGTAAAAGACTCCTCAGCCCCATACATCAAGTGCTTCAAACACTGAATCCAGCGCCTACCTGAGGCTGAACCCCACCAAGACAGATGAGGACACACAGCTGTGCTTGAAAGGCTCCTCAGCCCCAGACATCAAGTGCTTCAAACACTGAATCCAGCGCCCACCTGAGGCTGAACCCCACCAAGACAGATGAGGACACACAGCTGTGCGTTCAAGACTCCTCAGCCCCAGACATCAAGTGCTTCAAACAGTGAATCCAGCGCCCACCTGAGGCCGAACCCCACCAAGACAGATGAGAACACACAGCTGTGCGTGAAAGACTCCTCAGACCCAGACATCAAGTGCTTCAAACACTGAATCCAGCGCCCACCTGAGGCTGAACCCCACCAAGACAGATGAGGACACACAGCTGTGCGTAAAAGACTCCTCAGACCCAGACATCAAGTGCTTCAAACACTGAATCCACCGCCCACCTGAGGCTGAACCCCACCAAGACAGATGAGGACACACAGCTGTGCGTAAAAGACTCCTCAGCCCCAGACATCAAGTGCTTCAAACACTTGATCCAGCGCCCACCTGAGGCTGAACCCCACCAAGACAGATGAGTTCACACAGCTGTGCGTAAAAGACTCCTCAGCCCCAGACATCAAGTGCTTCAAACACTGAATCCAGCGCACACCTGTGGCTGAACCCCACCAAGACAGATGAGGACACACAGCTGTGCGTAAAAGACTCCTCAGCCCCAGACATCAAGTGCTTCAAACACTGAATCCAGCGCCTACCTGAGGCTGAACCCCACCAAGACAGATGAGGACACACAGCTGTGCTTGAAAGACTCCTCAGCCCCAGACATCAAGAGCTTCAAACACTGAATCTAGCGCCCACCTGAGGCTGAACCCCACCAAGACAGATGAGGACACACAGCTGTGCGTAAAAGACTCCTCAGCCCCAGACATCAAGTGCTTCAAACACTGAATCCAGCGCCCACCTGAGGCTGAACCCCACCAAGACAGATGAGTTCACACGGCTGTGCGGAGGACACACGGCTGTGCGTAAAAGACTCCTCAGCCCCAGACATCAAGTGCTTAAGACACTGAATCCAGCGCCCACCTGAGGCTGAACCCCACCAAGACATATGAGGACACACAGCTGTGCGTGAAAGACTCCTCAGACCCAAACATCAAGTGCTTCAAACACTGAATCCAGCGCCCACCTGAAGCTGAACCCCACCAAGACAGATGAGGACACACAGCTGTGCGTAAAAGACTCCTCAGACCCAGACATCAAGTGCTTCAAACACTGATTCCAGCGCTCACCTGAGGCAGAACCCCACCAAGACAGATGAGGACACACAGCTGTGCTTGAAAGACTCCTCAGCCCCAGACATCAAGTGCTTCAAACACTGAATCCAGCGCCCACCTGAGGCTGAACCCCACCAAGACAGATGAGGACACACAGCTGTGCGTAAAAGACCCCTCAGCCTCAGACATCAAGTGCTTCAAACACTGAATCCAGCGCCCACCTGAGGCTGAACCCCACCAAGACAGATGAGGACACACAGCTGTGCGTGAAAGACTCCTCAGCCCCAGACATCAAGTGCTTCAAACACTGAATCCAGCGCCCACCTGAGGCTGAACCCCACCAAGACAGATGAGGACACACAGCTGTGCTTGAAAGCCTCCTCAGCACTAGACATCAAGTGCTTCAAACACTGAATCCAGCGCCCACCTGAGACCGAACCCCACCAAGACAGATGAGGACACACAGCTGTGCGTAAAAGACTCCTCAGCCCCAGACATCAAGTGCTTCAAACACTGAATCCAGCGCCCACCTGAGGCTGAACCCCACCAAGACAGATGAGGACACACAGCTGTGCGTAAAAGACTCCTCAGACCCAGACATCAAGTGCTTCAAACACTGAATCCACCGCCCACCTGAGGCTGAACCCCACCAAGACAGATGAGGACACACAACTGTGCTTGAAAGACTCCTCAGCCCCAGACATCAAGTGCTTCAAACACTGAATCCAGCGCACACCTGTGGCTGAACCCCACCAAGACAGATGAGGACACACAGCTGTGCGTAAAAGACTCCTCAGCCCCAGACATCAAGTGCTTCAAACACTGAATCCAGCGCCTACCTGAGGCTGAACCCCACCAAGACAGATGAGGACACACAGCTGTGCTTGAAAGACTCCTCAGCCCCAGACATCAAGAGCTTCAAACACTGAATCTAGCGCCCACCTGAGGCTGAACCCCACCAAGACAGATGAGGACACACAGCTGTGCGTAAAAGACTCCTCAGCCCCAGACATCAAGTGCTTCAAACACTGAATCCAGCGCCCACCTGAGGCTGAACCCCACCAAGACAGACGAGGACACACAGCTGTGCGTCAAAGACTCCTCAGCGCCAGACATCAAGTGCTTCAAACACTGAATCCAGCGCCCACCTGAGGCTGAACCCCACCAAGACAGATGAGGACACACAGCTGTGCTTGAAATACTCCTCAGCCCCAGACATCAAGTGCTTCAAACACTGAATCCAGTGCCCACCTGAGGCCGAACCCCACCAAGACAGATGAGGACACACAGCTGTGCGTAAAAGACTCCTCAGCCCCAGACATCAAGTGCTTCAAACACTGAATCCAGCGCCCACCTGAGGCTGAACCCCACCAAGACAGATGAGGACACACAGCTGTGCTTGAAAGCCTCCTCAGCACTAGACATCAAGTGCTTCAAACACTGAATCCAGCGCCCACCTGAGACCGAACCCCACCAAGACAGATGAGGACACACAGCTGTGCGTAAAAGACTCCTCAGCCCCAGACATCAAGTGCTTCAAACACTGAATCCAGCGCCCACCTGAGGCTGAACCCCACCAAGACAGATGAGGACACACAGCTGTGCGTAAAAGACTCCTCAGACCCAGACATCAAGTGCTTCAAACACTGAATCCACCGCCCACCTGAGGCTCTACCCCACCAAGACAGATGAGGACACACAGCTGTGCTTGAAAGACTCCTCAGACCCAGACATCAAGTGCTTCAAACACTGAATCCAGCGCACACCTGTGGCTGAACCCCACCAAGACAGATGAGGACACACAGCTGTGCGTAAAAGACTCCTCAGCCTCAGACATCAAGTGCTTCAAACACTCAATCCAGCGCCTACCTGAGGCTGAACCCCACCAAGACAGATGAGGACACACGGCTGTGCGGAGGACACACGGCTGTGCGTACAAGACTCCTCAGCCCCAGACATCAAGTGCTTCAAACACTGAATCCAGCGCCCACCTGAGGCTGAACCCCACCAAGACAGATGAGGACACACAGCTGTGCGTGAAAGACTCCTCAGCCCCAGACATCAAGTGCTTCAAACACTGAATCCAGCGCCCACCTGAGGCCGAACCCCACCAAGACAGATGAGGACACACAGCTGTGCGTAAAAGACTCCTCAGACCCAGACATCAAGTGCTTCAAACACTGAATCCAGCGCCCACCTGAGGCCGAACCCCACCAAGACAGATGAGGACACACAGCTGTGCGTAAAAGACTCCTCAGCCCCAGACATCAAGTGCTTCAAACACTGAATCCAGCGCCTACCTGAGGCTGAACCCCACCAAGACAGATGAGGACACACAGCTGTGCGTGAAAGACTCCTCAGACCCAGACATCAAGTGCTTCAAACACTGAATCCAGTGCCCACCTCAGGCTGAACCCCACCAAAACAGATGAGGACACACAGCTGTGCTTGAAAGACTCCTCAGCCAAAGACATCAAGTGCTTCAAACACTGAATCCAGCGCCCACCTGAGGCTGAACCCTACGGAGACAGATGAGAACACACAGCTGTTCTTGAAAGACTCCTCAGACCCAGACATCAAGTGCTTCAAACACTGAATCCAGCTCCCACGTGAGGCTGAACCCCACGAAGACAGATGAGGACACACAGCTGTGCGTAAAAGACTCCTCAGACCCAGACATCAAGTGCTTCAAACACTGAATCCAGCGCCCACCTGAGGCTGAACCCCATGAAGACAGATGAGGACACACAGCTGTGCGTAAAAGACTCCTCTGCCCCAGACATCAAGTGCTTCAAAAACTGAATCCAGCGCCTACCTGAGGCTGAACCCCACCAAGACAGATGAGGACACACAGCTGTGCGTAAAAGACTCCTCAGCCCCAGACATCAAGTGCTTCAAAAACTGAATCCAGCGCCTACCTGAGGCTGAACCCCACCAAGACAGATGAGGACACACAGCTGTGCGTGAAAGACTCCTCAGACCCAGACATCAAGTGCTTCAAACACTGAATCCAGCGCCCACCTGAGGCTGAACCCTACGTAGACAGATGAGAACACACAGCTGTTCTTGAAAGACTCCTCAGACCCAGACATCAAGTGCTTCAAACACTGAATCCAGCTCCCACCTGAGGCTGAACCCCACGAAGACAGATGAGGACACACAGCTGTGCGTAAAAGACTCCTCAGACCCAGACATCAAGTGCTTCAAACACTGAATCCAGCGCCCACCTGAGGCTGAACCCCACCAAGACAGATGAGGACACACAGCTGTGCATAAAAGACTCCTAAGCCCCAGACATCAAGTCCTGCCCCTGCATAACTATAAAAGGGCACCGAGGTGTATGCAGTGCACTGCAGTGCACACCCCTCGGTGCCCCTGCATAACTATAAAAGGGCACCGAGGTGTATGCAGTGCACTGCGGTGCACGCCCCTCGGTGACCCTGCATAACTATAAAAGGGCACCGAGGTGTATGCAGTGCACTGCAGTGCACGCCCCTCGGTGCCCCTGCATACCTATAAAAGGGCACCGAGGCGTATGCAGGGCACTGCAGTGCACGCCCCTCGGTGCCCCTGTATACCTATAAAAGGGCACCGAGGCGTATGCAGGGCACTGCAGTGCATGCCCCTCGGTGCCCCTGCATAACTATAAAAGGGCACCGAGGCGTATGCAGGGCACTGCAGTGCACACCCCTCGGTGCCCCTGCATACCTATAAAAGGGCACCGAGGCGTATGCAGGGCACTGCAGTGCACACCCCTCGGTGCCCCTGCATACCTATAAAAGGGCACCGAGGCGTATGCAGGGCACTGCAGTGCACGCCCCTCGGTGGCCCTGCATACCTATAAAAGGGCACCGAGGCATATGCAGGGCACTGCAGTGCACGCCCCTCGGTGCCCCTACATAACTATAAAAGGGTACCGAGGCGTATGCAGGGCACTGCAGTGCACACCCCTCGGTGCCCCTACATACCTATAAAAGGGCACCGAGGTGTATGCAGTGCACTGCAGTGCACACCCGTCAGTGCTCCTACATACCTATAAAAGGGCACCGAGGCGTATGCAGTGGAGTGCACTGCAGTGCATACCCCTCGGTGCCCCTACATACCTATAAAAGGGCACTGAGGCGTATACAGTGCACTGCAGTGCAGTGCATACACCGCAGTGCCCCTACATACCTATAAAAGGGCACCGAGGTGTATGCAGTGCACTGCAGTGCACACCCCTCAGTGCCCTTGCAGAACTATAAAAGGGCAACGAGGTGTATCAACTGCACTGCAGTGCACACCCCTCGGTGCCCCTACATACCTATAAAAGGGCACCGAGGTGTATACAGTGCACTGCAGTGCAGTGCATACACAGCAGTGCCCCTACAGACCTATAAAAGGGCACCGAGGTGTATACAGTGCACTGCAGTGCACACCCCTCAGTGCTCCTACATACCTATAAAAGGGCACCGAGGCGTATGCAGTGGAGTGCACTGCAGTGCATACCCCTCGGTGCCCCTACATACCTATAAAAGGGCACTGAGGCGTATGTAGTGCAGTGCACTGCAGTGCATGCCCCTCGGTGCCCCTACATACCTATACAAGCATTTACAATGCAACGGTCTCGGCATTGTTAAAGTTAGAGCTATTGGCATTGCTCATGACAATGCCGTTTCTTTAACCCCTTCAGTGCCCATGACGAGCTGGACTCGTCATGGGCCGCGGTGGCGCTGTGCCCATGACGAGTCCAGCTCGTCATAGACCCCGCCCGCTAATGCAACGGCCGGCACTGGGCGGGGAAAGGGGCGGGCACTGAAGGGGTTAAATGTTTTAAAAACAAAAACATAAACAAAAATAATGTCATGAGCAATGCCAATAGCTCTAACTTTACCAATGCCGAGACCATTGCATTGTAAATGCTTGTTTTTAAAGTTGAAGTGGAGCAGACAATTCGGGGCAGCAAACGACAGCTGCAAAAGATTATAGGTGACAGACCGACCTAATGCGACCCACAGCTAGGGCCCAGGGTGCGTAAAGGAAACAAGGCACTAACTAGGGTAGGACCTCTGTGATTCCTGTAGATGAATCAAGCATGGATCCTGCTGAAAAGGAGAGGGAACTTTGATTTATAGGAGAAACCGCAGGGGCGACTTGGCTGGTCTAGTTATACTTTCTATACTCTGTCAGCTGCCTCACAACCAGCCCCAGGAGGAGGGGGAGCTGTGCAATCCCCCTCCTTTCTTTTGTAAATTTTCAGCGCGAACCGTGGATCCAGCAGCACTTCAGCTGAATTTTTTTTTGGGGCCCTGCGGGTTCCTGTGGGACCCCCACACCCTCAGGAGGCCTAGGGGATCAGGGTGTTTCTACCCTGCCCCCTTTTCTTTTTTTGCAAAAACTTTTCTGTGACTCGATTCAAGCTGAGCCACAAAATGGCTTCCAACACCTCCTGGTTTGAATTGTTGGCAGCCAATTAGATCTCAGCACAAGATCGGGCGGTATCGCATATACCCTGCGTCCCTATATATACAATTGGAATTTTTTTAAATAACTCCACAACTACTGAACGGATTTACACCAAATTCAGTGGCGGACGGCACCGTTCGGGGGTGGCGGGGCAGGTGTGAGGTATAAAAAATAAAAATAACTTACCTAATCGCCGCCATGTCTCTCTTCCATGTCAGGACTCCACCGAACAGGAAGCACCCAGGCTCCCCTGACTAATTACAACTTGCAGCGTTGTGATTGGTAAGCACATAGGCTTCCCTGACGAACGGCACCGCTGCAATGCAGCGTTGTGATTGGTCTGAGTGCCGTGGTTCGGCACTCAGATGGAGACTGTGGGCCAGGGCATTTTCTCCATGCAGGCTGTAATGCAGCCTGTATGGAGAACATTCATAGTGCGCATGACTGTTTGGGCCGCCCCATAGGGCCAGCCAAACAGTCATTGCACACTAGGAGCGGGCAAACCACTCCTTCCTTTCCCTGCTCTGAGAACAGATCAGCCATCCACGCAAAGCAGCACAGAAACTATGTTATTATCATTTTATGTTTCCTTTATTTACAATGCTTAAAAGCAGTGGGTGATGCTCCTCCGCCTTAGCGGAGGAGCTGCCTCTGACAATATCACAAACAGGCACTTCCCTGATCCGACATCTACCTTTCTGCCAAATTTGGTGTCATTCTGTTCAGCCGTTTGGTCTGTAGCCGTGTATCAATAATATGGAAAGTAATACAGGGAAAATGCATTTCGGGGGCTCCCCTCCCTTTTCTCAGCCTCCCGCTTGAAGGAGCACCACAAAACTTTCAAGACAGCAGCTGAAGTGAGTGTCAAACTAGCTTTAAAAATTTCGGGAAAATTCATCAAACGATGCCAAAGTTATTGGCAAATGAAAAAAACGCTCTTCCTATAGAAACTACATCCTAATTCTAACTACCTACTGGCTTAGGTAATATTGGTGTAGGTAAGAATGTCAGGTGACATTGGTACTGCCAAGTCACACCTAAACTCCATGTAGGATAATGACAGTCCTCCTGCCATCTCTGCTGCTGCCAAAGAAAAACAAAAAATAATTTTCCATTTGTCTAAGACACTTTAATAGCATTCCAATGTCATGTGTATGTCCATCAAAGTTCAAGATGAGGCAGCAGGATAAATAAACAATATCATCCCAGCTGTATGGAGGGTAAGTATTTTTTTTGCGGAAGTAAGTATTTTTTTTTGCGGAAACACAAAACTTGTGCCCTATCAAAACATGTACTCCTGGCTTCCAATGTGTGGACGGAGCCATAGCCCCTCTCTAGTGATGACTACATAATTGTGTGAAAGCTGCACAGTCAATCTACACCATATAAAGAATGTGTCCCTGTGTAATGAAACTGGTGCTCATGTCAAGCGTCCAATAAGGTTTGCTGGGGGGGGGGGGGGGGGTGAGACTTGTTCCACTTAAGTTAAAGCAGGGCAATAGGGCAAACTAAGGGGACGTTGTGAATTTGCTGGGGGGGGGGGGGTAAGTAATAGAAGGCAATGGAATTTAACTATATTTCGAATATGGTAAAGATCCGGCTGGAGAACGCTAAATTATACCACCATAGGTACTGGGCCTGTTGGAACGGCGAAGCGGCCACACACAGGTATGATGGGGGTGAATGAGCAGGTGTGACAAAAATCGGTCCATATAGACTGTTAACTAGCATACGTTTAAAGACTAATGCCTTACAGTCCTCGTTTCAAAGACATTTAAATGAGTGCTTGATAAACAAACGTCTTGACGTGCCTTCTTTGGACCACAAAAACATCCGAGGTTTGCAACTTTGTAAAAAGGTGGGGCGGTGCACGTTTGGGGGGAGGGGGCTGGCTGCAAAACAGACGACATGCTTGCTGTCCGGGAGGTCGGACGCTCACCGGGCAGGCCTGTGGGCGCAGAGGCCGCGGCGCGTCGTGCGCGCAGGTGCGAGGTTCCTACCCAAATGTGCAGCCCCTGAGCCCTGATTAAGGGCCGTGAGAGGGGGCGGCCACAGAGCACAGACCCAGCCCGCAGTATCCAACCGCCACCATGCAGCGGGGAATGAAGAAGTACTTCGGGCATAAGTCCCTCAACGACGTGACCATGGACGACTTCCTCGGCTCTCTGGGGCTGTACCGCAAGCTGACCGCCAAGGACGCCTCGTGCCTCTTCCGGGCCGTCTCAGAACAGGTGAGTGCCCGCCCGTGCGCCATGGCCCTGCAGCGCTGGGAGGGGGGGAGCATGCATGCCGGGCGCGCGCTGCAACGCCAGCGCATTTAATAACACGGCCTTCCTTCGTTTTTTTTTTGTATAGAGGAGTGCTGAGGTTTCGGGGAGAGAGCCAAGTTTAAATCTATAGATATTGGTTTTAGTTTGTTCCTGATGTACTTATTTGGGGGAGCGGGGCGGAGGGGGGAGGCGCAAATTCCTAATATTGCAGCGAATTCTCCGCGAGGCCTTTTTACAGTAAAGTGAAACTGAAAAGTTAAAATAATGTTTTGCGTAGCCAATGCTTGCAGCGGAAAAGTAATTTTGTTTTTCAACTCTTTATCACTTATACATTATTATACGGACGTCGCGCTGGTAGTGTTCACACCTCTCAGTATTTTCGGAAAAGGGGGGTCGGCAGCGGCGGGGTGTGTGCGTGCGCGTGTGTCTGTGTGTGTGCGTGTGTGTCTGCGCAAGCGCGTCCACAGACCCCGACCCCAATCGCTGCGCGTGCCCCAGTCTGTCTCCCTTGAGAGGCATCTCGGCGACAATAGGTCTCGAGAGCGAGACCTAAAAAGGGCACCAAGGTGTATGCAGTGCACTGGAGTGCACACCCCTCGGTGCCTTTACATACCTATAAAAGGGCATCGAGGTGTTTGCACTGCACTGCAGTGCAGACCCCTCGGTGCCCTACATAGCTATAAAAGGGCACCGAGGTGTATGCAATGCACTGCAGTACACACCCCTCGGTGCCCCTGCATAACTATAAAAGGGCACCGAGGCGTATGCAGTGCACTGCGGTGCACACCCCTCGGTGCCCCTGCATAACTATAAAAGGGCACCGAGGCGTATGCAGTGCACTGCACTGCACACCCCTTTGTGCCCTACATACCTATAAAAGGGCACTGAGGCGTATGCAGTGCACTGCAGTGCACACCCCTCGGTGTCCTTGCATACGTTTTTCGGGAACACCCCCACAGAGTGACAGACAAATGGAGCGGGTAACAGGCACAGAAAATAAAGTGCAGGTTTATACCGATGAAAACAATATATTTCAAAAACGTGTAAGAAATATCTGCTTTTGAAAGGTTCATAGCATTTACAAAACAAAAAAAAGTGCGCCAGGTTCTGGGGTGAAGTTTTATCACATGGGCAGATCAGCTCAGACTTAGAATCAAACTGCCCCAGAAAGAAGCAGGGATGGCTTCCACGAGTGCCCACATTGAACGCAGCTAGAAGTGCCTTTCCCGTGCATGTTTTTACCAAAGATAAGTGGGGTTCAGACTGGGACCAGTTTTATCATATCTAATCTCCCAGTGTTGTCTTCTCCAACTCCAGACCCTCTCTTTAGCAGAGGCAGACTTCATGAGAAGGTTCTTTACCCCACACCTTCCCCTCAACAGGCATGTGAGGGGCATGGAGAGATCAGGCCTGCCAAGGGATCCTGGGGTACATTTATCAAGAAATCATGCAGCGCCGCACGCCCCCTTGCTGCGCTGCGTGATAAGGAAAGTGCAGGAATGTGCCGTATTTACATACTTTTCACTGCGCTGGCGCACAAGTGCTGCCTCGCGCCAACGCAGGCACTCTGGCACCATGGTGCAAATGTGTCTGTGTTGTAAGCAGGACTGTTTTTGTGAAGGGAGGGACACTTTCCTGCACAAAAACAATTCCCTGAGGCATTTTTCTCATCTATGTGTGCTGCATTTTTCAGAGGAATAAAGGTAGGCCTCACTTGGGAAGGCGCAGCATTTTTATGAATTCCCAGGTCTACCAGTAATGGTAAAACTGGGAATGCGCCAAAATCCAAGGGTGGATGCGTTGGACCACCCACACTCCACCCATGGATCGCCTCCCTGGGGCACAGTCATGCTTTTCAGTGATTTGCGCTGCCTTGCGTTGCTCCATCTTATCACGCCCCTCAGAGCCATTCAAGGCGGCCTGGCGTAGCTTGAAAAATCTAAATCAGTAGTTGCGTCTCTCTTGCGCCCTATCGCGTGCCACAAAGGCGACGCAACTCTTTGATAAATATTCCTCCTTAGGTCCGAATCGCAAGCAAGTCAGTCAGCGATAACCTCACAATTCAAGGAGGCATGCTGGTTCCCCCACAGAAGAGGGGCAAGTTTAATATGGTCTTTCCCGTAAGTTAGGCCTAATTCCTCATGAAGGTAAAAATGAGGGTTACATGAGCCTAGTCTAGCATATGCATGTAAAAATGATTACTTCCGGCTGAAATTTAGTACAGTCGTGGTAACCCCAAAACACTGCCCCGTAGGTCAACACTGGAACAAATTTAAGTTTATAGACTTCAGGAAGGGGCAGGACTGGCTTCATTCCAACATTTGATGCCATGCCCAATAGGGCCCCAACTGGGACATTGAAACTGAGATGACTGTTGGAAATGAAAGGGAACCAGCCAAAGTGCGAATCGAATACTACCCACTAACCCTAGTGATGTTTGCCCCTTAATTGATAGAGGTCTAATTTTAAGTCTTTGGGGCCCACATAATATATAGATGTTAGTTTTCAGGTCAAGACTATCCATAAACAATACAAAGTTATCTATGATCGATTCACGCGAACGGAGATGCTGCTAAGGTCCCTGGATGAGAGGTGGGGCTCTTCTTAGCAATCATATATTTACCTACAATTAGGTGCAGGTTAACACACTCTTCCTGGGCTCCTAACTTCTCTCCATATTGTACTGTGCTGAAATAGTCCCCAGGGACCCTCAGGAATGAAGGGGACTTAATACACCAACTTAGAATGTGCCAGGGGGCGCGTATGCAGAGTGGTGGGGAAAGGGTGCGAGGCCTTTGTCCACCTTTAAGCAATCCCACTGTGTGGGGCTTACTGGAGGTAAGATGTAGGCTAGTTGGTCCCTAAAGGACCCCCAGCAGCAAAGGGGACTTCAATCCCCATCCAAGAGCGCGCCAGGGAGGGCGTTTGCAGAGTGGTGGGCAAAGGGGGCATGACCTGCTTTGAGAATTTAGCAATCCTGTTGTGTGGGACTTACTGAAGGTAATAGGAGGGGTAGTTGTCCCCCAAGGTTGTCGTTGGGGGCCAATGACCCCTCTTGTTACACTGCAGCACAGTGAGATTGCTAAGACGTCTAAGGAGAAAATGCCCCCATTTCTCCACCACTCTGCAAACGCGCCTCCTGGCAGACTACAAGATGGGGGATGAAGTCTAATTTACTCCAAAGGGACTTTGGGGGCCAAGAATTCCTCTTGGCATCTCCACTAACTCCTATGCAGCGGAATTCCTGAGCGCTGGTCGGAGGCCCAGCACCCTTTCTCCACCACTCTGCAAATGGAACTACTACTTAAAGAAGCATCTTTCTGCAACACTGGACTTAGAGGTAGTTTTAATCCCCCTGCCCTATTATGTACTAGGGCCTTACAGGGGAGGTCATGCCAATCACAGGGGTACCACAACACACAGTGTTCCCTAGTGTATGTAGGTGTTTTGACTGTATACTAAGTGTCTTTCGGCATTGCACTGGCTCTAGGCCTGGTTATTCAAAGTCAGTTACCACCAGTACCCGTCAGCAAAATGTTGGGGCACAGGATGACTTTGCAACAAGGCCTCTTTCTGCTCCTCTTTTGGTTCTTTGTGCATATCTCTTGCTTCTTTCTGCACCTTTCTTCGTCTTTCTGGAATTCTGTTGCCTCTTTCAGCATTTCTCTTGCTTCTTTCTGCACCTTTATTCCTCTTTCTGCACATGTCCTACCTCTGTAGGCATAGTCAGAAATTAGCATTTTAAAAACCTTAGAAATTCACTGAAAAAACCACAGGTTTCAGGCACGTTATAGTTAGTTGGACATTTCGCTCGTACAAAACCAGTGAAATTCGGCCTTTATAGTTAGTTCAGCTAACTATAAATCGTACCCCCGCAATGCACTGCTGATGATGTCACATATTACATCATTCATGACATGGTCAGTGACATCACTGATGACATCTCAAATGACATCACTGATGATATCATCCATGTGATAATCTGATGCATCTTCTCACACCCTAATATAACTTTTGATACACCCCCTCTAAATTACAGAGTACCATTTTCGAAACCATAGACACACCAGCACCAGTTACTACATACTCACTCACTGATTCCTAGGTCTACACACACATCCACTCACTCACCCATACAGTCACTCATACTTGCGGTCACTCATCAGTACAGGACTATCATAAGCACTCATACTCATTTTCTTTTTTTTAGAAGTGGGGCTGTGTTGCCCCCCTCCTTTTACATTATTTGGAGCCCTGGGGACCCCATCCCCTAGGGCCTGACCTTTTTTTAACATTTGTTTAAAAAAAACTGGGAAGGCCAATTTCGGCCCCGGGTACCCCATCCCCCGGCACGTGGCCCCCGCCCTGAAGCCTCTATTGGCCCGGGGACCCCATTCCCCGGGGCGGGCCTTTTGTTTAGGGGACTGTGGGGGAAGCCCCAATGCCCCCGCGATCCAGTCGGCTCCCCGCCTCCTGCGGGAGCCGGCATTGATTTTGGGCAAGGGGAGCGGCTGACATGCAGCTCCCCTTGCTCAAAAACAATTCTGCTTTGCTTCATTGAAGTGAGAGCAGGTTTCCTTGGGGGCCACGTGCCCCCAAGTGAAAAACCTCGGGGAGGTGGCGTTCCACGAGTCAGCGTGGGGGGGGTGGGACCCCCTACGCATTTGTTTTTAAAAAATCCTCGGGTGGCGGTCCCCGGGGCTGCAGGGAGGCCGCGTGCCTCCCGCAAATAATCAGCATAGCCCCGGGAAAGTGGCAGTCCACAGGGCTGGAGGGACTCCAGCGGGCCTCTGCTATTATTTTTTGACAATGCCACTGGGACCTGGCCCACCCGGGGGCTTCATTAAAATTGAGTGCGGGAGCCCGTGCTTCATTTTTGTAAAAAATTTCTGCAGGATTCATGACCCCAACGCAAATTCTGCTGAAATTATTTTTTTTTAAATGCTTTTTTTGGCCCTGGGGGTCCTTGTGGTACCTCCTGAGCAGGCCTAGGGGTCAGGGTGTTTCTACCCTGCCTCCTTTTCTTCATTTTTCACTTTCTTGCACTGTTTTCTTGTGACTCAGTTCTACCGAGTCACAAGATGGCTGCCAACAGTTCCTGGCTGGTATGGAGTGTTGGCAGGCAATCAGAGTGAAGCTCGTGTCCGGGAGGGTTCGCAAACCCTCCTCTGTGCTCAGATAATTAAACTTTTTCTTTCTTGAATTTGTCGGCAACTACGTAACAGATTTACACCATTTAACAAAAAGGGCTCTTTCTGAACCAAGGGCTACCTTTTTGCAAAATTTGGTGTAATTCTGTTCAGCAGTTCGGGCTGTAGCTTTGTCTAAAGTTTCCTATTGAAATTAACATGGAAAAACGCGTTTTGGGATCCCCCTTTTTTCTCGACCCCCACTTTACGAGTCACCCCGAAACTTTCAAGACAGGACCTGACCGGAGCACTTCACTAGTTTTGAAACTTTCGCGAAGATTTGTCAAACGATGCCAAAGTTATTGGGAAAACAAAAAACGCTTTTTGAATAGAAACGAGGTCCTAACTATAACTACCTACTGGCGACTGACTGCCAGTAGGTAATATATATATATATTCACTGAAAAAAACATAGGTTTCAGGCACGTTATATTTAGGAATTACCATTTAAAAACCTTAGAAATTCACTAAAAAAAACATAGGTTTCAGGGGCGTTATAGTTAGCTGGACTTTTCACTCGTAAAAATTTACATATTTAAACATTACTCTCTAAGCCATGTATTAGTCAGTCAGTCAGAAAACTTTATTTCGGCTAACTTTATTTCGTGAAGCCATGTATTCACTAAGATACACTTAATCAGTCAGTTATACAATCAATTTAAAAAACCAAAATCATCCATTTAGACACTTATATACCCATTTATTCTTCCATCGACCTTGAGATATACATATATATATTTTCAGAAAAACACACATTCACTGGATGATGTCATCAGTGATGTCATTGGAGATGTCATCAGTGATGTCATGAGTGATGTCACTGACCATGTCATGAGTGATGTAATATGTGACGTCATCAGCAGTGCATTGCGAGCGCACGAGTTATAGTTAGCTGAACTGTTGGACTTGGCCCTTCTGGCAGGTTCACCCCTAAACTTTTTGCTTTTACTGGTGACCTGGTGGTAGTGATTTTTCATTTCTGCGCACTTTCCCTGTGTCCCAGAGTAAAGTGCGTGCGCACTCTGAGTGCATGTGGTGAGATAGGCCTGCCCTCCCATAGGAATGCATGGGGAATGTATGTGTCCCTGGTAGTTCCTGATGTGTGGGGTATGCAGGGTCGAGTCTGGTATGTGCGGACTCGTGTGATGGAATGCTGCGCAATGATGTATGCAGCGTGTATGTGTCTAGTGTGGAAGTGCCACTTCTAGACGCTGGCATAAATGTGCAGTGACTGCCTGGCGCGTGATTGGCTGGCTGAGGTCATGTGATGGGCTAGGGAATCCCCAGAGTCAGGATGAGTCACCCAGGGGTGAATGGGGAGATTAGCAGCCATATGGGTGGGAGGAGTACACCTAGGACCTGAATAGGGCTGGGCTTTCCCCACACAATGCAGGCTCCGCCCCCTGTGGTGCGACTGATGACCCTGGTCTGCTCTCTGAATAGGGAGAGGGGCTGAGCAAAACAAAGTGCTCAGGAACCAGTTGTAACTGGTTCGCCCCTCCCCTGCACCTTGAAACAAAGGTAAACCTGTGTATAAAATGGGGCTGGGACCCCAAGTAAAATGTTCTCTTGCTGATCCTAATTTGAGGGGGGCCTGCTGCTGCTGGGCGCCAGGAGAGACCGCCACTAGGGACTGCCTCCCTGCTGGAGGGCCCTGTGAGCTAGCCCCTGGGCCCAGTCTTTGCCCCCTTCCTTCTGAAGACCTTGCCTGAAAGGCTCTTCCCTAAAAGTGGTTAAGGTTGCGTAGGTGGTACTTACCTGTTACCAGTGGTGACTGGTTGTGCGCTACATTTTCTACTTGGTGCTACAGTGATTGTGTGTGCTATGTTCTAAAAGTGTTATTCCTACCAAGTGTTAGTTCTAAAAGTGCTTATTCCTGACAGTGGTCCATGAGGCCCTGTCCCATGTAGATAATCCCCCTGTAAATTCTGCCCAGTGCCAGTTGGCACAGTGTAAATCGTGTGATTACGATCTAATGTGTTTTGGTATAATACAAAGGCTATTTTTATATAATACCTTGTGTGGAGTTTCTTTTGTGGTGGACCTAGGGTGTTGTTGCTGGGTGCGCGCGCAAACGCTTTACACATTGCCTCCGGGATAAGCCTGACTGCTCGTGCCAAGCTACCAAGGGGGTGAGCAGGGGTTATCTTTGGCGTGTAACTCCCCAGCCCTGACTAGAGTGGTGGTTTCTGCCTGGCTTTGGCGCAAGCCCTAGCCAACCAGAAAGCCCATTTCTAACATGAACTAACTATTCAATGGTTTTGTACGAGTGAAAAGTCCAGCTAACTATAACGCCCCTGAAACCTATATGTTTTTTTTAGTGAATTTCAAGGGTTTTTTAAATGCTAATTTCTAACTATGCCTAAAGAGATAGGACATGTGAAGAAAGAAGAAAAAACGCACAGAAAGAAAAAAAAGAAATGCAGAAAGAAGCAACAGAAGAAAAGTGCAGGAAGAAGGATAACGTACAGAAAGAACAAACAGAAGAGCAGAAAGAAGCCTTGTTGCAAAATCATCCTGTACCCTCAACTTTTTCAGACGGATACTAGTGGTAACTGAGTCTGACTAACCAGTCCTAGAGCCAGTGCTATGTTAAAAGACACTTAAAATACAGTGAAAACACCTACATACACTAGGGAACATTATGCGTTGGGGTCCCCCTGTGATTAGCATGACCTCCTCTGTAAGCCCCTAGTATATAATAGGACAGGGGGATTAAAACTACCTCTTAAAACGCGCCACAGGGCGTGTTTGCACACGTCACCTCAGGCCCCGTCCCCTCCCTTCCCCACTGTGTAAACACGCCCTGTGGCCGTTTTTAGTTGGGAGATTAAGTTCATTTGAATCCTGAGGGTCCCTAGGGTCCAACTAGCTCACTAGGTACCTCCAGTAAGTGCCACAGAGCTGTGTTGCAGAGAGATGTAAAAAGTGTCACGGCCTGGACCACCTTTCTGGAACGCAGCGCAGTGGCGCTTACTGGAAGCACCTGGTGGGCTAGTTGGCCCCCAGGGTCCCTCAGGATTGGTGAATTATTTCCCCAACTTAAAACGCGCCACAGGGCGTGTTTGCACACGTAACCTCAGGCCCGTCCCCTCCCTTCCCCACTGTGTAAACACGCCCTGTGGCCATTTTAAATTGGGAGATTAAGTCCCCTTGAATCCTGAGGATCCCTAGGGTCAAAATAGCCCACTAGGTACGTCCAGTAAGCGCCATTGCAGAGAGGTGTAAAAAGGGGCACGGCCTGCACCACCTTTCTGCAACACAGCGCAGTGGCGCTTACTGGAATCATCTGGTGGGCTAGTTAGCCCCCAGGGGCCCTCAGGAGTGAAGGGGATTTATTTTCCCAACTTAAAACGCGCCACAGGGCGTGTTTGCACACGTCACCTCAGGCCCCGTCCCCTCCCTTCACCACTGTGTAAACGCACCCTGTGGCCATTCTAAGTTGAGAGATTAAGTCCCCTTGAATCCTAAGGGTCCATAGGGTCAAACTAGCCCACTAGGTACCTCCAGTAAGTGCCACAGAGCTGCGTTGCAGAGAGGTGTAAAAAGAGGTGTGGCCTCAGAACACCTGTCTGCAACGCAGTTCCCTGGCGCATACTGGAGATACCTGTTGGGCTAGTTGGCCCTCAGGGACCCTCAGTATTGAAGGGGAATTAATTCCCCAACTTAGAACTCGCCAGGGGGCGCGATGCCAGTCTTTTATTATTTTTTTTTTTTTTAAGAAGGGGGGCTGTGTGGCCCCCCTTCTTTTTCTAATTTATTGGCCCTGGGGACCCCATCCCCCAGGGCCTGCCCCCTAATTTTTTTAATTAAAAAATTAAAATTGGAAGGGGGCCCCCCTCTCGAGGCCTTAATCGGCCCCGGGGACCCCAACCCCCGGGGCATGGCCTTTTTTTTTTTTATTCTTTAGGAGGGGGGCAGCGTTGCCCCCCTCCTCAGGCCACTTATGGCCCCGGGGACCCCATCCCCCGGGGCCGGCCTTTGTTTTTTATTTAATTTTTTAAATATATTTATAGAAACACCTAGGACATGCTGGACAAACCGTACGTACCTATCACCATGACGATTTCCGTGATATTCATTAAAATGCGACTATGCATACAATGAATCCATGTGGAATGTATTTACACCTCTAATGAAGCTCTGACGTGTCTGACGCCCTACCAAGCCTAATCCTGGCGACCCCGCCGGTGGGTACTCTCCAAGTAGACACCCTTGTCGTTTATACAAACATGGGTAGCTATTGACGGGCACATTTAATACACACGCACACAAAGCCTTTCAAAGGGGATTCGACAAAAATTCGCCCAAACTATGCAAGAAACACCCCTCACGGTTAATAAAACACACATCCACTGCCGGATGTGAAATACTTTTTATTTTACTCTCTGGAAAGGAGACGAACCTCACTTGAGAGTCACAGCGTGCTTCTGGCTGAGCCCAATGCTGTGTTACACCCACCAGTGCCCGCCAAGTGCCACACACCTCTCTGTTGTATTCCACCAGCTAGTGCGTATGCTATGACACTCTCTAGCCCATGTGCACTGTAACACCACCCCGTGAATATGTCATGCCACACTTGCCTTCGCACGGGTTATATTGCCCCATCTAACGTGCCTTCCTCGATGCCTATGTTATAACACACAGCACTATGCCATACATAGTTCAATCTGGGATCCATATCTTTGTCACAGTGCATATGCAACGTTACACTCCCCAGCACATATTTTATATGACAACTTTAGAGACTAGTTGGGTTACACAACACTGCCCTGTGCATATTACACTTCAAGGTGCATATCGCATAGCATGCACTAGTGCCTGTGCTATCTCGCGCTCTCCAATGAATCTGTCATTGCGCACAATGTATTGCATATTATATTTCACGCCCCAGTTCATCTTATATCACACTTTTTGGTGCATAGTTTATACCATACACTATATCTAGTTTTCATTTTCAATCTTGCTCTCAGGACTATATTCTATATAACACTGCGCTCACCTACCCTTTTCACTAGGGGTGGGCGGAATTTGCGAAAGTCACTTTTGCAAATTATCGCGAACATTTTAAAAATCTCCGCAAACACGCTGAAATTTTCCGAAGATGCAGAAGTTTTTTTCCCGCCTGTTCGCGGTATTTTCTGCGTGGTCGCGGCTCACCAACTTACCCATGCGGTTGCTCGCGGGCGCGGCCATCTTGTTTTCAGTTGTCTCGCGGTGCATGATCGCGAGAAGAAAGACGTGATCGCGCGACGAATTACATTACTGCGGGCGCGAACTGTCGCAAGACAGCGCAAATGGCTACAAACAATCCAACATCTCGTGGAGAACGCGACCGGATCTGGAAAACTTGTCGGCGAACGCGGTGATTCAGGTAAGGCGAACGCGCGCGCGCGAGACTGTATTATTTTACAGCGCGAGCAAGCAATACATTTCCGGTACAATGCGGAATGCTGAAATTTTGCCATTTTCGCGCTCTCCACGGAACGCGAAAATGTCAAATTATCGCAATTTCCGCGAGCGGAACGGAAATTTCGCCACACCTACTTTTCACGGGCATTACATTTTGATATGGGGGGTGGAGGCTCAGCGGGTGTTTCTGCCAAGTGAGCCCGGAGTCACTGTCACAAACGTCCTCTTCTTCCTGAATAAAAGTGAGATTTTGCTGCATACTTGTTCATATTTTAAGTAGTTCGCACAGACACACATTTTAAAAACAATAAAGTTCATAAAACCCGCCTTCTCTGAACAGTTAGCTTGCTGCCCCATCCACCTCCTCCCTGTCCTCTATTGTCTGAATCCATGGACTAGCCTCCTCCCTCCTGCCATGCATGGTCTGATGTGCTGCCACTGCCCTCCATTTAGCATGATGTACCAGTCCACTCCTCCTGCCCTCCATTGCCCAATTCTATGCCCCATCATTGACCCCCTGCTTAGCCTCTGTGCTTCGCTTGCTGCCCCTATTCTACTTCCCCCTGCCCTCCGATGTCTTTGTGCATGCCCCTGCTCCATCCTTTTTGCCCACCATGTTCCATGGACCTGCCACTCCTATCTACTCTGAGTGTTCTGCTGAGCTGCCACTCCCCTACCACCTGCTTAGCATTGTCAGATGACTGTAACCTGTCCCTGCCACCTCCACCCTGCCTATCCACATTCCATTCCCCTATCCCCTTCCTCCTGTTCTCCATGGTCCATTTTACTGCCACACCCTTCTGCCCGCCCTGGTCTAATGTGCTGCAACTGCTCCTCCTGCCTGCCCCGCGTGGTCTGTTGTGAGGCCGCTTCCCCTGAACTCTCTTGTCTGTGCCCATGTCCTGACCCTCCCTTCTATCCTCCATGGTCCTTTGTGCATGCCCCCACACCCTCCTTCTTGCCCATCATAGCCATTGTGCTGCCACTAACCCTCCCGCTTGCCATGCATGATCTTCTGTGCTGCCACGGCCCCTCCCACCTTCCCTGTGTGGTCAGCTGGCTGCCCCTGACCCCCTCCCACCTTCTCTCCATGGTCTGTGTGTATGCCATCATATTCTCACTGTTGCTCTCCATGGTGTGTCTTGCTTCTAGTGCCCATCCTGCCTGACCTCCATGGTCATCTAGCTGCTCCTGCCCTGCCCCCTTGACCCCAGCCCTCTGTTTCCATGTGCAGACCCCTATTCCCTCCCTCCTGGCTTTTCTGTTCAATTGTAATGCCCCTGATCCGTCCCTCCTGCCCTTTACGGTCTGTTATGCTGCAGCTTTCTCTCCTGTCTGTCCATTATGGTCAGCTAGCTACCATTGCCTCTTTCCCCTCTGTTCTCTGTTGTCCATGTGCATGGTTCTGTCCCCTCTCTATTGCTTTCTATGGATTGTTGTGCTGCACTCCCGTCCCGCATGCTCTGTGTGGTGTATTGTGCTGCTACAAACCCTGATGCCTGCCCTGTAGGGTCAGTTTGATGCACCTCTCCAAGTCCCTCCGGTTCTCTGTTATCCGAGACCATGTCCCTACCCCACTTCCTCCTGCCTTCCATGATCCAATGTACCATACTTGCAAACATTTTGAACTTGGTAAGAGGGAGATTATGAAAAAAAACTGGGGTATTAATTTTCCCCTTTGAGTTACATTGAAAAAGAGGAGATTGTAGACAGGAGACAGATCAAATAAAGCCCATTTGAGCTTAAAAACATTGGACGTTTCCTGGCTGAAACGGGTCTGTTGGCATGTTTGGTTGTACTACCACTGCCTCTTCCTTCTGCCCACAATGGTCTATTATATTGCCACAGCCTCTCTTGCCAGTCCTGTATTGTTGGTTTGTTGCCCCTGCCCCCCTTTCCACTGCCCTCCATAGTCTGTTGTGCTGCCACTGCCCTTCCTGCCTGCCCAGTGTGGTCAAATTGTTTCCTCTGCACTCTCCTACCTGCCTTCAATTTTTTAGAGTCCGTGCCCCTGGCCTCTGCCTCTGAACAGTATCCTAATGAACAACTAGATTGCTAACATTCTATATTTATTACAAAAGTGTGAAACGCCTGACGTCATCTTGATGTAATCAAAACTGTAATACCTAGAGAATTTCCTTTAGAAATTACATATATGAGAGGGTCTTATTTGCATCAAAATTATGGTTAGTGCACTAAAAAACTAAAATAAGGACATAGTTTCTGAGTTTTCAAATAGCGACAAAGCACTTTTAAATTATTTGTTATCTTTATGTCAGTCAGTCAAAAAGCTTTATTTCGATAAAAAATTATATCATAAAAGCATTGAAATACATACATATAGGATACAATATATCAGGAAGGGAGGCAGGACTTCTTAGCATCAATGTACAAAATATAACAAAGTGGGGAATGTGCATTAAAAGTCAATTTAAAATGTATTCGTTAAAAAATGTTACATTTCATGATAAAAAAACAATATTGCTGGGCCATTTGTGCAAAAAGCATTTTTTAAAAAGGATTCATTGTAGCAAGTATAGGAATTTAGCCCTAATGTTCCAAGACCACCCAAAGAATTTTGCCACACCACAAACTAACACTGGACTGGTATCGGAACGCAATATTCTAAGAGCAACCCGGTAGTTCAGCGTGCCCAGCAATCGACATACAGGTCCCAACCATCGACTTCTTGTTTTTTGTAGGCTGGGCATTCGAACATTATGTGCACCGTATTTTCTACCAACCCGCTGCAGCTCAAACAAGTTGACGGAGTTTGATGGGGTGGCTTCCCTTTGCTAGTGCGCTCGCGGGTTGGCAGTATGTCAAGTCTAAATTGGATATACAGCGATCTGTCTCTGGGGTTCTGTACAAAATCCAGGTACGGCTCAAAGCTGACAGCCTGTTTATGTATATAGAAAGCTTCAGTCAGGCTACCTGGATTAGGGTTGTTAAACTTCTGGGTATCTATCCAGGCCCAATAGGCTTTCTTCAGGACTGCCTTGCTCAAAGGTACACCTTGCTCCCAAACTTCTCTAAGGCCTAGCAACAAAAGATACTTCTTAATGTAACAAAGCCAGCTTATCTTTATGTTTTTTTATCCAGTTGACCACTTGATTAAATGTTGCACTTAGGGGAGAGGATGGTGGTGTTACGTCCAGAGCTGCAGACTTTGCAACTGGGGAACCAGCTTGGAGTTTCTGCTTCAGCTCGACATTCGGTAATTCTGGTCAAATCACTTAATCTCCCCATGTCTACAACCAAAATGAATTTGTTCTTGTGTGATGTAACCAATGCTCATGTAAAGCACTCCACTAAATGACAAGTCTGCACTATATAAAACTGCAAAAACACAAAAAATAAAAGTGTTTTGCACACTTCTGTCATTGGGCTACATGTGGGCTACATCTGGGTGATATTTGTGCTGCATTTGGGCTCTTTTGTCTCTGGTGGCCATCTTGGGATATTTATTTGTTATGAAGTTTCCTAATTTCCTCATTTACTGCAGTCACCTCAGTAGGAAATGCTTTCAGTTTTTTACTTTGATTCCATCAAGAAGGCATTCAGATGTGTCACACATTTGACATAAATTCTGAGTGTTAGCACTCTAGTTGCTCATTAGACCATTGTAGTAAAGCTACTGCACACCAGGGAAGTCTGCTGCTGGTATTGAAAGTGCATGTTTCAGTCTGCATGTAAGAATTTTTTAATGAAATAGAAGAGTATTTGAGAATTCACTCAAAATGTGCCCTAATTTTTCTTTCTGCAGCACTAATCATACTTTCTATGGCAAAATGAACCCCCTCATTGTGTTCCTTTTTAAATTAAATGTTTTAAGAGTTACCACTTTATTCCAATCAAGATGGCTTCAGGTGTGCCATACGTTTATCATAAGTAGGACTGTTAGCGCCCTAGTTGTTCTTTGGAACACTCTGGGAAGCTGCGGTAGAACACAAAGGAATCAACTGACAGTCTCTGCCCTTGTTAGATGTACATGTTTTACTGTGAATGTCAGACTTCATTCTCACATGACTGAGAAAGATAATGTGAATTTACAGAAAATATGCTCTCAATTTAGCTTATAGATCAACTTCCAAACCTCTGTGGGAAAAGCATGGGGAAATAGTTTTCTCTCAAACATGATTCATGATATCCCAGCAGAAGGCTTTTTCACATGGTAAAATCACCTTAGAACACACCACAATTCCTAAAATGAGTATGGTACCATCAACAAATGATTTATAATGTAACTAAAGTCTTAAAACCTACTATTAACTGTAATGCTTTTTAATGAGGTGCTATCATGTATATTGGTCCCAAGATGGCTGCCAACACTTCTTAGATGAAATGCTGACAGCCAATCAGATCTCACGATGAGATGTGTGGTTAGGCTCTCCTCAGATAGATATGTGATTTGACTTTTGATTTTCTCAGGAACTACTGAACAGATTTACACCATTTAACCAAAAGGCATGTCTCTGAACCAAAGGCTACCTTTCTACCAAATTTGGTGTAATTCCGTTCAGCAGTTCGGGCTATAGCTGTGACTAACGGTCCCCATGGAAAATTGCATTGGGAATACACGTTTTGGGACCCCCCTTTTTTCTTGGCCCCCGCTTGACGAATCACCCCGAGACTGCAGGATAGGAGCGGACCGGAGCGGTCCATGAGTTTTGAAACTTTTGCGAAGATTCGTCAACCGGCGCCAAAGTTATTCCAAATAGAACGTTGCGGATTTCCTATGGATAATAGGTCCTAACTATAACTACCTACTGGCGCCTGCCAGTAGGTTTTATATATATATATATTCACTTAAAAAACCATAGGTTTCACACATGTTATAGTTAGCTGGACATTTCACTCGTAAAAAACCAATGAAATTCCCCCGTTATAGTTAGTGCAGGCAACTATAACTCACGCGACCGCAATCCTCTGCTGATGACGTCAGATATTACATCACTGTATTTGGACACTTATTTACCCATGTCTTCTTCCATTAATCTTTAGCTATACATATATTACAAATATTTATTATTCATAAAGACACATATGTCATCAGTGATGTAATATCTGACGTCATCAGCAGAAGATTGCGGTCGCGTGAGTTATAGTTGCCTGCACTAACTATAACGGGGGAATTCCATTGGTTTTTTACAAGTGAAATGTCCAGCTAACTATAACATGTGTGAAACCTATGGTTTTTTAAGTGAATTTGCAAGGTTTTTTAAATGCTAATTCATAACCATAACGTGTGTGAAACCTATGGTTTTTTCAGTGAATTTGTACAGTTTTTTAAATGCTAAGTTATGTATTTATTTATTTATTTATTTTCAGGTTTTTCACCGTGCGCGCACCATGCGTGCAAAGTGCGCGCACCTCGCGATTTAAAAAAAAAAAAAAATGTTTTTTTCGCCCTTGAGGGTCCTTCTGTGACCCCCTGACCAAGGCTAGGGGGTCAGGAACTGTCCACTCTGCCTCCTTTTCAAGTTCTCCACCTTTTATTTTAACTCCCTCAGACTGCGAGAGACAAAATGGCGGCCAACACTTCCTGGTTTCGACCGATTCGAATGTTTACCGACATCTAACAACCAATCAGAATTGCGCTCGCGCACGGCAGGGTGCGTGCACAGTGCGCGCGTATAGTTATTGATATGCTTTTAAATGCTATTTTCTCAGGATATACTGAACAGATTTACACCAGACCTGCAAAAGGCACTTCCTTGACCTTATGGCTACCTCTCTGCCAAATTTCACGTAATTCTGTTTAGCCGTTCGGGCTGTAGCTGCGACTAAAGGTCCTATGGAAAAATGCATGGGGAAATAGAATTTTGCGATTTCCTATGGAAAGTAGGTTGTAACTATAACTATCTACTGGCGACCGCCAGTAGATAATATAAATATATATATATATATTCACTGAAAAAACCATAGGTTTCACACACGTTATAGTTAGGAATTAGCATTTAAAAAACCTTGCAAATTCACTGAAAAAACCATAGGTTTCACACACGTTATAGTTAGCTGGACATTTCTCTCGTAAAAAAACATTGAAATTCCCCCGTTTTAGTTAGTTCAGCTAACTATAACTCGCGCACCCGCAATCCACTGCTGATGACGTCACATATTACATCACTCATGACATGGTCAGTGACATCACTCATGACTATAACGTGTGTGAAACCTATGGTTTTTTCAGTGAATTTGCAAGGTTTTTTAAATGCTAATTCCTAAATAAAATGTGTGTGAAACCTATGTTTTTTTCTGTGAATTTCCATGGTTTTTTAAATTCTAATTCCTAACTATAACGTGTGTGAAACCTATGGTTTGTTCATTGAATTTGCTTGGTTTTTTACATCATTTTTTTTCTTTTTCTTTTTTTCCTTTAAACACTATGCTACCTATGTATATATTCATGGATTTAATGCATTCTTCAATATAGTATGGTTCACCTTTTTTAAATAAATGGTTAGATATATTTGTATAACATAGGTAATATCTTCAACAAACCTTTTTTTTTTTTTTTTTTATTTTTACATTTTTTTACCGTGCGCGTACGGTAAGCTTACCGTAAGCGCACGCTTCGCTTTATGTACGGTGAGCGTACGTTATATTTATACTCCGTGTGCGCATGCTTACGCAATTTGAGGACGCGTCCGTATTTCCTACGCGACGCGTAAGCGCATGCTTTATACGCGCACACGTGCGCGCACGTTACGCGGAAGTGTACGAGTGTGCCTGTAATGCGCATGCGCGCGTGTGTGTGTCTTTCGTACGCGCATGCGTACTTTTACCGTACGCGCTCGGTAAGCTTAACGTGCGCGTACGGTTGGTCATGTGATCAAGAAACAACACTTTTGATTGGTTTAAACTACTTTCAGTTCCAGAATCTTCCTACACCACACCCATTCCCCTCATTACTGCTTGTGATTTCTTACGAGAAGGAGCTGAATTGTCTTTGGGATACAATGGCAGAGCAGCAGTCCTCTTCTGAGAGTGAGCAGGGCAGCAGCATCATCAGACAGAGAAGGAGGAAACAGAAGAGTTCTTTTATTTGGGAGTATTTTACATTTCTTGAGGGGCAGAAAAAGGTAAATGCTCCTTTAGTTACCTGCTCACTTTGTGAGCGTGTGTTATCTAGAGGTAATCCAAGGAAGAAGTATTCCTTTGGTAATCATACTATGTTGAGACACCTTAGGGATGTTCATCCAAGGACTTTTGCTCGACATACTGAAGCAAACCCTTCAGTAAGTCACCCGAGCACATCCGCAGAAGCTCAGCCGAGTACATCTTCGGCAGCTCAGCCGAGCACTTCCTCTGCGGTGGGAGCATCACCCTCTTCTGCTCCTGTGGAAAGGAACCCTCGATTTCAGAGGGAACAAATGAGGTGCACCAGATGTTATGGTCTAATTGTTCATGGGGAGACCAGTATTTCCCTAATAAACAATAAGATAGACCAGCACATCTGTGGTCCTTGTTAATATTCCCATTCTTTCTTTCCTCTGTCCCTGTATTAACACAACAGCTCTTTTAAGAGCCAACCTTACCTCACAACTTTTTTTAAATTGTTTTAATTAATTTTTTAATTTATTTTTAAAAATACGCGCATTTTTTTACATTTTAAAAAAAAAAAAATTTCACCCTACAAGGTCCTTGAGGGAGTACGACGGAAATGAGAAAAGCAGAGAGAGGAGAACACAGCAGATTATCAGAATCAGAATCTCAGAGCTGTACACCTCTCTCCTCTCACCAGAACCAGTAAATGGCAATGTTTCCCTCTCTTTTTTCACACATATACATGTTAATTACATATCACAGTGCTTCCCACATTTTTTCAAATGAAATAACACATTTCTATTGGTTGAAAACTTCAACCCTTTTCCAAATTAACCCTTCCCCCAACTTGACTTCTGCCAGCTCATGGAACACTGGTGTGAGCAGAGAGGTCAGAAGTTCAGCACACAATGTTTCTATTCCAAAGAGCAAGAGTGCTTCACCTGTCAAACCTAACGCAAATCCAAATTAATCTTCTGTGGGAACACAATTTTCGGAACCAATACAAAACATGCTTCTAAAAATGTACACATACAGCCTAGTTTTAACTGTAAAATGGTTTGAATCAGCCAATGAGTTCTTTTTATTAAAAAAAAATATGTATGCCTCCATTTTACAACTGTCTTTCATTTCATATTGCCATTCTACTGAAAGACACCTCCTGAGTGCATCCAGATCTCCTTGAAAGATGTTCACAGTGTGGATTGTAGGTCACAGCTATGTCTTCTGGAGTGAAAACTATGCAGAAAAAAGAGGTATGGTGAGAGACCTTGCTTTGCCAAATGTAGACATTAAATGGATTGGTCAGAGAGGGTTAAAGTGGCACCAATTAATGCCTTTGATTAAATCTTTTCTACATCTCCCACAGCCTAACCTTATTATTGTGCACTGTGGTGGAAATGACCTAGGCACTTTAACTGGGGTAGGTCTGGAAATGCTTGTTAAGGACACCTTTGTGCAATTAATGTCGCTTTTACCTCAATCTGCCTTTGTATATTCTAATATATGCCAAAGGCAAAAGTGGAACTGGTCCAACCAATTTTGTCCACAGATTGACAAAGCAAGAAAGCACGTCAACAAATCTATTTCTGCTTTCATCAGAGACTATGGTATGGGTTCTATATACCACAACAACTTGCGTTACAACATGCAAGGCATTTATAGAGGAGACGGTGTACATTTCACTGATGAAGGCAACAGAGTCTTCCTCTTAAACTTTAGACTCTCCATCGGTACTTACTTGTAGGTACCACAAAAAAAACCACTTCATAAACACAACGGCTCTTTTTAGAGCCCCCTAATATCTAAACACTTAAATTTGATTTTTACTTCTATTTTTTTGCCGTGCTTACCGTACGCGCACCCCGCGATTTTTTAAAAAAAATTTAAAATGTATTTTTCATACTTTTGGGACCTTCTTGGACCCCCTGACAAACGCTAGGGGGTCTGCAACTCTCTTCGTTGCCCCCTTTTCACGTTCTCCACCTTTGTTTATCAGTGTGAGACACACAAAATGGCGGCCGACACTTCCTGATTTCGATCGATTCGAATGTTTACAGTCATGTAACCACCAATCAGAATTAAGCTCGCGCACGGCAGCGTGCGCGTACGGTAAGCTTACCGTACGCGCTCGGAGCGCGCCGATAGATATATCTATTGATTTAAATGCTATTTTCTCAGGAAATACTGAACAGATTTACACCAGACCTGCAAAAGGCACGTCCCTGACCTGAGGACTACCTGAGCTGGGATATCATGAATCATGTTTGAGAGAAAACTATTTTCACATGCTTTTCCCACAGAGGTTTGGAAGGTGATCTATAAGCTAAACTGAGAGCATATTTTCTGTAAATTCACATTATCTTTCTCAGTCATGTGAGAATGAAGTCTGACATTCTCAGTAAAACATGTACATCCAACAAGGGCAGAGACTGTCAGTTGATTCCTTTGTGTTCTACTGCAGCTTCCCAGAGTGTTCCAAAGAACAGCTAGAGCGCTAACAGTCTTACTTATGACAAAGGTATGGCACACCTGAAGCCATCTTGATTGGAATAAAGTGGTAACATTTAAAACATTTAATTTAAAAAGGAACAACATGAGAGGGTTCATTTTGCCATAGAATGTATGATTAGTGCTGCAGAAAGAAAAATTAGGGCACATTTTGAGTGACTTCTCAAATCGTCTTCTATATCATTAAAGAATTCTGACATGCAGACTGAAACATGCACTTTCCATACCAGCAGCAGACTTCCCTGGTGAGCAGTAGCTTTACTACAGTGATCTAATGAGCAATTAGAGTGCTAACATTCTGAATTTATGGCAAATGTGTGACACATCTGAATGCCTTCTTCATTGAATCAAAGTAAAAAACTGACAGTATGCCTACTGAGGAGACTGCAGTAAATGAGGAAATTAGGAAACTTCATAACAAGTCTCCCAAGATGGCCACCAGAGACAAAAGAGCCCAAATGTAGCACAAATATCACCGAGATGTAGCCCAAGTATAGCCCAATGACAGAAATCCCAGAGTGTTTTAAAGAACAACTAGAGCGCTAACAGTCTTACTTATGACAAAGGTATGGCACACCTGAAGCCATCTTGATTGGAATAAAGTGGTAACATTTAAAACATTTAATTTGCAAAGGAACAAAATGAGGGTGTTCATTTTGCCATATAAATTATGATTAGTGCTGCAGAAAGAAAACTTAGGGCACATTTTGACGTCTCAAATCCTCTTCTATTTCATTAAAAAGTTCTGACATACAGACTGAAACATGCACTTTGAATACCAGCAGCAGACTTCCTTGGTGAGCAGTAGCTTTGCTACAGTGATCTAATGAGGAACTAGAGTGCTACCATTCAGAATTTATGGCAAATGTGTCACATCTGAATGCCTTCTTGATGGAACCAAAGTAAACAAGCATTGAAAATGCAATAGGTCTCGCCCTCGTTTAAGTTAAAGCAATTCTGTTTGTAATCAGGTGGCTTTTTAGCTTTGCTTTTATTAGTGTTTTTCAAAATTTCATGTACATAACATGCATATATGCATGCATTTATATTTGTATTTATATAGATATGTGGATTATATATATGTTTATATATGTATGTATAGATATATATTCACTGAAAAAACCATAGGTTTCAGGGGTGTTATAGTTAGCTGGACTTTTCACTTGTATAAAACCATTAAAATTCCCCCGTTATAGTTAGTTCAGCTAACTATAACTCGCGCGCCCGCAATGCAATGCTGATGACGTCACATATTACATCACTCATGACATGGTCAGTGACATCACTCATGACATCACTGATGACACTCAAATGACATCACTGATGACATCACTGATTACATCATCCAGTGAATGTCTGTTTTTCTAAAAATTAAATATGTTTTATATATGTATATCTCAAGGTCGATGGAAGAATAAATGGGTATATAAGTGTCTAAATGGATGATTTGTTTTTGAAAAATTGATTGTGTAACTGACTGATTAAGTGTATCATAGTGAATACATGGCTTAGTGAGTAATGTTTAAATATGTAAATATCTGTATCAGTCTCTCACTTTGTGTATAAGTGGCTGCATGGGTTGGTGAGTAGCTACATGGGTGTCTATATAGGTTATTAGTTCGTTTTTTGAGTATCAGTCTAAGTGTCTGCATGGTTCGGTGGGGGGTATTACGTGGTGCATAGGTGCAGGACTGTATGGGTGGATGAGTGTGTGCATGGGTGTGTTAGTGAATGAATGACTGTCTCAATAGTGTCTTTATGAGTAACTACATATGTTTTAAACTAGTATATGTGACTATTGGTGTATATAAGTGAGTATATGTGAGAGTGAGAGATTGAAAGAGTTCCTGTATGAATAAGTATGTGTTTCTATAAGTGATTGTTTAAAAGACTAAGTATGTGTAAGTTTCCGTAGAAGTAAGTGTGGTGGTGTGTGTATAACTGTATATGCAAGTAAATGTATGTTTGATTCTTTATTAGCATGAGTGACTATGTGTGTGAGTAACTCTATGGATGAGTGGCATTGTGTAACAGGATGTATAGGTGTATAGGACTGTTGGTGAATGAGTGGATGTGTATGTGGATCTTAGAATTACTGAAGAGGTTGTTGTAACTGGTATTGGTATGTCCATTGTTTTGAAAATTTTAGTCTCTATTTTTGAATGTGTGTATCAAAGGTTATATTAGGGTGAGAGGAGGTCTGCCACTCTATCACAAGGATGATGTCATCAGTGATGTCATCAGTGATGTCATTTGAGATGTCATCAGTGATGTCATGAGTGATGTCACTGACCATGTCATGAGTGATGTAATATGTGACGTCAGCAGCAGTGCATTGCGGGCGTGCGAGTTATAGTTAGCTGAACTAACTATAACGGGGGAATTTCAATGGTTTTGTACAAGTGAAAAGTCCAGCTAACTATAACACCCCTGAAACCTATGTTTTTTTCAGTGAATTTCTGAGGTTTTTTAAATGCTAATTCCTAACTATAACGTGCCTGAAACCTATGGTTTTTTCTGTGAATTTCAAAGGTTTTTAAATGCTAATTTCTAACTATGCCTACAGAGATAGGACATGTGAAGAAAGAAGAAAAAATGCACAGAAAGAAAAAAAAGAAGTGCAGAAAGAAGCAACAGAAGTCCTCAAAGACGAAGAAAAGTGCAGGAAGAAGGATAACGTGCAGAAAGAACAAAAAGAAGAGCAGAAAGAATCCTTGTTGCAAAATCATCCTGTACCCTCAACTTTTTCAGACGGATAAGGGTGGTAACAGTGTCTGACTAACCAGTCCTAGAGCCAGTGCTATGTTAAAAGACACTTAGAATACAGTGAAAACACCTACATACACTAGGGAACATTATGCGTTGGGGTCCCCCTGTGATTAGCATGACCTCCTCCTGTAAGCCCCTAGTATATAATAGGGCAGGGGGATTAAAACTATCTCTTAAAACAGGCCACAGGGCGTTTTTGCACACGTTAACTCAGGCCCCGTCCCCTCCCTTCACTACTGTGTAAACACGCCCTGTGTCCGTTTTCAGTTGGGAGATTAAGTTCATTTGAATCCTGAGGGTCCCTAGGGTCCAACTAGCCCACTAGGTACCTCCAGTAAGTGCCACAGAGCTGCGTTGCAGAGAGGTGTAAAAAGTGGCACAGCCTGGACCACCTCTCTGCAATGCAGCTCAGTGGCGCTTACTGGAAGCACTTGGTGGGCTAGTTAGCCCCCAGGGGCCCTCAGTATTGAAGGGAAATTATATCCCCAATTTAAAACGTGCCATAGTGCGTGTTTGCACACGTCACCTCAGGCCCCGTCCCCTCCCTTCACCACTGTGTAAACGCGCCCTGTGGCTGTTCTAAGTTGAGAGATTAAGTCCCCTTGAATCCTAAGGGTCCCTAGGGTCAAACTAGACCACTAGGTACCTCCAGTAAGCGCCACGGAGCTGCGTTGCAGAGAGGTGTAAAAAGGGGCTTGGCCTCAGAACACCTGTCTGCAGCGCAGCTCCCTGGCGCATACTGGAGATGCCTGTTGGGCTAGTTGGCCCTCAGGGACCCTCAGTATTGAAGAGGAATTAATTCCCCAATTTACAACTCGCCAGGGGGCGCGTTTGCAGAGTGCTGCAAGGAGGGGGCATGGCCTCCGGCACGATGCCAGTCTTTTATTTATTTTAATTTTTTAAGAAGGGGGGCTGTGTGGTTCCCCTTCTTATTCTAATGTATTGGCCCTGATCACCCCATCCCCCAGGGCCTGTCTCCTAATTTTATTTTTTTACCCCAATCCCCAGGGCCGGCCACTGTTTTTTATTATTTTTAAAATATATATATTTATAGACAAACCTAGGACATGCTGGACAAACCGTACGTACCTATCACCATGACGATTTGAGTGATATTCATTAAAAGGCGACTATGCATACAATGAATCCACGTGGAATGTATTTACACCACTAGTGAAGCTCTGACATGTCTGATGCCCTATCGTGCCTAATCCCGGTAGACACCCTTGTTGTTTATTTATACAAACATGGGTAGCTATTGACGGGCACATTTAATACACATGCACACCAAGACATTCAAAAGGGGTTCGACAAAAATTCGACCAAAACTATGTAAGAAACCCCCCTCACGGTTAATAAATCACACATCTCTAGTTAGTTTAACTATCTATGGGGCGACAGGCACACTGCACGTTGGGGGGGCTGCTTGGGCTCATGCAGGGGTGCAGGGAGGGGGGAGTTTTGTTGGGGTGGGTGGGCAGGGATGGGGTGTTGTTCGTTATTATCACAAGGCAACCCTTTTTTTGTGTTGGTTCTACTGTGCTCTCGGGGGGACGAATGATGGTTTTTGTGTATGATGGGGGTAGGGAATTAACTTTGTTGTCTTGGAACGTCAATGGACTGGGGGACAGGATCAAACGAGGTGTGGTCCTACAGTATCTGAAGCGACTTTCGCCTGATGTGGTCTTTCTGCAGGAGACACACCTTATTGGCAATTCCTTCTGCGCCATGAATCAGCGTGGCTACCGCCTCGTGGCCCATTCGGGCTTCACGTCAGGCTCGAGGGGTGTGGGTATCATGGTAAAGAACTCGCTCCCGTTAGAAATTGATGAGGTGCTCCACGACGACAGGGGACGTTACACTGTCTTGGTGGGGAGAATGGAGGGCAAAGTGGTTGTCTTTGTGTCAGTGTACGTCCCACCGGGGCTGCAGTCGACCACCTTTGCAGATCTGGGGCGCCTCCTCCTTGGCCTTCCGGGGGGGCTTCTGGTGGTGGGGGGGGATTTCAACGCGGTGGTTTCTGGGACTGTAGATCGTCACCCCCCTAGGGACCTCCCCCGGGCACAGGCGTGGCTATCCGGCCTCTTGGATACACTGGGATTGGTGGACTGCTGGCGCTTAAAACATCCCACGCAGCTGCAATACACTTTCCACTCGGGGGCCCATGGTAGTCTCTCACGGCTTGATTATGTCCTTGTCCCGGCGGCCCATGTCGGGAGGGTGGGGGAGGTGCGCCATTTGGCACGGGGTATCTCGGACCACTCCCCGCTATTGTTGCATTTTGATGTCTTTCCGAGGGCTGAGAGCAGGGTGGTCCCAATCAATTCCTGGTACCTGCGCGACCCCACCATTCGCGCTGACTTGATTAAATCCCTCCAGCGCTATTTTGAGGAGAATGTGGGGTCAGTGCCTTCAGCTATCTCCCTGTGGGAGGCCTTCAAAACAGTACTTAGAGGGGAGGCCCTGTCCCTTATTTCCCACGCCCGGAGGCGCGAGCGGGAGGAGGTGACCCGGGTGGAGGCTGAAATAGCTGAGCTGGAGGGTAATCTAGAAGATGGGGTGACGGATGCTGCATTACATGTCCTCCAGCTCAAGCAGGCGGCTTATAGGGCCCTCGTCACGGAGGCGGCCAGGGGCCTCAGTAGAGAGCAACAGGGGCGACTGTATGATGTGGGTGATAAGGCTGGTAAACTGATAGCGTGGTTGGATAAAAAGGAGAGAGCGAATCGTGTGGTCCCGCTGATTGAGAAAACGAATGGTGTGTGTGTAACTGAGCCAGAAGAAATTGTCTCCTGTTTCGCGGAGTATTTCCGCGAGGTGTATTCCCCGGTCTCTTCTTGCTCGGAAGAGGATTCGCGTGCTCTGCTCAGGGATATCGCGCTGCCTTCCCTGTCCGGGGAGGACTGGGTGTCGCTGGACGCCGCTCCCACCTCCGACGAAATCGCCCTCGCCATACGCTCGGCCGCTTCTGGCAAGGCCATGGGCCCGAACGGTATCCCTATCGAGCTGTATAAGCTGCGACCGGATACATTGGCGCCACACCTCCGCGCAATGTTCCTCGCGGCCCACTCGCTGGGCTCCCTCCCGCTTGACCAGCGTCTGGCTACAATCGTGGTGATCCACAAGGAAGGGAGACCTCGGGATCGGGTTACTTCTTATCGGCCTATCTCACTACTGAATGCGGAGCCCAAAATTCTCGCTAAGGTACTCGCCAATCGGCTGGTCGGTGTGGTGGGAGATCTGGTTCATCAGGACCAGTCTGGCTTTATTCCCCATCGCAATACAGCCCTTAATCTGCGGCGTTTGCATGGGGTGCTTGCGCGCGTCCCATTTATACGGGAGCCGGCCATTTTGGCGTCCTTAGACGCCACCATGGCGTTTGACACGCTTGAGTGGCCATACATCTGGGCGATGCTTGCGAAGTTCGGGTTTGGCCCAGGATTTATCAGTTGGGTCAAATTGTTGTATGCGGGCCCATTGGCGCAGGTGGTCGTGAACGGAAGAGTATCGGCCCCGTTTGAGCTGGGCCGGGGCACGCGACAGGGCTGTCCCCTGTCGCCGCTTCTTTTTGCGCTTGCCTTGGAGCCCCTGGCGGAGTGGCTGCGGTGGGAGCCTTCCATCCGTGGTCTCCGTTGGACCCCCGAGTATGAGGACCGCGTATCCCTATACGCTGATGACATCCTTCTGTACCTAGCCTCCCCACGTAAATCGCTTATAGTCCTAGTTGATATTTTGCACTCGTTTGGTCGTAACTCCGGTCTCGTCATCAACTGGGCTAAATCGTGTGTGTATGTTCTCTCTGGGGAGGCTCCTATTCTCCCGCGGGGCTGTCCGATCCAGCTCGCCCCGCAGGGATTTCGGTACCTGGGTGTCTTCATTACTCTGGACCCGGAGGCCCGGTATGAACGGAATCTGCTTCCCCCCCTCCAGCGTTTGCGGGTAGATGTCGCACGCTGGCGGCGACTGCCGCTTTCGCCGCTCGGCCGGGCGGCACTGTTCAAGATGATGTCTCTGCCGCGTTTTCTGTACGCTCTGCAGAACACTATGGACTTGGTCCCGGCGCGCTACTTCCGTGAGGTGGAGAGTCTGCAACGCCGCCTGTTCTGGGACGGGAGGCCGCATATTGCTCTGGCTAAGCTGACGCTCCCATGGTTTGACGGGGGGATTGCCCTCCCGGATATTAAACGGTACTATTGGGCCTCCCAGCTCGCTGCCATTAACCATGGCCTCTACGGGCCCGCCCTAAACCCGGCATTTGAAATGGACAAGATGCTCCTGCCAGGTGGCGATTACAATCGAGCGCTCTACTCTAGCGCACCCGACGCTCGTCTGACGGGCCCCACGCGTGTCATGGTGCAAGTCTGGCACGCGGCCAATGCAGCTATGGGGTGGAAGGACCGTTTGACCCGGGCATCACCACTATACGCGTCTGAGTGGTTAGGTTCCCTGTGGACCTCTAAGGGCTTCGAGAAGTGGGACATAATAGGTATCAGTAAAGTGGGGGATCTTTGGACGAGGGGAGGATTTAAAACGTTCGATATGCTGCAGACGGAATTTCAGTTGCAGGGCAGTGAATACTTCCGGTATTTGCAGGTCCGTCATGCGCTGGGCTCCGTCTTCTCGGACGTTGCCTCCATCCCGGAATATTCCCCCCTGGAAGATAGAATGCTGGATGGGCACGTCCCGGACAGCACGATCTCACTTATATACAAAAAGCTGATAAACGACCGCTCGGGCCTGTTGACTGCCCTTCGTGTGGCTTGGGTTGCCGACGGGCTGGAGTTGGACGACGAGGACTGGACCTCCGCGGTGGCCTCCCCGAAGGAGGTGGCCATACCGGCTCGCCTCCGCTTCGTCCAGCTCAAGACACTCCACCGGGTCTACATGACGGGGCCAAAGCTTCTGCGTATGGGCTATGCTGGAGATGGGTTGTGTAAGCGTGGGTGTGGTGCTTTGGGGACCTTTATGCATATTTTGTGGGAGTGCCCGGAGGTAGAGGGGTTCTGGCGTGGTGTACATGAGGTGCTGCGACTGGTTACGCATGTGGCGCTGTTGCCTGAAGCGAGGAGATGCCTGTTGAATGTGTGGGAACCGACTGATTACTCAGCGCCGCAGACGTGGTGGGTGACTCTGGGATATATGATAGCCAAGCGTGATATTGCTCAACTGTGGGGATCCCAGAGGCCCCCGACGGTCTCGGCCTGGAAAGAACACATGGACTGGTGCATGTTTCGCGAAAAAGTGGTGTATGTGGCGAGGGGTAAGCCTGGGACATGGGTGAAAGTATGGGGCCCCTGGAACGCCTACCGAGGGGGTATCTGCGCGCCACCGCTGCTGCCTGATCCCTCGCCAGCCCCATCCCCTTAGCCGACTCGTTCCCCCGCTGCCGGGCATTGGGTTCCCCCAGTCCTCGCTTTGCTCTCTTCCCCCTCTTCACACTTCTGTGTATAGTTGGGATCCCCCCTCTTGGGGAGCACGTGCTGCTATTTTTGATTGTGGGTTGCCTTGTGGGTGTGGTTTTAATTTTTGTTGTTCTTCATTTAAAATGAAACCGCATAATGGGGCCTGGATGCTGTGGCTTTGACTTTGTTATCTACTGAGAAATGCTCCTCCTGTAATACCACGTGTTCCATAAATGTATGTCGTATGTTCCTACCATTGCTAGCGGCCGGCCGGAAGGTTGTGGGCCCATATTTGTATACTTTTAAGACCTGTAATAAACGGTTTCAAAAAATAAATAAATAAATAAATAAATCACACATCCACTGCCGGATTTGTAATACTTTTTATTTTACTCTCTGGAAAGGGGACGAACATCACTTGAGATTCACAGCGCGCTCCTGGCAGAGCCCAATGCTGTGTTACACCCACCATTGCCTGCTGTGTTGTATTCCACCAGCTAGTGCATATGCTATGACACTCTCTAGCCCATGTGCACTGTAACACCACCCCGTGAATATGTCATGCCACACTTGTCTTCGCACGGGTTATATTGCCCCCTCTAACATGCCTTCCTCGATGCCTATGTTATAACGCACAGTGCTATGCCATACATATTACAATCTGGGATCCATATCTTTGTCACAGTGCATATGCAACATTACACTCCCCAGCACATATTTTATATTACAACTTTAGAGACTAGTTAGGTTACACAACACTGCCCTGTGCATATTACACTCCAAGGCGCATATCGCATAGCACGCGCTAGTGCCTGTGCTATCTCGCGCTCTCCAATGAATCTGTCATTGCGCACAATGTATTGCATATTATATTTCACGCCCGGTTCATCTTATATCACACTTTTTGGTGCATAGTTTATACCATACACTATATCTAGTTTTCATTTTCAATCGTGCTCTCAGGACTATGTTCTATATAACACTGTGTTCACCTACTCTTTTCACGGGCATTACATTTTGCGATAGGGGGTGGAGGGTCAGGGGGTGTTTCTGCCAAGTAAGCCCGGAGTCACAGTCACAAACGTCCTCTTCTTCCTGAATAAAAGTGAGATTATGCTGCATACTTGTTCATATTTTAAGTAGTTCGCACAGACACACGTTTTAAAAACAATAAAGTTCCTAATACCCGCCTTCTCTGAACAGTTAGCTTGCTGCCCCATCCCCCTCCTCCCTATCCTCTGTTGTGTGAATCCACGGACTAGCCTCCTCCCTCCTGCCATGCATGGTCTGATGTGCTGCCACTGCCCTCAATTTAGTATGATGTACCAGTCCCCTCCTCCTGCCCTCCATTGCCCAATTCTATGCCCCATCATTGACCTCCTGCTTAAACTCTGTGCTTAGCTTGCTGCCCCTATTCTCCTTCCCCCTGCCCTCCGATGTCTTTGTGCATGCCCCTGCTCCATCCTTTTTGGCCACCATGTTCCATGGACCTGCTACTCCTATCTACTCTGAGTGTTCTGTTGAGCTGCCACTCCCCTCCCACCTGCCTAGCATTGTCAGATGACTGTAACCTGTTCCTGCCACCTCCACCCTGCCTGTCCACATGCCATGCCCCTATCCTCTTCCTCCTGTCCTACATGGTCCATTGTACTGCCACACCCTTCTGCCCTCCCTGGTCTGTTGTGCTGCAACTGCTCCTCCTGCCTGCCCCGTGCGGTCTGTTGTGAGGCCCCTTCCCCTGAACTTTCTTGTCTGTGCACAGGTCCTGACCCTCCCTTCTATCCTCCATCGTCCTTTGTGCATGCCCCTGCACCCTTCTTCTTGCCCATCATAGCCATTGTGCTGCCACTAACCCTCCCACTTGCCATGCATGGTCTTCTGTGCTGCCATGGCCCCTCCCACCTTCCCTATGTGGTCAGTTAGCTGCCCCTGACCCCATCCCACCTTCCCTCCATGGTCTGTGTGTATGCCATCACAGTCTCACTGTTGCTCTTCATGGTGTGCCTTGCTTCTAGTGCCCATCCTGCCTGACCTCCATGGCTATCTTGCTGCTCCTGCCCTGCCCCCTTGCCCCCAGCCCTCTGTTTACATGTGCAGACCCCTACTCTCTCCCTCCTGGCTTGTCTGTTCCATTGTAATGCTCCTGATCCGTCCCTCCTGCCCTTTATGGTCTGTTATGCTGCAGCTTTCTCTCCTGTCTGTCCATTATGGTCAGCTAGCTACCATTGCCTCTTGCCCCTCTGTTCTCTGTTGTCCATGTGCATGGTCCTGTCCCCTCCCTCTTGCTTTCTATGGATTGTTGTGCTGCACTCCCGTCCCGCATGCCCTGTGTGGTGTATTGTGCTGCTGCAAACCCTGATGCCTGCCCTGCAGGGTCAGTTTGGTGCACCTCTCCATGTCCCTCCTGTCCTCTGTTTTCCAAGTCCATGTCCCTACCCCATTTCCTTCCATGATCCAATGTACCATACTTGCGAACATTTTGAACTTGGTAAGAGGGAGATTTTGAAAAAAAACTGGGATATTGATTTTCCCCTTTGAGTTACATTGAAAAAGAGGAGATTGTAGACAGGAGACAGATCAAATAAAGCCCATTTGAGCTTAAAAACATTGGACGTTTCCTGGCTGAATCGGGTCTGTTGGCATGTATGGTTGTACTACCATTGCCTCTTCCTTCTGCCCACAATGGTCTATTACATTGCCACAGCCTCTCTTGCCAGTCCTGTATTGTTGGTTTGTTGCCCCTGCCCCCCTTTCCACTGCCCTCCATAGTCTGTTGTGCTGCCACTGCCCTTTTTCTGAGTTTTCAAATAGCGATAAAGCACTTTTAAATTATTTGTTATCTTAATGATTTTTTATCCAGTTGACCACTTGATTAAATGTTGCACTTAGGGGAGAGGATGTGGTGTTACTTCCAGAACTGCAGACTTTGCAACTGGGGAACCAGGTTGGAGTTTCTGCTTCAGCTCGACATTCTGTGATTCTGGTCAAATCACTTAGTCTCCCCATGTCTACAACCAAAATGAATTTGTTCTTGTGTGATGTAACCAATGCTCATGTAAAGCACTCCAATACCTGACAAGTCTGCACTATATAACACTGCAAAAACACAAAATAATAAGTGTTTTGCACACTTCTGTCATTGGGCTATATTTGGGCTACATCTGGGTGATTTTGGGCTATATTTGGGCTCTTTTGTCTCCGGTGGCCATCTTGGGAGATTTATTTGTTATGAAGTTTCCTAATTTCCTCATGTACTGCAATCTCCTCAGTAGGAAATGCTTTCAGTTTTTTACTTTGATTCCATCATGAAGGTATTAAGATATGTCACACATTTGCCATAAATTCTGAAAGTTAGCACTCTAGTTGCTCATTAAATCACTGTAGTAAAACTACTGTTCAACATGGAAGTCTGCTCCTGGTATTAAAAGTGCATGTTTCAGTCTGCATGTCAGAATTTTTTTATGAAATAGAAGAGGTTTTGATAAGTCACTCAAAATGTGCCCTCATTTTCTTTCTGCAGCATTAATCATAATTTCTATGGCAAAATGAACCCCCTCATTGTGTTCCTTTTTAAATTAAATGTTTTAAGTGTTACCAGTTTATTCCAATCAAGATGGCTTCAGGTGTGCCATACTTTTGTCATAATGAAGACAGTAAGCGCTCTAGTTGTTTTTAAGAACACTCTGGGACATTCTGTCATTGGGCTATACTTGGGCTACATCTGGGTGATATTTGGGCTACATTTGGGCTCTTTTGTCTCTGGTGGCCATCTTGGGAGACTTATTTGTTATGAAGTTTCCTAATTTCCTCATTTACTGCAGTCTCCTCAGTAGGAAATACTTTCAGCTTTTTACTTTGATTCCATCAAGAAGGCATTCAGATGTGTCACACATTTGCCATAATTTCAGAATGTTAGCACTCTTTTTGCTCATTAGATCACTGTAGTAAAGCTACTGCTCACCAGGGAAAACTGCTGCTGGTATTGAAAGTGCATGTTTCAGTCTGCATGTCAGAATTTTTTAATGAAATAAAAGAGGATTTCAGAAGTCAAAATGTGCCCTAGTTTTTCTTTCTGCAGCACTAATCATACTTGTTATGGAAAAATGAACCCCCTCATTTTGTTCCTTTTTAAATTAAATGTTTTAAGAGTTACCACTTTAATCCAAGCAAGATGGCTTCAGGTGTGCCATACGTTTATCATAAGTAGGACTGTTAGCGCTCTAGTTGTTCTTTGGAACACTCTGGGAAGCTGCAGTAGAACACAAAGGAATCAACTGACAGTCTCTGCCCTTGTTGGATATACATGTTTTACTGAGAATGTCAGACTTCATTCTCACATGACTGAGAAAGATAATGTGAATTTACGGAAAATAAGCTCTCAGTTTAGCTTATAGATCACCTTCCAAACCTCTGTGGGAAAAGCATGAGAAAATATTTTTCTCTCAATCATGATATCCCAGCAGAAGGCTTTTTCACATGGTGAAATCACCTTAGAACATACCACAATTCCTAAAATGAGTATTGTACCATCAACAAATGATTTATAATGTAACTAAAGTCTTAAAACCTTCTATTAACTGCAATGCTTTTTAATGAGGTGCTATCATGTATATTAGTCCCAAGATGGCTGCCAACACTTCTTGGATGAGGTGCTGACAGCCAATCAGATCTCAGGATGAGATGTGTGGTTAGGCTCCGCCCACATATATATATGATTTTACTTTTGATTTTCTCAGGAACTACTGAACAGATTGACACCAGACCTGCAAAAGGCACTTCCCTGAGCTGAGGACTACCTCTCTGCCAAATTTCAAGTAATTCTGTTCAGCCGTTCGGGCTGTACCTTGGACTAAAGGTCCCTATGGAAAATTGCATGGGGAAAACGCGTTTTGGGACCCCACTTTTTCTCAGCCCCCGCTTGACAAATCTCCCCGAGACTTTCAGGGTAGGAGCGGAGCGGAGCGCCCCACCTATTTTGAAAATTTTGCGAGGATTCGTCAACCGGCGCCAATGTTATTCCAAATAGAATGTTGCGGATTTCCTATGGAAACACGGTCCTAACTATAACTATCTACTGGCGACCGCCAGTAGATAATATATACACATACATATATATAAATGCATATGCATATATGTGCATATGTGTGCGTGTAGAGAGAGGTAAAGAGAGGTAGAGAGGTAGAGGTGTAGAGGTAGAGACGTAGAGGTAGAGATGTAGAGGTAGAGAGGTAGAGAGTAGTAGAGAGAGAGGTAGAGAAAGGTAGAGAGGTAGAGAGTAGAGGATGAGTAATAGAGAGTAGAGAGAGAGTAGTAGAGAGTAGTAGGGAGAGTAGCAGAGAGTGAGTAGGAGAGAGTAGTAGAGTGAGTAGTAGAGAGTGAGTAGAAGAGAGTAGTAGAGAGTGAGAAGTAGAGAGTAGTAGAGAGTGAGTAGTAGAGGGAGTAGTAGAGAGTAGTAGAGAGTGAGTAGTAGAGAGTAGTAGAGAGAGAGTATTAGAGAGTGAGTAGTAGAGAGTAGTAGAGAGTAAGTAGTGGAGACTGAGTAGCAGAGAGAGAGTAGTAGAGAATGTGTAGTAGAGAATGAGTAGTAGAGTGAGTAGTAGAGATTAGTAGGGAGAGTAGTAGAGAGTGAGTAATAGAGAGTAGTAGAGAGTGAGTAGTATAGAGTAGTAGAGAGTAGTAGAGAGTGAGTAGTAGAGAGTAGTGGAGTAGTAGAGAGTGAGTAGTAGAGAGTAGTAGAGAGTGAGTATTAGAGTGAGTAGTAGGGAATAGTAGAGAGTGAGTAGTAGAGTGAGTAGTAGAGTGAGTAGTAGAGAGCAAGTAGTTGAGAGTGTGTAGTAGAGAGAGAGTAGTAGAGAGTAGTAGAGAGTGAGTAGTAGAGAGTGAGTAGTAGAGAGAGTAGTAGAGAGTAGTAGAGTAGTAGAGAGTGAGTAGTAGAGAGTGAGTAGTAGAGAGTAGTAGGAAGTGAGTAGCAGAGAGAGTAGTAGAGAGTAGTAGAGTGAGTAGTAGAGAGTGAGTAGTAGAGAGAGAGAGTAGTAGAGAGTGAGTGGTAGAGAGTAGTAGAGTGAGTAGTGGAGAGTAGTAGAGAGTGAGTAGTAGAGAGAGTAGTAGAGTGAGTAGTTGCGATTGAGTAGTAGAGAGTGAGTAGTAGAGAGTAGTAGAGAGTAGTAGAGTAGTAGAGAGTGAGTAGTAGAGAGTGAGTAAAGAGAGGTAGAGAGGTAGAGGTGTAGAGGTAGAGACGTAGAGGCAGAGAGGTAGAGGTAGAGAGGTAGAGAGTAGTAGAGAGAGAGGTAGAGAAAGGTAGAGAGGTAGAGAGTAGAGGATGAGTAATAGAGAGTAGAGAGAGAGTAGTAGAGAGTAGTAGAGAGAGTAGCAGAGAGTGAGTAGGAGAGAGTAGTGAGTGAGTAGTAGAGAGTGAGTAGAAGAGAGTAGTAGAGAGTGAGAAGTAGAGAGTAGTAGAGAGTGAGTAGTAGAGGGAGTAGTAGAGAGTAGTAGAGAGTGAGTAGTAGAGAGTAGTAGAGAGTGAGTATTAGAGAGTGAGTAGTAGAGAGTAGTAGAGAGTGAGTAGTGGAGACTGAGTAGCAGAGAGAGTAGTAGAGAATGTGTAGTAGAGAATGAGTAGTAGAGTGAGTAGTAGAGATTAGTAGGGAGAGTAGTAGAGAGTGAGTAATAGAGAGTAGTAGAGAGTGAGTAGTATAGAGTAGTAGAGAGTAGTAGAGAGTGAGTAGTAGAGAGTAGTGGAGTAGTAGAGAGTGAGTAGTAGAGAGTAGTAGAGAGTGAGTATTAGAGTGAGTAGTAGGGAATAGTAGAGAGTGAGTAGTAGAGTGAGTAGTAGAGTGAGTAGTAGAGAGCAAGTAGTACAGAGTGTGTAGTAGAGAGAGAGTAGTAGAGAGTAGTAGAGAGTGAGTAGTAGAGAGTGAGTAGTAGAGAGAGTAGTAGAGAGTAGTAGAGTAGTAGAGAGTGAGTAGTAGAGAGTGAGTAGTAGAGAGTAGTAGAAAGTGAGTAGCAGAGAGAGTAGTAGAGAGTAGTAGAGTGAGTAGTAGAGAGTGAGTAGTAGAGAGAGAGAGTAGTAGAGAGTGAGTGGTAGAGAGTAGTAGAGTGAGTAGTGGAGAGTAGTAGAGAGTGAGTAGTAGAGAGAGTAGTAGAGTGAGTAGTTGCGATTGAGTAGTAGAGAGTGAGTAGTAGAGAGTAGTAGAGAGTAGTAGAGTAGTAGAGAGTGAGTAGTAGAGAGTGAGTAAAGAGAGGTAGAGAGGTAGAGGTGTAGAGGTAGAGACGTAGAGGTAGAGAGGTAGAGGTAGAGAGGTAGAGAGTAGTAGATAGAGAGGTAGAGAAAGGTAGAGAGGTAGAGAGTAGAGGATGAGTAATAGAGAGTAGAGAGTAGTAGAGAGTAGTAGAGAGAGTAGCAGAGAGTGAGTAGGAGAGAGTAGTGAGTGTGTAGTAGAGAGTGAGTAGAAGAGAGTAGTAGAGAGTGAGAAGTAGAGAGTAGTAGAGAGTGAGTAGTAGAGGGAGTAGTAGAGAGTAGTAGAGAGTGAGTAGTAGAGAGTAGTAGAGAGTGAGTATTAGAGAGTGAGTAGTAGAGAGTAGTAGAGAGTGAGTAGTGGAGACTGAGTAGCAGAGAGAGAGTAGTAGAGAATGTGTAGTAGAGAATGAGTAGTAGAGTGAGTAGTAGAGATTAGTAGGGAGAGTAGTAGAGAGTGAGGAATAGAGAGTAGTAGAGAGTGAGTAGTATAGAATAGTAGAGAGTAGTAGAGAGTGAGTAGTAGAGAGTAGTGGAGTAGTAGAGAGTGAGTAGTAGAGAGTAGTAGAGAGTGAGTATTAGAGTGAGTAGTAGGGAATAGTAGAGAGTGAGTAGTAGAGTGAGTAGTAGAGTGAGTAGTAGAGAGCAAGTAGTAGAGAGTGTGTAGTAGAGAGAGAGTAGTAGAGAGTGAGTAGTAGAGAGTGAGTAGTAGAGAGAGTAGTAGAGAGTAGTAGAGTAGTAGAGAGTGAGTAGTAGAGAGTAGTAGAAAGTGAGTAGCAGAGAGAGTAGTAGAGAGTAGTAGAGTGAGTAGTAGAGAGTGAGTAGTAGAGAGAGAGAGTAGTAGAGAGTGAGTGGTAGAGAGTAGTAGAGTAAGTAGTGGAGAGTAGTAGAGAGTGAGTAGTAGAGAGAGTAGTAGAGTGAGTAGTTGAGATTGAGTAGTAGAGAGTGAGTAGTAGAGAGTAGTAGAGAGTAGTAGAGTAGTAGAGAGTGAGTAGTAGAGAGTGAGTAGTAGAGAGTAGTAGAGTGAGTAGTAGAGAGGGAGTAGTAGAGAGAGAGTAGTAGGGAGTAGTAGAGAGTGAGTAGTAGAGTAGTAGAGAGTGAGTGGTAGAGAGTAGTAGAGAGTAGTAGAGAGTGAGTAGTAGAGAGTAGTAGTAGAGAGTAGTAGAGTACTAGAGAGTAGTAGAAAGTGAGTCGTAGAGAGTGAGTAGTAGAAAGTAGTAGCGAGTGAGTAGTAGAGAGCGAGTAGTTTAATTTAAAAGGAACACAATGAGGAGGTTCATTTTGCATAGAAATTATGATTAGTGAGGAAAAAAGAAAAATTAGGGCACATTTTGAGTGACTTCTCAAATCCTCTTATATTTCATTAAAAAATTCTGCCATGCAGACTGAAACATGCACTTTCAATACCAGCAGCAGACTTCCCTGGTGAGCAGTAGCTTTACTACAGTGATCTAATGAGCAACTAGAGTGCTACCATTCAGAAT